>NC_090921.1:1405569827-1406769827 GCF_040938575.1 Ambystoma mexicanum | reverse complement strand
AATTCTATTAAATGGCCATAGCTCAGAAATGCATCTTAGCACACTAAAGGGCAGAATATGCAGCCTTTAACAATGGCCTATTCTAACATAGCATACCTCTTGATTATTACAACTAACAACTATATTTAATACAATTCCATCTACATATTGAAATTAAATTCAAGGTACATAAGCTTGTGTTTTACCATGCATCAGACAGCCTGAGAACTCTCTAAAAGAGTGGCAGAACTACATCTACCCTAAGGACAATGTCACACCACAAAAGCATGTGATCACCGCGTCACTACTGTGGACCTTGCCAAAAGACCTTTATTAACGTATACTTGCACACATGTTGATGACGTTGGACTTGCATATTTACACTACGCCCTTTGGTTAATGTATTAACCAGTATCTCCTCCTCCTTCTTCATATCCCAAAAATCCTTTGGATTCCATTCGCTACATACACCACATAAGCGTTCTCCCTGTGCTGCATGCCCCTCAGGTGTAAAGGTCATAAAACAACAATAACCATTACATTCTATCCAATGCTCAATATCATTTCAGGATCTGTAGTTGTACTGAAGAGGTCTCTGGCAGACCAATTGGATTTCCTCTCTGAACCATACAGCGTTTGTTCTCACCATTCCAATGATCTGACTGTCAGACATATTTACAACAAGGCTGACTAGGACGAGGCCTAGGGCAGCAGATTGACAGAGGAGCAGCATTTTATTGCAGTTCATTTTAAAGTTACTGCTTGTCATTTTTTTAAAAATGTAAAGCCAATGTTGTTTCTCTGAAATGGCTGATACATAACACTGATTGTCATTTTGAGCTGTTAGCAGTCATTCAACTCTGATAGCCAAAGTTTTTGATGGCCAAAATTGTATATATGTTTAATATTTACAAAAGATTTATTGTTAGGGTGATTTTCTTTTCTTCATTTTAAAGGGATATCCCCTACCAAATGCAGAATGTTTTGGTGATTTTGTCATACAACTCTCACAGACAAATATGACAGATATAGAGCTCTTTTGTCATTCTTATCTTCCCAAAATGCTCTTTAATATGCAATACAGCCAAAACCTCATTGGTTTTCTTGTTGCCACTTCACATTATCTTTGGAGTTCTTTCTAATCAATGCACACATACACTGTGTTAATCAATCACTTTTATATTCAAGTACACAACATGCATTATTTAAACCGTTTAAGAAATTAGGGTTATTCCTTCAGAAAATTAAAGGTTAAACATGATGCATCATTTTACAGTATTAAACAGATGCTTATCCTTAAGTGAAGCACAGAGTGCCCACAGGTGGCACTATTATGATGTTCAGAAGCAGCACTCATTTTCCATCCCAGCCCCATATTTCAGAGGTCTTTGGCCGCCCAAAAGGTGCAAGCATCAAATAGATCATAGAGAAGTTAAAATGGTGATGATTAAAAAATCTGAATGCGCAAGTGCATCAAGAAACATTTGAAAGGATACTCAAAATCATAGAAAGTTTGTAAACGAGGGGCAAAATCTGACACTCATGCCCAACGCATGACTCTCGACACGTAGACAGCGAACTGATAGATGTGCCTCACTCTTAGGCCCATTGCCGCAATCATCAATGTATTACAGGTGTGAAAAACTGTATTCTCTTAGACAACTATTCAGATAATACCCAATTGATGATTTGGACGTCATGGAATTGACATCAATCGAACTGGTCAACTGACTGGGAATCAGAAAACAATGACGTCATCACTGACATCACGACATAGCTGTGTTTATACATAAAGTACATATTCATACATTCATGAAGCTAAACAAACTTGCACTAGATTATTGCATATAGGCACAAAGCACATGCTTATGACCCACCTAGGCAGGGGTGAACACACATACATATCTTTATATTCATATTTATTGCCAAATCTGAAACCGCAAGATGCACAAAATTCATATATTTAGCTTGCACATGCTTAACTGCTATAAACGTGGAGAAGCCATAAGGAATACTGTAGAAGTTAGAGGCCTATTAAACAAATAAAAGGAGAGACAGTCATGATCGCCACAGCTTGAGGCAAGCAGAACAGGACACCCAACCAAGTACAAAGGGGAAGCAGGAAAACTCCAGCTACCGAGATAGTGAGCCACCTGCAGAAATGCAGAATAAAATCCTTATAATTACAGGCGAAAGGGCTTCATTTTTTGGTCTCGACACACATGACCCAGACAGAGAAGAATGTTCCCAGAGAACCAGAGAGAAGCAGATACAAGTGTTGCCCATGTTTCATTATCTGACTGCACTCTCACAGGCTTGTGTGATCAGAGAACAACAACATTAAGGAACGCTTTGCACCTCCATGTTCTTTTTCATTAACTTAAAGAGGTACATTCATTCTGAGAACTGTCTACAATCACAAAACTAACCTATACATTCCTCACATATAATTTACCCAAACGGACCAATGTAAGTGTCTGATAGGTTTCCGGGAGTCAAACCAGAATAAAAGCGGGTGACACATGCGTTGTTTTTCTGGTGTGATCCCTGTTATGTTTATATGCTAATAAACAACAGTAACTTTGCCCCATGGCTGAGTCCTCCGTTCTTGTGGCCGGGAGTGTCTGAAGGGGCCCAAGCGTACTCTGTGAATAATCAGGGTATTAGGAGGAACGTATGAGGAGGAACAGCAACACTAATTAACCATTATTGGGTGTGTGGCACCCCGGAATATACCCAACTACCCCCACGTAACTGCTAGAGGAACCTGGCCACGCTATAAAGGGTTAGAACAAAAACGGCGTGCCAAGGGTACACACTGTTTTACAGCTGAAAAGGTGTCCCGTAAAGATGTCCCTTCCGGTGTTTGTTCCCTTTTTACCCTGGACTCTCCAGCACTGGTGGTACCACATTCTGATCTTGTGCTGTTATCTGAACATCCTCTTGTTCTAGATTTGTCCCACAAGCGGACTAGATGGTCCCTCATATTGCAAAGATGTCGCAATGGGAACTATGTTTCACAAGAATCCTCAGATAGATTAGCAGATATACCAATGGGATATCACCCTTTCAGCAAACCAGCTACCTTCTATTCATCCCTTCTTGCACCAGGCATCCAGACAGCAGTCAATGCCACATGGATTCACATGATCTGCTAAGAGCTATTGCATCTGGCAAATGGTACAGAGCTGCATTTGAATGCTATCAGGGAAGAACACAGGGCAGTTAAGTTGACCACCCTGCACAATAGGTATGTACTCGATCTGATAACAGCTACAGAAGGAGGAGTCTGTGTGAAGATCCGAAGTTCCTGTTGCACTTACTGCCCCTCCAATGACACAGAAAATGGAAGACTGACTGAAGCTATGAATGCACTGCACCCGCTCCATACTACTATGGAGAAAGAAAGCAGCAGGGCGGTCGAAGATGACTGGTATAATACCATTTTTTCTTGGGTACTCACGTCGTTAAGCAAGGGTGTAAAAGTGCTAGTTCCTATCCCTGTAGCAGTGCTCATTGCTTTTTGTGTCTTCCAAATGGTTTCGGGTTGTCGCAGATGGGTTGGGCTAAAGGAAAGTCCATGATGTTGTTTACACTCACAAATTCCTATAACACTTCCACACCCCTCTCGGGACATGTTCATACAAAGTCAGCAGTGGTGTATTTAGGCTTTCTGCTGCCCTAGGCCCAAATAGGTTCATGCCCCCCAACTTTACTCCACCTCTGCCATACTCTGCACCTTCACTAGATACTGCCCTTTCAAGAAACTCTGTCTGCTTTGTCCAAACTATGCACCTTCATCCCAATTTTGTCCCCTATTTTAGCTCCATAACATTATAAGGATGTTTTAAAGGTTGCAAGGATTAGACTGTTATGGCTTCCCCTCTATTAATTCAAACCTTTCATCTTATACATTATGTTAGTTAGAAAACTGTTTTCAGATCTCTGCTGCCCAAGATTTGGGGAAGGCAGTGTGTTCTACAGTTGAGTGCACTAGGGGTAAATATTATGGCTAATTGTCTACTTTTGGTTAGGTCCAAATACAATATTTTAGAGGAAGCAATAAGAAAATACACTGTCTGCCAACTGGATACAAGTGAGAAAAGTTTGGAAAGAGGAAGTTTGTTTTCAATGCTAATTTATAGTTTCTCTCACATATTGCCTGCTGTTACTCTATGAGAAGCACCTAGACTGGTCTGTAATATTAATGCAACATAACTAAATTTCTATATCCGGTCTTGTCAAAAGGGCAAAGTTTAAATATGAAATATATGCAAGGGGTACAGGCACATGTTAAAAATATGTTTAATAAAAAAGAACTCAAACCCCTTCTCATGGTTACAGCTGTGGTGTTAGCAGGGGGCAAAATGGAAATAATTAGCTGATGAACCTCCAATCCCTTGGCAAAATCACACATGAAGTTTATAAACGCTCCCTGGGCATAAACACCTAGGTATAGTAAAGTCAGTTGAAGAAGGTTCTTGGAATCATTGGCTGTGCATTCTCACGGTGGATTAATGGATACGGGTGACTCTTAACATTCATGTGTGGGAAGCAACAGCATTCCTCATAGCTGCACAATGCTGGCACCTTGTATAACAAATGAAATGGTACATACTGTTTACATCATTGCTGTTTGTACAATTATTCAAAATACCCAATGCTCCAAGAATAAAATTGAGCAATGGATCGAGCGTTCCAGTATAATGTTATCTTTGTTGGTATGGTTTAGGATACATCTTTCCAGCTTGCGTTTAAGGCAATTTAAAATGTTTGTTAACTCTGTAGAGTTGGTTGGACTTTAAAATACATAGGAAGATTTGTGGGTATAGACCTTTATGTCCTGCTGTTGTTTGAAGTACTGTTTCACATTAAAAGTCCTACCTTATATTAAAAATATAATTATTGTAAAGATTACTTATAAACATCACAACTATGCATTGTTTGACTATGCAACGTGCAGCAGAATGTCATAAAAGACCCATGGTAAACCCTGCAAGGATGCCATTTTCCTGCTTAGCACTGAGTAGCTTCTGTAAAAATGGCTTAATGGACATCTTTACGGGACACCTTTTCAGCTGTAAAACAGTGTGTACCCTTGGCATACCGTTTTTGTTCTCACCCTGTATAGCGTGGCCAGGATCCTCTAGCAGTTCCGTGGGGGTAGTTGGGTATATGCCCAGGTGACACATACCCAATAATGGTTAATTAGTGTTGCTGTTCCTCCTCATAGGTTTGGGAGCTCCATTGTTCTTGTACATCTCTTGTTTACTCCCAACTTAACGCTACCCTTCAATCTGAAACACAAGGAATGTTGTGTAAGTGTCTTTATAGTAGGGGGGCGCTCGAGAGCTGGCAACAAAGATGGGTGCTGACATCTGAGCCCGGTGGCTGAACCAGAAGGGGAGGAGGCCCATGCATACTTTGGTCAGGCTGTGAAGCTCTTAACTAGCTGAAGTGGTTCCTGAGGCACTGGTGATCCCGCAAATCTTTTTCAGACAAGAACGGTAGTGGCCCTGCGAGGAGAGGAGCATTTGATCGCCAGGTCCCCTCTCCCCCTCTATGGGCAAGTGAGCCCCGGATTGAGGGACTGAGTGTGTAGCGCTGACGGCCCAACCTGGCTGTGGAAATCTCAGTGATTCCTCTGAGCTGAGGTGGAGGACCCGACGAGGGGGAGTGTGTGGCGATGAGCTCAACAGCGCTGCATCAAGAAACAAGCTGGAAGGCAGATCCTGACTGATTTCAGCTGTACAACAAAGTTAGATGCGAGGATCAAGCACAGGCTCCCAGCAGAGGTAACACTCCAGCAGCCGGTTGCCTGGTGGGGCCTGGCTTTGCTCTGTGTTCTAGCTCATGTATCAACTCCTCCACAGGCTGAAATGTGCAGGCAAAGCTTGCTGGAGAGGGAACCTGATAATTACTGGAGATTCCTGGTCCCCCAGTGTGGGTCTAATGAGGAGCTGCCATTATGGGGCTCAGAGGTGTGACATTGGCAAGGTTTAACCACATGCTGGAATGGAAAAGCATTGGTGCACAGCTGGGTGAGAGTTGATTGGGATATGTGACATGTTGTGCATGGATACTCTGCTGTGTGAATGCAGGCGACTCTGAGCTGATTGCTGCCTCTGCTCCAGGGAATGGGACTAATGAGACCTTGTGTAGCTGGCTCATTGTTGACCCACATTGTGTGCTGTGACCAGTGGATGAATACATTGGGGCCTTTCCCACTCCAGTTTTGCATTGTTTTAAGCACCAATGATTGAAGATCACAACTTGAAATACCCCAGGAGTCCTTCTTTGTGGATACAACACATTTTGTGGCAAGAAGAGCAAAGTTGATGGAAGTGTGGATAGCTGGGACACTGTAAAAGTGAGTTGACTCCCTGTAGGATATCCCTAAGGTGGTACAGTACTTCAGTCTGCAAGCTGAGGTGAGAGCCTAAGTAGATCCAAAAACAGATCTGTGAAGAGTACCCATGAGTGGTGCTACTGCTTAATGGCAAAGGGAGGGAAGAAGCAAGGTTGCCTGCAAGTCACTCAAAAGGAGGGGCTGGTGTTACATAGAGGCACGACGACCAAGCCCAGCATACCTGGGAGTGAAGCAGAGACAGTCCTCGAATCACATAAAGTGATGGCTGAGCACATGACTGACCACTCCTCAGAGCTGATTCTGGCGCTAGCCGAAATGAAGACTGGATTTGCTGCTATCAACAGCAAATTAGACAGTGTGGATTATAAAATGGATCGAATGCAGGCGCAAATAGAAAAGGAAATCAGCCATTTAGGCGGAGGATAGGATTGGCGTGCTTGAGGACACAAATGGTGAGGTCATGGCTGCAATTTGCGGTTTACAGAAGGAGGTCAAGGAAATAAGAGATACTAATGAAGATTTAGAGGCGAGATCAGGATTTAATAATGTTCGGGTTACAGGGATCCTGGTATCAATACCATCACGCAACATGGGACAGTTTATGGAGAACATCTTTAAAGAGGTTCTTTGAGATCCTGAGTTGTCTCCCCAGTTCATAGTAGAAAGAGCGCACAGAATTATGTGACAGAATCCTAGACCGAGGAAAAACCTATGCCCGGTTATTGCAAGATTTTTAAATTATCGCGACAGAAAAACCATTCTACAAAGAGCACAGGAAATGGGAGATGTACAGCATGAGGGGGAAAAAGTGTCCTTTTATCAAGATTTCATGCCATCAGTACAAAGAGCTTGTCTGTCCTTCTTGGCAGTTAATCGATTGCTACGGGACAAACAGATACAGTGTGCAATGCTATATCCTTCTAAATTAAGAGTAGTACATGATAATAAGACCCTTTTCTTCACTGACCCTGCAGAGGTAGCAGCCTTTGTGGAGTCACTGCCCAAGCCTTGAGGGACTTTGATATTCAGGTGTGGTTGATCAGCATATCGTATGCCTGTATTATTCCTACGAGATGGGTTGAATTTTTATTCAGGTGAATTAGGAACATTTGACCATGCAGCAGGTTGTGGTATTATAATGTAACAAATAAGGCCATTTGATGAATATCCTTTTGTGAAGGGCCTTCTCCTCCCTGAAGGGGAAGCCAATGTGGGTGGATTGGAAGAGGTTGCTGTGTCCGGCGCCCCCAGGTAGGCACCCTAGTTCAAAATGTACAATGGGGAAGTTGGGGGAGGAAGGGAGGATGTCACTGCTTGTTGGGGTTTGGCAGTGAGGCTGGTGGTGAATGTTCGCTGTAGGGTGGAAGCTGGTAAGAGGAGGGATGGGATCCATGGGAGTTGTGGGGAGAGGGGTGGGTAAAGTTAATAAGGTTCATGGTAAAAATATTCATGTGTTTGGCGTTGTGAGCGTTATGTGCATCAGATGTCTATGCCGATGTAGGTTATTTGTGAAGGAGTCTGGGCTTGTCAGCAAGACTAATGGCGAGGCATGTAGGCTCTGATTGCTGTACATTCCTGAGCTGGAATGTCAGGGGCCTTAATAACTGTGCAAAAATGCGCAAATACATGGCTTATAGTGAGCGACATGGTGCTAAAATATTGTTCCGCCAAGAAACACACTTGCTGGGCAGCGTGAATGTGGGACTTGCGAGATCATGGGTGGACATCAGATATTACACATCCTTCTCTTACTCATGAGGAGTCTCAATAATTATTCATAAACCCTTGGGATTTAAACTTTTAGAGCAAGACTGTGACCCTGAAGGGAGATATATTATAGTCTCTGTGGAACTAGCTGGGTGTCTGATTACGCTGGTGAATGTGTATGGACCGAATGTGGAAGATCCTCAATTCTATACAGTCTTGTTGGTAAAATGTATGAAGTATGCGCATACTCAATTACTTGTGGCTGGCGACCTTAATGCAGTGTTGCAGGCACAGCTGGATATATCTTCTGTTGCTTCACGACTAGACTCTTCAGTCAATAAAGCTATTCATGGGGGTATGTTTGGAGTTGGGCTTGGTCACTGTACACATCATTGTATTCAGGATGTCTCTGCCACGCCAGTACATCTATGTGCAGCAAGCATGCAATACACATCTCATTGGACACAATCACAGTGTCATGCATGTGGATAGTGCATTGTGAACACAAATCATTACTCACACACAATTACACCAAGCTGTGGATGATGTTAGAGCCATCCATTCACTGCCCATGGCTACCGGGGGACATGGATGAGTGAGACAAGGTTGGAGTAGAGTAGGTGCCCGGTAATGATTCACATACCCCAATCCGTCCACTGCTGGGAATTCCTCTCTCATTCATGTCTGTATGTATATATGTTCTACTAATCCTCTGAACTATGGCATGCTGCGAAGCCTAATATGTACTTACATGATTGGACAGGTTATTGAATGCCAGTCACAAGTACCTAACAGGTCACAGTGCTCACAGTTCCAATGTGTGATGTATGTGGTACTGGCCATATTGTGCCTGTATGCATAGTACATCCCAAATTCATGTTATGCAAGGTACTCATGCCTCTGTACATTGTTGTTTTTCTGAGGATGAGGAGGGGCAGGAGAACGAGCAGTAGAACCAGGGAGAAGAGGAGGATGCACAACAATCCACCACTGCAGCCTGGGGTGTTGCACCCTTTTGAGAATCCTCGGGTGCTGCAGAGCATCATCAGCAGGCCTGCTTACTCCTCAGATGATGCTGACGTATTTGATGTGGAGGGTATACTGAAGGAAATGTAGGGTTCACCAATGAGTAGTCTAGATGCGATGGAACTCTAAGAGTTCCTTGAGGTCGCTGAGTCTGAGGAGGTGAGCCAGGAGACCCTGGGCCGGGTTAGAGTTGAAGACTTGCATCAATGATGGAATCAGCATCTGCAAGCTTGCATTCACCCATAATAGACCAAGCAGCTGAGGCTTCTGTCAAATTTAGGGTTGCAGACTGCCAGCCACTGCGATGGGCCTGGTCTTTAGAATTCCGGCTTGGTAGGCCCCACAATCGTGGTGGATGTGTGCCTGCCGAACACTCCAAATAAGAAGAGGAAGTGTGGCATGCAGATGACTGACAGGGTGAGGTTTCCGAAGGAGATGGCCAGGGATCTCCATTGCCTGGCGGAACACGTCATCACCTCAGATGCTGCACGTGCTACTGAACAATATCTATTGTGCCAGGAGGGGAAGAGGACATGCAGCAACTGAGGAAGGTAATGAGCAAGGGTGAAATGACTCTCCGGCAAGCCCTGCATTATGAGTTTTAGGACTCCACTGAGCACCTGAGGCAGGTGATGGATCCCTGAAGGGAAACACTGCATGCAGAGATTGTGTCCTCAAGGGACTCCCAACTTCAAGATGCAGAAGCCCATAATAAAGGACTGCAGGTAGAGATGATGGCTTTGAGGGAATCCCTACATCAAGAATCAGTAGCCCAGGGCAAATGCCTACATGTGGAAATGTTGTCTTTAGGGGTATCCCACTGTTAAGACACAGAGACCTTGAGGCAGTCTCTGCATGATGAAATGTTTGCCACATGGGACATCCACCACTAAGAGATGACTGCCTTGAGACTACCTCTCACCATGCAGTTGAAGACATCAAGAGTGAGCATGCATAATTACCTTGTTGCAATTGGGACCCTCATGCATACATCGAGCTCACGAGTGGCCGTAGCTAATAAGCACCAGGCTGTGGTGCTGCATGTTCAGAGTCCACCATCCGAGGATCCACCACAGGATGGCAGTACCTTTTGAACCATGCAGGTGTATCCCTTGCCCACACTACCTCTACTTCATGTGCCTTGGTGTCCATGAGCCCGTGGATGGGCTATGTATTTTTTTTTTTACATTTGTGGACCCTCCCTCCAGGGTCGACTATTTTTGCACTTCTATTTTTGATTATTGGCCCGTCCAAGATTCTCTAACTTTCTCAGCTTAAAGGCCTGGTTCACAGACTTCAGCATTTACAAAATCTTTCTGCCTGGCTGGCTACTGGATCCCCGTATGGAGGACACATCACTCCAGTCTTGTGCAGGCTTTACTGGCTTCCGTTTTCCCAGCGTGTGAAGTTTAAATCGCTGTGTCTGGTTCACTGGGCCCTCTCCGGTCTGGGAAAAGAGTATCTCTGTGACAAATGTAGTCACTATGTTCCTAATTGGCTATTGTGTTTTAGGTCTGCTGGCCTGCTCTGTGTACCTTCCTTCTGTCACTCTCAAGTTGGCGGGCGGTCTTTCTCTATGGCGGCAGCACAGCTGCGCAACTATCTGCCGCTCACACTCTGAAATATCTCTAATCATCTACAATTCAGGAAGTCCATGAAAACCTTTCTTTTCTAGGTACAGTATCTAGCTCTGTGGGCTCCCGGTGCCAAGATACCTTCGGTTGGTAGAGCGCTTTATAAACTTGGATAACATAACATAACTATTTGAATTTTTTTGTCTTCGTCCAGCGTTGATTAATTTGATTCAGACCCTCATCCAAGATGGCATTTTTTTTCTCGTTGATTTTTTCCCATTGCATTCTTGAGTCCATTTTGAGTAGGAGTGCTCGACATTCAGCCATGCACAGTGCAGTAAACTGATGTAGAGTTATGGAATGATACACATAGAGGTGCACATCATATTCTACATTGATTCTCATATATGTGGTCTGCACGACTGACTTCTTTAGCTGGTCCAAACCAATGTCCTATGTTGTTACAGGTATCTTGCCTCGTCCAGTGCACATGCTTCCTGAGAGCACCACCCAGCACCCTATTTTCACCCTAGCACCCATTCCCTCTGATGGACACTGGCCCTCCTTGCAGCAATGCAGATGCCCAGTGTTAGATTGCAGTGATGAGGGATGAACATTACCACAGCTGTACCAGCAGGTAAGGTTGTGCCCTGTCAAACTTCTTTATGGCTGGTGACATGTTTAACCCAATAGTGGCATGCCATGGCACATGTAGGCTTTACATCGGTGATATGATTTTGTGATGTTTAGGTGATGGTCACTGTCACTGAAAATGTGAGTTGGCCTATATGTCTCTGTGTGTGCATGTCTCCTTGATCAGCCATGCATGTGCTTTGGGTTTCTGGTTGCACGTTCCAGACTTGCTGCTTGGAGAAAATCTCCTTGGGATGTTCGTATGAAAATGCTTCTGGTGGTAGGTGATGCAGTAGCGTAATTTCATGTGTGGCATTCCATTTGCAGTCCTCTTTTGTCAGCAGTGCATGCCGGCTCCTGCCATGTGTCATGTCCAGTTTCCACTCCCTGATCATGGGTTTACTGGCCTATTGTGTACTCTGGTGAACTCATCGTAGGCCTCTGCACCCTGGGCCACATTTCTTTGGTGTTTCCACATTTTCCCATGTGAACCCGGGTTGACCTTGTAGTTACAGTGCGATATGGGGTCACTTTGGGTATCATTTCCGTGGCCTCCTTTGGTTACCGGTCCACCTTTGTCCATGTTGCATGGGCATGCAAAACACCTGTTTTTCTCATTCCACATGGGTGGCACATCTAGTTGACATGTATGCATGTGGGGGCTGTGTGTAGTTTGCAGTGCACTGCTGGTGTAGTGCAGGTGTTGGATGCCGGTATGTCCTTTTCATGTGTCATGTTGCTGATGTGTTCCCATTAATATGATCAAGGAATGTTGGGGGTGAGGAGTGTGTTAGCTTACCTAACCATTCATGTGTGTATGTTCTGTGGTTTGCTTGTATGCTTTCTGGTATTCCTGGAAAAGTATTTCATGATTGGATGTGGGACATGTTGAGATTATTAGAGACATGTGTGTGGAGGGGGTGAGCGAGCAGCTGGTAATTTTCCCCATTTCAGGAGCATTTACATGGCTGTGATGTGTGAAGGTGAGCAGGTCCAGAAGCAATGGTGCAGTAGGAGACAACATAAACAGGGTTCATGAAACCTACCAGCCCCCTCGCCTAGGCATGCAACAAGGAGTGGATCGAGGAATTCTGCATGAAACTTGAGAACTAGACAGCTATGGTCCACTCAGGAGTGCACTTGGGCCCCTAGCCCTGCAAAGCTCATATGCATTTAGCGGTTGCTCACCTTGCCAAGGACCTGCAGCCTCTTCACCCACCCCTAACCACCTAGACATTACCTCCCAGGGTCATGCAGCAGGGGGAGGTAGTTGTGCCAGGACACCAGGGGCTTTTCCCACGTTGTCCCATTGGAATGCATTGCACTACCAGATGCCGCTCTCGGAGCCTGGCCATCTGGTTGTGGCCTATCTGAATGGATGGAAGGACCAGATGGCCAGCCTGCTTGGAATTCCGGATTGGAGCCATTTAGGTTATTTACTACATTTGGGTCAATAGCAAGGATGAGCACTTTTGCCAAAGCATCACCCTCTGTCACATTGGGTACACAGACAACAGGAAAGCTCAGTCACCTTCTCCTGGAGTACTGTAGACAGTTTATATGGATCCTGTCTGTGTTCCATTTGGTTCTCACTGCCCAACCCGGGCCACATGGCAGACCATAGCACCCCCACCAAGGCATTCAAGGGCCATACCCCAGGCAATGTCCCAGCAGAGCGTTGCCTGCTGGTGCTGCCCTGCCCGCCCATGTCAGTGGTGTCCTTGTAAAGCCTCTAATGCTTTTCTATGGCCAACAAGGTGCCTGGCCAAAAGCAAAACCTCAGCTGGCTTGTACGCGGATAGCAGGGTAGCCTGCCTGAGTGCCTCCCTGCACTCCATGGGATTGACTTGGTGCACTTGGACCACCTAGGGTTAGACTGCTTGGCCAGCTTCACATGCTGTTTCAAGCAACTGGCTTCCACCTGACTTGGGACTGTGTCAAGGGTATGCCCCTTCGGGGAGGGACCCTTTATGAGGCTGGTTTCCCCCTCCAAGAAGTGCAAAGGCCAAGCAGCCTTGCAGCTCACTAGTGGTCAGATCATGGTGGATGGGCTCAGTTGGTGTTTGCCCCAGTGCAGGCCCTCTAAGCCATACTGTTGCTCATTCACCAGCAATCCTGTTTCTACAGTAGTTCTGAAAGCTGTTCCATGGTGTGCCAAGCCCCCTGTTACCACACAGGTGGTGGCACATGGAGAAAGTCCTCCCACTTTAAGTTGTGCCTGGGCCCAACCTCTCCCCTTCCACCTCCTGCAACAGGCAGGGCTGCTTGTACCAGTGTGGTTGAGCCCCTCAAGTGTTGGTGGGGGTTCACACTTTGTTGATTGTGTCATACAGATGGCCCAGAGGGCAAGAAGATCAGCCCAAGGCAGGCACAAGTCTCCCCCTATTTCCACCCACCCTCCTGCAGGTACGGTTACTGGGCTGATCCTGCCAGTGGAATATGCTTGTGTCAAAGATTCAGCCATACTCGTGTTAGTACACACGGCCGGTACAGTGATACTGCATGTGGCTCATTGTATTAGTGATGGTTCCATCAGTTACTTGGATAACTATGGTAAATCTCTGGTGAACACATGCCCACAAATTCGACCTCCCAGGATGCATGCATTTATCTGGCCAAGACCGATCCAGCCTTGCATGGGTGCTTTAGAGATTGTAGCTGAGCTTGGTCAGATCGCATGTCCCTTTGACAGCAATGATACATTCTGTTGTCTGCCCTATCAACTTCTGATGGTACTTCCTGTGCCTTCCATGGTGATCACAGGTAAGGGGGAATCAGGATTCAATTCATGAGAGGGAACCTGAGAAAGTTCTACCACATCAAAGGAAGAAAGCAGGTGTGCAAATTGCCCACTCCTGATTCGGGGATGTAGTGATGAAATTAAAGATGCAGGACACTTTCGAGGCCCAGTAATTGGAATGTGTACACTGCAAATCTTTTAACATGGATTGGTCGAAGGGCATGTCTGATGCCAACATCTGGGGTTACTCCAGCTATAAAAGCTTGTAGTGGGAACATGTGATAGAGTTTGCAGCCCAGTGCAAGGCATGCTAATGCCAGCCCCAGCCCTTCCTTCCATCGCCGCGGTTGGTCTCGTCATGCTGCCAATGAGGATTGTGGGTGGGCTCCATGGGCTGAGTGCGTGCAACTAGTTTTTTCATAACCACAATGGTCTTGGTCGACTCCCAAGTGAGAAAGCTAGATGAGGCACAGGACCATCTCGCCAAATCTCTGTTGCACTGGCAGGTTCAGGCCAACATTTGGATAAATGAAAGTTATCTGTGGCCCTTGTTGGTGGATCACTTGGCTCGATTAGTGTAACTTTCAGGACACATTGATCTTTGGCACTTCAAACTCACTTTGCAGTCAGTTCCTCCTCGGGCTGAACCTGTCTGAAGGTCGTTAGAATGTCAATCACCCCAACAACCCTCCCTGGGCTACAACTGGGGCTGTATCATAGACCCTGTTCCCTTTGTTCCCCTAAGGTCAGACACCAATCAGCACCAGATCTGGATTTATGGAACTAATACTGAGGCTTGTTGTCTGCTCCTCCTGGCCTCCCTGTTTCGCCGCCTGTTAGGTTGGTAGAGCCAGGCGCACATCATGCACCTGGGGGTGGTACTGTTGGGAAAAAACTCCTAGGTAGGTTTGAGGGCTACTAAGAGGTCCTGGACTCAGACTCTCTGAAGGCCCAACACCTTCCCCCAAAAAGAACATAGGCTCAGTGAGACAACAAGGTCAAACTTCGGTTTATTACAGCCAAAACCAACAGGGATCAGTACAAGGACAGAAGAAATCCGTAGACATCTCAACGTCTCCTGGCCCGCAAGCCAGTTTTGTATCCTAGTTGCATCATAATGACGTCACTCCCTGGGCACCTCTCCAGAAAACCTATCGCCATCTGGGATTGAGTACTGAGTAATAATCCACCTATAGTGAACACTATACATGTTAGTCTACTGGCTCTCGTATGTCAGTTGGCTAGCCTGGTCCATCCCCAAATTACTATATTTAAACAATGTTGCAGTTTGAGGGTCTTACATTTGGTTCTTGCGCGTTGCTACCCACCCCCAGGAGACTGAACTGTGATTGCTAGAGCTGACCTCCCCAGGCCTGGTATATGCAATGATTCTCACCTCTTGGTGTACCTTCTCAAGGTAATGAGAATGACTATGTGTCTGCTTTGTAGTTTGTGTGTACCAACTTAGACTATGAGAGTGCCTGTTCATCTCGTGCAACACTCATCTCACAGTCTAACATCTTTGTTGCAGCTTCTGTCTGGTGGCGTGAGATCTCTTGCTTCTTGTGGTTTCTGCATTGCTGCATTAAACTAAATGACAAAATATTAAAAGGAATGAGAGTATGTATATGTATCTGTCCTCTAACTTAGAGAACTATACACCCATGTTCTTCGTGTATTAAGTGTAAGTTTGTGGTCAGATGTGCAGATGGCTTGTGTGCTTCCTGTCTAATGCTGCTTTGTCGTGGTGTCTCTACCGACATCCGTGCCTTTGGCTTCTCAGCACTTTACCCAATACTGTCAATCAAGGTCTCTTTAGTTGCAGCCTGAAGCTCTTCATCCACTCTGTGTAAGGTTTGTACCAAACCTGTGTTGTAGGGTTGGCTGAGTGGGTACCTCTCAACATACTTATCGATCATTGGAGCACATGGAATTGGCTGAAATAGTATGGGCATTCACAATATCTCCTGTTCTTCTTCGGTATCATGTACCTTATAGGAGGGGCAGGAGGTTGAATTTGCTCATCCATCTACAGTGCCCCCTCTGGTCAACATGTCCACCACATCCTTATCTGGCCGTCCTTGTGCTCTGGGCTGCCATATCTTCGTTATTCCATGCACATGTCCATAATAACTTGTGTGGTCATCAAATGTCCAGTGCATGTAATAGCATACTCCTTTAGGGTTGCACCAAACCCACTTTCCTTCATAGAACTTTGGATCATGTGGGTTGTCCAGCTTGATAGTTCCTACCAGAAAAAGTTCACACTGTGCGATTTTCTCTCTCAGTTTGTCTCATTTTGCAATGATCTCATCTCTTGTTCCTCTTATGTTTACATCCATCAAGATCTGCATTCCAATAGCCTCTTCTGCTGTCTTTTTGCACCTTGCCATGCAGATCTTGATCCCACATACTGATGCTGTTCCCAGCACGAGGGCTCCAGCTATCACCTTCAGTCTGCCCGACAGCCATGATGGTATCCATGACTATAAATATTCTAGCCAGCTCTTGGCCTTCCCTGTTCCTCATGCTTCACCCTCCATCTTCGCAGGCATCTGTGCCAATTGTGCAACGACATCTTAGAGAGTCCCATGATATTCATTGTTAGCTGGTGTGAATGTACAACAGGAACTCCCTATCTTTGCACAAACCTCACCTTCCATAGATGTGAGGACGTCCAGAACATATCTATACTTGAGCTGCATCTGGCGAGAGATAAAAGAAGTGCTAGATACCAGGGAAATAATGTAATGAAAAATGTCTTGCCCTAACACATCTGCACTATTCTCACAATCCTTCCATGCTCTTGTGGGAGGAGCCAGCGGAAGATGCATGTGCTGTCCTGTCACCGCCTCATGGTGCGTTAAATAGTGGTCTGACCCTGGCTTATTGCACAATTCAAACATGGCCAATGGCAAACAGTGGTGTCAGTTTTTCTTGGTGCTCTGCTAAGTTTTGTCTATGCACTCCTTTAGGAGTCCATTCAGACATTCACACACACCGTTTGCTTGTGGGTGGTAGACACAGGCAAATTTGTGTTTGATGCCTAGCAAGGTTGTGATGTGCTGAAATAGTTCATTGGCAAAGTGAGGGCCGTTGTCAGACCGCAGAACCTCACCCATGCCCCATCTTGGGAATTCTTCCCTGACCATGAATTTTGCTGCTCTGAGGGCATCAACATGGGAACAGGGCCCAGCTTCTATGCATCGAGGAGAATGGGCAGACAACCACTATCATGTAATGGTACCCTTGACAAACTTGGACCATGTTCACGTAGTCCACGTGGAGATGAAGAAATGGGCCTACGGGTATTGGTATGGCTCCTTTCAAAACTCCCAAAGTATGTTCTGCTGTAAACTGTTGACAGATCAAGCAATTGCTAATAGAATCTGTTATGTGTTCTTTCAAATTTGGGCAAAACCACATTTCTGTAACACGTGTAGCAATGACCTCCTTCCCTGTGTGTGTAGGATAATGCAATTGTGCTAATGATGTCATCAGCAATGCTAGTGGCATGACCACTACCATTGCTGTGTGGTTATGTTGGAGACATGGACAACCCTCTCCTTATCCATAGCTCCTTCTCCTCCTGTGGTGCAGCCCCCTGCTCCATAATGTGTGTCTCCGGTACTGCATTGTAACCTTCCCCATCAGCATGTTCCTCATCTCTCCCGGAGCCTTTGGTCTCTCCTCCAGCTCCCAAAGCTGTCCAAAGCATGCTGTGCATTTTGCTTCATAATCTGCTGCTTCGTTCCCTCTTGAGATAGGGTCTTCCCCTCTTGTGTGGGCTTGACTCTTCACTAGTGCTACCTCTTTTGGATATGCAGTCACCTCCATTAATTTACTCAGTAAAAGCGCTTGCTGCACCCGGGTCCCATCTGCTCTCCTGAACCCTCTCCTGATCCATTGCGCCAGTCCGGAATGTACGGTTGATGTTACCCAAGCTGCATCATAATAAATCATCACATACTTCTCTACGCTCTATTTCAGTGCTAATATGGGAGCCACTAGTTCTGCTGCTTGTGCTGAATAATGGGATGGTAGTTGTGCATTCACAACCACCTCACTTGGGCCCTCCTCCTTCAGTCTTACCACTGCAGTCCCGGTATGTCTGATCCCATCTGTTTGGTCAATTGTCAATGAACCATCAATGACAGTATGTCTCACAAATTGAGTGTATCTTCCTCCACCTTGCGTGTCTCATTGAACATCTCTATGTTCTTTGTGCAGTCATGTGCATAGTCTCCTACCTGGAAAACATCTGCAAATATACTGTTGGGTTTACAGTCTTGCATCTTACTATCTTCAGTCCTACATTCGATAGTATCACTTTATACCATGATGCTCTCTGTGTAATCAGTGTGCACTTTGGCTTATGCAGTATCGCAAATAGGGCATGCTCCATGTAAAAAGTGGTGGTACACCCCATTGTTACTGCTGATGACTTTTCAACTGCAAAGACTGCTGCAGCCAATGACTGTTCGCATGGATAATGTCCTTTCATCACTGGGTCAAGTTGTCCACTGTAATAAGCAATTGGCTTATGGCCCATGCTTACCTTTTGCGTCAGAACCACCTTCATCACTACACCGTCAGTGTGTGAAAATAAGAAAAACTTTTTTTGTAGTCTGTGGTCCCTAACACTGGAGCTGTACTTATGGCTTCCTTCAGAACCTCAAAGGCCTCAGTCATATCTGTGGTCCATAGCAGTGTCTTTGTTCCTTTTTGTACTTCTTTAAGTGCACCCAATAGTGGCCTTGTGTATGTGCTGTAGTGAAAGAACCATGCTCTGCAGTAATTGCACAACCCCAGGAAACACTGCATTTCCCATACTTTCTTGGGCTGGGGTGTGTTACGTATATGTGTCTCTGCTCTCTTTGGGGCAATGTGTCACCCATCCTTACATATCATATGTCCAATGTACAGGACCTGCTTTTGACACTACTGTAGTTTAGCCTTGTCCACCTTGTACCCCTTGTCAGCTAACACTGTCAGCATGTGCACTGAGCCATCTCTGCACTGTTCTTCTGTTTCATTGCAAATCAATATGTTGGGGGTCATTCCGAGTTTGGGGGTAAGTAACTGTCCTTACCGGCATGGAGCAAATAGCGTGTCCATATAGGTAAGAGCCTGTAATAGAGGGCTATTACGACTTTGCGGGCATGAGCTTTGCTCCATGCCGGTAAAGACATTACCGGCATGCCGTAAAAGTCCAGAAAAAGGCGTTTAGCTGCATCATGTAGAGCGCATATTGCACTACCGGCATTAATCAAGGCGGCATTAGTGGCCACCGCTATTAGCACCGCTAATAACGGACACCACAAATAAGCGGAACTGGAAGTAGCGTCATCACACAGGAATGGGAAAGAGCATGGCGGCCATCTTGAAAAACACAATCCATTGATATCCTCAGCAGCCAGGACCTTGCTGTGTGTCAAATTCTATTCACTACAACACTACAATGCCCAAGGCTGTGAAAAAGGGCGCCTCACGCCAGCGTTAGGAGTGCTTCTATGAACATGAGCTCACCATGCTGGCGGAGACCCTGGCAGAGAATGCCAATGTCGTGTTTGCCCAGAGCCTCAAGAGGGAGGCTGTCATCAGAAAAAAGGAGATCTGGGCACTAGTGGCAGAAAAAGTAAGCATGGTTGGCAACACCCCCCGCACAACCAAAGACTACAGGAAGAGGTGGGATGACTTGCGCCTGCGAGTCTGCAACATCATCTCGGCGAACAGGAGCCAGGCCATGGCAACTGGCGGAGGAGCAAGCTCTCCCATAAAGCTGTCCCAGTGGGAAGACATATGTGCAAGCCTGATTGGCATGGAGGCCATTGGAGGCGTGGGAGACATGGAGTGTGGTGCCACTTTATTGGCAGAAGGAGGTGAGTGTCCCAAGAAAACACTATAATGCAGAGTCTGATGATAGTCCACCAATATGCCTGTCCAAAGAGGCAACCCATGGCCCAATACACACACATTCCAAGCATAGTTGTCGTACGCAGCACAGGCACATGCAGATGCCTGCTGCAAGGCAATGCCATACCTTACACAAACCACACTAAGATGTTAATGGCATAAGACACACTGCATGCAGGCCACAACAAATATGCATGTCACGTAGCATACGTCTGCCCCAACATGAGTGACCCAGACGGATGCCTGCATTACCCACCCATATAGCAAGCAACGTGATCATCCAAAACCAACTGCCTATTACCCTCTATTGTGTAGATGAGCAATAATACAAATGTATGCATGATGCTTCCCAAACCATCACTCATGCTGTCCCTCTCTTCGACCCCCACAGGCTCAGACCATGACAGCGAGGCCCGCGACTCACCCCCACAGCCAACCACACCCCGGAAGAGGGCCCGGGATGAGGGCAACAGGCCTTCAACCTTAAAAGCCCAACACAAGCCTCTCCATGCACCGCAGAGGAAACCACCTCCGGATGCCACGGCACTGGTGCCGCCAAGGGCCGTCGACACAGAACCCACCACTACAGTCACACAGGCAGAGGACACAGCTGAAGCTGCACCCTCAGCAGAGTCCAGCTCAGTCGGGGAGGCAGCAGCTACAGCACTCCTGGCTGAGGATGAGGTGTGGGTGCCTGTGGAGGACGACACCTCCCACCTGCCTCGCACACCAAGTCCAGCACCATCCCCCCAGCTGACATCACTAGACTCCCACCACACCACCACCCTGGAGCAGTCTGGGGGGGAGTACAATCAAGGGGCCATGAGTCCCATAGGTGACCCAATAGTTAATGTGCAAGACACCCAAGCACCCTCCACCTCCAACGGTGTACCGGCGGAGGTGCAGCGGCAGGAGGAGCTAACTGCCCTGGTGCGACAATTCGTATCTGACAATGCCCAAGCAAGGCAGGAATGGCGCGAAAACACTGCCTCTCTGGGCAAGATCATTGCCGATAGCACAAGTAGACTGTGCAAGGAGGTATCAGCCCTGCGGCAGGTCCTCAGCCAAATCACTGATGCAATGGAGGCTGATCCTTCAGCCCCCCAAATTGTAACGCTCACCTGACTCCCACGGAGGCGCTGGCCTGGTTCGCGCTGCTGTGACCTCTTCTAAGGTGATGCGCAGGGTTCGGAAGACGGACTGGACTGGACCCCCAAATCTGGCTTGTCTGGCTCGCAGAAGTATCCTTCTGTAGGCGAAAATAGGGGATTAACTGTCTGCGGGGTAATGCAATCGGCCTCCCACTTTCCCCTCTCACCCTCCTCGAAACCCTTCTGTGATTCCTCGTAGCGTCTCACCTTAGGGTCTGGAAGGACGAGCTCTCCATCCTGCTTCTGATGCAGGGGCGCGTTGGTATCCAGTTACTTCACTGGATTTTCGGATTGGTGAGAACCAAACTTGCTTGGCTTCCAGGTAAGTTTTTTTGATAAGAGGTTCCCCTTGTGTCCATGCATTAATGTACTAATGCTAGTGTCTTTTTCCCCATAGGGGCCGGGGTACGGAATGCCGGGGAACAGGCACCGACCCGAGATGAGAGGTGAAATCCTTGTAGAAATCAGGTAAGTCTTTAATGAGCGTTTTTTGGTAATGTCTTTTCATTCGCTCATTAACGCTGATGTCTCTTTTTCCCCTTAGGGGCCGGGGTCTGCAAATGCCAGGATGCGGCGCGGACCCGAAATGAAGAGGGAATGAATCAACAGGTAAGTCTTAACATGGAGATTTAGCTTTCCTTATTCCCTTCTCTCTCTCACCTTTTGTTCTGGTCTTTTTCTCCCTTGGCGCTGGGGCGTGACTGCGAATCCGGATGATCGCTGCTGAACATGGAGGCGCCCTGTAAAGGTGAGTGGAATGCGGCGCTGCAGCGATCGACGCGATGAGCTTTTAAATAAAAGTCTTCCTTTTCAGGATTGTCGGCGAGATGTCTCCGGGATGCGGATTTAGCAGGTAAGGACTTTTCCTTCTTCTGTTCTCTTCTTCTCTTCCTTTGCAGGTGATCCGGGATGCTGGCAGGCGTGGCAGAAGTCAGGATGCAGGAGCAGACACGGTGAGCGTCCAGCTGCTAGATGCAGAACAACGCGAAGCACGTGTGGCTGTTTGGGTGGGGTTTAAATAGCCTTGGAAGAAGTTCCAGGTATGTATCCTTCCTCCAATCAGGTATGTATCCTTCCCCGACCACGCCTGGATGGTAAATTAGTCCCACAGGTAAAGTAGTTCCTTTCAGGCCTCAAGGAGGCCGGGATCCTGCAGCATGGTCTGCATCAGGTAAGTGCACCCAAGCACTCCCATAATGAGCCTGGCGCCTATGGCGCCAGGACTGATGTCTTTTATGAGCCTGGCACCATAGGCGCCAGGACACTGTCCAAAGGGCCCCTATATGGGGTTGCTGGGTCCTTCCTTGGGGACTGGATGTCCGCTTTCGGGGACGCAGGGCTTGAACCGGCTCCCCGGGAGCGGGCATCATGACAGCACTCCCCCCCAAGGCCCCTCCCAAGGTTGTTCCCTCCGGGGGTTTTGGTTTGTCTGAGAAGAGTCGGTGGAATTTCCTGACTAATCGAGGTGCATGCACATTGACGCTGGGTTCCCACGACCTCTCCTGAGGTCCGTACCCCTTCCAATCAATTAGGTAGAACAGTTTTGACCTAAACATTTTTGAGTCTAAAATGTTCTTCACTTCGAATTCGGGCTCCCAAACGATTAGAATAGGTTCTGGAGGTTTGAGTAGTCGGGTTCCGGGTACCACTGGTTTCAGAAGTGACACATGAAAAACAGGGTGAATTCGCATACTAGCTGGTAAATCATGTTTAACAGCCACTGGGTTAATTATTGCCGTAATAGAATAAGGTCCCAGATATTTTGGGTTAAAAGTTCGAGGCCCTTTGAGTGGTAAATGTCTGGTAGCTAACCACACTTGATCCCCAATCTGATACGGAGGTGCTTCACTCCGATGTAGCTCAGCATTCTCCTTGTACTTTCTCTTGGCTTGTTGTAAATGCATAGTTGCCTCTTTGAAGGCTTGGGTAATTGTAGAATGCAGATGTTCTACTGCAGGCATTCCGAGGTTCTGAGGTGAGTCAAGGATTGAGGTTCGAGGGTGATGCCCAAACAAAGTATAAAAAGGACTGTGGCCAGTTCCAGAGTGTACCGAATTATTATATGCGTATTCGGCTATCCAAACAATGTCTTTCCATTTGCTTTCAGATTGCTGTACCATACACCGTAAGTACTGCTCAAGGGTCTGATTTGTCCTCTCGGTCTGACCATCGGTCTGAGGGTGGTGACTGGTCGATAATCTTACGTCAATCTGCGCCATTTGACAACATTTGCGCCAGAAGTGGGAAATGAATTGGCTTCCCCGGTCAGAGATTAGTATAGATGGGAATCCATGTAGCCGAACAATATTTTCGAGGAATTCTTTGGCTAGGACAGAAGCTGAAGGTACACCTTTCAAAGGAATAAAGTGGGCCATTTTGAAAACAAATCCACAATTACCAGAATAGTATTGTACCCTGAACAAGGAGGCAGGTCCGTAATAAAATCCATTGATAGGGTGTGCCAGGGTGCTGGTGGTATGTCTAGAGGTTGAAGGAGACCGGCTGGTCTTTTCTTTTGACTTTTATTTTGGGCGCAAACACCACAGGACATCACAAAAGATTTAACATCTTTTCGCCAAGAGGGCCACCAAAATTGTCGTTTCACCTTTTCCTCTGTCTTGGCAATAGCGGGGTATCACTCTATTAATTTATCATGATAACCGGAAATAACTAGTTCGTGTAATTCCTTATGTGGCAGGAATAAGCGTCCTTGGAAATAAGGTAAACCATTATCTATGGTAAAGTCTGATCCCTTTTGTATCCAATCCTGTAAGGTTGTAGGGTCCAGGAGTTGTTTCACTCTGGCTTGAATGTCTTCAAGCGTCTGTAACGAAGTCATGCCTAGAATCCTCTGTTCGGGAATGATTGGTACTGGTTCTGAGTTTGTATCAGATTCTCCCATTCCAATTCGGGATAAGGCGTCTGCTTTGCCATTCTTGCAGCCAGGTCGATAGGTAATCACGAAATCAAATTCAGCGAAAAACAAAGCCCATCGGAGCTGCCGTGATGACTGAGCCTTGGCGGTTTTCAAATACTGTAAATTCCGGTGATCAGTGATCACTGTGATGGTATGTCGAGCGCCAAGCAGATAATTCCGCCAGGCTTTAAAAGAGGACTTAATGGCTAACAGTTCTTTGTCCGTGATTGCATAATTAACCTCGGGTGCCGAGAATTTTCTGGACCAAAATGCTACGGGATGCAGTTGGTTGGTTTCGGGATCTCTTTGGGACAGGACAGCTCCCATGGCTAGGCTGGATGCGTCAGTCTCGACGACATAAGGGAGATCTGGACGCGGGTGTTTCAATATAGGTGCAGAGGTAAACTTAGCTTTTAAATCCTGAAAGGCCTGCTCGGCTTCTTCAGACCATTCAAAACGTTTATTTTTCCTCAAGAGTGCAGTAATGGGTTGTACCACGCGTGAAAATTCCGGGATAAACCTGCGATAGAAATTGGCAAAGCCGAGCATGCTTTGAACCCCTTTTACAGAGTTAGGTGATGTCCATTTGAGGATGGCATCCACTTTTCTTGAGTCCATTCGGACTCCTTTGGGTGCCAGGATGAAACCTAGAAACTTGACTTCTGTGGTATGGAAAACACATTTCTCCAATTTAGCAAATAGTTTGTGTTGGCGCAGTTTTTCAAGTACTGCCCTGACGTGTTTTCTGTGATCAGATTCCGAAGAGGAGTACACCAGAATGTCATCGATATATACGACAACACAAACATCGATGAGTTCCCGAAGGACATCATTCATGAAGTATTGGAAGGCAGTCGGCGCGTTACACAATCCGAAAGGCATCACCTGGTACTCGAATAATCCGTATTTAGTACGGAAGGAAGTTTTCCATTCGTCGCCTTTTTTAACTCCTACCAGATGATAAGCCCCCCGGAGATCTAACTTGGTGTATATGCAAGCGTCCTTCACCTGGTCAAGGAGTTCAGGGATCAGAGGCAGAGGATAACGTTTTTAACCGTTATCTGGTTCAATGCGCGGTAATCAATACAAGTTCTAAGGTCGCCTTCTTTTTTGGGCACGAAGAACAAAGCCGAGGATGCCGGGGACTTTGACGGGCGAATAAAACCATTAGCTAGGTATTGATCAAAATATTGTCTCAAATGCAGGTTCTCAGGTTCGGTAAGGGCATAAATCCTGCTACAAGGGGGTTGTGCACCGGGCACCAGATCGATTTGGCAATCGTACGATCTGTGAGGAGGTAACGTGTTGGCCTGTTCCTTTTGGAAGACGTCCTGAAAGTCTTGGTATTCCAGAGGTAGTTGCATGGAGGCAGAGGTTACAGATGCTAGATTAATCTTCAGGTTTTCTGGGTAGCAGGTTTGTGTACAATCCGGGAAGGTTATTCTCTTAGCTCGCCAATCAATTCGAGGATTATGTGTCTCTAACCAAGGGATTCCAAGAATAACCTGAAACTATGGAGCCTTGATTACATCAAACACAACACCCTCCCGATGGCCGTCGGGACCAATAAGAGTCACCTCAGTAGTGGAATGTGTTACCGGCCCAGAGGCAATTTCAGTTCCATCGACTGTGGTGATGACATCTTTGCTGGTTTTAGGACAGAGAGGGAGGTTAATCCTAGAGACCAATTCACGATCCACATAGTTTCCAATAGCCCCACTATCGATGTATGCCTTTATTGCATGCAACCGCTTAGGCTGTTCTGGATCTACGAGGACCATTGGCACAATGAAATGCGAGGTCTGAGAGTTAGTTTTCAAGCTCGGCAAGCGGACCCCTACACTTGTCGGGCGGAGTCGTTTCCCGAAACAGAGTCTTCATGGTTTTTATCAGCGGCTCCTACCGCCTTTCGGGGCGGTTTTGCCGGGCAATCTCGTAGAAAGTGTCCAGAATTCCCACAATAAAGACATAATTTTAACTGCCGCCTCCTTTCACGTTCCTTTTGAGTTAAGGGTTCTTTAACCCCTCCAATTTGCATAGGCTCAGAGACATCAACTCCCTTGGGATTAGCATGGGTCTTGACCAACACCCGGGTCTCAAACCTGGACCGATCTGCTTTTCTGTTTAGAAGTCTGTGATCCAATTGGACCACTAAGTCTATGTACTCTGTGCATTCTTGGGGCGGATTTACAACTTGGGCCAAGACATCTTTAAGTTCTCCGCGTAGGCCTCGATAAAACAACGTGACTCTTTTATCCTCTGGCCATCCCGTTTCCACAATTAGTCTATTAAAGTTTGCAATATAGGATAGGAGGTCCTGATTGCCCTGTCGCAGGGATAGAAGTTCGTCATCCAGAGCCTGCCCCTGAAAGTGTCGAGCAAATAACCTTTCCATGCTTGCTTGAAACCTTTGAAAATCACGGAGAATCGGGTCATCTTGAGTAACCAGTGGAACTGACCAATCGGCAGCGCAGACGCTGAGATATGACAATACAAAGGCTACCTTGGTCTGATCATTAGGGAAGGCCCCAGGTCTGCATAGGAAGTGCAAACGACACTGATTCATGAATACGGGAATCGTTTGGGGTCCCCAGCAAAGCGTTCGGGTGGGGCCAGCGGCATGTTTCCAGGTAGATTAATCTGCACAGGGTTACTGGAAACCACAGGAGCGGGGTTCCCTCCGGAACCGGGTAGAGGAGTTTGCCCAGCTTGACCTTGCAAAAGCTGTCTGGCCAGGTCATCAGTTCTTTCCTTTGATATTATTAATTCCCTCCTGAGGGCATTAGTCTCTTGACGAGCGGCATGTACTTCGGCCCGTAATTTCCCCAGTAATTGGGCCAACTGATCAGTCTCAGAACTTTCCATAGCGCCTGGGTGGGAATTTGTAGGAAGGCTTCGCATTCTGTAACGCTCACCTGACTCCCACGGAGGCGCTGGCCTGGTTCGCGCTGCTGTGACCTCCTCTAAGGTGATGCGCTGGGCTCGGAAGACGGACTGGACCGGGCCCCCAAATCTGGCTTGTCTGGCTCGCAGAAGTATCCTTCTGTAGGCGAAAATAGGGGATTAACTGTCTGCGGGGTAATGCAATCGGCCTCCCACTTTCCCCTCTCACCCTCCTCGAAACCCTTCTGTGATTCCTCGTAGTGTCTCACCTTAGGGTCTTGAAGGACGAGCTCTCCATCCTGCTTCTGAGGCAGGGGTGCGTTGGTATCCAGTTACTTCACTGGATTTTCGGATTGGTGAGAACCAAACTTGCTTGGCTTCCAGGTAAGTTTTTTTGATAAGAGGTTCCCCTTGTGTCCATGCATTAATGTACTAATGCTAGTGTCTTTTTCCCCATAGGGGCCGGGGTACGGAATGCCGGGGAACAGGCACCGACCCGAGATGAGAGGTGAAATCCTTGTAGAAATCAGGTAAGTCTTTAATGAGCGTTTTTTGGTAATGTCTTTTCATTCGCTCAGTAACGCTGATGTCTCTTTTTCCCCTTAGGGGCCGGGGTCCAGAAATGCCAGGATGCGGCGCGGACCCGAAATGAAGAGGGAATGAATCAACAGGTAAGTCTTAACATGGAGATTTAGCTTTCCTTATTCCCTTCTCTCTCTCACCTTTTGTTCTGGTCTTTTTCTCCCTAGGCGCTGGGGCGTGACTGCGAATCCGGATGTTCGCTGCTGAACATGGAGGCATCCTGTAAAGGTGAGTGGAATGCGGCGCTGCAGCGATCGACGCGATGAGCTTTTAAATAAAAGTCTTCCTTTTCAGGAATGTCGGCGAGATGTCTCCGGGATGCGGATTTAGCAGGTAAGGACTTTTCCTTCTTCTGTTCTCTTCTTCTCTTCCTTTGCAGGTGATCCAGGATGCTGGCAGGCGTGGCAGAAGTCAGGATGCAGGAGCAGACACGGTGAGCGTCCAGCTGCTAGATGCAGAACAACGCGAAGCACGTGTGGCTGTTTGGGTGGGGTTTAAATAGCCTTGGAAGAAGTTCCAGGTATGTATCCTTCCTCCAATCAGGTATGTATCCTTCCCCGACCACGCCCAGATGGTAAATTAGTCCCACAGGTAAAGTAGTTCCTTTCAGGCCTCAAGGAGGCCGGGATCCTGCAGCATGGTCTGCATCAGGTAAGTGCACCCAAGCACTCCCATAATGAACCTGGCGCCTATGGCGCCAGGACTGATGTCTTTTATGAGCCTGGCGCCATAGGCGCCAGGACACTGTCCAAAGGGCCCCTATATGGGGTTGCTGGGTCCTTCCGTGGGGACTGGATGTCCGCTTTCGGGGACGCAGGGCTTGAACCGGCTCCCCGGGAGCGGGCATCATGACACAAATGGAGCAGGCGGCCACCCCATCGTCCTCAACCTCTACACAGACTAGCCCACTATGCAGGTCGGCGCGCACCCTGCGCTGCCTGGACATGCCGCCACCAGGTGCAGGGAGTGGCGGGAAGCAGACTGGCCAGCCTGATGAAGGCAATAGACACTTGTTCAGACATGTGTAGGGGAGTTGTAGGGGGAGGTGGAGGGGGTGAGGGTGTGTGGGGGAGTTGTAGGGGGAGGGAGAGGGGGAGGGGGTGAGGATGTGTGGGGGAGTTTTGGGGGGAGGGGGAGGATGTGAGGGTGTGTGGGGGAGTTCTGGGGGGAGCGGGAGGGGGTGAGGGTGTGTGGGGGAGTTGTGGGGAGAGGGGGAGGGGGTGAGAGTGGTGGAGGGTTAGTGCACTTTCATCTTTATTGGACATTTCAGTACACCTGTTGTGTTAAAACAATAACTTGAGTGGACATTCATCATTGCGCATGTGTCATTTATTCATATACAGTGCATAGTGTACATGTACTCCCACACCCAGTGCCCTCTGTCCAACTATCATGTCGCCCTCTGCGGCCATGTGTGTCAGAAATATTGTGCAATCACTGACTGACGCACAGCACGTCCCTCCTGTGCATTGGCACCGCGATGATGTGCGGCCAGATCTTCTTCATCCCCTTCGTCATCACCAGGTGGTAGCAGTTCAATGTCAGGGGGCAGGAGCACGTTCCGTCGGATACACATGTTGTGCATCATCACCCATGCCATGATGATCTTGGCCACCTTCTCATGCCTGTAGAGGAGTGCCCCACCTAACCGGCTAAGGCAGCAAAACCGTGCCTTCAACAGGCCAAAGGTCTGCTCAATGACCACACGGGTATGGGTGTGGGAACGATTGTCGTCCTTCTCGTGCCTTTTCTGTGGGTTTTGGACAGGGGTGAGGAGCCACGGCTTCAAGGGATAGCCACTGTCATCTGCATGGGAGGCAAAAAAAGGTATATGTCAGTCGATTCCTGATGGACAGCTGTACTAGTCACAAATGCCTGCAGATTATCGTTGGTCACATGCACATGTCCCTGGTTGTATGCACGCCATTTTTAGGCCCTCAATGTGCCCTGTGCCATGGAAAAATGGTGTGGGTTGCATCTTCAAGATGATACATGGTGTGCACTGCCGTCTTGCTGCTCATGCATGGTGTACGCATACAGCTGTGTTCATGTCTAATATGTGATGAGTTGTGTTCTTTATGATTTTCTGCATGGGAGCGTTGTCAGTAGGTTCTGCACTGTTCAGCATTCAGCGCTGATTTTTCCCATGGTGACATGCAGCATTCCTGTGGTTGTGGCGGCCCTGTGACAGACAGTAGATTCCCTTGGTGGTTTTATTCAATGCATTCCCATGGATGCTTGTCTTGTGTGGTTATTTTCTGGAGACAGCAACATAGTGCATATTCACTGCATGTTGCTGGATGGTGTTATGCAGGGTGTGGTCCGCTGATGAGTGGTGCACGTGTTGTGGGATGTGGGGTGGTTTACTGTTTGTCATATTGTGATATTTGTCGACCTTACTTCATTCCTATGGGATTTGGGTGTCTTGTTCTGTTTGGGATGCTTTGGGGCACAGTGTTTAGTGATGTGCACATCTTGCTGTCACATCAACATTGACACCATGGTGGTGTGTGCATCTCTCCCCACATTTCAGTGCCATGTGCCTGTCATGCAACTTACCAAGCAGCCGGGCACGTCGTCCAGCATGTCACTCCATGTAGTGTGGTAGCGTGGAATTCCGCAGAGTCATGGGTTGATCCGGGATATCAGGCACAACAATGTGTGATGATCTTGCTGGCGTCACATAACATCTGCACATTGATGGAGTGGTATTGCTTGCGATTGCGGTACACCACCTCCATGGCATGTGGGATCACTAACTCCACGTGGGTGCAGTCGAGGGCACCTATGCATTTGGGCATGCCTGCCAGTGCATGGAAGCCAACCTTTGTATCAAAAATCTCCTAGGGAGTCCGTGGTAGGAATATGTAGTCCCTTGTGAGCTTGAGGAGGGCATCCAACACTTGGTTCAGAATGCGAGAAAACAAGGGTTGTGATACGCCATGCATATGCCCCCCTGTGTGCTGGTAGATGCCTGTGGCAAGTAAGTGGAGCACTGACACTACCTTCAGTAGAGGGGGGATGGCAGTGCGTATTTCGATGAGGCTGACAATGTCGTTGTGTATCATGTCCACGATGGGGGTGATGGTGTCCCGGTCAAGACGGTACAGGGTGTGGATCTGCTCCGGGGTTAGGTTATTGGACTGGCTCTGATGCGAGGGATTGGGGGCTGCCTGCGTGGTACCGCTGGCTGCACTGGTGGGGCATGCTGGGTCTGTCTCACCCTCCTTCTCCTCCTGAGTCTCCACTGTGGTGCCTGGTGTTGCTGTTGTTTTTGCTGGTGTAGCAATGCAAACATGTCCTCCATCCCCAGTATTGCTACTACTATTGGAATCATCTTGGTGCGGGAAGGGGTGTGGTGTGTGGGTGTGCTCCTTTTGTGCTGGCCCAGGCTGCATTGCCTCAACCTGTACTGATTTTGTGCACCTGTGGCAGTTGGGAACATTGCACATAGCATTTTACAGTTGGTTCACGATGCCGGTATTACCGGCATGCAGGTATCCCCTGTTAGCGCCTTCATGATGCCGGTATTTGCTTGTACGCCTGACTTGTGATTTCCTCCCATTAGCGGCATGCCGGTATTGCCGGTATGATGGCCCGAGTGCCGTGCCCATGCTGCTATTAGAGGCACCATTATTAACGGTGCCTCTAATAGCGGGGTCTTGGTCGGAATAGCCCGGAGCGGTATGCGATGCCGGTAATCCTTTACCAACATCGTTTTTCCATTACCTCCAACCTCGTAATAACCCCCGTTGTCTGCATACTGCAAAACTGTGCTTTCTGTCTCTATGTTGCTGAGATCCATCTGTATCACTCTGGTGAAAATGGATGGTGGCTCACAATACCCTTGTGGCAAATGAGTATGTTTCCACTTCTGGTTTTGGTAAATAAAGCTGGTTAGATCCTGTGTATCTTGGTTTAGTGGCACCGAAAAGAATGCATTCTTTAGATCAATGACCATGAAACATTTGGCTTCCGCTGGAATGCCACACAGAATTGTTGCCAGATTTGCTGCTACAGGATACTCTGCTTCTACAATGTGGTTATGAGGTCCTAAATCCTGGATAAAACACCATGACCCCCCCATTGTCTTTGCACATAGGGTACAATGCTGTGTCGCATGGAGATTCTGATGGTGCCAGAATGCCTCACTCAATCAAGGCATTAATTGTTGCATAAATGCCTTCATATGCCTTTTTGATTAGGGAATACTATTTTACTCCTGGCAAAATTGCTCCGGATTTCAGTTTATCTTCACCTCTCCTATGCTCTTGATGCACCCCACATCATAAGGACTTGTGATCCATAAGCTGTGTGGTAACTTAGCCATGTCCTCCTCCCAAAATGTGGGCAGTGCCTCCAGTGCCATTGCCATTCTGTGTGGCACCTCTCTGTAACGGATCTGTAGCCAAAATGTTACACTCATTTCAAACACCATCTCCAGTTTCAGTCTCTCATCCTTGAACAGTTCCTCATTTGTCACTGTGGTTAGCCTGCACCCCTTTGCAACTGCAAGTATTGCTGTTCATGTCCTCCCAGTGTCATCCATTGCATGTACTGCAATCCCCTCCTCTTTTGCTAATGCTGCCTCAATTTCTATGGACACTATTGTTCCTTCTGGCTCATCCAATAGTGATAAGTAAAGGTAGTGACAAGGTAGTGATAAGTCCTGATTTCCTATAGATAGAGAGATGTTATAGGTAAAAGGAACCACTCCTCGAGCCCCAGAGACTACTTCAGTGTTCATGGCATCGCCTGACAACTTAAATGCTCCTTCCCTAATACATGACCTATTTGCCCCAATTTCAACAAGAAAGGAAAACCTTTTGTCAGCTATCGCCACCTCCCACTATCAATGATACATTTGTGCTTTGGAGGGAGTTGTTGCCCAGTCACCTGCAATTGAAAAAAGTGTGAGTATACAAGTACCAGAATCCTTAGAGACATCAGTGTAAATTAACCTGAAACACCTTCAAAGGAAATGTAACTAGACACGCCTGAAACGAAAAGAAACACAGCCTTCCTGATGATTGATGGAGTCAAGAAAACGTTTGGAGGAGAAGATAATGTGTTGCTACAGCAGGAAAACTTGACTGGTACCCAGAGTGCGCGCATTGTAATCATTTTTTAGACCAAGCAGAACAGCACTTGACTACCCGCAGCCTCTATGGTACAGTCACTGTAACGTTAATCACGCCCCAAACCGTAATGGCAGCGTGAACTGCAGCAGCGCAGGGGGGCTTCCAACGATTACCATCTGAACGCAGGGGAACAAAGAGACACTAGATAATCGAACCACTGGCCCCCCCATCATGGCGAACATCCCGCAACACCGATGTAGAGAGATACCTACACAAACTGCAAGGGCATCACCCAGGCATACAAACAGCTAGGGCACAAACTGAAAAGGTGCAATGCAACGTGCCAGAGTCTCCACAATCACAACCACAAATTAGTTACGTTCTTCGGGCAATCCACAGGCTGTCTACAAGTAGCACAGGTACAAACTCGATCCAACAAAGCAAGAGGAACAGGGTTGATGAGACATGATCTAAGACACATGAAACGCAGAAGTGACTGAACCCACCAATACCACACCACGCCCTAACTCCATTCTGAGAAAAAGGTCACATCTGCAGAAGTTTCCACAGGCTCCCCGCTACCACACGAAGCAGCGCCTGAAACGAGTAAACCACCCCACAAGCAGAGTACAATGCCCAAAGGGGCAGCAGCCAAGAAAAGAGGCACGATAGACAGGTTCACGACACCAACCACTAAGGAGAACACCATGAGCAGCAACAGACCAGACCATGCCATGCCTCCCTCGCCACCTACGACATCAACCACTATGGACCTTCAAGCAGGTTTCATATCAATGCAACAAGGCTTTGCCGCCCTGAATGATAAACTCGATAGTATCAATACTAATGTCACATCGATCAGGAACAAGCTCGAAAAGGCTACCAACCGCATCACCGAAGCAGAAACAAGGATCAGCATGACAGAAGATACACTTGAGACATTGCGAAACATTGTGACCGATATGGCCAAAGATCTGGGAACTGTAAAACTGAAATGTGAAGACCTTGAAGCGATATTGTGCCACAACAACGTACATATAGTAGGGGTACCGGAGGACGCACTCAAGGGCCTGATGGAGCTGGCCATTGAAGAACTGCTCAAGGAATTGCTCAGAGATCCTGGCTGGTCAGCAATGTTTGTCGTTGAACATGCACACAGATCACTTGCCCCACGTCTGAAACCAGGTGCCTACCCAAGGCCATTAATAGCGAGACTCATGAAATACAGGGACAGAGACCTGGTGCTGTGAACTGCGAGAGACAAACAGGAATTGAAAATGGGCTCCAACGTGATACGTTTATTCCCAGACTACACCCTGGCGGTCCAACAAGAAAGATGGTCATTCACTGGGGTTAAAAAAATGCACCAAGAACAAATGATACCTGACACAGTGTTGTATCCAGCCAGGCTATGCATGCAGTACAATAATAAGACATATTTTTTTACATTTCTGGAGGAGGCTGCCACCTTTGTGGAGACAAACATACCGCTACCTGACAAGGAGATGCCTGAAGGCGATGATGGTGCCACGAAACGCTCACCAACGCATATACCAGACATGTGTGGATAACCGAACCATCGCAGCAACTCGGAATCATGGGCACAAAGCTATATTTGATGCAATTCCCGGAAGATATCGACTCCTTGAGGAGTAACCAGCACACCACTAATCGCCTTATCTTAACATGTGTACTGGTAACGCAATCAAGATTGGAAACCATAAAGATAGAAATGATGTGGCCCCCGGGCCTCGCTGGCACTGAAGCGGCCCCCCACATGCGAGTGCAAGATTTTTTTAATTGGGTCAGAGGGATGGTTGGAGGGGCAAATGGAGGGATACGCATAGTGGAAGTTGGGGGAGAGAGTGATGTTTGGGGTGTTAAAGATTAAAAAAAATGCACAGACAGCTAATTGTTACCGAAAAGGAACCAGAAGAAATTGGAGTACAACAGGACTGAAAGAAGGAAATGTATTGTATGGCTGACAAGAACCTAGCGGAGATTAAATTATTGAGCTTGAATGTAAGAGGTCTTGGAAGAAAGAGAGGAAAATTATGGCATATGTCAATAGAATAGGAGCAGGGATAATATACTTCCAAGAGAATCATTTACTGGGATATCAGGCCATTACATTCGCGCCGGGATGGGGGAACCACCGTTTTTATACATCCTACTCAACCAGAGCCCTGGGGTTGATTATATTAATGAACAAAACACTACCATTTACACATTTTACAACAGAGAGTGACCCCAATGACAGATACGTGTTAGTGCAGGCAAATTAGGTGATATAGATCGCGATTACTACAATGCAGTCTTTCAGAAATGCGCTAAATACCCAACAGCTCACATTATTTAAGGAGGGGATTTCAACACAATACTTGATATGGATATATATTGCACAACAAGCACCCACAGAGCGCTGGCCAATGCAGCCCACGTAATACACACACATATAGCAGACCTTGGCCTGAAAGATGTCTGGCGGTCACTACATGGGCCACAACGAGCATATACCTTCTACTCATTTGTTCAGCATATGCACTCCAGAATCGACATATGGTTGGTATCACAGAGGGTCTTGGGCTGGGTGTCAGAGGCAACAATACTACCTAGAACATTATCTGACCACTCACCGGTACTGTTATCGCTGGCTATCCCCATAGTCATCCCACAGAGACCCAAATGGGCTTCAAAGCAACCGCATTATCAGACCCGGTATACAAAACCAGCCTGACGAAGCATATCACAGAATTCTTTGAAAAAAATGACGGGTCAGTCACAAGACAGACAGTCCTATGGCAACTATTCAAGTCCTATATTAGGGGTAATGCCATGTCCACTGAACTTCGAGTACTCAAAGACATACAGAGGGAACTAAGTAGATGGGAGGAAGCGATAGCCAAGCTACAAGAACAATATGCGACCACTCCAACGGCGTAAACTAAGTCAGCTATTAAAATGCAGATAGAGTAAATCCAGGCAGCGGCAGATTGTGAACTGCAATATTTTGACAGGCCAGGGGCTGCAAGGCGATATGGTGAACAAGAAAGACCCGGTAAATTGCTAGCACAGATGGTGCAAGGGGAAAGGTGGAGAATGAATATCCCATGAATAACCCGAAAGGACGGAGTTGTGGTCACAGATTAGAAGGAAATCAGTAAGGTCTTCTTTGACTTCTACACCGACCTGTACACCCCCCAAAGTTCTGCCACAGAAAAGAGAAAGACATAGCTACCTGGCAAAAATACCTACCACATTTTTATCTGCTGAAACCAGGAACGCCCTGGGGCTCACTGAGATAATGGAGGCCATAAAGGCCCTAACCCACTGAGGCTCACTGAGATAACGGAGGCCATAAAGGCCCTACCCGGTGGAAAGGCTCCAGGCTCGGATGGGCTGGAGGCTGAATATTATGAGGAGTTCACTGAGATATTAGCACCCTGCCTCCATGCCGTCTGGGCCGAGGCACTAGAAATGGGCAAATTACCTGAAACAACCCACAAAGCGGTCAAACCCTTCTGCTTAAACAAGGAAATGACCAGAGGAATGCAGATCCTATAGCCCACTGCCCCATATGAATACAGATGCAAAGGTATTCGCAAAGATTCTAGCCACATGCCTGAACCCCCTAATGCCACACATGGTCCACGAAGACCAAGCAGGATTTGTATTGGGCAGATCTATGGCTTCTAATAACCGACATTGCTATAATATACTAGCTAAGATCCCCAGAGACACTGAGGGGGTTGCATTGGTGCTAGATATGCAAAAGGCCTTTGACACCATATACTGGCTCTTCCTGTTTAGAGTCTTAAACAACAATGGATTTGGTCCGAACTTTATAAACTGGGTCTGTATACTCTACATGCAACAATATGCTAGAGTGGGCATCAATTGTACATTATAGCTGATTCCTAGAGATAGCAGGGGGCACACAGCAAGGTTCCCCCTGTCCCCACTGTTGTTTGCTCTGGTGATAGAACCACTGGCAGACCTACTCAGGGCAAGGCACAGCAGAGCAGGGATACCGCTGGCCGGCAAAATAGAGATCATAACTCTATACACAGATGACATAATCCTATACGTGAAGAACCCTGAAACTAACCTGAAGAAAGGTGCTGAATGCGGTCCAAGAATTCGGGGAATACTCAGGTCTGAGGTTGAATGCATCCAAGTCCAAAATGTTCCCGCTAACAGAGGCAACCAGACAACCTAGAGAATTATAGAGACTCAAATGGGCTCCCCAACAGGTGAAATATCTGGGTGTTGAGACAACACAACTTGTCCGCACTCTAAATTATGGTGTACGCATAGACGCGCTCCGTGGTAAACTGAACCGATGGAAACACCTCCCGATCTCGCTCATGGGTAGACTAGCGTTGATCAAAATTATCATACTCCCAAAGCTGTTGTATCTGTTTAGCACAGGCCCAGTGTTGCTGGGCAGATCCTTCTTTGGTAAAATCCAAGGTGCATGCTCAGCATTCATATGGAATGTGCAGCCCAGGGTAAGCTGGAAACGGCTCACCAGGCCATACGTACAAGGGGGATTAGCGGCCCCCGACTGTGAGCTTTATTTCCTTTCAGCGCAGGCCTATTATGCCCCACATGCGACCATCGAGACATATAAGGAGTTCACAACGAAGCTCCTACATAAACTAGCTAAAGGGAAAACCAGAAGAAAAGAACACACTACAAACCCGGCACTGGTGACATGCAGAGCATGGACTAGGCTAGCGGGTAACCCCAGACACACTGTGTTACATAACCCAGCCATGACATTATGGGATGCACCGTACCTACCCCCAACACAGGACGTGACACTGGCCGCACACTGGAAGGGTAAAGGTGTAAACGGTTTCAGGAATTTATTTGTTAACAAACAATTCATCAGTTGGGATGAAATTAAAGCAATCATAGGCAACAAATCGATACAGAGGGTAAAATATCTCTGATGGTGCTCAGCAATGGCGAACACATGGGAAGATTCCCCGACAGAACCTCTGCCACACCTATGCCTGGGGTATATACTCATCCCAAGCACAACAAAGACATCAGCTTCCACACTGTACAAAATTGCACTATCAAGCAGGGAAGTTCCAACCCCAGGTTTTAAAAGAGAGTAGGAACATGACCTGGGAGGGACTCACCTTTACAGATAGCCACTGGTCACAATTATGTGGACTGTCGAAAAACATATAATACAACTCACAATATCATCTCATGCACTCTAAGATATTACACAGGGTCCACTTCACCCCAGCCAGACCTAAGAACATGTACGCCACAGCGACTGGAAAGTGCCCAAGGCGTGGAAGCGAGGATGCAGACATACTACATATGCTGTGGTCCTGTGTAAGGTTAACTGAATACTGGACAGACGTGTGCAGAGCGCTGGATGGGATGTCCGACCAGCCTATAGACTGGGACCCAAGCTCATACGCATTGGGTAATGTGTGCAGGATTAACCCTACCCGGCGCAAGTTTCTGAATCTGAGTTTAATATTGGCAAAGCGTGCCAAATTAATGCGTTGGAAATGTAAGGAACCACTCGTGCTGAGTGATTGGGAGAAGGACATGACATGGGTGAATGATTGTGAAGAAGTTTACGCTGGTCTATTACCTATGACAAGTCGCCTGAAAGACATATGGAGAAGAAAGGAAGATTCAGCGAAATGTAAACTGTAAATGTGATATGCTCCTAATGTACACAGAATTGAACAATTGTAACAATAAGCAATGCACAGTAGATAATGTGATGATGTAATCTACACAAGTTAAATAAAAGTTAATCAAAAATTAACCCTACATTAAATTTGACAATATAATATTATCTGCATCATAAGTCTGTAAAGCTTTATAATAACCAAAGAGCCTGTCATTTAGAGGTACAGTGGCTTCACAAGAAAATAGAAAATGTCTTATTATTTCAACCATATCTGGTTTCTTACATAGTGTGCAAGTTCTACAGCGTTCCTCTAAATGTAGCCTAGGACCTAGACATTCTAGAGTTGGCAACTGGTTGATTTAAATCTGATGCAAACATCTCACGATCTAGTGCTTGGAAAAAGAGTAATGTATCTTGACAATTGGGCTCTTAACTGAGGAAAACAGCTGTATTCATGAAAAGGTATATAGCTGTTCAACCTATCACCAGTCTCACACCAATTACAGTTATTTAGGCCTCATTACAGGGATGGCGATGCAAAAAAAAGGTGGCAATAATTCTGTTACCGCCACTTTTCCTGTAATGCCAAACTACAGGTATGCCAGTCGGGTGGCCTGATTTCCCTCCAGGTAAAGCCAAGAGATGGATTAAGTCAGGCTCCCCACCACCACAAAACAGCCGATATTACCAGCAACGGTAGTACCAGTGCCGGTAATACTAGCAATCCCCCCAATGGAGTCCTATTCCATTCCATAAATGTCTGCACCATGCAAAACGACTTTGTATTTATTTGTTACAGCATCTTCTAAATGTATTGTGATAGTGGTGACGGGTGCCACTTCCCTGTGAACTACTTGCCTCAACAGAAACTCTGTGGATAATCATAATGTATGGTATTTGATCCTGGGCACCCATCCTAACAGTGTCTGCACCCCATAAACGAATGACTGTGGATGAAGTGGTGCACCTCACAGGGAGCTGTTGGTACAGAATACTTGGATGATTGCAGTGACCCATGTGTGATACACTCCTTGGGTGAAACTCACTGGGCCTAATCACGATTTGGGCGCTAACCCTAGTGGTATTACCGCCTGGGCTATTAGCCAAACCCCCCGGTGCTATTAGCTGCAGATCACAGGTTTGGCAGAATGGTAAGTCCCCATTGGGCCCATTCAGGAATTTCCCATTCCCCATTTGGGCCCAATGGGAATGTTTGGTGCTGAAAATCAGCAAAATCACAAAGGATTTGCCCCCAGCTCCTTTGTGTGTAGAAAAAAGATAAGCATACATATGTTAGAAAATGTCTTTGCATGCTTTCCCTGTGTGGGCCCTAAATTAAAAACATATCCTGCCATTCCCTGTACCCACTCTGCATGGCATTTTGCTATTTTACCCCTATACTGTGGGAGTGCCTCATGCATGTGTTGTAATAGGGCATACATGATAGTGTAGAGGAGGAGCCAAGTGCCTCATTTTGCCTATATGTTGGAAACCAGAAATTGCGACATTCACAACACCAATAATGGTCCCTCTACCGCGAAGAATCCTCAAAACAAGGTATCCATTAAGAAAGCCCTATATGATGTACCCGCAGAGAAGTGACAGTCTTTTAAAGGATGTTCCGGAAGAAGTGTGAAGATAAATGAAAGGGAAGATTGGTGACGTTGCATGAAGCAGAATTGACACAACCAGAAGTTATAGAATCTGTTGGCGAAGTATAGAATTGAGCAATATTTCATGTGCGGAATGAAGATTGCACGTGCAGAGAGCACTAAAGAAAATGCAAGCCATTTTATAATTGTACAGATGCTGAAATGCAAGTAGACTAAGTAATCATGAAGGCTGGCTATACGTTGTGAATAGACTGCAGGTGGTGCCGCCATTATACATATATATATGTGTATAAAATCTGAATGTTCTACGCCGTGTTTTAGCAAACTAGGACCCCATGAACAGAAGGGCTGAAAGTGTGGCACAGTAGAAGAAAACAACTGACGATGAGGGAAGATTCGAGAAAGGTTGTCTGGCCCAGAGTCAAGGATTGGGGAAGCTAAGAAACTGGTTATCTATTCGAGAAGATACGATGAGCGTGAGAAGCAAGGCAAGCTCCGGTTGAGGTGAAATAGAAAAACACTAGAAGTGCCAGGTTTTATTCATTTAATAGTGTTAAAACCGAAGAAGGAGCTCAAACCACGTCTCCTGTCACATGGTCAAGCTGAAAATAGACTTTGGACAAGCTACACCGAGACTTGAAGATAAAACCATGCTCACACTCCCTTCTATTCTTAGGCACAGTGATACTTTTCAAGGCAGAGTTCAAAGACTATTCGAATGACAGACAGCAGGAGTGATGATGGATGATGGGCTAATTGGGTGGGGAGGCGTTGTCAATTCCCACTCTCCAGCACATGGGGTACCAGTTTGCGTGCTGCTAGCAAGTGGAATATTCCAGAAGGGTACAAGCGTGCCAACCAATTGTAGAGGGCCACGTAGCAAAGAGCTTTATAGTTTGAAAGCCAATTAAATGTTGTGTATTTCATGACAGCGAAGAGGACCTGCACTAGGGGTTGGCATAGCTATCCACCTGACCCTAGAGACCCAATCACAATCCTATCCCCCATTGAAAGTATACCTAGATTTTCCCCTTAAACCAATCACAACCCCAAATAGGTTTTCTTATTTTGCCACGTACTATGACGCCACCTCTGACAAATTTTGTGTATGCAGTCTATGGTGTGTATGAGATAGATTGAGTGAGTTGGAAAGACTTGAGCAAACATCCGTTGATGTTTGTTGTACTCCCTGTTTCAGATAATTGTTAATAAAACAGCTAAAGATTTGCCAACTTTGTGAGTCAGTCTTATTATTGGTGTATGAGTAAGATCTGCTTCCCCATCCATTTCATTGAGTGCTTCCTCGCTTAAAGGGCCTACGGGTTCACATGGTAGCAGAGGCAGGATGATTCTTTAAAAGACCCATTGATTAAAAGGTCTCAAAATGTTTGGATAATCGGACACCCTCTGCCATCCAGCCGGAAGATCGCAAAGTTTCCTGTGGAGAGCACACGATATAGAAAACTTGCAAGAAGATCAATACAGGTGGGACAAGTCCCTCTTTGACGAAATCCCTCCTGGTTTCCATAGGCGCTGAGTGGACGGAAGGAGATGGTGGTCAACTGGAGGAGGGGAGACAATACCGAAGTCCTTCAGCTGAAGAGCGAATGGTGAGTAGATTGAGGGGTTGGAATTGTGGTAACAGGGAAAAGTAATGGGAGTTTGTCTAGTATAAACAAGGAGTGTTTAAATGAGGAGCATTTTATAGAGCCCGGTTTCCTACCTCAAGTCAGGTCTAAAAGGAGTCATTTCAAAACCCCAAGGGGTAAATAGGCGACACTCAAACTCCAATTGGGGTAGTTTAGGGGCTAGGAGAAAAGGAGTACCATGGTATATAAGTGAAAAGTTGACTAACTGTATATTTGTGTATTTTGTAATTGAAAAGAGGTGTTGAAGAGCGATGAGAATAAACTGTAAGGTTAACTAAGAGATTTCAAAAGTTGTTATCTACTCTAAGTCATTGTCAGCAATGACAGAACAGATAGATTGAGATAATTGAGAAGAAGAGGCTTTGAGCGGCGAAGGTTGGAGCACGCTCACATTTATTGTTTTTGTGAAACGTATCTGTGTAAATAACAGTAAGTATTGACAGTCCATTAAGACTTGTCACAATGGGAGAAGTTACTCCACTGATACATTTGTGCAAAATGTTGCCAAAACATGCACCTAAACTTAAACAGCATAGTGCAGAGTGGGTAAAGGGCACATCAGACAACATTTTCATGGCATGGCCACAAGGGGGATCGCTGTCAAAAGCGATTTTTCAACACATGACCACACTATTTTAGAACTCTGGAAGATGTACCAGGAGGAGCGGGAGGATATGCATCCTGAAGATCGGATGCTTAATCAGTGTAGAGAGGAAGGTGTTGAGCCTTCTGCTCCCCTTACCGTGCCTGAAGTAAACAGCGATAGTACAGAAGATGTAGGATTGCATCTGTTAAAGGAACTAAAAGCGGCGACATGATATAGTAATCCGATATATGACCCGCCTGCCAACAACAGTGTCAATAGTCGAGAAGTGACTAAAAGAAATGAGGAGATCTTTAAGATCTAACAGGACATACGGAGTAACAGAGATAGATAGGATCGATAAAGCCTTTCAAGACTTAAGAGAAAGTAGCAAAATGGGAAGCCGAGGGAAGGGAGAACAGTCCCTGGCCGTCCAATCATGAAGCGAAGAAAGATAGCTGTTCAGTCTCGATCATAGAGCTTGTCCTTAGAAGGGGTAACTTTAAATAATGGTGAAGGGGATGACAGCCATACCAGCTTAGGGCTAAATATGTCAGACAAAGGGAAATAAACCTTCCATGGGGAAGAGGGAGGAAGTGTATGCAGTGCTAAGGGATGTCTGCAGACAGACAAGGAAGTAAGATGGTCTGATCTAGAGCAAAATAAGGATAGGACGCCAGATCCAACAGCATATCCAGAGTGACCTAAAGGACGGTCATAGAGTCAGAAAGGGGAGTCACCACCATATGTGACAAGGTTGAGGTCATTGCCAGGTAAAATGCGATCAGAAACCATTGTGCGCACAATGGATAGACAGACAATGGGAGCCGATTGAGGATTTGGGTTCATGCAGTTCCCTTTATTGGAGAAAGGAGGGGCCAGACTGCAGTATATTCCCTGGCCACAAATGGATAAGGACAATTTAAGATACACACTTCCCAGTTTAACGGCGGGTGCAGGAAAATGGATTTATGAGCTAGAGAAACTGACAGGGAGAAATATTCTGGCAACAGGGGACATTAAGGGTCTCCTAGTAGCCATTCTTGGGGAAAGGGCTGATGACATTTGGATGAGAGCAGGCTACCCAAGTGTCACAGCACAGAACACAGTGCACAATGGAGCGCCATTTAACAATTGTAGAGCAGATGTCTGGAGGGCACTCCGGGTACAGTATCCTGATACATCAGATATGGATGCAATTATGGCATTGTGAAGATGTGAGGCTGGAGCGGCCGCGACCACGGACAGGGGAGCCCGCTATGCCGCGGGCGGGCGCGACGCTGGGGGCGGGCGCCGGGAAGGTCTCCCTGTTGACGGGAGAGCCTTGTCGGCGTCCCGCGACAGTGCCGGCATTACAGCCGCGGCGCCGCGGGTGCTCACAGCCGAAGCGCCGCGTGTGCCCGCGAGGATCGGGTTCACTGGCGCTGCGGCTGGGAGACCCGCAAATGGAGTGTACTTCGGCGGCCTCCGGCGGCGAGCGGAGGCGAGGATCGGGAACTAGAGTGCCCGACTCGTGCCGACCGCTCGGCGTCGGAGGTACGCCAGACAGATGGGTAAGAACCCATAAGGGGGAATTAACCCGAACCCCCTCCTTACCTGATGTAGGGCAGACACCAGACAGCAGCATGGGGCCTCAGTCAGGACGGGCCTCCGGGAGGCAGTCCTCGAGGGAGACACCATATTGGGGGGGCGGGGCCAATGAAGGGGGAGTGGCTGACAACAGGAAGGGGAAGGCAGAACCAAGCAGCCAGACCAAAGGAGGAGGTGGGGAGGAGGCAGCACTTTTTATAGAGGGTGGGTGTCTAGAGTCCCCACCAATCGAACAGGGGGGGAGGGAAGTTAGTCCCGATTGGTCCTTTTTCCCTCCAAACACCAGGTATAAAAGGGACTGGCCTAATGGCGTTTTTGTTGCTTTTTGCAGGGAGAAGGAGAGGAGAGTGAGAGCAACTTGTGGGCCTATCCGGGTCCGTGAGAGTAGGAGAAACCTAAAGAGAAGAGGGATCCTGGTGCCTTTCCCTCACAGTGAAGTAACTGTGGGGTCAACCTGGAGTCCAACTACCTTGGTTAAGACATTGTGTAATAAAGGTCTACAAAGCTCCAATTTGGCTACTGTCCTGATTCCCACAAGTGGCGTAGTCGGCAGGATTGAGAGAACGCGATGGAGAAAATAATACAGACACTATCAGAAGGGCAACAACAGTTACAACAGCTCTTCCAACTGCAGGCCCAGCAGGCGGCCGCTGATCGCCAAGCCTTTCAGCAGGCAATACAATTGCAAGGTACCCTGCAGTCCACTTCTCAGGACAAACACCAAGAGACGATAAAACACCTGACGGATGCTGTCACCGGCACCCGAAACCTGCCCATGGTCCCTTCCGCAGTGTTGCAAAAATTCAAGGAAGGCGAAGACCCGGCTTTCTTTTTCACCACCTTCGAAAGAATCGCCCGAAACGCTCAGTGGCCGGTGGACCGCTGGGGCCAGTATGTTGCTCCCCTTTTGTCCGGCATCATGCAAGGTGCCTACCAGGCCGTTAACCCAAACGGAACCACGCCTTACGCTGAAATCAAAAAGGCGGTATTGGACCGGTTAGGACTTGACGAAGAGGCCTACAGAATGAGGCTGTGCGACACTAAACTCAAGCCGGGGGAGAACCCCCGACAACTCTTCTACCGGGTTAAAGATCTCACCGAGAAATGGTTACAAGTACCGGGAACAGGCCTCCAAGATGTCTTAGATAAAGTCACCCTCGAGCAGTTCATTGAGGCCCTACCCCCTCCGATGCAAAGATGGGTCCGACAACATCACAGGCCCACCTTATCCGAGGCGGTGGACATAGCGTCGGCCTACCAAAAGGCAGGGGGAGCGGGTAAACCCCTTGGAGGCGGATCTCCCATTCGCAATCCGATGCCATCGTTGGAACCCCTCCCAACCAAGAGCCTGCGAGGAGGGCTTCCCAAATGGAGGGCAACGGAAGGACGCCCTTCTGGATCCGAGGAGAAGAGGAGCGGTCCCGACCCGCGATCCACCCAGTTGTCCACGGGATATCGACAACCGCAATGTTATGACTGTGGCGAGTGGGGCCATATAGCCCGGTTTTGTCCCCGGAAGAGAGGCACCGAGCCGATGGAGATCGGATTCATGAGGACAGAGCAACGACCAAGGTGCCAAGGTCTCTACGAGATGGACGTCCGGGTAGACGGGAACCAAGCCAGGGCCCTACTCGACAGTGGAAGTCGACAGACGGCGGTACTACCAACCGTAAGTGATTCTCCCTACCTCGCCAATGTTAGTATCCCCATTCGATGTATACATGGGGATGTGAGGACCTACCCCATGAAATCCATAACAGTAGAAGTGGGCCCTAATATTACAGAGATGAAAGCTGCCGTCCTCCCCTCCTTACCCGCCCCAGTGGTGATTGGGACCGATCTACCCCACTTCCACCAGACTATCAAAGCCCTAGAGCAGGGATGGTGGGAAGAAGCACCTTTTGCCAGGGAGACCATCCCCCCGAACACCCAAGGACGAGAGAGACCCACTATGAAAAGAAGGGAAGCTCGCCTTGCTCAGTGCGCATCCATGTATGCCACCCAACGGATAGCCTGGAACCCAGAGGACCATGAGGATTCCATCCGGGGAGAAACCCTGACGGACCCTACCTTAACATTGGCACGCGAAAGGGCCATCACTAATGGGGACCCAGACCTGACCAAGGGAGCCGGTTTTACATCTAGACAGGGCCTACTCTATCAGGTTTTCCAGGAAGAGGGAGGTGCACGGAGGGAACAACTCCTCCTGCCCAAAACACACAGGGGCATTGTCCTCCAGTTGGCACATAATCACCCTTGTGGCGGCCACATGGCCTCCCTAAAGACACAGCAAAACATTCTAAAACGTTTCTACTGGCCGGGGGTCTATGGGGAGGTGGCGAAATTCTGTAAGGAATGCAAAATCTGCCAGTTGACGAGTGGGGAAAAGCCAGCCAAAGCGCCTCTGCAGCGGATGCCCTTGATCACCATACCCTTTCAAAGAATAGGCATAGATCTGGTAGGCCCGCTAGAGCCAGTCAGTCGGGGATATCGATACCTGCTGGTCATTGTGGACTATGCCACCCGGTACCCTGAGGCCTTCCCCCTAAAGGGGATGTCGGCTAACCAGATATGTGACCAGCTCATCCCCTACTTCGCACGTGTGGGCCTACCCACCGAAATCCTCACCGATCAGGGTACGAACTTCATGTCAGCCGTCATGCGACAAGTCTGTGAAAGACTACAGATCAGAAGGCTGCGTACCTCAGTCTACCACCCCCAAACGGATGGGTTAGTGGAGAGGTACAACCAAACAATCAAGAAAATGATGAAGAGGGTAACAGGCCCGGAGGGAAAGGACTAGGATAGAGTCATACCCCTGATCCTGATGGTATTAAGGGACACACCCCAGTCCTCAACAGGGTTCTCCCCATTCGAGCTGCTGTTTGGAAGACAGCCCAGAACAATCCTAGATCTGGTTAAAGAAGATTGGGAAAACACTAAGGAAACATCCCTCACCGAGTACGCTGAGGACCTTAAGAACCATCTATCCACCTTAAGGGGACTAGCGGAATCCCATCTGAGTATAGCTCAAGACCGACAGGAGAAGACATACAACAAGGGCTGTCGCCTAAGAAAGCTAGAACCAGGGGATAAGGTACTGGTGTTACTACCCACCAGTACGAACAAAATGTTGGCTCGGTGGAGAGGTCCCTATGTGGTGAAGGACGTGGTGGGACCAGTGAATTACCGGATACACCAACCTGACCGAAGTCCATCATATAAGGTTTACCATATAAACCTACTAAAGAAATGGACCGAGCCTGCACCGATCAATATTCTGGCCACCCAAGATACAGGGTTGTTACACGCAACCGGCCAATTGGATGAGGTGCAATGGGGTGAAACACTCACTGAACGCATGAAGAACGAGATACGGGAGACACTCAAACCATACCGCAACACCTTCTCCCAGTTACCGGGAAGGACCGACCTAATGGAGCATCGTATCGAAACCCTAAACGGACAGACAGTCCGGCTGAGACCCTACAGGATCCCGGAGGCCCGAAGGTTGATCATTAAGAAAGAAATCGAAGAGATGATTAGGTTGGATATCATTGAACCCTCAACCAGTGCGTGGTGTTCTCCAATCGTACTCGTACCCAAGCCAGACGGGGCTGTACGATTTTGTATGGACTTTAGGCAACTCAACCTGATATCCCAATACGAAGCCTATCCCATGGCCAGGATGGATGAACTGCTGGAAAGGCTGGGTGCTGCCCGTTACCTCAGTACCTTGGACCTCACCAAGGGATACTGGCAGATCCCACTACTGGAATCTGACAAAGAAAAAACCGCATTTGCTACACCCCAGGGACTCTTTCAGTATAAAGTGCTACCGATCGGGTTGCATGGGGCTCCGGCCACCTTTCAGAGGCTGATGGACGTCCTCTTACAGCCCCACGACCTATACGCTGCGGCCTACCTGGACGACATTGTGATATACAGCGCATCATGAAATGACCATCTAACCCATCTACGCAAGGTGGTCGGCACCCTGGCCCAGGCCGGACTCCACATCAACCCAATGAAATCGGTACTAGGGACCCAGAAAACCAAGTACCTCGGACATATAGTCGGTGGCGGCGTGATTCGACCACAGGTGTCCAAAATCGAGGCTATTCAGGGGATCCCAGTACCGACTAACAGAAAACAAATTAGGGCCTTCTTGGGGTTTATAGGGTACTATAGACGCTTCATTCCCGGTTTTTCTTCCCTGGCTGCGCCACTGACCGAGGCGTTGAAAAATGGGGGTTCCCCGGACCTGTCAACCAATCACGCAGCCATACTGGCCGTTGAGGGGCTGAAGCACTGTATATCATCCCACCCGGTGTTGGTATGCCCGGACTTCCGGAAGCATTTTTTTCTACAGACGGATGCCTCTGGCATGGGGTTGGGGGCGGTCCTGACGCAGGAGGTGGACGGGTTCCTACGACCGATCTGTTTTGTCAGTCGGAAGCTCCTTCCGCATGAGTTGGCGTATTCCACTATCGAGAAGGAGTGTCTCGCCATTAAATGGGCGGTGGATTCATTGCAGTACTACCTACTGGGGAGGAAGTTTACGTTATATACCGACCATGCACCGCTGCAGTGGTTGGCGAGACACAAGGACACCAACCAACGAGTTCTACGATGGTTCCTGTCCCTTCAGCCCTTCGACTTCGTTACCTTGCATAGACCTGCCAGCTTTCAGCTGGTGGCGGATTACTTATCCAGATGTCCGATCCGGCCCGACCGGCCTGGATCAGTGGTGGGGGTATGTGAGGATGTGAGGCTGGAGCGGCCGCGACCACGGACAGGGGAGCCCGCTATGCCGCGGGCGGGCGCGACGCTGGGGGCGGGCGCCGGGAAGGTCTCCCTGTTGACGGGAGAGCCTTGTCGGCGTCCCGCGACAGTGCCGGCATTACAGCCGCGGCGCCGCGGGTGCTCACAGCCGCAGCGCCGCGTGTGCCCGCGAGGATCGGGTTCACTGGCGCTGCGGCTGGGAGACCCGCGAATGGAGTGTACTTCGGCGGCCTCCGGCGGCGAGCGGAGGCGAGGATCGGGAACTAGAGGGCCCGACTCGTGCCGACCGCTCGGCGTCGGAGGTACGCCAGACAGATGGGTAAGAACCCATAAGGGGGAATTAACCCGAACCCCCTCCTTACCTGATGTAGGGCAGACACCAGACAGCAGCATGGGGCCTCAGTCAGGACGGGCCTCCGGGAGGCAGTCCTCGAGGGAGACACCATATTGAGGGGGCGGGGCCAATGAAGGGGGAGTGGCTGACAACAGGGAGGGGAAGCCAGAACCAAGCAGCCAGACCAAAGGAGGAGGTGGGGAGGAGGCAGCACTTTTTATAGAGGGTGGGTGTCTAGAGTCCCCACCAATCGAACAGGGGGGGAGGGAAGTTAGTCCCGATTGGTCCTTTTCCCTCCAAACACCAGGTATAAAAGGGACTGGCCTAATGGCGTTTTTGTTGCTTTTTGCAGGGAGAAGGAGAGGAGAGTGAGAGCAACTGGTGGGCCTATCCGGGTCCGTGAGAGTAGGAGAAACCTAAAGAGAAGAGGAATTCCTGGTGCCTTTCCCTCACAGTGAAGTAACTGTGGGGTCAACCTGGAGTCCAACTACCTTGGTTAAGACATTGTGTAATAAAGGTCTACAAAGCTCCAATTTGGCTACTGTCCTGATTCCCACAGGCATATAAGATGAAAGATGACGAAGATCTACTTGCTTACATTCAAAGTATTCAGGAACGGTCCAACCTTGAAACGCAGGAACCATGGGGGAATACAGTGACAGTATTCTACCACATTTTGTGTCAAGGATTGCCAGAATAGGTACAGAGACAGCTCAAGAAACTAGTGGTAATGGAAGCAAAGCCAAGGGCAGAAATACAATTAACCATAGTGCATCACTGCCAACTGTTACAAGGGAAACATAGGAAGAAAGAGGAAGCTAGAAAACTTGAAGCAGTCAAGTTAGTTCAGAGGAAATTGTCAACATATGCCATAGAAGGGGCAGTGTTGACAAGCTGAGAAGCATTGGGAATGCAGAAAACAATGGGTGCATTGCAGGCGAATAAGCAACGCCAGATGGATCAAGGAGGGAATGTGTTTATGCTGCAAGGCAGAGGTATGAGCTACACAGGAAGGGGTGGTTTTCAGAATACTCAAGGCTGTTTTCAGAATATGCAGGATGATAATCAGAAGGTGCAAGGAGGATTCAACCCAGGTGGGTTAGTCAGAAGAGCTACTCCGATATGTTGGACATGTGGAATGACAGGACACATTGCACGGCAGATGTGGAACCCAGGGGTATGTACAGAATGGGCAATTCTTAAGAGGGAGGACAGTTTATCCTCCAGCATATAGCTCACAAGCTAGGGATGGGTTTGCCCAAGATCAGACAGTATATCAAGCACAAGTGCCGCAAATGCAACAGGCTTTGCAGCCACAGTAAACACCATTGAACCCACCACAAGGGCAGTCACTACACACACCAATGCAGATACAGCAGAATGCAAGCATGAGACAGTTATTGACACCCAGAGTAGGGGGTGTCACTGTGGTGGGAGGAAGTCCCTTTACAGGTATAGGCATATGCATGTTCCCACAATAGGACAGCTCAAAAGGGTGACTTGATGTGTTTAGTACTATCGGTGACACCAGACTCCCAAGAGGAACCCATGGTTAATGTGAAGATAGGAGGCAAATCTTTTTCTTTTTTAGTAGACACTGGGCTACTCGTTCATGTATACAAGAGGGAAAATACCCAATGTTGAAAAATGCCATGAATCCAAAAGGCTTCTCTGGAGCTACAAGCAGAGTTCCTTTTACTGAATTAGTCTCTATAGGAGAGTGCCTCATGTCTGTTTCAATATTGTATTCAAGGCAGACATTGGTTAACATTTTAGGACGAGATTTAATGACAAAGCTAAATATGACAGTTTCTTTTACTGATGAAGGCATGGTGTGTTCTACTCCAGGGATACATTATATGAATGTGGGTGAATTTATGTTGCCATTTAGAGGGCAAATGGCTCTGCGAGGATTGCCATTAGAGCCAGAAGTCTTTCTTTATGGGTACATATTTTGTCAACATAGCTAGCCGGCATATTGGGAAAGATTATGAGGATACCTGATGAGTTTTTATTCAGGCCACAGATACCTATGGACGAAGAGGGGAGACAGACTATTCCCCTAGAATTAAATGCAGCCATAGTATGGGTGGAATAGGGTATGCTCGAAGGAACCGATGACGAGGGCAGACCATGGAGAACAGTGATTGCCATTGGGGAAGGGTATAGATTGACTGATGTCACTGATGAGGATATGTTTATAAATGATCCATCAGATGATGAAGTAATATTCGAGATGAGTATTACATATTGGCTCAGAATAGAGAAAAGAGAAATCCCACAGCGAATGGTGATAGTGCGGCAGCGCCTAGCATTTTTTGATGAAGATGTGGAAAAAGTGCCAAACTCTTTATGGACTACAGGCCCCTATGATGTAGGCCTATTGAAGGGGATAGGGTGGGTTAAGCTTAAGCTGAAGCCAGGAGCAATTTTAACTCGAGCAAGATACTACCCAATGTCTCGAGAGGCAGATGAGGGTATTTTTAAGACTGTATCAGCCCTGATGGAACAAGGTTTTTAGTGACATCAGAGTCACTGTTTAATACTGCGGTGTATTCGATAAAAAAATCGAATCGAGGGTCGTGGATATTCATACAAGGTATGAGACCGATTAACCAGATTATAGAGGCAGAGATTCCGTTAGTTCCAAATTCAGCAAAGATACTATGTAGTATCCCAGCACAAGCACGATATTTCACAGTGTTAACTTGAAAAATGCATTTTTCTCAATCCACTTGCATAAGTTTCACCAAACTAAACTGAAGAGCACTCGTTTGCCTGAAGGGTACTGTGAATCTCCATTAATCTTGAATAGGGTCCTGCAGATGGACTTAGGCAATATTGATTTGAAAAGTCTTGTGCTGCAGTACGTAGATGATATTTTGGTTTGTAGCACGACTGAAGATGAGTGCAGACAAGATTAGATTCAGTTAATGACTGTTCTAGTAGACAAGGGATATAAAGTGGATAAGAACAAGTTGAAATATTGCCAAGAAGAGGTGTTTTAGATAGGTCAGTTAATCTCACATCAGGGGAAGAGAGTCAGACCTGAAAGAGCTGAGGCGATTATGAAAACAGCAAAACCGCACACAATAAAACAAATGTAGCAGTTTTTGGGATTATGCAACTATGTAAGAGTGTGGCTATTCAATTATAGTTCATAAACAAGACACCTTTGAAGAAAGCACAAGCGAATAAGGAAAGAGTAGAATGGACTGAGGAAATGAAGGAAGGGTTTGAAGAATTGAAGAAAGCAATTTGTACAACTCCAGTTTTAGGAATTACCAACTATGATGGGGAATCCTTTTTGTTTTCAAATATGAAGGGGACAGTCATGACAGCAGTGCTTACACAGAGGACTATATTGGTGTACAAACCCCAGGCATATTACAGTGGGATTTTAGATCCAGTTATGAGAAGGCACTTTCCTTGTGAACAGTCGCTGGCTGCAGCCGCATTCACAACAGAGTAGTCTACTAGTATTGTGATGGGGTGTTCCGTGACATTGTTTGTTGAGCATGCTTTGTTTACCATTTTGGAGAAACCTAAGGGTACATTGACATCTCAGAGAGCTTCCGCATATGAAGTAGTTATATGGAATCCAGCAATTAAAATAGTTAGCTGTAAAATAGTGAGCCAGCCCTGCCACATTTGTAGCTCAGCCTGTGACAGAGGGTGTTCATGTGCATGATTGTGATAACTATGAGGAATTCTATGATGACATCCCACATGTAAAGGAGAATGCGCTAGCAGGGGGAGATTTTCTTTATGGACGGGTCTTCGAAAATTGATCATACTGATGGGGAAAGGCATTCCGGTTCAGTTGTGGTAAGACACAGAGCCAATGGTGAATTTGAGGTTGTAGCAAGTGCAAGACTACTGTCTCACTTCTCAGTGCAAGAGGCAGAATTAGTGGTGATTATTGTCACGCTGAGAAACATGCAGGGCAGGAAATAACAGTGTAAAGTGACTCCCCCTATGGGACGTCAACTGTGCACGCAGGACTAGCACATTTGAAAAGGAAGGCCTACCTCCGAGCGGACAGCACTCCAGTGCAATACACAGCATTATTGGACAGGCTTATCAAGGCACAACTCCCAGTAGCCATTGCAATGGTTAAATGCACAGCACATACTAGGCAAAATGACTTTAACTCTTGCGGGAACAAAGCCGCAGATGAAGAAGTAGTCACAATTTTGATTTTAAATCAAGGGTTTAATCATTTATCAAGAGCACAGTTGATGGATGTACAAGGCGGTGTACCACAGGAAGAGCAAGAATTGTGGAAATAAAGGGGGTGTTCTTTATCCCCCTCTGAAGCATTGTGGTGACAGGACAGCACTTGAAAGCCAGTGATGCCTGTAGCCTTGTTAAGGGTAGCCCTTGAACAGCTGCACTACCCTCCGCATGTAACTAGGGAAAGTCTCACAGCAGCTATTGCGGAGGACTGGTTTGTACCGAACCTATCAGAGCACATTGCATTTTATGTATTAAACTGCATCATATGTCAAAGTTTACTGCTGGGCATACACTGCGAATGATCAGAGGAGTGATTCCTTGACCAAACTGTCCTTTTCAGCATTTACATATTGACTATGTTGATATGCTGCAAGTGTGTAGTGGATAAAGGAATATGATAGTGGTGTTGTGTCCCTTTTTTAGGTGGATGGAAGCAGGACCTTGTACACACTCTAATGCCACTTGCGCAGCAAAGTTTTTAGTCCGAGAAGTCTTTTCCAGATAAGGAGTATGTGAGGTGCTGAGATCTGACAATGGGCCCGATTTTGTTAATGAATATTTGAACAGATTAGCTTATTTTTTATTATAAAACACAAGTTTTCTTCTACTTATCACCCGCAAACAAACAGGATATGTGAGAGACTCAACAGTCTCCTTAAAGAGAGAATTGCAAAATTGAGATTGACATTGAAGAAGGGATGGCTGTATTGCCTGTCCCTTGCATTATATGCATTAAGGAATCAGCCTGGGTCTGACCACCACCTAACACCCCACGGGTTAGACTGCAGAAATATTAGAAAAATAGTCACATGCTTATTTAACATGTATGACCGATAGTATCTCTGTCATTTCAGATAAACTCAAGTACAAGGGAGGGTCAGTCTCAGGACCAGATGAAGACCATTCAGCAGTCAGACTTCAAAAACGACTTTCTGTACCTAGATTATTTGTGGGAGATTCAGTCCTAGTGCGTAACTTCACAAAAAAGTTGCACAAGCCCCGTTTTAGTGGTCCCTACAATGTTGAGAACATTAGTCCCTCAGCAGTAAAAGTCCAAGAGAGAATTGCATGGATACACTTGGGCGATGAAAAGCCTTACGCTGGTAAAACCGATGCACCTCCACCCGTCAATTCGGAAGCAAGACAAGACAAAGAAGTTCCGCACATGCAGACTCGATCGATGAGGAGGAAGAAGGACACTAAGATTGCTGACTGAATAAATGCAAGTGTGCATTTGGACTGTGGCTCACCCCAGACACTCTTTATAGATATTATAGCAGGAGTGTAAAGCAAAGTTCTTGAGTCACAGGAATCTTTGAATTGGACTTTAGAAAGTGTTGATGTACTAAATATGCCAAATCTGGAATTTGAGTTTGATGACTGGTGACGTGAGCAGTATCCAGATTCATTTCTAACTGAGTTTCTCTTTGGTTAATACAGATGGTCTTATCAGATGCAGATGCCCATAGACTACTTCTCGCTGTTTTTGTTTACATACTCCAAGCTTATCCTGCTCTTGTTGGGTGTAGTACTAATATACATGTTTTTCTATAAGATCCTAAAAAATGGCCCTGCAATTAGGAGGATACTTACGGCGATAGTTGAACAAATCCTGCAGTTACCTCATCATTTAACAAGGTTGGCCGATAAAAAAGGTTGTTTCCTTCCTTAAAGCAGTACACATGCACAATGATGAATGTTGGAAGTGGTACAGTTTCGAAAGTAAGAAAACTCAACGACTTGTGGAGAATCATAAATGGTGGGTATTAATGTATTGGTGCATAATATATGCATGCTCAACATTTATTATTGTTTTTCTGAGTTTGCTAATCCATACCATCTACTTCATTGGTCCAAGTAAGGTAGAGGTCCCTTGGATTCTTCCCAATCCAGTGAGTTATGCAGAATTATCTGTTGCAGAGAGACGATGGCCATTTGTGATTATCCCTACACCAGTGACATGTGTAAAGTCATCTATTTCTCTGTCAAGTGTTCCTATGATTTCCCCTGTAGGAAGGGACCTCATTGATGTACTTCGTGGGCATTATATACACACCCTCCTTGCAAGAGGGAGACACAAGAGAAGTGCAAGGAAAGATGATTATGAGTTAGACAGTACAGCACATTTGGGGAATATCATGTGGTATCAGCACATGAAAAAGGTGGGAGAAAAAACATCCAAGGAGAGTTGCTGTGTTTGTACTCTCATGCCTCATACTATGGGGAATTCCCAGATATTCATAGCTATAAAAGTAGCAGCCCAGAAATCTCACTGCCTGAAGCACCTTGCACTCTTCCAGAGGTCAGTTCCAGGGTCGAACAGCATCCTTCATATGGGTAACCGAGAAGACAGCTCCAGAAGAAGATTATGTGCAAGATTCGAAGACAAAAGAGAGAGCACATAAGAGAGATCATGTGATAAGATATGAACAGCCTGGAATGAATGGAGCAGGAATCAGATGGGAAATAAACAAAAAGCTCAATTGTCAAGGAAAGAATTATGAATAAATACGAATATGTAAGGAGAGAGGCAAGCTGCAAATCAAGGGAATGGTACTTTCTCCAGGTGGATGGGAGTTAGGCCTGATTGTGTGTAAGGCATCTGCACTTAGACAATACTATGAGCCAGTTATAAATACTGCAGAGAATTAATTCATACATCATTGCCTGAAGACTGCAAAGTTGCAGACATGGGTCGAAGATAAAGGAGGACCTTTGGTGATAGTTGCTCTAGCTAGTGCAGAACTATGTTTCAGAAACAATATCATAAGAAAGGTTGGAATGAATCAGCAGTCCTGTCGAATTTTCGATTTAACAGGAATGAAGGATGGAACAGTAGTGATAATGGACCGCTACTGGGCTTGTGGATACAGAGCTTATATCAAGTTACCCAAGGACTGGGGAGGGCTGGGTTCTATAGTGATTGTTCATGTTCCAGCATTTGTGATTCTGAAGAGTGACCTGAATAGTCGAGAGTTTACAAATGCAGATGCTCACCTGGGAAAGAGGAGATGAGTTGATTTCTCAATTGAACAAAGAGGGAGAACTACTTTCAGCAAAATCAATAGAAGCCTTTGATTCTATTCTGAATGAACACATGATGTTCAGTCAGACTTCAGCAGTATTTGCGACAGTTTTTATAATAATAATATTAATTTAGCATTTATATAGCGCTACGAACCCTCAGGTATCTGAGCACTGCTTATTATTACCCACAGTGTGTGGTGCTCATTTATCAACCTTGGAAGGATGAAAGGCTGAGTTTGGCCCTGCCGGGATTTGAACCTGCGTCAGCAGGCTCTGCACAGGTGTCAAAGCAAGCGCTCTACTCGCTGTGCCACTTGACCGGCATGCCAGGGATCCAGACAATGGCAAATGCCAAATGGTTACAGATAACTCAGTCGGAGCTCCTGCAGACTATTAACACCACCATGAAGGGATTTAATGCTATCAAAGAAGAATTGAGATCCATAAGACTAATGACCCTGCAGAATAGATATGTCCTGGACATGATTACAGCTATGGATGGAGGTGTTTGTGCCAAAATCGGAGAATCATGTTGCACATTCATACCTTCTCACGATGATGAGAATGGGACCTTGAGAGAGGCCATAATGATGCTGATGAACTTGCACATCAAGATGGAAGATGAAGTAGAAGATATTGCAGATGACAGCTGGTTTACGTCAATCTTCTCATGGGTTCCACAATGGATGGCGAATATCTTCAAGTTCCTCGGAGCATTGTTGGTGATGATCATCTTTTGATTCTGCGTGATCAAAATATTAATCACACAGTGCAAGAAAATGGCAAAGAAAGCAGTAGGAATGACGATCATGATTGATGATGAGTCAGGGTTTCAACCCAAAGAGCTGACATATGAAGAAATCAGAAAGTATATGGAAGCAAGTATTCTAGCACCTGATGGAACAACGTTCCTGTATCCAATAAACCACCAGAAGTATGTGGGAAGATTGATTTACTGCAGCCCGAATGGAGAGTGTAGTCACATGACCTGCAGTGTTGATGAACATGTAAAATCAGCAGGATCTCTGAAAGGAGTAGTAACGATATGGACTCTGAAGAAGCACTTTTTCAGACGATGTAGTCTAGCTGTGAAGACTCATGGTACAGTGGTCGATGAATCAACCAGAGGGGGGAGTGTAGGGGAGGAGCCAAGTGCTTCTACCAGAAGTCCCACCCCCAATTTGCCTATATGTTGGAAACTAGAAATGGTGAGATGCATAACACCAATAATGGTCCCTATACCGCGAAGAATCCTCAAAACAAGGTATCTATTAAGAAAGCCCTATATGATGTACCTGCTGAGAAATGACAGTCTTTTAAAGGAGGTTCCGGAAGAAGTGTGTAGATGAATGCAAGGGAAGACTTGTGACGTCACGTGAAGCAGAAATGATGCACCCAGAAGAGATACAAATGAAGAAAGTATATAGACCTTAAAGAATCTGATGGCGAAGTGAGAATTGAGCAATATTTAATGCGCGTAGTGAAGATTGAATGTGCCAAGAGCACTGAAGAAAATACAAGCTATTTTATAATTGTACAGATGTTAAAATGCAAGCAGACTATGTAATCATGAAGGCTGGCTATGATATGATATGATATGGCATTTATAACATGCGTATACACAAGTGTTTCAAGGCGCGATGCGGCAAGGAAGGGGGAACAGAGGGAAAAACAGCAACAGCGATCCTACTAGGCCAGATGTCATTCAGATCGCAGAAGTGCAGGGGAATGGGGAAGAGGAAAAGTGCGGAGTGGAAGGGGGTGGGGAAAGTGCAGTAAATTGAGTAATAGAATAAATAACAATAAAATAAGTAGGGCTAGCTTGTGGCAAGTGCAAAGGGTAAGTGCAAACAACAGGTGTCAATTGCAGGTGGGGGAATGTAGGGGTACAAAAAACAATCCCCAAGTGGGGGTGATGCCAGGGAGGCAGTGCAGGAGTGTAACTGGCAGGGGAGGGGAACCTGGGCCCGAGAACAGAGGGTGACCAGGTGACCAGTACAGTTTCAACCAGGAGTTCAGCAGGGGAGAGGAGAGAAAGCAGAAGCAAAGAGGAAGGTTTTGAGGTGCTTCCAGTCCGCAGATGATTATCCTCAAGTTTCAGGGAGGTATGGAGTCTGTTCCAGAAGGAGGCCTCAGAAGCCGAAGAAAGAGATCTGCCACCAACTCGTTGCTTGGAGAAGCAACTGACCCTGAGGGAGTTGGAGGCGGATGAGCTAAGAGCTCGAGAAGGAAGATATTTAGGAAGAGAGAGTTGGAGTTATTGAGTCCCCAGGCCCCAGAAGGCCTTGTGGACAATGCAGAGGGTTTTGAACTTAATCCTCACAGCCACTGTGAGCCAGTACTGGAGAGATACAATCCCTGGACTTGAGGCCATGGACAGTTTCGCAGTCTGTTCTGGATGAGTTCCAGAGGGCAGAGAGTAGAAGCAGGCAGATTTAGAAAGAGGCTGTTGTAGTAGTCCAGCCTAGAGAGAACCAGAGCTCTGGAGACAGTGAGCTTCTGGGGAAAGGTGAGGAAAGGAAGAATACCTCTGAGGAGGTGCAGCTGGTAGTGTGACTTCTTAGAGACGTCAGAGATATGAGGAGAGAAGGAGAGTGTGGAGTAGAAGATGACCCCTAGGTTTTTTGCCTCTCAGGTGGGAGCAGGAAGAGGGCCAGGAGAGGCCGGCCAGAGAGTGACAGGAAAGTAGGGAGTGGGTGTGCCAATGAGGAGAATCTCAGTCTTGCTGGCATAAAGGCAGAGATGATTGGGGGCACACCAATCCTGGATAGCAGACAGACAGTCAGAGATGAGAGACGGAGAAGAGGTGGCCAAAGGTAGCCTGAAAATGAGTTGAGTGTCATCCACATAGCACTGGAAATTGCAGCAGAGAGTGGCAATGTGGTGAGCAAGAACTGCCAAGTATTGGTTTAAAAGCCAAGTAGAGGTGTTAGACCCCTGGGGGACACCACAGGTAGAGATAGAGATAGAGGAGAGGAAGGACCCAAGTTGGACCTAGGAGGGTTGATCAGAGAGGAAAGAAGTCAGCCACGCCAGGGCCTGACCGGTAATACCCAGGTTATCACAAAGACACTTGAGCAGGATGGCAAGGTTGACCATGTCAAAGGCAGAAGAGAGGTCAAGCAAGATGAGGACACAAGGGGTGTTGGAATGGAGGTTAGAGAGAAGGTCTTCGCGGATGTTCAGGAGAGCAGTTTCTGTGCTTCTGGCAGACAGCCAGGAGTTTGCCCATGAAGGGAGTGATGGAGGGCGATAGTTAGCCGGGCAGGATGGGTCGGCAGAGAGCTTCTTAAGAAGGGGGTGCACAAGGGAGTGCTTCAGGGGGGAGGGGAAGACTCCAGTGGCTAAGGAGAGGTTGCAGAAATCGGCCAGAGCAGGAGCCAGGGTGTCAATATGGTCCTTGATGGATTTGGAGAAACAGGGATTAACCTGTTTCAATGAGACTTTCATAGATCAGACTTGTCTAAAAACCTCTTCTGGGGAGAACAGGGGAAAGGCAGGGAAGGGGGGTGGAGAGGTGGCTGAAGAAGGGCCTGAGGAAGAGCAGGGAGTAGAGGGTGGAGGTGGAGAGGAAGAGAGGGAGGACAAGATGTCCTGAGTTTTAGAGATGAAATGAGAAGCCAGAGCCGTGCAGAGGGTCTGGGAGGGGACAGGATAGGAAACAATCAGGCAGGAACCTTACTGCACTGCAGGAGCCAGGCCGTAGCGAGGTGCAGCAGCAATGATGGAACGCTGCACCTTGCTCAAGTATAGTATGGCACACAGGCCAATGGGAAGGGTCTGGGCTGCAGGGAGGCGGGTGAAGGAGGGAAGCGGAGAGGCAATTGGAGGACAAAAGAAGGGAAGGAACACAAAGGTAAACAACATGGAAGTGGGCCGGTTGAGGGAGAGAGTTACCACAAGGTAGTTCGGTGCCTGGATGGATTAGGCACTGAGGAAACAATCAGGCAGAAACCTTATCTGCACTGCAGGAGCCAGGCCGTAGTGAGGTGCAGCAGTGAATAGACTGCAGGCGGTACCACCATTATATATATATATATATATATATATATATATATATATATATATATATATATATATATATATATATATATATATATATAATGAGGTAAGATTCGAGAAAGGTTGTCTGGCCCAGTGTCAAGGGTTGGTGCAGCCAAGAACTAGTTATCTATTTGAGAAGATAAAATGACCGTGAGAAGCGAGGCAAGCTCCTGTTGAGGTGTAGTGGAAAAAACACTAGAAGCGCCAGGTTTTATTCATTTAATAGTGTTAAATGTGAAGAAGGAGCTCAAAACACAGTCTCCTATCACATGGTTATGATGAAAATAGACTTTGGGCAAGCTACACCAAGACTTGAAGATAAGACCATGCTCACACTCCCTTCTATTTTCAGGTGCAGTGATACTTTGCAAGGCTGTGTTTGAAGACAATTCAAATGACAGACAGCAGGAGTGATGATGGATGATGGGCTAATTGGGTGGGGAGGCATGGTCAAGTCCAACCCTCCAGCACCTGGGGTACCAGCTTGCATGCTGCTTGCAAGTGGACTATTCCAGAAGGGTACAAGCATGCTAACCAATTGTAGAGGTCCACCTAGTAAAGAGTCCTATTGTTTGAAATCCAATGAAACGTGTATTTCATGACAGCGAAGATGACTTGCACTAGGGGTTAGCATAGCTGTCCATCGGACCTTAGAGACCCAATCACAATCCTATCTCTCATAGAAAGTATAGCTAGATGTTCCCCTTAAGCCTATCACAACGCCAAGTAGGTTTTCTTATTTTGCCACGTAGTATGATGGCACCTCTGATGAATTTTTAGTATAAAGTCTATGTTTTTTATAAAATGCATTCAGTGAGTTGGAAAGATTTGAGCAAACGTCTGTTGATGTTCGTTGTACTCCCTGTTTTAGATAATTGTTAATAAAACAGCTAAACATTTGCCAACTTCCTGAGTCAGTCTTATTATTGGTTTAAGAGTAAAATCTGCATCCTCATCCATCCCATAGAGTGCTACCTCGCTTAACGGGTCTACGGGTTCAATATTAACACAATTCCACCTCTCCCTACTCAAAACCTATTGACACCATTCCAGCAGCATCATATACTCTCAAACCTCGATGCCCCAACAAAAAATAAATAGATACAAAAATCTCAATTCGCCCCAACAAAACCAAAGTTTGCAAAAAAAAACAACATGTCCCACCAATACTTGGTCCCCACCAAAATATCAATTTGCAAAAAATTCATATGTAACCGGTTTTCTTTTTCTTCTCAAAGGCACCTACACACTCATCAAACTCAACTGTTCTTGTTCACACATTCCTCATATCAGCCAAAATATCCACATCCCAACACAAATACCTCTACATTCACCACTCTAAACAAACATTGGTCAAAAACTCTAACTATATCACTCCCCAAAAAAACGTTGAACAAATAACACTTCCAACAATATCTTCCTCTCACCCCTCCTGCAGAGGGACAGATGAATCCATTCTACTTCCCCACAGTGCTGTCTTTCCCCTCCTAAGGGGAAGCGCACATTATTTCACAACTCTACTCATGACATAATTTTTCCCCACAATGGAGAAAATCCCTTCAATATCTCATTAAAATGACATTCAATACTACACATACAATACTACACAACACATATTTCTCTGTGAGGAGTAGTTCTCTTCCAACTGAATCTACTAACCAATTAAACAACAAACTAACCAATAACAATAAACAAAAACACCCACAATACTGCATTTTCATGCAAGAGTAGACTCACATTATATGACAACTCGGAGTCCCATCAATGTGAGTCTACCCTCTCAGCTTCCTGCACCACCCAGATCGGGGGCCCACCTAAGGTATCAAGCAGACTTTCATGCAACTCTGCATCTGCTCACCTCCTCAGTGGTGTGCACACAAACTTTTCTCTCCAGGCAACTGCCACACCCCCAAATGTGAGGGTGGGGTCCCCCCAAGGTAATCCAAGGAAATAACTGAAAGTAATCAAAAATGACGTGCACAACTTGCAAGAAAAAACAACCTTTTTTTCACAAAATAAGACTGGGAGTTTGACAGACAGCACTGTGGAACTAAACTGCAAAAAACTCAACACGCCTATCCGGGCCACAATGTCAACTACGACATCCTTGGATGACAAACATTTAACGACTTGGAAACCCTCCTCCACCTCACCTGAATCTTCGGTTGGTGATTCCTGCTTCCGACCTTTCTTTTTCAGCCCCTTTGGTTATTTTTTGGTGTAGAGATACAGCCTTCCTCGGGTGGAAGCCACTCTGATCCCCTGAATGAGGAAAGGAATACAGAGGACCCCCTTCCGAGAAAGCCAGCAGAGAAGAAAAAGTGCAAGGCTAAAGAAAACCTCTCTTAGAAGATCAGATAGGTGAAATAGTCCAGGAGGAGTAGATATCCGAAGAATTCCAGGAACTGAGAAGGGCTTGGATCCTTCAGTAGCACACAGCAAACGGAAGTAGAAATCAATGGTCCAGCAGCCAACTCAATAGCTAACCAAGGAGTGAGGTGCAAGCAAAAGCAGAGAAAATTCCAAATAGGCAATAGGTAAAGAATAATATCTAGCTGCAAGCGAGGAAAGACACCAGAAGACAGAAAGAAAGCACAGTCTTCCAATAGAAATAAAGAGATGATAACAGATGAGTAACCAAGGAAGAAAATAGAAAAACAGTACGGTATCCAAGATAAAAAAAGGTGAGAATGCAAGTGAGGGAAAACTAGATGTAGAGGAACGAAGCAAATTTGGAGCAGAGAAGAAGGAGAGGAACGCGGTCACGACGAGCCACGGCCGCGAGAGAGGAAAGCAGACAATGCCGAAACGAAGCCGCACAGGGAAAATGCGACCCCGCCGAGGCGGCGTCGTGGAAAGAAAACACCAGGCAAGGAGGGAGAATACAAGGAAATGGATCAGAACGAGGCCCATGGAGGAAGGAGGCAAGAAAGAATGCTGGAACTGAGAAAAACAGTAGCACGGAACAAGGACACAAGCGTTAGCACACAATGGAGGACGAAGAAAGGGGATGCAACGCAAAGAGCCGGTAGGAGGGTGGGGCTTAAGAGCGGAATGAAAACACTGAGAAAAGGAAAGGCTTGAACGTCAAAGCAGGAAGTTCAGAGTAGAAATGGAACTGCCTAATGTCGGCAAAGCCTCCAGCGGCCCATAGGCGCCGGGTAGGAAGGCGCGAGCAGCGCATTACACACAATGTTTAAGATGGAAAACCACAGAATGTACATAATCTACAAATGTAACATTAATTACAATTCAATCATTTGTAATTGGCTGTTCGTCATTGACACCTTAAAGAACATTATACATTGAATGCTCTGACGGAGAATTTCCTCTTTCACATGAAATTTAAAATACCATCCCCATCATGATATCATTTAATAGTCAGCTAAAAATGTCACACTCCCATTGGTTGGTATTCTTCATAATACAATTGTTATAAAAAGCTCTGCCCTAATTGATACCTGATAAACCTGGGGCTGTAGCATCCCATCGAGATGGACCAATATTGTGAGTGGAAATCAGTGAGGCCAAAACTGTGTTGCATCCCTTGGAAAAAACACAACACCTTCCCCATGATTGGCACTTTGGTCTTCCTCTCCTTGCTCCTGCAACTCCCATCTCAAGACATGTTGCCAACTCTGGATGTGACCTTCTAGTTATCTATTCACAATGAAGAGCTGCGTGAAATAACATGTTTGTGGCACAGCTACTGAAATTAATTTCTTCTATTTATCTGCTTTAACGTGGCAATTTTAGGGCCGGACCAACTGCCTTGCTCCCAGTGGGTGCACTGTGCTCACATTCTAATTCTTCAATTTGGCAATGCTGACGTGTGGGCTTTCGTGTGTGTCTCACTGTATCCTTCACAACCATTATACATTCATTTGGCTACTGTCTAGGAAGGCACCCATTGCCTCGAGCCCCGTCCTGTTTCATAGTATTTTTACAACATGGCGATGATTGCAAAAGTGCAAATAAGGATTGGTAACATAACTTGGGCAAATATTGTCTTTTTGTAAAAGCACATTGCAGTGATGTGCTTTTTGCATGTGTGTTAATATCGTGCAAAATTGCACTTCCACCAGAGCAAATCTTCTGTAATGATTGTTTCCCCAGGTATTTGAAAATATTTCTGACCATTTCATTGGATACTCTGCCTATTATACTGATACTGAGGATGATAAAGCATCAGGTCCCCTTAGTCCAGGATGTTGAGGTTGTCTTTGTGATTTGCATGATGATTGGCATCTGGATTGGTAATCCTTTAGAGATTGTGCTGTGTGATTCTTTTTGGATTGAAATCATTTTCTCAATCCCTTTACAGATGGAGGGTAAATGTGTAATGGGGAGATAGTTTGGGAGTTTGTCTGTTTGGAGTTTGGCTCAATATATGGAAGATCGTTCCCCTTTTTCAGTGGGTCTGGGAAGGTGACTTACATGAGGAATGCATTGTTAACATTAAGGATTGATCTAAGTGCTTCACATGTCGCAACCTTCCAATGGACGATGGGAGGATGTCCTCTTTGTTGGTGGGAAATCTTGGGAAATCTTGGGAAGTAGAAGAAGGTTGGTATGGTGTTCTGGAGTAATTTTCCTGAGGGATGTCAGTGGTGTGTTTGGAGCTGGCAAATGTGTTGCTTTTCTCTGTCATTCTTGACCCTGTTATTGGCATTGCACTTTTCTGTACATTCCTGGTATTGCAGAATCTGTCAAGAGGGTGTTGCAGTGCTTCATGGCTTCATAAATGTCTCTGGTATTGGTTTATGCTTGCATGATGGATGTTATTTAGTAGTTTGTTTTAGTTGTGGAGATGTGTTCCTGCAGCAGTTTCTCTGTGGATGGTGTGCTTGCTGTCAGTCAGCTCTTGGTTGTACCATGGTGTTGAGGACTTATGTTTGATGATTGAAAGTTTTAGCTCTGCATGGGTGATTGTGGTCTCAGGGTGTGGTTGAGTTTGCAAAGGTTGGCACTGATGTTTGAGAGGCCAGCGAATACACACAGATGATGAGTGTTCCTCCCAGTGCAAGTGCTTTGAGTTTTGCTGATTTCTCTAGGATGTTGTGAGTTTCCCATTTGGTAGGTGAACAGTGCATGGCGGAGCAGGATGTCTAGGTTTGCATTGGTGCATAGTTCATTGGTAAGGGGTGAAAGATATGTGATAGCTGTAGAGTTTATAAATACAATTTCTGTAGGTTGCCTTTGTTGCAGTTTGGTACCATGATAAGCTGCTTGAGCAGTTCAAGTATAATTTCTCTGTATTTCTTTGTGACCTGGCACCTACACAAGTTGAGTTCTCTGAGGACGATTTTAGTTGTATCTTTAACGGATGCTGTTGTGATGAGTTCTGTAATTTTGTGAGGAAGGTTTGGTTGGTTTGGGTTGATCAGTTGATAGGGAAGAAGGTGACATTTGGCCATTGGTAAGTAAGCAGTTGGAGGTGAGGCATTCCATGGACCCAGTTGTGTTGTGAGCCTACAGGCTGCATTGCGATCAGTCTTGTGGATTATTAGCCCTTGTCCAGTTTTCCTTTTCCTGTCCCTGTTCTGGATGCCATAGTCTGTGGGAATGAGGAATTCCTGTATTTGGTAGTGTGAGAGAACCATCCTTCTATGATAAACAGTGTGTCAAGGTTGGTGGTGGGGCTGGGATGTGATGCGGGAACTCTATGCCTATTTCCTGTTTTTTTCCCCTTGCGCTCCAGTTTCGTCTTGAGCCTAGTGATGGCCTGGCTTCCGAGGAGCACAACCTACCGAATGTGCACGTAGGCACGCAAGTGTGAAAGAAGTGATTGTGTTATAGGTAGTCTTAAAGAGTATTCTGGATGGGATGGAAAGCTGGTGCAGCTCCTTTGGAATGGGAGACACGTGCTTGAATTTCTTGTTTCCATCATGACCCATGCCACAGAATGTTGTCCAGTCCTAAATTGAGCCAGGTCTGTGCCCGGAACACCAGTGTGGATGGCATTTCTCCCATCCATATAGGATATTGTTAGGGTCTGTCTATGGTTTAGAGTTCCTCAGATGTAAGGAAGGGTTTTGGCTTTTGGATGAAGGTTAGCTAATGCCAGTTGGTTTGGGCTTTGTTAAGTGAGCTTTCATATTGTGCTTCATGCTGGAGACCAGCCTCTAAGGGTGGAACTGAGATTAAAACCCATGCAATCTGTGTTTTGTGCCTCCAAGAAAAACACATTGACCCTGAGATATCCTCCCTTATGTTGTCAGAAAGAGAGAGTGTGGTCTATAATTAACCTGTGATTTAGCAGTCAGGTCAGGTGAACTGTAAAGCCATCAATGTACATTTTTATAACCACTCATAAATTGTAGCCTGCTCAGATGGGTGTCAGAGTAGGATAGATTCCATCTTTTTGGGATTGAGCTTCATGTATGTGCTTGTTAACCATGCTTGGAAGAAGGCAAGGCAATTCCTATGATGTGAGATGGCTTGGGTATCAATGATGTTTAGGGGTATTTGGGTATTAACTGTACATATTAGTGAACTCAGATGTTCTGGTCATAGATAAGTGATATCAATGTCTCCATGTAAAGTTAAAAATCAACAGAGGCAATATTGTGCATTGTGGAATGCCATGCCATGGGTGATCAGACTGCAGTATGGCCTAAATTTACTCATTTGGATGGATTGCTGCCTGCCAGAAAGGTTATTTGCAAACTAGTTAATAACAGTGCCCACCAAGCTTATTTTGTTTCTATGTAGACTGGTTAGAGAGAGGGGTTTAACCATGTCAAACAAGGTACAGAAGTCAAGGAGGACCCAGAGGCATGAGTCACTTTTGTTCATGACTTGAAGAACCTCATCTATGAACTGGATGGTGGCTGTTTCAGTTCAACATTTTTGTTGGAACCCAGATTGCTAAAAGGGTCTGTAGCCTTTTGCAGGACCGAATGAACATGGTTCCATAGTCAGGATTGTTGACTGCTAGATGGTGTGGGATCCTGAACCTTTGTGGTCCCACTTACCCTACCCATCATCAGGAGTTACATTTCATAATAATAGGATGGTGGCTTAGTTAAGTGATAGAGGTAGGGACCCTTTCTGGATGTGGGAGTTTCAGGTTTTATGGAACGAGCTAGTACTGAGTACTCCTTTGCCTGTATCACTAGTTCCCCTATTTGAAAAAGCTGCTTCCTCAGGAAGGGAGGTTGAAGTTGAAGAAGGGTGGCATTTTCCTAGACTTTCCAGTTGCAACAATTGGTCACAGTCTGGCTTTGGTCTGTCACCATTCCTACCTCCTAAGGTCCCATACCTCTGAGCACAACATGCGTGATGACAGATGTGAAAAACGATTTTTTATCTATCAGGTCTCGGGAGGTTAGCTCAGGTTTCAGGAGGATAGCTCAGTGGCAACGTGCTCGCCTCAGAAGCAAGACAACACAGAGCAGCACACGTTTGATCCCGGTTCTGCGCTTAGAAACCTCTGGGTATTAAGCACGTTATAAATAACCGATCCTATCATATATCAGTTCCATTATCTGTGTCCAGCCCTTTAAGTACTCCAGGTCGGTCATCAGTGACTGAATATCTTAGAGCAGGGATTATGAGGTATAGGCTGTAAATAGATCTGCACTTATTACAAATATAGATGCATCATAAGGCTTTTTCAATGTAGACTGTGCTGCCTGTGTGGTCACCAGGGATGCTTCTTCTGACGACAGAGTGGTTTTGGATATAAAGTACAGCAGCAAGGAATGAACTCTTAGACATGCAGGGAAGTCTGCATTAAACCCCTGTACGGGATACACTTTGGGTCTAAGGGTCACATACATACGAATACAAATATTTCAGATGATCTGTAGAATCGAAAGTCTCGGACTGGCGAAGACGTAGCTGTTATATGCAGCTGTGAACATTTTAACTGCATCTGTGGTAATTGAGGGGTAACCAGACCAAGGTTAGTGAGAAGGCGCACTTTTATATCTCTTCTCAGATAATTATTGAATAATTACCCCTCTTGTTGTTCCCCTATTTGATCTGTTGGATTGATAGAACTTTCTGCTATTGCTTCTGGTTGTGACTGGGGTTAAAGTGCTGTTGCTGTTAACACTCCAAAGGGAGACACAAGAGCCGAGAGATGCAAGTCAGCCTTTTATAAAGGCAGAGATACCTGTCCATTCAATCATTTCCTTTAGGTCGACCTCAGTGGATACTGTGTGGTGCTGCTTGGTACTGCTGTTCTTCTTATGTAAACGGCTCAGGGGAGGGTGCTTGTATTTCGCATGGCTATCCTTTAAACTGGAGTTGGTGTGCAGATAGTGGTTGGCTGTGCCCCCCTCTTCTACATGAACTGTTAGTGCATTATTACCGCCCGCCAATACAGATTCCCAGGAAAATAAACACTGACGTACATGATTGCACCGCCTCATCTCCCAGATTACTTCTTCTGAAAGACTCCCTCTCAAGTATTCTCCATCCGGCTTCTTTTTTACTGCACCTGCGTCCTATCATGGTGGTGTGCATGTTGGAGCTGTTACTATACTTCTTCCACAGGAGAAATGCGAGAAAAGGAGTGGCTAATGGCTGCAACCACAAAGTGGAACCACTAGCACTATCCACTCTGCAGCAGGCTCATCATGACAGGCACTGGCCTTAACTGTATATTACGTTTACATTGAAAGAAAACACTGTAAGATAAATAACATATGCTGTTAGTAGTTGCACATACTTGAAATCGTGGATATCTGTCCAATGGGACTGGGAAAACATGAGGCTCATATTTGGACAGGCCAGATTTCACCTGTCCCAAGAGGGCAACAGGTTGCCTTGCTGAGGGGTAGATCCGCCCTTGATTAAAGACTGTGGGCCTCATTACGACCCTGGCGGAAATGGAAAAATGATGGCGGAAATGCAATACCGCCATCGAACACCGCTCGTTGCGATTATGACCCGTCACCGTAAAGTACGATGCCATTAGCGACACCGCAGTGAACGGCAACGCTAACTGCACCAAGTACGCGCACGCGCGCCTTGCAAAACCGGAATCACCGCCATGGCGCAACGGTACACGAATTCTGACCCTAGCGGACATGTACTGAACGCCATCAAGCACGTCGTAAAGTACCATTCCGCCATGGCGAGAAATACGGCATCGTGAACCAACCGTAAATGGCCCACTGAGTGCCTGTACTCCACTCCCTGGCCACATTGCACAACTCCTGGCAGGCGCAATGTACTCACACTATGCAACCAGTGAAATCTACAATTCACCCATGCATGCCAACGTAGAAATGCATGCAGGGGCTCAAAGCGCCCCGTGAGTGGGCATCCATGTACGGCATGTCACCATAGCCGTACTGATGCAGCACAGGCATGTGAAGGTACAATACATCAAAATGAAAATCAAGAACACATGACACAAAACAACAGTAGTCCCCCATCGCTTGCCACCAGCGCAAGGCAACATCCAAAACAGCATCCTGAGGGGGATTGCACCAGCCCTGTACTCTTGCCAGTAAACAAACCAACCATCAGCAGAAGCATGTACCACACAAGTTGGCAGAGTGACTGAGCAGCCAGGCTCATCCCAAGAGGGGCCGATGGGAGCTGCAGGGCACAGATGGCATGAATACAGAAGCTATTCCAATGGACATGACCCCAGTCCCCCTCCAACAAACGCACGCAAACACAGGCACCTGTGACCAGCCACATTCTGAACATCCCATCATTCCACCAATCGACCTGGCTGACAGGCACCAGTCGGCCAAAAGCCAATCCCCCGCCCCTGAACAGCGCATCATGTAAACAGTCACAATGGCAGCCCCTATCCGTGACCATACTGTGCTACGTAGGCAAACGCGGCCAGTACTGTACCACACAACTCAACTCAGAAGGCGGAACACAATGCAGATCATCTCGCAATACATACCGCCACAAATCGAAAATCGCCACATCACCTGCAAAGAATAACGCAACACGACAAATATCGGAATACAATTTAAATGCACATCCAAATGACAAAGGCCCCACAGCAATTTGCAAAATAACACCAAAACATCCATCATCACCGAGGGCTGCATCTGCAATAATTGACCAGCTTCCACTTGTGTGACGCCCTGTACCATCATGGCACACAGGGCCTACATCAACGTTCCAAAAGGCAACATGGAAGCGGCAAGAACCGCAGGTCCGTCCCATGAGGCAGGCACTAGTCGAGCTGAAAGGCCGAAATGTTGCACCTAGCCACCAGTACAGCGTAAGGGCATGTGGCCCATTGGCGATCGTCCCATAAGATCGAAATGGTGCTCCACTGATTCACCCGAAGCTGCAGGTGTCGAGAGTAAAACCCATCTGGAGGAGTGGCGTAGAGATGGCATCTGCAATAGGGCAGGAGATACCTGTCACCCAAATGAAACACAAATTAACCGATTGCATTACGGGACTCATGATGCATTACAATCTTCATTCAACACACCAAATCCACACCCATATGCATGCTAGCCCACTCCAAAGGAATATACAGACCCCTAAATCAGTATCGATTCATAACGAAATCAATCGAGGTAAATACACCATTGGCAACGTCGGTTACTGTGCATGCGTCCGTCAAGATAGAACCCATGACATGGGATTAGTAACGTGCCTAGACACAAGTGTATGAAGGCGCGTCGAGACACGGAGGATCCGACAAGGGCAGATAGACGTAAGTCCCACTATGGCAGCCTTGCATCACATAGCGCAGGGGAAGGGGAGTGATTCAAAAAACCCATGTACATGGCAGACCCTAAACGGAATCATCTGTCCATGCATCCATTCATCATTCCCTCATCCCGCAATGAAAACGCATGAATATTCACTCACATAATATGTGAAACTTCCATCGCGTCTGTGCGTAATGCAGTCTGCAAAAACCACTGTGCTCCTGGCCGGATCTGTAGTGTTGTGAAGCAAGATGGATTTGGGAACGTCCTGCCTTATCGTCCACTACGCTATTGCGCATCCCATTCAATTCATATCATTCATTGCTTGCTCGTTATGGGCCATGTCCCAAGGACATTCTACAATAGAACGTTACATTTCCAGCCAGACCTGTGGGCGTATCCTCGCCGCTACTTCAAAACCAAAAATGCTGGCCTTCGAATTCCTCACTTGCAACATTACGTCGAAAAGGCTTCTGTGAACGCTTGCATTCACAATTACATCAATGTAGTGCGGCTGTGTGTCATAATGCTAACTGGCTGCAATCACAAATGGGACGCCACGCCCGTCGGTGAAGTACGTTACTGTGCTGCATGAGGGTCGGCCATCGATCGAGCCCTACATACCACTGACTCTTCACAGGTATGTAAGCGGCTGCAATCATAGCATGTGTAACAATGGGAGCATAGCATGAAAATCAGTCAAAGTACATCACACTGCCATCGGGATTTGATACATGATTCCAATCCCAAGATGCCATGCGGCCAAATGCAGCCTTACGTGCGGGACGTGCTCGGCCAGAAGGGATTGCATCTGCCACAGATTCATTCAATCAGCACAGGTGGAGGCCATACAGGCCGACAGCACATATATAGCAGACCCAAACCCCTCCCACAACCACTCCCACTCCAAAATGCTACCGGCAGGACTAGCGATGTTGGGCCTGGGGGACCAGATAGCACTGCAAGTGCTACAACTACAAGAAGACGACGAACAACAACAGGTACAACAACCGGGCGCACAGGGGAGACGGAGGAGAAGGAGGAGGAGGAGGGCAAGGCAGGGTCAGCAAGGCCCACAAGCACTGCCACTACCACCACGCAGGCGGCCCGCAATCCCACGCCTCCGAGCCGATCCGTTCAACCTCACTGCTGAGCAGATCCACACCCTCTACCGTTTGGACCGGGACACCATAATCGCCATTGTGGACATGACACATGCTGACCTCGTGAGCATGATAGATAGCCCAACCGCCATCCCACCCCTACTGAAGGTGGTGTCTGCACTCCACTTCCTGGCCACAGGCACCTACCAGCACACAGTGGGACAGTTGCATGGCATTTCACAGCCACTGTTCTCACGGACACTCTTCCAAGTGCACGATGCCCTCCTGAAGCACGCCGACGACCACATCACACTACCACGCACGTACCAGGAGATTACCAACGCAAAAGTGGGATTCCATGCACTTGGCGGCATCCCGGGTTGCATTGGTGCCATCGACTGCACCCATGTTGAATTGGTTGTCCCACATGCCATGGAGGTCCAGTACCGCAACCGGAAACAATTTCATTCAATCAATGTGCAAATGGTGTGTGACTCCAACAAGATCTTTACGCATTGTTGTGCCAGATTTCCAGGATCTACCCATGATTCTATGGTCCTGAGGAACACAAGAATACCACGCTACATGGAGCGACACGCAGGGCACAGATCCTGGCTACTCGGTGAGTCTCATTCCATGCATGACATCGTGGCCCATTTGATGCGTCAATGACCTTGCAGGAGGGGGGGTGGCTACTTAGCACTATCATTCCACTGACACCCTTTATTCGTCTCATACAGGTGATGCCGGGTATCCACTGAAGAGATGGCTCCTTACACCAATCCGGAACCCACAGAACGAGCATGAGGAGGACTACAACCATGCCCACTCACGTACCCGTGTGGTCATTGAACAGGCATTCGGCCTACTGAAGGCTCGTTTCCGCAGCCTCAGCAGGTCTGGCGGGGCACTCATGTACAGCCATGAGAAGGTTTCTAAGATGGTCATGGCATGTGTCATGCTGCACAACATGTGCATACGTAGGAATGTGCCCATGCCCCCTGACGCTGTACTGCATGCACCTGAAGATGATGATGATGATGAGGGTGGGGATGTGGAGGCACCTCAAGGAGTCCATGAGGCACAGGATGCACGTGCAATCCGACAGAGCATCATAGATGCATGCTTCTAGCAACCACGCATGGTGCCTATTACACGGAAAGGGGACCTGTGGCACTGTGTGTGTGTAGTACAGGCACATTGTGGACTGTACGCCTATGAAGGCCTCGTACGCAAATATCAATGTCCACACATGTCATTGGATGATAATGAGGTGCTGTATTGTTAATGTGATTTGATTTATACACCCTATGGACCCGCCACCCAGTGAAGCCCAACACACCCCCTCCACCCTACTACCTCCCCCCCCAACACCAGTGTCCAAATATGCATGCTGTCCGTGGGTAGACGCTATTGCAAGCCCCCTCTACGGGTATCAGGGGCACCCCTGCCCGTGGAGCGCAGGTTCCTGCCAGATCTGCGTTGGGGGCTGCCCTGGACGGAACTTGCCACGGATGATGTCTCTGCCTGCTCGCGTCCATGCATGTCTCTGAGGGTTTGTGAGAGCTCCGAGAGCGCACGGCGCACAGCAGCAAGTTCAGCGCAAACGTCTTTGGACGTCGCATGCAGTTCCCCCCTCAGGCTCTCGGTGCTTTTCTCCATTTGTGCTCTCAGGCTCTCGGTGCTTCTCTCCATTTCTCCCCTGAGGCTCTCACTACTTTTCTCTATTTGTGCCCTGAGTGTCTCGGTGGATGTTTCCATGGCTGCCCTGGAACCCCCGCATTCATTTGCATGGTCCTTGAGTAGCGTGGACACTTCCTGCTGTTGCTCGATCAGCAGGTCGAGAGACTGTTGCCTCTGCTGGGCCATGGACATTTGCGGTGGTGTGACAGGGGGGCTGCTCAACACATGTTGCCTTGGCACAGGACTTGTGGGGGTTGGCCAGTCGTCGTCTTCAGGGTGCCCCTGCGTGATTTCGTCATGGTGTAGGGGATGGAACATGCAGGGGGATTGGGAAAGGTCATGGATGGTACCTACGTCGCCAGCACTGTTTTCCGTGTCGGAGCATGCTGGCATGACAGCTGTGTCACCTATGGTGCTGCTACCACCAGAGGCAGTGCCATCAGATACGTTCTTTGGGGGGACCTGTGGTGCTGGGGTTGTGGACTTGCTGGCTGCTGGGGTGCCTGTTGCAGTCCCCTCCAGTGTGCTGCCACTTGATTCCTGCTGCTGCCGTGTCTTGATCCTTGCACCTGAGGTGGAGGCTCTTGGGACGTTGGTCCTGGCCCTCTTTGCAGGCGTGCTGGTAGGGGTGTCCTGCAGCTCGTCGTTGGTATCGGACCCTGTGGTGGAGTAAAGAGGGGCGAGCGTTAGTTATGGGTCTGTCGGATTTGGAATGGCAACGTATCAAATGCATTGGGGTGGTACATGAGGCTGATTTGGGACTGGGCCTTGGAGGTGGTCTCATTTTCGTGTGGATTGAGGATGCATTCATTTGGCTGCCTGCAGTTAGGGGGTGCATGCTGCACATGTAGGGGTTGTTTATGGCATCTTGATTGATTTGTTTATTCATTCTGACTTTTAGAGGGCGCTGTCAGGGCAAAGTATGTATTGCACTATGGGGTCACATGGTACTGCACATGTTCGTGTTTTGTGGATTTCGCATTGTTTCTCTTGGCCAACCTACCTGATTCTCCGGATGTCGGCACTCCTTTCTCCATCCCTCCGACTCCCTCTATGCTCTCCATTCCTATGGTGGAGGCGCAGATATCCTCCCAGGGGGTCAACTTGATGGGCGACTCTGAACCCCCCCCGGTAGCTGTGGCGATGTTCCTGTTCGCAGAAAGTATGCTGCGTACGCGGATCCGCAGGTCGTCCCACCGCTTGCGACATTGCTGTGGCGTGCGGGGTGTTGTCCCCACCGCACTTACGCGCTGTGCCACCAGGGCCCATATGGCCTTCTTGTTGGCAAGGGCCGTCCTGGTCATTTGACTGGAGAAGACGACGGCGGCATTTTCCTGGAGGGTCTCGGTGAGCACGGTCAGTTCCTCGCGGGAGAAGTGTACCTGCCGCTTGCGATCACACGCTTTCTTGGCTACCTTTCCCATATTTATTTTTTTAACTGGGGTTGCTAACGGGTTGGGATGTGTGTCAGGGTCGGATTTTTAATGGTTGTGTTGGGATTCGGATTTTATAGTTGTGCGGCGTGCTGTCTCCCGTTCCGGCCACATGCTTTTACTTCCGTTTCCGTATATTTACGGTGCCCGTAATTTGCGGTGCCCGCTCGTTACGGTGACCGCTCATTACGGTGACCGCTAAGATGGGTGGCGGTATTGCACCTGGTGCAGCGTACGGCGGCGGTAAGGGCCGTTTTGGGGTCATTTCCGCCATCGCAGCCTTTCGGATTCCGCCATGGCGTAATGCTCGTGCCCGATGGGTCGTAATTAGCCGCACTTTGCTCCTTCGTGCAATGGCGGAAACGCTATTTACGCTGTTGCGGTCCGGTCAGTCACTTTCCGCCAGGGTCGTAATGAGGCCCTGTGACAAGGAATAGGTATGATCAGGCAACACTGAATATTTATTTATTGCATGTGTAGAGCGTACGAAAACCCAAAGGCGTCAAGGTGCTGTGAGCATAGAGGCATGGTTATAGATATGTACAAGTCACGTATGTACATGGGGCCTCAAAGTTAGTTCAGTTTAGTTAAACAGAAATGTTTTGAGTTTTTTCTGAATATAGTCAGAGAGTTCACCATTCTGAGGTGGGGTGGGAGGGTATTCCAAAGTGCGGTGGCTTGGACGGGCAAGCTGCATCCTCCTGCTCTGGTTCTTCTGAACTTAGGTGCGTGCAGGAGGTTGGCATGGGCAGTTCTGTTGTGGCTGGAAGAAGTTGGTTTGGTGCTACGCTCTGAGAGACTTTGGGGAGCAGTGTTATTGATGCAGCAGTGAGTCAAGGTAAGCATTTTGAATGATATTCAGTCATTCAATTGTAGCCTGTGGGCATCTCTCCTGGCTTGAGAGATCTGGTCTGATTTTATCAGGCCCAGGGCAGCACAGATGCTGTTGTTTTGAACAGTTTGCAGTTTATGCAGGTTACCTTTGAAGGTGCCAGTGAGGAGAGGGTTGCAGTACTCTTAACTTGGAGCAGATGGAGGCTCAGGCAATGTTGATGCACTTGTCGATGGAGAGGTATGGGAAGCAGCCGTTGATGAGTTTGACAGCATTTGCTAATGAGGAGGCGATGGAGTTCACATGCTTGGTGAGTGAGAGATTAGAGTCCAAGTGGACGCCCAAGGTTTTGACCACTGGGGAGACCGGAACAGTGTTGTTATTAATGGTGAAGTGGGCATATTCCAGTTCTAGGATGGCTAGGTGGGCTGGGTTTCCGACAAGAAGGAGCTCAGTTCTGCCATCATTCAGACAAAGCCCATGGGTTGCCATCCAGGATTGAACAGATCCATAGATGCAAATAATTTTGGTGGTGTCTTGGTGATTGGTACCAAAGAGGGGGATGAGGATCTGGGTGTCATTGGCGTAGGTGGTATATTTGATTTAGCAGGAGTCGTGAAGGTCAAAGAGGGGCTTGCTAAAGATGTTGTAGAGGGTGGGGGAGATTCATGAGCCTTGAGGGAACCACAGGTGATGGCTGTGGGGGTGGAGGAGTGGTTGCCGGCGAAGACACGTGATGTGCGGTTGGACAAAAAAGATGAGATCCATTGGCAGGCTTATGGAGAAAATAGAGTGACTGTTTAGAGGTAGTTGTAGAGTATGGTATCATCAACTATGTCAAAGGTTGTAGGTCTAAAAGCATTAGCAGAGAGAGGGTGCCAGAGTCACAGGCCTCATCTAGTTGATTCATTAGGTCCTGGAGGGTGGACTTAGTGACGTGACCAGGGCGGAAGCCAGGTTGCTGAGGGTTGAGGATGTGGTGTTTTTCTAGGTGATCTTGGACCTGAATATAGGCAGCATTGTCTAGTATTTCCAAGAGGAAAGGGACTGAGGTGATATATGTGTAGTTGGCGGGGATGCAGTTTCCAGAGAGGGTTTTTTCAGTAGTGGGGATCCAGGCTTCTTTGATGGAGGATGGGATGAAGAAGGAGTCGAATGATGGATTGATGATGGCAGTGATAAGGAAGTACAAGGGCTTGGAGCATTCTTTGATGAGGGGAGGTGGGCAGATGTCTGCTTTGTATATGGAGGTCTTGAGGCTGTTCATGAGAAATGTAACCTCTTGGGTGGTGACATGGCTGAATTTTAAAAGGGGGTGCTTTTCAGGTTTATAAGTCGGGGAGAAGGGGCTGAGGCGGTGGCATTGAGGGAGGCGCATTTGTGCAGGATTTTGTTTTGAAAGTGGGAGATTTTGTCTGAGAGGGCTTGCTGCATGCTATTGCACCAGGCATCACCTTTGGAGACAGTGGTTGGGAGTGGAGCAGGGGACTCCATCTCTTGGAGGATACAGAAAAGTTCACAAGAGTCTGATTGTGCATTATTGACAATTCTGGAGGAGTAGGTGGATGCTTTGGTGAGGTGGATGGCATTCTTATAGCCTTTAGCATTGGAGGCACATCTGATCTTGTTCTCAGTGGAGGGGCATTTGAGCCAGGCACAGTTGCTGGTTCACTTATTGGAGTGGAGTTTGTGGAGCTCAGGGGTGTGACAGGTGTTGGTAGGAGAGGAGGACTTGGGGGAGTGTTTCTTTAGGGATGCAAGGGTGTCCACAGACATGGTGAGGGTGGTGGTGTATAGGGTGACAAGTTTGTCGATGTTGTTGCCAGCGGTGGTGGTGGGGTGGGGGTTGAGAAGGAGTAGGATGTGGTCGCTGTTGAGGTTACGGGTGCTGTAGGAGTATGTGGGTGGAGGCTGGAAGGGGGCATGCAGGAAGGCAGGTTGGCTGGTGGGGATGGAAAAGAGGATGAGGTTGTGGTCCGACCAGGCACACGGGGTGTTGGAAATGATGAGGTGAGGGCAGTTATGGTTGAGCAGTCAGTCCAGTGTGCGGCCGTGGTGGTGTGTGCAGTTGAGGATAGTTTGAGAGAAGTTGAGGGAGTCCATAGTGGAGGAGAGGGATGTCAGATGGGTCTCCATAACCGAGGTGGAAGTCACCTAGGGCGAGGGATTGGAATGGGGTTTGAGGCTATGCAGGAGGAGGTGGGAAAGGTTATCCTCAAAGAAGGAGTTGGAGAGGTCCTCCTCGAAGGAGGAGTTGGGGCCCATTAGGCAGTAGATCAGATAGATGTTGGTGGTGCTGTTGGCAGAAAAAGAGAGCTTGACGGATAGAGATTGGCAGTTTGTGAGGGGTGATGTGGCTCAGTCGCGGATGTGGACAGTGTCTTTGAAGATAAGTGCGACTACAACACCTTTTTTCGAGACACTGTCATTTTTGAAGGATTGGCAAAGCTGGGGGTGCGGGGTGGCGATGGAATGGGTTGGGCCTGTGGTGTCATGGAGCCAAGTCTCAGAGATGGCCAAGAGGTTGAGGTTGTCGGAGATAATGAGGTTGTGGATGTCAATGACATGTGCAATGGCAGTGTGCGCATTGATGAGATCACAGGAGATGGCGTGGGCATTGGGGGAGGAGGACTGAACCATTGGGTGGGTGATGTGGTGTGGGGTTGGAGTACAATGGGGGAGTCATGCGCATAGGGAGGCATTGCTTGACGCAGCCGTTGGTAGCTGGGGGCCTGTGGGAATACTATAGGAGAGTATAGCAGGACAAAGCACAGTATTTCAATAGACCGCATGTAGCAATTTCAGGGTAGATATTTGATTAAGTGTGTGTCCTATACATGAATCGTTCTTTACTTTGGGCCCCTCTAGCTTTTGAAGAACTCACCAAAGCAACTTTGGGCGACTGATTGCAAGGGTGTGTAGAACGCTTTGGGCATGCAATAGGCCACAGAGAATGTTTTCATACGAAACAAGGAATCAAGGATTTCATTGGAAACAATCAGTGGGCCTCATTATAAGTCAGGCGGTAAGGGGTTAACGGCGCCGGTAAAGGTGCCGGCGCCGTTAACCCTGTACTGCCTGATTACGAGGTCCGCTCGCGGGACCCGCTATGCACATCTGGTTTTACCAGACATACAGAGCGGGTCCCGCGAGTGGAAGAGGGAGCAAACAACGGGCCGCTCGTAATCGGCCCGTTGTTTGCTCCCTCTCCTATTCCCATTCAGCCCTATGGGGGCTGAAATGGGAATGGGGAAGGTCTGTTCCCGGGTTCCTGAAGAGAGGAATTACCGGGCCCTCCGAACTCGGAATGGCACGGTAATTCCCCATTCTGGGAACCCGGACCCAGACCCGATTTTGGCGGCAGCCATGCCGCCAATAGCGGCACGGCTACCGCCAAAGTCGTAATGACGCCAGTGTCTTTAGCATTGCTCTGTTTTGGAGAATGAAGAAGGACAAAGTTCCCCTCAGTGGATTTCTTTTAAATGATGTCCAGAGTGAAGGTAGAAGGGAAAGCAACTAAGGCTATAGAGGGAATTAACTGGTTCAATGAGACTAGTGCCAGTGGGGTAGTCTGGGAGCTGCTTGAACTCTTTCAAAATATCACTATGTGAAAGGGCAAGTGTGCAAATTACACCAGTGGGGAATCCAGCTTGATTTGCACAAAATCAAAGAGAATTTTGGGAAAAATAATAAAGGACTACAGATTTTTATTTTTGACACACTCGTTTTTTGGTAAAAGGATTGTATGCGGATGAATAAGTACTTCTTACACACTGGCATTTATGTTCTTTTCAGTTTTCACAAAACACACCCTAATATAAAATGTGTGTACATTAAACCATATATAATGATACAGACTGCTTCAGAATGTGGTCGTCAGGGTAGAATGGCTACAATACCATTCTGGAGCCGCATAGCAACAGGTAGAGATGAACCTACCAGGCTGATTTTACATTCCCAGATACTTAAATGCTTTCCCATAGCCAGTGTGCAGCCCTGAAGATGGACTTAGTCCAAAAAGCATTGGTAAATACTGTTGGGACATATATTGTCTGGTTGCATTCTGCCTTTTCTGCAAATAAAGTCATTGGGAAACCTTTAAAGAAAACGTTTTGGACTATAATTTCTAAAACGCTTTGAACCTATACACTCATGCAACTTTGCAACCATGGCAACTCGCACTGCTTCTTCTCTGTCAAGACATAGCGCCTAGATCCCTTCGTGCTTGGAGCGCTATACAAATTGCAAAATAAATTAATAAACATTGCGAGCACAATCAACAAATAGTTGCAACTTAATTATAGGGCAAAGCGTGAGCGTACTATGAACTAGGGATTTTTTCTTAGCTCTTCTTTTGTGGATACAATATCAGTCTGTCCAAGCAGGTTCACTGGTTGCTTGCCAAAAATGTTTCTTTTCACCTCTGCAGGGTTTCAGGGTAAGAACATCTTCTGTGGTGTAATATTTATGACCATGACTAACATTGGTTTCGTATCTGTGAATTGATTTGAAATTGCTTTTCAGGGATTATTTTTGTTCGGGAAACACATGCCATAGCTTCCTCCCTCTACCTCGAGAAGCACACTGAGAAAGGTTTCAGCTAGTCTGTGTACCCCTGTTTTCCCATGAATGCCCTGTACACAATAGAAACAACACTTGTCTATATTCACTCTGAAGTAAAGACAACGGATCAGGACTGGGATCACATTCAAAATGGCACCCTTTTGAGGAAGATGAGAACTAAATGGTACTCAGAAATGACATAAAAATGAATTTCACTGCCTACCAATGTGTAACAATGCATTTCGACCTTTGACCTGGTGCCTGATGCTATGCACTTAGTGCATCAGAGACTTTGTTTTAAGGTGCTGTCGAAAGCTGGGTAGAATTAGGTGGCCACCCCCTATCTGAGGATATGGATTTGGTGTTTGTTGCAACACCACCGCTCTCTGAGAGTCCATTGTCTAAACACAGGATGCTGTCCTTAGAGCACTGTGCATGGAAACCTTTCTCCTGCCCACTTGTCCACATCACGGCACCATCTCGTTGGCTTAAAGGAGATTTAGACACATTCTACATTGTCTTGCAGACGACCTTTGCTACAGCTACCCATCCCCCTTCCAGCAGGTCAACATCAGCTGCAACACGTGTCAGCAATGCTGACAGATTGGGTTTTTGTGTAGGCATGGGAAAAGCACTTGCCATTCATTGCCATAGTGGTATTAACTGCCCATTGATAGTAGCTGGTGAAACATGGGCCCTCATTCCGAGGTTGATGCTAGTCATGGCACTTTTAGCGCCATGACTAGCACCAATACCGGTACCGCCACCGACTTGGTGGTATGGGGACTTACCGGTCTATCCCGACCTTTGCGGGACCGGTAAGTCCCCATTTGAAAAGCCATTCCCCATTCCCATTTGAGCCCCCAAATTGCGGTACCGTTATTGACCCCGGTATCCCTTTGCGGATCCGTCCATAATGCCTGGTAAAGGCGTTAAGGGAGGGACTCGCAAAGGGACCTCGGAATAGGGCGCAAAGGGATTACCGGCACCGGTGTCATTACCGGTGCCCGGTATCCCTTTGAGCCCAGGTCGTAATGACCCCCACGGTGCGAATACCTGGGCATCTACTCACAGTTCCTGGCAAATGCCTAATACCTATACACAAGCCACAACTGTTGACTTTGCCGATAGTTGTTTTTACAAAGACGTTAGTGAAGGACACACATAGTGTTTATAAATCGAGTGGCTGAAGGCAGGCCTGGTTAAGCAAGGTTTTATCACACCAGTAGTGTGTTTAAAGCTCCAATAAGTGATTAACTCTCAGAAGACTGCTTTGAAATAACTCTGGCGGAGTGTACCGTTTCATGGTAAGGCTTGATTAAAGCGAGCTCAAAGAGTACCCATGAGGAGGTGTTATGTACGGGGAGGGGCAGGATCTAGGTGGGAATGCCCATTGGGATTAGCATGGCCATGGGTAGTCAATGTGTGGGCAAATAACCATGCGACACATTTCAGCTTTGTGTGCTTCCCAAATGACATTTCTCCCTATCTGTGCTCTAATGCATTAGTGTTTGCATATTGGTGGCACTGCCACCTAATAGACCAAGCTAAACATGATCTTGCTCCAGCAGTTCCATTTGGAGAAATCTGGGGGGAGCCCAAAATAACAGTGATATTTTTTTCTGAAAGGGAGACTGCATTAGGCATGCGCATAGTCTACATTTGCCGTCCAAGTATCTGAACCATTGTTACTTTTTTCAGGGTTCTAATCTTAAATCTCTGCTCCATTCTACCCTGTGATTGCCGATGATTTGGCTTTTATAGCTTCGTTTGTATCTAATGCGTTCATTTATTTCATTCCATTTGTTAATGGTGCACATGTTGTCTTGAGCCAATAGACCCGAGTCTCAGGTGTCGAGCAGGCCTCCATGATCGATGCCTATTTATTCTAGAAAACAGTGCAACTCAGCAAGTACACCGGCTGTCGCGGCCACATGAAAATAGTGTTAAAAATAAACAATGTTTTAATTTCATGGTTCAGCGCCCCGGCATTCCCCAGCAAAGTCATGCGAACACAAATGCCCTTGCAGAGTGCTCGGCGATTATGTCGTTTTTACGCCAGGCAAATAGAAGCAGTTGCCTTCCAAGTGACAGATGCATGAAAAATACATGAACTGCACCTTTTTTTGTAATTTCAAAATATATTAGAAAGCAAATGATTTTGCCACTAGCCTATTTTGCAACATACACACACAGAGACACATACACTTAAGAACATTGCCAGTAGATTTCTCTTTCATGTCATATTCTTCCAGAAATGGCTACTTCCGACCATTTGCAGAAAAGGGGGGAACGCGATAAAAAAAGACTGTTTTTTTTGTAAGAGCTACTGCCAGAGGCTTTGCTGGTGGGGGGCTGAGGGAGCTGTAGCCCCGGGTCTTTTGGCTGTAGCCCTGTATAGAAGCTCAGGGGCTATAACCAAAAGGCCAGCTAGTCCCCAGTCCTGACAGTCCCAACATTAGCGTCGCCCCAGATCTTTTCCAGACCTAGCAACGCCCCTGGCTACTGCAAATACAATGGACACATTGGAAATAACGTGCCACGTGGCACGAGCCCATAGCGCTGCGAACCTCGGTCATTCTAAGAGGGTCTCCTTCAGCATGATAGCAACTCCACTTCCATGGCCATCTGATGAAATCAAAACGAGGTCAGTGTGCCAGGTGTGTCCCACTCGTGGGAAATATGCGACTCTTGAGCCCCTTAACTCTCTAACCTTTAGTTATAGTTAATAGCTGTCTGGAGTACAGCTACGATCCAGTGTCATTTGACAGGGTTTGGGCGCTGTGACATTGGGATCCCAGCTTGAGTCAGTCATTACCGTCCTTTCGCCCTATATATACATACATATACATTAGATAAATGATGGACTGGCCATTGGCGGCCTTGAACTTTATGTATTTTCAGCATTGACCGCAGGTTTCTTTGTGGCATGGTTCTCTCCTTCTCTGGCCCTTCTTTGGTTGTGCTGAGTTGCACTGGACATATTCATTGTATTGCCCCTGCTTCTTTGATGAATGACCTTGCAGTTATTTGGCCTTTCTTTGATTCCACCTATCTTCTGCCACCACCGCCTCCCTGCACATATTTCCCTACTTGCTCTTCGCTGATGTCAATGGTTCCAATTCCTTTGACAGTTTCAGTTTCACTTTCATTTCAGGCTGGATGGGGATGGAGAGAGTTCTGAACCATATGAGCAGAGCATGGTGGGTGTGCAAGTGCAAGCTTTTATTTGCATACCATTGTCTTTGGCTTACAAGGCAGTGCTATTTTGTACATTGCTTCTTTAACCCAAAATTAACAACTCTTACATTTGCAGACATCTGCACATTGGTTTCATTCTTATTAAGGGTCATCAGTGCAATGAAGTCTAACGGCCTTGTGTTCCACCTAGAAAGGGACATTGATTTAGGACATTTGGGCTAAGTCACACCATGCCACAGTGCCATGCCACAGTGCCAACCAACAGCCATCACTGAAAGTTCACCTCCAGTACAGAGCATTGTGGGTATGCAAAATGATCCCCAATTCAATAGAGACAAAGGGAGGGAGAGTGTTAGAGGCAAAGAGAGAGATGGGAAAAATAATCCAGTAGTCATTGAGAAGTGCCATGACCAAATTGAGGAATGAGGCTAAAAGCCAAGATCTTTTAGAAGATCACAGAGCTCCAATATTAGTTGCAGTATCCTTTTTATATACATTAGGGTGTATTTTATTCCATATAATTAAAACAACACACTGTCATCCCCCTTTAATACCTGGCATTGCGTAATCTAATGTAAAAGATCTTCCAGTTGTTGACACATATAATCAGTGCAGACTCTGTTTGCATAAAAAAAACAAATCTGCAGTTTTTAATGTGTTGCAGAAAATCAGTTTAAGCAGTTTAATAAAATGTATCTATTGGTTTTTTTTTCTTTAATATAAGTATTAACGTGCATATAGGTACATGCTCAAATGTGCTAAACTTCAGCGGTACACAAAATAAATATAACACCATTCTTTATCAATGATTGACTGTAAAGTCTCACATGAAGCTATGTTATGATAAAAGGATATGAAAAGCCTGCTTTGGCTTTAATGAAGTGCTTCAATGGCAGATGGAGTTCTTCTCTGCACTGGCTCAGGTAGCAGGCATTCTGACATCAGAACTGAACTGTATCAGTGTTGGTGTCACACACAGCCTGTAATAGGAGAATTAATAACACGCTTTTTTAAAGGCATTGCTAGCTGTGGAATACGTGAGCTGCCTCATATTTTTGGAAACGGTCACCACTTGGATCCGTTGACAACCGCTGGTGTACGCGGATAGCGCAGTGAGGAAAAGGTGTGGAAAACACATTTGGGGTTATTTGGCGGCCGAAAGAAGGGCTGAAAAGGATGGGTGCATGGAATAAAGTTGACATGGAGCTGTGTTCATAGGTTAAAAAAGGAGATGCAGATTCTGCTGAGTCCACGCACATTGCCGTTGACCGTGAACAGCGCAGTGAGATAAAAGTCTGAAAAACACATTTGGGGTTATTTTGTGGCCGAAAGAGGGTCTGGAAAGGTTGGGGAGTGGAATAAATTTGTCATGGAGCTGTTTTTATAGGTGAAAAAAGGTGTGCAGGTGCCGCAGAGTTCAGTGGTCATTGTTAGTGTCCACAGACATCATTTGGATTGCAGGGGGTTCTGCATGAGTCTTGTTATTTGAAGGTGCACTGTACATACTTGTTATATGGTTTACGTCTATTATGATGGTTGTGGCTATTGGCCAGATTCTTGGGGTCCTTTAGCATCATGGACCGGGCACTGGACTGGCTGGCCTGTTTTCCTCACTAACCGCCCTTCCCAGCTGCAAGTGGGTCATTTCTACTCTACCACCTCACTCTCTACTTGCAATGTACCCCACGGTTCTACCCTATGATTGTGGCTCTTCATTATTTATTTTGTCCCTCTGGCACACCTGATATCCTTTTTCCATGCTCATTTCCAGTGTTATGTTAGTGAAACACAGCTTTCCTTTAAATGTCCCTCTACTAATTTCTTCTCCTTGTTTTTTATCCCTGATTGTCTGACCGCCATACGGGCATTGTGTGTGGTTGATAATCTCTCTCTCAATGCCAGTAAGATGGACATCCTTCTAATTGTGACATGTGTTCCCTGTTTTCCTCCTATGCTCTGTCTGCCATGTTTGGGATCTCTCATCTCACCATCCTGTGAGGCCAAAAACTTTGGGGTAATCTTTATGTCCTCTCCGTTCTTATTTTCAGCTTCACTTCCTTACAGGAATTCTTGTCACAAATTGGGGGTTTGTCAGTAACGTCCAGATCACTTTCTAGTTCTGTTACCTCCCCCTCCTCCTCACCTGAAGAGATATCTTTGGAAGTCTTCTTTCTTTGGCTGACGATTTCTTTTTTAGAAGATACGGCCTGCCACGGAACAACGCCTCACTGGTTGCGGAGGATTTCCGGAAACCAGGGGCCCCGGGACCGTGACAGCCAAAAAAGGGAAAAAAGCCACTTATGCAAAAAAAAAAGAAACCTCCTGCAGCAGAGATGTACTCGGAAAGGGCGCCGATGATCCAAAAACGAGACACGGAACTCCGAGCAGGTAAGAAAGTGTTCATCGCGACTCAGAAGTAGAGGAGAGAGTCCTTGTGGAAGAGGGGGAACTCTGGCAAAGGAGATACGGAGAGCAAAGACAGGAGAGAGGAGCGAGAAGCCGAGGAGAAACACTGAAGCCTCACGGAAAGAGGAGAGGAGAGAAAGCGAGCGATGACAGACGGAACCGCGGGGCGGTCCAGAGGAGAAGCGAGCAGTAAGGGAAGGTGAAAAAGAAGGAGCTGAGAGAGCGGGGGGCACGGGCCCGAGGAAAGGCAGGGCTCAGCAAAGCCAAGGAAAATAACCAGGAGCGTGGCAACAGCAAGGGAGAGAAACACACAAAGTTGCAACGCGGCGAGCCGGCGGCAACTGTGCACAGATAAGCTGTGGGCGGCCATGTTGAAAAAGACTAGACCGCAGCCCAGGAACGTATCAAACGTAACTGGACAGGTAATGGCGGCTCAATTTCCATCGGTCCCAATGCTTGACGAAAAAAGGACGCATGACAGTATGCCCTCCTCCAAAGCGGGAATACCCTGGCTTACCCGGGTGGGCCCGAAAGAACTGTTTGATCAGACGGGAGGCATGAACATTGGAACTGGGCTCCCAAGAGTCCTCAGATGACGGGTAACCCTTCCAAGAGAGTAAAAATTCCAACCGTCCATGATGATAACGGGAATCCTTGATCTTGGCTATTCATACTCCTCATCCTCAGGATCCTGTTCCTCTACCAAGGGACCCAGAGGGGCTGTCGGAATGCTAGCCAAAGCCGGACGTAACTGAGAAGCATGGAACACAGGATGAATCCTTTTCATGCGAGTGGGCAGTTGAAGTCGGAAGGCCACCGGATTGATTTGAGAAGTCACCGTAAAGGACCCACAAACCTGGGTGACAACTTAGACGGGTGAATCCAGCTTGGAAGAAATTTAGTGGACAGTCCAACCCTTGATCCAACCTTAATTGCGGGAATCTCAGTCCGTCTTCGATCTGCCGAGTGTTTGTACCGGTCGCAAGCTTGGACCAGGGCTGCCTTAGCGGTTCAATGGGCTTCTGTAATCTGCTGTAAACGATCCTCAATGGCAGGACATACCGCTGCAGATTCCGAATCCGGTATAATGCTTCTCGGGTGAATACCAAAGGTTGAAAAAAAAGGACTCAGTCCTGTGGCAGAATGGATGCTATTATTATAAGCAAATTCTGTGGTGGGCAGTAGATTGTACCAGTTGTCTTGTGTATCATTTGTGTAGCATCAAATATATTGTTCCAATGTTCCATTGAGTCTCTCGGTCTGTCCGTTAGTCTGAGGATGGAGCCTGAGGATAGTGCTCGTTCGATCCCCAGTCTCTGACAGAGAGCAGCCCAGAATTTAGAGGTATATTGACTTCCTCGGTCTGAGATGATTTTAGTAGGCAATCCGTGCAGTCAGAATATGTCCCGCACGAATACCTCTGCCATCTGGGAGGCCGTGGGGATTCCCGGGAGGGGGAAAAAATTAGCCAATTTGGTAAGTGTATCAATGGTGACCATGATACATGTGTGACCTCGAGACTCCGGGAGGTCAACCACAAAATCTGTAGAAATTTGTTCCCAAGGGACTCTAGGTAAAGGAATCTGTTCCAATAATCTGATGGGTTTCTGATTACAAGTCTTACTTCGAGCACATTGAGCACACGCTTGAACATACTTCTTTATGTCTGATGACATTCCTTGCCAAAAGAAGGATCTTTGAACAAGAGCCTCTGTGTTCTTCATACCCCGATGTCCTGCGGTGGGGTGGTCGTGACACCAGGATATCACCTTCTGCTGCAAGCTGGCCCTTGGCACAAACAACCTTTTGTCAACAAAGCTTAATCCGTTTCTCATGTTCTCCTGAATATGAGGTGAGGAAAAAGCGGGTAATGATGCTTTATTGTGGCAGACCTGACTTGAGAGAGGAACGATGAGGCAAAGTCAATAAACACTCTGTTGGGAAACAGTCTTTCTTTAAGGCTCTGTGAAGAATCTTCTGTGGTATCTCGACGGGAGAGTGCATCTGCAATCACATTTTGAGTTCCTGGTACATAAGTGATCTGAAAGCCAAAATGAGCGAAGTGTGCCCACCTAGCTTGGCGAGTGTTGACACATTCCATATTTTGTAAAGATCTAAGATTCTTGTGATCTGTCCTAATGAGAAAGGGTTTACTTCCTCCTTGCAACAGATGCCTCCACTCTTCACATGCCAATTTGATGGCTAATAGTTCTCACTCTATAACGGAATAATTCAGTTGACTGGAGGTGAGAGTCTTTGAGAGATATGCAATGGGGTGTTCTTCTCCTTCCTCTTCCTGCAGGAGAACAGCTCCTACCGCGTTAGCTGAGGCATCTGCCCCTACAATAAACCTTTTGATTTGATTGGGTTGAACCAAAATGGGTGCAGAACTAAACCTTTGCTTCAAAGCAGAAATGCTGTTTCAGCTGCAGGAGACCAAACAAAGGGTTGATTTTCTTTCTTCAAAAGAGCGGTAATAGGAGCTACGGTAGCCGAAAAATTTTGAATACATTTTCTGTAAAAATTAGTGAACCCCATGGAACCTCTGGACCTCTTTTATAGTCTTGGGAGATGGCCAGTCCAGAATGGCTGAGACCTTCTTATTGTCCATCTTTATCCCTTCTTTAGAAAGTATGAATCCTAAATAATGGACAGATGAAACAAGGAATTCACATTTACTGGGTTTCACAAAAAGATGGTTCTCTTGTAAGCGACGGAAAACTTCGTGGAGATGACTGATGTGTTCTTGGTGGGTCTTGGAAAATACCAAGATGTCATCCAGATACATGATCACTGAATGAAACAGTAAGTCTGTAAATGTGTGGTCCATGAATCGCTGAAAAATGGCAGGTGCATTAACCAAACCAAACGGCATGACCTTATACTCATACAGACCATAAGGTGTAAACAAAATTGCCTGCTGTTGCGCAATCTATAAGAGCGAGGGTTTCCACTGACTTATCCCTCCAAGACAAGTGTAGAGTAACCACAATCAAACGAGTATCCTCTGACTGTGTAGAAGGTGTGATGGATAACGAAACATAGGGACTTTCAGTAAATCCTCGAACCGTTGTCCCCCCTAGGTTCGAGTCGCCCCGTTTCCGTCCGCCTTGGAGGGACTTCAGGACAATTCCGAAGCAGATGTGAAGAGGATCCACAATACATGCAGAGACCCAAGTCTCTACGTCTCTTCCGCTCTTCCGGAGTTAGTGGTGCTCTCATGGTTCCAATTTGCATTGGGTCTTCCTTGCTCATGGTAGTCGGTGAAGGTGAGTGAGGAGGGATGGGGGCAGGATAACTTGTTGTTCCCTTGCCTTTCTTCCTCTCGTGCCTGCGTTCATTAATTCGGTGCTCCATCTGAAGAACTACATACACAAGCTCTGAGAAAGAGGAAGGCCGTGGAACATTTGCCAGTTCATCCTTCAGTTCCTCCTTGAGACCTCTGCAAAATATGGTAAATTGTGCTTGCTCTGACCAAGTGGATTCGGCAGCTAGTCTTTTAAACTTGGTGATGTAGGACAAAAGATCCAGCTGACCTTGGTGTACCGCCAAAAGCTCCTCACATTCCATGTAGGTTATTTCTGGTCTTTCAAAGGTCTGCCTTAGTTTAGTAAGAAAGGCTTCCCAATCTTGCAATACCGGATCATTTCCAGTAACCAGTGGGTTGGCCCAGGCCAAAGCGTTTCCGGTGATGTTGGAAACCGCAAACCCTACCTTGCTCAGACCTGTCGAATATGCAGTAGGTCGGAAGGCAAAGTACACATTGCAAGCTTCAATAAATTCTTTGAGTGATTTGGGTGTGCCATCAAATCTGCCCACAGACAGAGGGAGTGAAGGGAGATCAGAACGTGTCTCCCTGGTAGACACCAATTGTCGGAGTACATTGTTCTCAACCTTAAGGTTCTGTACTTCTTGATTGAGATTCCGGACTTCCACGTTCAGGGATTGAACCGCAGTAACTAATTCTTGAAGTTGTTCAGGTGTAGCCATCTTGGTTGGTGTTTGGCGTTGCAAACTGTCACAAATTGAGGGTTTGTCAGTAACGTCCAGATCACTTTCTAGTTCTGTTACCTCCCCCTCCTCCTCACCTGAAGAGATATCTTTGGAAGTCTTTTTTCTTCTTTCTTTGGCTGACGATTTCTTTTTTAGAAGATACGGCCTGCCACGGAACAACGCCACACTGGTTGCAGAGGATTTCCGGAAACTAGGGGCCCCGGGACCGTGACAGCCAAAAAAGGGGAAAAAGCCACTTAGGCTAAAAAAACTGAAACCTCCTGCAGCAGAGATGTACTCGGAAAGGGCGCCAATGATCCAAAAATGAGACACGGAACTCCGAGCAGGTACGAAAGTGTTTGTCGCGGCGAGAGTCCTTGTGGAAGAGGGGGAACTCTGGCTAAGGAGATATGGAGAGCAAAGACAGGAGAGAGGAGCGAGAAGCCGAGGAGAAACACTGAAGCCTCACAGAAAGAGGAGAGGAGAGAAAGCGAGCGATGACAGACGGAACCGCGGGGCGGTCCAGAGGAGAAGCGGCAGAAAGGGAAGGCAAAAAAGAAGGAGCTGAGAGAGCGGGGGCAAGGGCCTGAGGAAAGGCAGGGCTCAGCAAAGCCAAGGGAAATAACCAGGAGAGTGGCAACAGCAGGGGAGAGAAACACACACAGTTGCAACGCGGCGAGCCGGCAGCAACTGTGTACAGATAAGCTGTGGGTGGCCATGTTGAAAAAGACTAGACCGCAGCCCGGGAACGCATCAAACGTAATGGGACAAGTAATGGAGACTCAATTTCCATCGGTCCCAATGCTTGACAAAAAAAGGGTGCATGACAATTCTACTGTTCCTCACCTTACCCAAGAAGCTGAACATCTCTAGAGCCCAGGTCCGCTCTAGGGTGGACTACTGCAACAGCCTCTTCCTCAAACAACCCCTTTGTTGTCCATGCTCACTTCGGCTAATCTAGAATAGGGCTGCAAGACTTATCTTTAGCCTCAAGCCCATGGATCATATCGCTGTAGCCCTAAAATGTGTATATTGGCTCCTGGTGGCTGCAAAAATGAAAATCAAGATCCTCTGTATCATTGCGAAGGCTTTGTAGGACGTGGGAATCCACTATCTCCAAATTTATTTCCCTAAACACTGCCCTGCTAGAACCCTCTGCTCCTCTAACTCTAATTCCTTACTTGTGAAATGCTTTTCGAAACAGAAAGCAGGAGGCATGGCTCTCTCTTCGGCTGGTTCCCCTCTTTGGAGCAGCCTTCCTGCTCCTTCCATAATTGAGCTGGGCTTCCTTAAGTTCTGGAAACCTCTGAAAACTCTGCTTTTTTGTTCCTGGTTGCCTGGTCCATCATGAACCTGACAGGTTCCAGGCCCTATATCTAGTTGACACCATTACACCCACCCAATCCTCTTAGCACTACCCTTGCGGGTGTACCACACGTCGGCTGCGTATCCCACCCTTGGGACTCCTCTGCCCCAGCAGTAAGCGATTGGCCTCCCACCTTGCCATCTCTTGGCACTTTCCTTTAGGGCTCCTACCATCACTTTGCAATCCCTACTCCCCTTTCTAGTCAGGCAAGCAATTTTCTTACTGCACAATGCAAATGTGCATTTATAGCAGCAGTGTGTACAATTCTTTTGGATAAGCAAGGGAATTGCAGACGAAAAACATTTCTAAAAGATTGTTAAGTGGCAGTTGGTGTGAGGTAGTTTAATATGTTGCTAGGATTATATATAGAGCTTTTGGAAGTGATTGGTGGATAGGTGTGTGACTGTTTGAAAGCAGGCAATGAGGTAGTGTTACAAACATAACAGTACAAAGGGTAGAAGGGCTGCCCTGTGAGATGGTGTGCACGTGCAATCCTGTTTTTTAAATAATGCCTGTCTTGCAAAGAGGACTGCAGAGATCGTGGCTAGTTATGAAGGTCCATGGATTATGGTCCTTATTGTATGCTAGAGAAAAGTATTTGGGACAAAAAATTGTTTCTGTGCTTTTTTCTTTTTCTCTAGTATGCGATTGTCCATTATTTCCATTAGCATAGTAGAAAATGCAAATGGAAATCTTAGAGAATCTTATTGAGTCTAACTACTTTATGGAAAAATTTAAAGTAGATGGACTCTATAAGCCTATTATTGTAGTTCTATTTTTTAAATGTGAAAGGTGGTTCCTAAAGGAAACTTTTTTGTGTTTTTTTGATTTTGCAATTTATTTTGCAGAAAAGGCTAGGAAAAAAGGTGGGGAGGGAAATTAGGGCAAGGACACCAACCACAGATATGGAGGGGCAGGTGGACAGGGGAAGATGTTGGGCATGCATTTAATCTAAGGTAGGGGACAGTGTTTCTCATGCTCCTTGATTACAGCCTTAAAAGCACTTTGAAAGTGCTCCCCCTTGCAGAGTGGTGTGTAGCAGTATACATAAGAGTACTGTTGTATTGAAAAGATATGGATCAACAGCCTATTGTATTGCTTGCAAGGTAGCTGGTGGTATTTCCTGCCCCACAGGAGTAGTGTCATGATGCCTACCCCCGGGCATCAGGACCAAGCCCATCAGCTCTGGGAGCAGGCATCCAATGTCTTATTAAAACCCCAACAGCCCCGGCTGGGGGCTGTTTGGGTTCAGTCCTGGCGCCTTAGGTGCCAGGCTCATCATAGAAATCAGTCCTGGCGCCATAGGCGCCAGGCTCAGAGACTTTACTTACCTGATGCAGACCATGCTGCAAGTGAGTCCAAGCCAACGTGAGGCCTGGATGGGACAATTTTATTACAGGGACTATTTCCTTACTCGGGTGTGGTTCTGGAGAACTTCTTACCTGGAACTACATTGGAGGCTATTTAAACCATGCCCGAACAGCAACACACGCTTCACGTTATTCTGCATCCAGCAGCGTAACGCTCACCGTGTCTGCAGTCAGCATCCAGTCTTCTGCCATGCCCGGCTCGCATCTGGAACTCCTAAAACAAAGAGGAAAGAAAAGGATAAGGTTAGAAAACAAACTATTTTCGAATTCCTCACCTGACTCCGGATCCATCTCGCCTCCGGACCTTGAAAGAACATCATTTCAGTACGCGTCGCATCTCCAGCTGCAGCGCCACACCATACTCACCAGTCCTCGCAGCATCTTTCGATTCGGTGCTGCCTCCATCATTTCTTCACCAAACTCCGGCATCTGGGGGACAAAAGAAAAACAACAAGGTGAGCCGAGAAAACCAACAAATATAACACTTATCACCAGAGACTTACCTGATTTACCACCGGAGGCATTATTCTATAACTCTCCACATCTTCATGTGCCGCACCTGCAAAGAGAGAGAAAACAACACGTTAAACACGTGCAACATTTACCGAACAGCGTTGGGTAATACAGACTTACCTGAGCACCACCAGCTACCACGGGAGCACCTTCTCACAAACTCAGCTGCAAGACAAGGAAGGAAGGGGGGAACAAGAGTGAACATCGGACATATTGAACTCTATGAACTTGATACTTACTGGTCCTCGCTAGGAACCTCAGAGTCAATACTCTCCGGAACTCGCCCACGCCTTTAAACCAGTGAAGTAACTGGCATCAACGCGCCCCTGCAATCCATGCAGGATGGAGAGCTCATCTTTCAAGAGCATAAGGTGAGATTGGTGAGAGGGCACTTCGGAGGTGATTAGTGGGAGGACTGTGGGGGGGTGCCATCACTTGAATCCATGGGTGGCTAAATCCATCTCTCCACTTGCAGGAGAATACTTCTACGGGTCAAGCAGAAAAGATTAGGAGGGCCAGTCCAGTCTGTCATCTCTGCACTACGCATCACATTGGCGGAGACTGCAGCCGTCCGGGTCCGACCGACACCCCTGTGCGAGCCAGGTGAGCGTAACAGAACGCGAAGCCTCTCAATAATTCCCCCCCGGGCGTTATGGAAACCCCAGAAACCGACCAACTGGCCCAATTATTGGGGGAACTTAGGTCCGAAGTGCACTCCGCTCGCCAAGAGACTAATGCCCTCAGGCGAGAACTGTCTCGAAGGAGCGCACTGACGATCTGGCTAGGCAGCTGCTGCAAAACCAAGCAGGGCAAACACCTTTACAAGGATTCGGGGGAATCCCACTCCTGTTTCATCGATCAATCGTGTGCAAGTGGTTTTACCAAGGGCTATTCTTTTAGCTCCACCTGAACGCTTTGCTGGGGACCCAAAAAGGTTCGCTGTGTTTATGAACCAATGTCGCTTGCACTTTTTTATGCAGACCTGGAGCTTTTCTAAATGACCAAGCCAAAGTAGCTTTTGTATTATCATACTTGAGTGGCAGTGCAGCTGATTGGTCGATTCCACTAGTCAATCAGGATGACCCTCTTCTTCGGGACTTTCAGGGTTTTCAAATGAGTATGGAAAGACTATTCGCTAGACATTCCCAGGGACAGGCCCTGGATAACGAACTTTTATCCCTACGACAAGGTAACCAGGATCTGTTAACCTATATCGCAACCTTTAATAAGTTGGTGGTGGAAACCGGATGGCCAGAGGTAAAGCGAATTACACTATTTCATCGTGGACTTCGGGGAGAACTTAAAGATGTTTTGGACCAAGTTGTGAACCCACCTTACGAATGCGCAGACTATATAGACTTAGTGGTCCAGTTAGACCATCGACTTCAGAATAGAAAGGCTGACCGAGCTAAGTTTGAGAATCGGGTATTGGTTAAACCCAACGTCACCCCCAAAGGAACAGATACAGCAGAACCTATAGGGAACGGGGGGGGTTAAGGGACCCTTAACTCAAAAGGAAAGAGAAAGGAGACGGCAGATGCAATTGTGTCTATACTGTGGGGCCTCAGGACATTTTCTACGGGATTGCCCTATAAAACCATACAAGAAAATAGTCGGAGTCGCTGATAAAAATCAAACAGAACCTGATTTGGGAAACGACCATGCCCGACAAGCGTAGAGGTCCGCTTGCTGAGCTTGAAGAAGGACACTCAGACCTCGCACCTGATCATACCAATGGTCCTTATTGATCGCAGGCAGCCATCACGTATGCACGCAGTAAGGGCATACATTGATGGCGGAGCCGTAGGAAACTATATGGACCATGAATTGGCTTCTAGGATGAATCTACCTTTCTGCAAAAAAAACTCCTCGGATATCATCACCACAGTTGATGGAACTGAAATTGCCTCTGGGCTGTAACTCATTCCACCACAGAGATGACACTGTTGGGTCAAGATGGGCATCAATAGACTATTGTGTTTGATTTAATCAAAGCCCCGCAGTTCCAAATAATACTGGGGATACCTTGGTTGGAAACACATAATCCTAGTATTGATTGGCGAGAGAAGAGAATAACCTTACCGGATTGTGCACACACCTGTTACCCGGAAAAAACCTTGAACAAAGGCCTGGCCACAGTTGCTAATCCAGTCATGCAGTTACCTCAGGAATATCAATAATTCCAGAATGTTTTTCAAAAAGAACAGGCAAACACCTTTACACCTCATAGATCATATGATTGTCAAATCGACCTCATACCCGGTGCACAACCTCCATGCAGCAGGATCTACGCCCTTACGGAACCCAAAAACCTTCACCTACGACAATACTTGGACCAATACCTTGCTAATGGCTTTATTCGTCCATCCAAGTCCCCTGCATCCTCAGCTTTGCTCTTCGTGCCTAAAATGGAAGGTGACCGCAGAACATGCATAGACTACCGCGCTTTAAATCAGATTATGGTGAAGAACCGATACCCATTGCCTCTGATCCCCGAATTACTGGACCAAGTAAAGGAGGCTTGCATCTACACTAAATTGGATCTCCGAGGGGCATATCATCTGGTACGTGTAAAGAAAGGTGACAAATGGACGACTGCCTTTCGCACCAAGTACGGATTATTTGAATATCAGGTGATGCTCTTCGGGTTTTGCAATGCACCAGCAGACTTCCAGTAGTTTATGAACGATGTCCTTCGTGAACTCACTGACGTCTGTGTTGTCATATACATTCCTCCTCGGAATCAGACCATGTTAAACACGTTAGTGCAGTCCTTGAGAAACTACGCCAGCACAAGTTATATGCCAAATTGGAAAAATGTGTTTTTCATACTACGGAAGTTGAATTCCTTGGATTTATCCTGACTCCAAAAGGAGTCCGAATGGACTCTCGAAAGGTGGACGCAATTCTCAAGTGGCCAACACCCAGTTCAGTTAAAGGGGTACAAAGCATGCTCGGATTTGCTAATTTCTACCGCATATTCATTCCGGATTTCTCACATGTTGTACACCCCATCACGGCACTTTTGCAAAAAAACAAACACTTCTTGTGGAACGAAGAGGCTGAAAAGGCCTTCCAAGAGCTGAAAGCGAAATTCACGTCTGCACCTGTCTTAAAGCATCCCCGCCCTGAACTTCCATACATAGTTGAAACTGATGCATCCAGTTTAGCCATGGGAGCTGTCCTGTCCCAGAAGGATCCTGAAACCGGTCAACTTCACCCAGTAGCATTTTGGTCCAGAAAGTTCTCGGCACCCGAGTTAAACTATGCGGTTACCGATAAAGAGTTATTAGCCATCAAATCTGCCTTCAAGGCTTGGCGTCATTATCTTCTTGGTGCCAGACATACCATTACTGTAATCACCGATCACCGGAACTTGCAGTATTTTAAAACAGCCAAAGCCCAATCATCGCGCCAACTTCAATGGGCATTGTTCTTGGCCGAGTTCGATTTCGTGATCACTTATCGACCAGGCTGTAAAAATGACAAGGCAGATGCCCTATCCTGAATAGGGATGGGAGAAGCATATGCAAACCCGGAACCGGTGCCTATAATCTCAGAACAAAGATTTCTTGGCATAACCACTCTACAGACACTAGAGGATATTCATGTAAAAATCCAACAACTCTTCGATCCAACAGCCCAGCAGGACTGGGTAAAGAAAGGCCCGGACTACGCAGTCATCAATGACCTACCTTATTATCAAGGGCGACCATTTCTACCACACAAGGAACTACAAGAACTAGTCATCTCCAATTATCATGACACCCTGATGGAAGGGCACCCAGGTATCGCAAAAACTGAAGCTAAAATTAAGAGACAATTCTGGTGGCCCACCTGGCGAAAAGACGTAAAATCATTTGTGATGTCTTGTGGCATTTGCGCCCAAAACAAAAGTCAGAAGAAGAAAACAGCTGGCCTTTTACAACCTTTGGATATTCCACCTACACCATGGCACACCTTATCTTTAGACTTTATTACAGATCTACCTCCATGTAATGGATTTAACACCATCCTAGTTATTGTGGATCTTTTTTACAAAATGGCCCACTTTATTCCTTTAAAGGGATTACCTTCTGCTTCGATCCTGGCCAAGGAGTTCCTCGAAAACATTGTTCGAACACATGGATTTCCCTCTGTATTGGTCTCTGACCGAGGTAGTGAATTAATTTCACATTTTTGGAAGAAATGTTGTCAATTAGCGCAAATCGACGTGATGTTATCAACCAGTCACCATCCCCAGACCGATGGTCAGACGGAGAGGACCAACCCGACCCTTGAACAGTACCTATGTTGCATGCTACACCAGACTGGAAGTAATTGGAAAGATATTTTATGGATTTCTGAGTATGCATACAATAACACTGTACATTCAGGAACCGGACAAAGCCCCTTTTATACCATATATGGACATCACCCTTGAACCTCAGAACTAGATTCGCCTCAGCACCTAGAAATGCCCGCAGTTAGTCATTTGCACTCTACTATTACACAATCCTTTAAGGAGGCAACAGAACATTTGAAACAAGCAAAGGAGAAATATAAGAAAAATGCTGATCAATAAAGAAATGAAACTCCACAATACCAGATTGGGGAACAAGTTTGGCTGGCTACAAAACACATACCTCTGAAGGGAACTCGAACTTTTAACCCTAGATATTTGGGACCTTACACCATTAAGGCCATTATCAACCTGGTGGCCGTCAAATTGGAATTACCCCCTAATATGCAAATTCATCCTGTCTTTCATGTTTCACTTTTAAAACCAGTTCAACCAGGAACAAGATTAACCAAACCACCGGACCTCATCTTGATAGATGGAGTACCTGAATTCGAGGTAAAAAATATCCTGGACTCCAAGATGGTTTAAATTTATTTAATCGATTGGAAGGGCTATGGACCACAAGAAAGGTCATGGGAGCCTAGTGACCACGTTCATGCACTTCGGTTGGTGAAGAGATTCCATCCGAACTTCCCAGACAAACCAGGGCCAAAGGGAAGAACAACTTTAGGAGGGGCCTTGGGGGGGAGTGCTGTCATGATGCCTACCCCCGGGCATCAGGACCAAGCCCATCAGCTCTGGGAGAAGGCATCGAGAGTCTTATTAAAACCCCAACAGCACCGGCTGGGGCGGTTTGGGTTCAGTCCAGGGACTCATCATAGAAATCAGTCCTGGCGCCATAGGCACCAGGCTCATAGACTTTATTTACCTGATTCATACCATGCTGCAAGTGAGTCCAAGCCAGTTGCAAGTGAGTCCAAGCCAACGTGAGGCCTGGATGGGACTATTTTATTACAGGGACTATTTTCTTACTCAGGTGTGGTTCTGGGGAACTTCTTACCTGGAACTACTTTGGAGGCTATTTAAACCACGCCCGAACAGCAGCACACGCTTCGCGTTATTCTGCATCCAGCAGTGTAACGCTCACCGTGTCTGCAGTCAGCATCCAGTCTTCTGCCATGCCCGCCTCGTATCTGGAACTCCTAAAACAAAGAGGAACGAAAAGGATAAGGTTAGAAAACAAACTATTTTCGAATTCCTCACCTGACTCCGGATCCATCTCGCCTTTGGACCTGGAAAGAACATCATTTCAGTACACGTCGCATCTCCAGCTGCAGCGCCGCGCCATACTCACCAGTCCTCACAGCATCTTTTGATTCGGCGCTGCCTCCATCATTTCTTCGCCGAACTCCGGCACCTGTGGGACAAGAGGAAAACAACAAGGTGAGCTGAGAAAACCAACAAATATAACTCTTTACACCTTAGACTTACCTGATTTACCACCGGAGGCATTATTCTATAACTCTCCACATCTTCATGTGCCGCACCTGCAAAGAGAGAGAAAACGACACGTTAAACACGTGCAACATTTACCCAACAGCGTCGGGTAATACAGACTCTTACCTGAGCGCCACCAGCTACCACGAGAGCACCTTCTCACAAACTCAGCTGCAAGACAAGGACGGAAGGGGGGAACAAGAGTGAACATCGGACATATTGACCTCTATGAACTTGATACTTACTGGTCCTCGCCAGGAACCTCAGAGTCAATACTCTCCGGAACTCGCCCGCGCCTTCAAACCAGTGAAGTAACTGGCATCAACGTGCCCCTGCAATCCATGCAGGAGGGAGAACTCAACTTTCAAGAGCATAAGGTGAGATTGGTGAGAGGGCACTTCGGAGGTGATTAGTGGGAGGACTGTGGGGGGGTGCCATCACTTGAATCCGCAGGTGGCTAAATCCATCTCTCCACTTGCAGGAGAATACTTCTACGGGTCAAGCAGACAAGATTAGGAGGGCCAGTCCAGTCTGTCATCTCTGCACTACGCATCACGTTGGTGGAGTGTCCGACCGATGCCCCTGTGGGAGCCAGGTGAGCGTAACAAGTAGCCTGTGTGGTGGCAGTATTGGTTGAGGAAGATGAGGTAGAGGGAGACAGACTACTACTTCCTGAGAAAGCAACGGCCTTTCTGAGATCATCTTGGTGGTCGTATTTCATAGGTGATCTCATAGAGTACGGCCCAGATTATCAGTGACTGAGTACAATGGTGCACTCAGTGCATCACCTCGGTAGCCTTAGCCTTTGGTACACTCTAAATGGAGGTAAAGAACTGCCACACCCATGATTCTCTCTGGGTGCCTGGAGGTAGGCATTTCCTCTACCTCATCTTCCTGGTGTGTCCGTGGTCATGTGACACTGTCTGGAAATTCTGCGATGATGCCAGAGGTTTGTGAACATTTGCTAACAAAAAACAGTACAATAAATTGCAGAAAGTTCATAAAAATGTTGGTAGGAGGTGGGGAATGGCACAGTTTTAATTTTAACTTTCTACATCGTCCGAAAATGCTGCTAAATTGAAGGGGTAAGTATGATATTAGGAAGTTGTAGCAAATTAGGGTCCACTGCTAAAAACCCTTGAAATTCAGTGAAAAAACATTATTAAAGCGATGTTATGATTAAGTTGCACTAATAAAAACCTATGAAATTCAATGATAAAATGTTGTTAAAGGGACGTTATGGTTACAAGTAAAACAGAAAAATCCGGGAAATTCGCCAGTTATGGTAAGCTAAGCAACCAAAACTCAAGCCACCACCATGCACTGCTAACAATAACACCCAGGACATCATAGATTACATTACGAATGTCATTGATAATCACACAATAAATAGGTCAGTAACACAAACCGGAAAAAGTGCCACAGGTCCATGCAAGTCATACTCCACCTAACCTCTTTCAGTACATACCCTGAAGAAATGGAACAGAAGCTTTGAGCATTGCATACAAGCAGTGCATGATCCAAATGTTCAATTGAATGGAAAAAGGCCTTTTTCACAAATTACTCGGGTAACTTTGTGCAGGATCAATCTCAGAATATCCCACCTTTCAAACTGCATCACATGGTCCGAGCGAATATGAAAAGTGCATAAAAGAGCTCAAAAAGCATTATGAAAAAAAGCTGCTGTTGTCCAATAGTAATATCATTTTGGCAAGAGAAAACAATAAGATAGCGTGTCAGGGGCACAGTTTATAGCACTGCTACAAGGATTGACAGTAACTTGCGAAATTGTAGCAACCATAGAAGAGAGACTTCAGGACCAATTTGTGCTCCAATGAGAGATGGTAAAACCAGGGAAGCTCTATGGACAAAAGGGAATCCATCTGTAGTAGATATTTTGCCAATGGCAGAAGACGTAGAGTACCCCAACAAATGTATCAATGAATTAGAATGGAAGACCATCTTGAATACAGTTAATACAAGTAATAAAGTACATCTTTAAATATCTTCAGCGTTGTGTGCATTAGAGGCCAGAAGAGGAGACCAAAGGAAGCAATTGTTTAAAAACAAGCCATCACTTGGCATGGTCAGAGGCGATAGAGATGAAAGGGAAGTGCTGCTTCCGCTGTGTTAGCCCATTTAATTTTTCAAATAGGGACAACTGTCCAGTTTCAAGGGCAATGTGTTGGAAATGCCTCATGCTGAATGGATTGTGTCAAGAATTATGTGAGGAACTGTATGTAACCAAAATCATTGTTGAATAATCAATTTTCATCAGTGGAGATGGGGATGCTGACACAGAGAAAATGATGACTCAAATAACAGTAGAAGGCATGAATGTAAAATGGTAATTGATTCAGGTGAAATGTACACCCTGCTTCCTGTAACAGTATTTGACGCAATGTGCAAAAGGAGATCAGTCTTAAAGAGATAAACATCAACCCATATTATTGAAAGTGCATTGAATTAATAGGAGGGGTTTGGGTGAACATGTGAATTAAAGATCGCACAGCTCAAGGGAAAATGTATGTGCCCAGAAAACAAATGGCTCAATTGCTCAGTGGGTCACACCAGAGGCGATTGAAAATAAAACTAGATACAAATGCAGATGAATCAGGGTTTGCATGTGTTGACAAAACTATGGATAGAGGAACAAAGGAGAAGGAAGAGAGTAAAATCAACCATTGCGTTTTCAGGGAAGAACTAGGATGTTTGAAATGGTTTAAACACCAGATAACATTTAAGTCTAGACCATTGCATATAGTTCAGGAGTGTGATCTTGTTGTTAATGGACAAAGTTAAGTCAAAATCGCTTTTGATGTAAAGGCAAGGAGTAATTGAGATAATGGAGTCGTCAAAACGGGTGTCACCTTTAATTGTAGTACAGAAAACGAGTGGCAAATTAAGGTTGTGCATAGATTTAAGGACTTTAAATAAATGCATTATTCCAGACAGACATCTTCTAGGAAAGGCAGCAGTGTTTTCACCTTAAATCTGAAAAAAGCCTATGACAAGGTGAGATTGCACCCCTCTTCCAAGAACTTGACAGCATTCATAAATCGAGTACGCTTATTCCAGTACGTAAGGATGCCATGTGTTAGTTTCTGCTGCTGCAGTTTTTGAAAGAGTTATGTATCAGTTATTCAACAATAAGCAGATGATTGTGTGTTTCCAGGATGAGGTTTTGTTTTATGGAAAAGATGCTGAAGAACATTAAAGAAGGCGTGTGATAGCAGTGAATATTTTAAGTAAGACAGGAATGGCATTAAGTCCGCTTCAATAAGCTTAACCATAATGTCCCTCCAACTTAAGTTTTTTTTCATTGAACTTCAAAAGTTCTTATAATTACGGGGAGTTTCAGAATGTTACAGTACTAAATGCCATGTATTAAATCGCCTTTGCTGAATTTAAATGGAAGTGAAATTATATTCCTTTATCATCCATTAATCGTATGAATGTTTTCTTTCTGAATTTCAAACAAAGTGGACCTCTCTGCTACTTCTAAATTTACATTTTGCTTTTCCCATATACTGTAAGGACAGTGATAACCACATCTTTAAGATTGTACTGATGATTTTCATACAAGACCAATGAGGTACATGTCATGGTTGTACAAGCAATATTATTTACATGAAATATGTAATGTGTACTGCATACTTTTGAGCACTCATCCATGTGAGATAAACAACACTATATTTGCCTTGCAGAAACAATGGGTTATATTTGATTCAGTCAAACTGTGAACAAGCTCTTTTAGCGTCTAACTTCACAGCAGATATGGGTTTGTGTTATGAACATAAACTCAACATTAACGCCCCTTTAACAAAGCTGTGTCACTGATTTACACACACACACACACACACACATACACGCACAAGCACATGCACACAAACGCCCCTTTACAAATTGATGTGCAGGTCACTTTGCTGTTCGAGGAGCAGCAGAACCTCCCTTGTATTATAAATAATATCTCAAACCCAACAACATTATCCGTATTTTGGAGTTCAATTTCTACAACAAAAAACACAAATGTACTGATGCTTCATATTTTTTTTTATACCACAAATGTTATTTTGTGTCACATATTTCTTTTCCAAATAAATTATACACAGATGGAAAGGGCCAACAAAGCATACTTGGAAAGAGCTGTCATCTACTTATGTAAATAACGTTTGCTGTGTTCTCAGGTATATCTCTGAAAAAAGACTATCTACAAATATAAGAAATATAACTATTGTTTAACCTCATACATTACACAACAGGGGTGGTCACATGTAGCATGACTAAAAACTGCAAACATACGCTTTTACCATAAAACTACAAAGACTTTGAATTGCCTGCTTGCTTTCATTTTCTTTTTAAAGAGAGCTTTTCTGTTGGCCATTGTCAGGCAAAGAACCTGTCATCCACCAGTTAGTTAGGAGCTATCGAAAGTGGCTGTTTGCAGCATTTAACCACCTGATGAACTAGGTAACTCTTCAACAAGCCAACATCATGTATCTCAGTCTTCACTTGAATGTATCTATGCAAATGTTTCCCCACTTAAGATTTCCTTCTGAAATACAAGTCCACTTTATAACTTCTTAAGTGCATGATCTCATATTTATTCAGTCATTGAGGAAATATGTACCTATTCCCTCGCAGAATCCTTATTGTCAAAACCCCTCGCCAAAAAGCAAAAGAGCTTGTTTCAACATGATGCTTCACCACCATTAGTATGGGCATTGGATTATCTCTGAGGTCGATCTGGGCTCTATTTCTTCTTCTGGCACACATCCATAAGGTGGCTCAACCATGGTCAGGGAGTTTGCAGGTCTTGACAGGGGAGGTTGATCAGGTGCTGGCCCAGGAGATATATTGCTAATCAGGGGATTTGATCTCATTGCAATCTATGAGACCCAGTGATCATTTGCTAAAACCAGAATTGATACAAAGAATCTTGTAAAACGTAAATACAAGGATGTCAGAGACTTTTTATCACAACACACAATCCTGGCTTCATCCTCCTTAAGTTGTTACTGGAGTAAAAAAGCAAAAAACAGGATATGAGACATATTTCAATGTTTTAAAGACAAAACTCCTTGGGCTAATATGTGTAAGGTTCAGATTAGGGATTTACCACTTGCTGACCGTCAACACTGGTTGCATGTGAATGCTAGCGATACATGTGGATATTGTAAATCTGTCACTGAAACTGATGTTCCTTTTCTCTGATATGCCCATTGTATTTAGACCTAAAGAAGCAGTATTTAACCCAAGACACCAGTTATACAGGGCTTGACAAGTGGAAGATGTGTTTCTGTATTGTATTGGAACAGGCGACAAGATTACCGTATGTGCAGATGCCAAATATTTGCACAAGGCATGGCTGAAAAGACAAACACATTGATGTGGCTCTATGATGAGTATTACATTTCTACAATTTTTAGCATAGGTTTATATGTTATAATTGTATTGTATTTGCTAGAATCTGGAGGCCTTGGTACCATTGGGCAGAGCAAGTGAAAGAGAATGGGAGATTAAGGGCCTGATTCAAAGAACGTTTTCTGATGGGATTGCACCATTATAAAACACTTCTGTGAATCAGACCCTAAGTGTGAAAGCATATGTAAGAAATGGTAATAGAGAGCAAGTAAGAAAGGGGGGAGCATGGCCAATGGAGGTAAGTGCTAAGCAGTCCAGTCAGTGGATACAGGAATGAGAATAAGGTAGACTTCAGAAGATGATAGAGAAACCAGGAATGAAATCAGACAGAATATCAGTCAAAGATTACATAGTCTAAGAACAAGTGCACAATTAAAAATTGAATTTAAATGGCTATTTAATTCCTGAATGCATTATATGTCATTTTCTCCTTTCATTTACCAAAAACCCCATCTTTTTTAAAAAAAATTTAATTTGTTTATTTATAAAGTTTACATATAGATAATCAATCAAACAATCAGAGCAATTAATACTGAGCAAAAATATACAGAATAACAGAATATTATATGTACATAACTTGCAATAAATCAATAAATATTCAGAAAGTCATCCCACACCTTTTGGTGCAAACTCAATTTCCCTTGCCTCTTGAAAACCATCCTTTCCATGGATGCAAGGGCAGACATCCCCTCAACCCAATCATAAAAAGTAGGCGCAACCTGTGACTTCCAGCCCCTCAGGACCAACCTCTTGCCCAGACAAGCTCCACGGAGTAAATTTTTTTTCTGTGACACAGAGAGATCCTCCAGCAATTCTCCACCTCCCAAAATCATTGTCACAAAATCCAAATCAACATCCAAATTCAAAACACGCAGACAGGCACCACAAACATCATGCCAAAAACCCCGTACACGCACACATTCCCACAGTAGATGTTCTAGACTTCCCAGTCCATTCCCATGACACCAGCAATCATCCGAATCCATCAAACCCCTCTTAAACATTTGTTCCGGGCTCCAAAACACTCTATTGAGGATCTTTATCTGTCTAGACCGTTCCACCAGATCAATTGCACAAAGTTTAATGTTCGCACACATATCCAACCACATCTCGGGTGAAATCTCACACCCCAATCTCCTTCCCCATTCATCTCTCAAATCAGAATTCTCCTTATAAGCAGACACAATACAATTGTATATCCTGCTAGCAATCGAGCCACCACCTGGTTCCCTTTCTCTAAGAAAGAGATTAACCATTGAGCTTCCTTGTTCCACCACGTCACCTATGCATCTTTTTAATTTTCTGAAGTCTTCAGATTGGAAATTATCAATGTGAAATTTCGCTCGCAACTCACGCTCACCAATCCACTCACCATCCACCCACACATCATCAATCCAATGGACTCCTCCTAGAAACCAATCAGGCCAGAATAAAGATTTACCTCCAACAGAAATCTGCGGGTTCAACCAAATGGAAGCATGATTAGTCTTAAAAGCGACCAATCCCAATAATTCATGAACCTGTCTCCACGTATCTCTCAGAAAGACTGTCAGAGATGATCTTTTACATAACTTGTTCGTTGCCGTGAGAATCGCCCTTGGGGGGAGTGGGCCCAACAAACTTGCCTCTGCAATTACCCAATTATCTTTTTATCATAACAACAATGTCATTTTAGAGCCCTACCGAAAGTAATACCTGTATGGTCAGTGGTCTCTAAAGCACCAATCAAACATACAATGATTTAGGAAAGAAGGTGCGGTTAGCTCACAACAGAGAACTGTCGGTGGAGTAAGCACATTAGACACCGTATACATTACTGTCAATGATCTCAAAGTGCTGAGTAAACATCCAATTCCTTCTCTGAATATACCAACAATTATTAGCCAACGTTCAATACATTCAAAACTAGTCGTTGTCAGTTATTCTTGAGAAGATCTTAAGGAAGTTAAATCCTTTTGGTGTCACAATAGTCTTGAAAATTCCACAGTAAAAAACAAAGTGTTAAGCAGTATTCTAATAGTCACATGTTTTAGTTCCAGGATAAGGGCCAGGAGCAAATCATTCCAAAATGCAAATCAGTTACTGTCACTTATCGTTCTGTGCATCACTGATATGACCATATAAAAACAGTGCTTTCTTTAAAATGCAACACAGTCACTTGTAAACCTCATTTTTGTCAACTTCACTGTTTAAAAAATACAAAGTGAACGAACACAACGTGAAGGATTCCAACAACAAGTAGAAGAAAAGGAGCAGCACCTGCAATCATCTTGGCCATTGAAGATAATCAACTTCTTCTAGATAACACACCCTTGTACCCTACAAACTGTGAAAACAAATCATTAGAATGTGTGAAAGGTACATTTGTAGGTGTCATTAGAAAGTGTTTTAGATTTAATAAGCCTGACAAAGGTAAATCTTTCAAAAACCTTTTATTTCTATGCCAGGGTTTTGCATAGCTCCAGAAATGGTTAAGAACGTACTTCAGAACAATAGGAATATTATAGAAAACAGGGTGCCGTATACGGACATTAGAGAACTGGAGTAAGCACATAGTAAATAGCACACTCAACAGTCAAAGTGTTCACAGTCCTGAGTCAAAAGCCTATTCGACTTTTGAAAACAGCAAGTGTTGCAAACCAATCTTACATACTTATTCATGTATGTATTTATTGTGCAATGATTTACTAAAGACAACTTTCACAGAAATAAAGAAAAATTACAAACATATTTGAAAATGTCAATCCACATCAAAATCAACACATTTTGGGCCTCATTACGAGCCAGGCGCTAATGGGTTAACGGCGCCGTAAAAGGCTGCGGCGCCTTTAACCCATTAGCGCCTCATTACGAGGTCCCTTTGTGGGACCCGACCTTAACGGCTGGTGTAGACCGGCTGTTAAAGTAGGGACCCGCAAAGGGACCTTGGTACTAAGTACGGTACCGCAATTTGCGGTACCGTACTTAGCGCCTTCCCCATTCCCATTGAGCCCTATGGGGCAAAAATGGGGAAGGGCCATGGAGGAAGGGGGAATTACCGCCCCGCCAACCTTGTAATGGGGTGGTAATTCCCCCTTTCTCCATGCCGGAGTCGGTAAGTTACCGGCATGGACCATGGTGCTATTAGCACCATGGTTTTCCGCCTGGGTCGTAATGAGGCCCTTTGTCTGAAAAAAGAGGTGTTCATTTATCAGCAACAAGCAAAATGTTCATAAAATGGATAGAATAATAACCACTCAGATCTTGAAATTAAAGCTAATCAAGGAATCCTAAATGAAAGGAACATTTCTCAGAATGTCATACAGTTGAGCTAAAAAGAAGAGTAAAGTAAGACTCAGTGAAACTTGGTCACCTCTCATGCACCTGAGCAGGACAGACGCTAAGGAAAATTCAAAACCATCCTGTACATCCTTAAAAAAACATAGGGTACTCAAATCTCTCAGATCTGGACATTAGATGGTGCATAGCTTCTACAGCATTAGGAGCCTTGCAGAGGTCACAGGTTCTCTCTGCTCTACAGATACCTCACCTCGGTCTAACTAACTGCAAAGTGGGCTCTATGTTAAAACAGAAAATGAAATGTGTGATTCATAAACGAGCAGCTGGAAATTGAGCCACATACTTAGGAAGCAGGTCATCGGGTGGGTTTGTTAATGAGAATACGCTTTATAAAGTTTTAAGGCAGAACACTTGCCATCCAGTGATGTTGTCACCAAGTAAAAGGTCACCATGGGGCGACATTTAGCCAAATTTGCACCCTGAAGGAAATCAATCACTTTTCTCATATATTAAACAACTGAAGTTTAAAATAGTGAATAACACGACTACTAGAATATCTTCATTATATATACCACTAGAATATTTTAGGCAAGGCTTTTTAGGGATCAGGAAAAAAGCCTCAACGGTGACCATCTCCTATGGACATTTTCACATAGAACTGAAATGTTCTCTGTTGTAATCTGCCAGTTCTCTTCAGACAGTTTAAACTTAATCTTTACCAGGTTTGAAACAAGATCATTACGAACGTAGCTTGATACATTGACAATGCAATTATTCATTTCAGCAAAATGATTCAACGAAGGAACCAAACTCTCCATTAAGCAGCTATTCAGTTCTGCAAAGAGTGAATTGTCCTGGAGAGCTCAAGTATTTGCAAAAATACTCTGTTTTTTCCAGGTCAGAATAGTGCCCAAGGAGGTTACGCTCTGTTTATGGTGGAGAACACAATTTATTTATTTTATTTATTGGACATTTGTATGCCCCTATACACAAGTGTTTCCAGGCGCCACAAGACAAAAAAACGGGGAGGGAGATAAGGAAAAAAAACAACAGTAACAGGCGTACTAGACGTTGTGACATTCTTACTGTGCAAGTGTAGAGACAAAGAGCAAGGGAGGGAGGCAGTAGGGGACAGGAGTAGAGGGAGGGGCGAAGTGCAGAAGTGAGGGACCTGGAGGGGAGTGAGCAAGAGCTGATAGGAGCTGCAAAGGGCAAGTAAAAAGGGTAATGGGTAAGGGAGAATTGTGATGGCAAGCCACAAGGGCAAGTGCAGGGTAGCTCGGAAAGGGAGAAGTGCGGAAGAACAGTGGGCCAGATTCAGGCTGGTCCGGGAGGTGTGCCCAGAGGCAAGAGCTGGAAGTGATTTTAGGTGAGGACTGGTCAAGGAAGGCCTGTCTCCAAGGACTCATAAGGCTGCAGTGGCAGAGGGATATTAGCAAGGGAGGGGGGAGGAAAGAGGAGGAAAAAATGAAAGTCTTGAGAAGTTTCCAAATTGAGATCCAGCTAAAGTATGAGGAGGGTAGAGGGGAAATTGTAGAGGGAGGCTCCTGCCAAGGAAAGGGATCCAACTCCCACTCTCTGCTTGGAGAAGCATCTGACCTGCACAGAGTTGGAGTTAGAAGACTGACAAACTCTGGGAGGGAGGTATTTAGGGAGAGAAAGCTGGATATAGAGAAGTCCCAGGCCCTAGACAGCCTGGCAGATGATGCAAAGCATCTTAAATGTGATCCTTTTCAAATTAGTATATGGCATATTAATGATAGAGTTCCATAATACTCTTTCCAATGTGTTTACAAAACTACCCAAACCATGAATAAGACTATACAGTTCATAAGTCGTTACCAGTATAATCATCATTGAATAGAATTTTAAGCTAAGAGTCAAGGAACATCTACAAAATGTAAAATGCATCCTTTTAAGTTGGGCAATATGAGATTTCGATTTGGTTTTTAACATCTGTTCAATTTCATTCCTACAGGATAAATTATTTAGATTAAAACCTTAATAGGTAAAACAGTGCATTCTGTCTAATCCGGAAGTCGTGAGCGACCCGAGCAAAACCAAAGAGGTGATGGCTGGAAGGTTTAGAATTAATCTCAAACTCTAGCATTTCTCTGGACAACCCTCCAGACCATCACTCTACACCTGCCAAGATATTACATAAATGGGAAAGACCATATCCTAAAGGGGCAGTCCAGCCCAACTGCTAATTCACGTCCTTTCTGCAGAAGACCCAAAGCATCCCCAAATAGGTTTTGGCCTAATTGGGAATCCCCAGTGAGGAGTAGCTTAGGTCTCTAAGCCCAGCCGGCACTGGACCCATGTCCGGGTATACCCGTCCCCCTATAAGTGACTAAAGCAAACAAAAGATCTGATGGCTGGAAGGTTTATAATTAATCTTAATCTCTCTCATTGTTCTGGGCAACCCTCCAGACCATAGTTCTTCACCTGCCAAGCCATTACAGAAAAGGGACAAACCATATGCAAATCAGGCTTGGCTCCATCCCAAAAAGTGAAGTCCAGCCTGAACTCTTAGTTCACATCCTTTCTGCACAACCCACAGGCATCCCCAGACATGTTTCGACCCCATTGGGCAACATCAGGGAGGAGTAGCGTGGGTCCCTAGCCCCAGCAGGCACGGTATAGTCCCCAAAGAGGTGAGACTCAGTTTATGGCGGAGCACACAATTTGAAAGAGTATATGGAATAATAATAATAGATTTCCATAATACTCTTTTCAAGGTGTTTACACAACTACCCAAATCATGAAGAATAATATCTAGACTGTAAGTAATTGCCATCTTCATTGACTCGAATTTTAAGGTAAGGGTTAAGGAATATCTAGAAAATGTAAAAAGCAATTTCGATCTGGTTTTTTAATCTCTCTTCAATTAGAAAAAAATATAATTTTCGATTTTTGCACATTTAATGTTGAGTTATTTCTCATGGCATATTCTGAAAACCTAGCCAATTTCCGCTGAAGTCCTATAGGTGTCAAGTCCAATAACATGAGATCGTTAGCGAGTGCCACTCAGTACATATGAGAGGAACTTAGCTTTCTCGGGAGACAATTGAAATCCAACCCATATTTCATTAATGTCTGAAAGATACAGGTTAAAAAAGGATGTGGGAAATGAGGCATCCTTGCAGTAATCCCACTGTCATTTAAAAAGCATTTGACAAATCACCATTCCTTGTCAGTCTTACCCAAGGATGTAATGTGGGGGTCGGCAGGGGTCGCATCTGCGACCCTCGAGGTCCCCCTTGCTACCCCTGTGGTCTCCCTTGCTACTCCTAAAAAAGAAGTAAACAAGTAAAAATACACTTTTTTATGTGATATCCTTGGCTGGATGTGGCCAGTACCAGGGGATTGCACAAGTGTAACACTTTTAGCAGTGACCCTAAATAAGAAATAATAGGAATAACAAATCATTTGTCTTTCTGGAATAGTATACAGTAATTGCTAGACTCATTAAAGGTTTATTTCAGGCACACTTCAGGGGGGATTCACTGATTTAATCTGTTCTTAAACACCCCAACTCAACCTTTCATCCTTCTGAGGTCGATAAATGAGTACCAACATAGGTTGGGTGACATTGTATGTATATTTGTTCTATATAAAGTGTTTAAGTGTAAGTGCTTTATAATAACACATCATTATCATTTGGCTTTGAACATCTGCTTGCATTGACAGTAATTTTGTAATATGGGACTTTACACACTGATATGAACGATACATATGAGTATCCATTCTTGTATGAAATGTATATCACATTATAGTGATATCGCAACCATATTTTTCATTGTGTACTTAGGAACAATGCTGTGTGATGCCTCTTCCGTTTTTTTCAAGGGATGAAAGGACATTATACATGGTTTCCTGTGATGTCACTTTCGGGGTGGGGTCAAATTATATCACTTCCTGTGATGTCATCAGAGGTCAAGGCTCATGTGATGTCACTTCCGCTAACCCTGGCATTTTGTTTGAACAACGTCCCTGGTCTTACCTTCCTTTTTGTATTGGAATATGACAGCATAATAAGTCTTAGCAAGCCATTAGGGAATGACCAACTTTGTACCACATAATCTCCCTGATTATTTAATAAATTGCTCTTGGGTGATCCATGCCAGCGAGACCCACTGTTCCCCCATGTTTGCTGTCATCATCAAGTTTATTTGGGATAATATTCCATAAGCATAACAAGCAATACACACATAATAAAACTAATTGACACAAATTAATAAACTAGCATATGATGAAGTTAATAGAATACATTACAGCATGAATACAATGCTTAGCACTATAATTCAGTGAGCTGAATTGATTACAAGGCAACGCTGTCCAAGAGTACACGTTTAAGAGGCTAGCTTGAGAAAGTTCATTCGCACAGACCAAGTTCTAAATAACCATTTCGCCACAACAAAGGTCATGGCTTCATTGTTTGCTGTTTTGCATAAATTATAAACACCCAAGACCGCATACGATCGGAAAAGTAAGAAACGTGGCTTTAAATATACTTTCCTCAAATTCTAGTATAAAGGACACATCAAAAGAAAATGCAGTGCCGATTTTCGTAATGTCTTACAATAAGCACATTTGTCTGAACGTTTTTTGTCCCATGTGTTCATGTTATGTGCAAGCGGCAAAAGAGCAAAAACGTAACTTTAAGAGCAATGCATGCATGCTTTTGGGTCTCATTGCATCCAAGTATTATTCAGAACCCGGGGAGAGTTTGTTTTCCCAATATGCCAGGAAGAAGGATGACTCTAAGGTTTTGGGCCTCAATATGAGTCTTGAGGAATGGGTTAACGAGTGCCACTAATGGTGGCGGACCCGTTAAACCCATTCCGCAATATTACGAGGTTCCCTCGCGGGACCCGATGTGGAAGTCTGGTTTTAGCAGTCGTCCTAACCGGGTACCGCGAGGGGACCAGGGAGCTAACAACGGGCTGGTCGTAATCGGCCCGTTGTTAGCCCCTGCGCCCATTCCCATTTGAGCCTACGGGGGCTCAAATGGGAATGGGGAAGGTCCGGGCCCGGGTTCCCTGAGGGAAGAATTACCGGGTCCTCCAAACTCGCAATGGCCCGGTAATTCCCCTTTCAGGGAACCCGGACACGGTTTTGGAGGTAGCCATGCCCTTATTAAGGGCATGGCTACCACCAAAGTCGTAATGAGGCCCTTTGACTAGCATGACATCCTTCTATTTACTGTCCAGTAAGTGAGTTAGTTCACGTTTAGTGTTGCTTGTAATTGCCCCGGATTTGACAACAATTCCACTTGACCAATACCCACCCAAAACTCCTTAACATGAACACACCAGGTTAGAGAGTGGCCTCTCTCCTCTGACAGGGCATCTTGAGTGGCTTCCTTCCTGTATGTATGAAGATATGCTGCACTCCAGAGTCTGACCCAGTAAAACACGGGCCTACTAGCTTTCACTTTCGGTAGATAGGGTGGTTTTAATTCTTCATGTAATAAGATCGCTGATGCACGTTTGGGGCGGCTCAAAATGGATTTCAGGAGACTATTTTCCCGTGTGGCTAGTTTAGTTGCATGTATATCACCACAGATCTCTGCACCATACAGTGAAGCCTGTCTCGCCTGGAGTTTGTACACTTCTAAGATTGGTCACAGAGGAACATTTCCCTGCTCTTTGGAGCATTTAGCAATGATCCCCCCATACCTGGCTAACACAATTGAGGCTTTATCTAACTGCTGGTCCGCTTTGGAAGAGAACCTCAATCTGAGTTAATCGTAGCCCTTAGTTTGTTCATTAGGGCCCTCCTGCATCGTGGCAGGCAATTTCTTCCTTTTCCTGATGAATACAATGGATTTTTTTTTTTGATTGTCGACCCCATCTCATTACAGAAGCATTTAAACATTGCAAATGGATTTTTACAGCCAGGCGTGGTTAGAGATATTAAAGCCGCATTATAAGCGTACAGTAGGATGGGAGATCTACCTGTGCCCAGCATAGAAGCATCTGTAGGTGATATAAGAATGCTACTGATGACATCATTTATGAAGCAGCAGAAGAGTGTTGAAGGAAGGACACATCCTTGACGCACATGCTTCTTCACCCTCAATGTGTCAGTAGTGTCCCCATTACAGCTCAATTTCACTACAGCGTTATTATCGGTCTATAAAAGCAGGAGCGCTGCCAAAATAGGTTGTGGGCTATCTAGCTCACGAGGGGTCTTCCATATCTTGTGGGATGCAATCGAAGGCAGTTTGTAAATCGATATACAGGACATGAAGATCCATCCTCCTCAGGGCGACATTCTTCTCTATCAACAGAAAAAAACTAAAACCTTGACCAATTGTCCCAATTCTATGCTGAAAGCCTTTCAATTGATTTATTAGGTTTTTATCGGCAGCCCAAGATTGAATGTCGCCTAAGATCACCCTGGCAAAAATGTTCACTGAGGAATCCAACAGGGAAATCAGTCTGAAATTAGACGCAACAACACTTCCAACCTTTATTTCAGCGCTAACCCAATAGCTAGTAACTACGTTTAGAGCAAAGGCAGTGATGAACAAGCGCAAAAGATAAGGAGCCCAGATTTACAAGTCCATTGGAAGTCTGTGAGGACCTGGGGCCTTATTCCTTTTTTGACATTTCAGAGCATGCATAACTTCTACCAAGGTACAGATTAGGGTCTTTGTTGGGTGGCCTAATGTATACCTGTGATTTAGGTGGGGAGTTCTTGTTTCCTTGTACAGGTTACTGAAGTGCTCCTGCTATGCTGTTGCTGGTGTATTCCTTTCGATTAGGCCCTCATGATCCTATTGGACCGTTGGCACAAGCTTCCAAAGCTTCACGTTATCATGAGGTTTGACAGTATCTAGAGTTATGGTCCACGAGATCAGTTTACTCTCTTTTCTTGTATGCAATTAACCGTTCATACTGGGATTTCGCCTGTTGAATGTCCACACTCTCCACATTGTCCCTGTTCTAAAATATTTTAAGCAGATTTAGCTTGGCTGTCTCACACTCAGAATCAAACCAATCAGCATTCATTATGGAATGCCTTTTGGTCACAGACCCAGATTTAGTTACCAAGGGTGACATTTTCTTACAGATATCTCAGTGAGACTGGACAATCTGAGCATTCCGTAGCTTTGAGGTTGTTAGGATATTCTCTAGGCCTGTTAAAATACCAGCATATATGGCAGGCATGACATGAGCTCTATCAAAATTAACCGATTTAATATCATGTCTCGCATGACCAGTAATACTAATCAAAACATTTTCTGCTGCAGGTTCCAAGAGAGGGTGCAGAGAATCAAATGCAAGGGGTAATGATCACTTTAAGTACTCAAAATAACTTCAAAGTCTTTTATCACTGCACACCATTCAACATTTATTAGATTGCCTTGGCTGGACAATCACCATTTCTTAGCCCATTGCAAGCTCTTACGTTCATGGCCAGCCACACCAGGGTCAACCCCACAGCATTTTTATTCTGCCTTTTAGCAGGCACCTCCACCAAATTGATGATGTCCCAAGTAGTGTCTTCATACTCAGTTATCCAATTAGTCAAGGGCAGCAGTTCAAACTGAGCACCACCGTCAAAGGCAATATTAACGTGAGCAGTGAGTGGGTGATCATTTTTCCAGCTATCTATGAAATATTTAGACAACTCTATGGTCTCCACCCCATTACCTAGGTTTTGTAGATTGTAAATATTTAAGAGCAACAAGTCACTGCCATTACTAAATTGAACATGAAGTATTTGAATGTCTTGGCTTCTGCATTCAATTACTTTTATTTAATCATTTAGGGGGGCCTCGACCCAAATCGTTATAGACCCCCACTCGGTCTACCCCACTTACCCTTTGTTCTAGACATTTTATGGTTGATATATCCTTGCAGTGAGACTGGGAGGAGTGCCCATGTCTCTTGAAAGCACAAAATCTGGTGTAATGTTATAAGGTTGCACCATCCTTTATTGTGAAGATTATGAGCTAGACCTTTTATATTTCATGACAAAAGGCGCACCTTGGATTCAGAACTACCCCTATCCACTAATGAAGGCGAACGGAAGCGGCTGCAATCAAGGAGCACAATATATCAATCAATCCCTTCAAAGCCCTGACCATTAACATAATTATCTGCGGACACTAAGTCTGTAGGCAGGGAAGGACATTCAACAGTTTGAATGTTTACTTGGCTAGGAAGGGGTTCCAGAATGGAATTTGAGATCACTGTTGGCACGGATAAATCACATAATTATGCCTGCATGGTAGTCTCTGTTGTTTTTCAAAATCTGATCTGGAATAATGACACCTGTCTACAATTTCTCAACCAGATCTACACCACTTTCAGACTCAGAGAAATAAAGATATTACTAGTGGCATCAAGGATGGCCATCGGGTGGTAGTTCGCAGTGTTATCTCTATCACCCTTTTTGTAAATTGAGATTATGAAGGCCGTTTCCCAGAAGATAGTTATTTGGTCCATCTAAATGATGTCCGAAAAGAGCAGGCCCAGAATATCAGCCCTTATTTCTTGCTTAAATATGAGGGATACTTGAGCTGTAAAATCAGACCTGCAGCCCTGGAATATTTGGATTGCCTAATGGCATCCATGATCTCTCTCAAGGCTTCGTTGCAAGTTAAGTAGGGATCTTCTATCAGTACAATAATAAAGGGCGTCTTACCAGGTATGGTGCAAATGTCCCTATAATTCTTGTCCCAGTCACTTTGCCAGTGATATTGACATCCCTATTCAACAAGATGAAAACATCAATTAGCATAGTCCAGAATTCAGAAGAATTATTTCCAGACAAGATATGTAGAACCCTCAGACTGTCGCTGATACTCTTCTGCATTTATGAATTTTACCCAATTTTTCTAGTATTAGCAGAGTATGCTTTTCACACTTGTATTGTTGAACATCATTACCACAGTTCCTTAAAAGCATTCTACACTTGAATCTCTTTGTTCTTTTAGCTAACACAACCATTTCATCATATGCATGTCTATCTAACAGAGGCAAAGCTGCAGAAGCACCCTTTGAATGTCATTAATTGGAGGTATTCTCTCACATTAAGATTCATTTGATCAATGCCAAACAAATCTTCAGTTGAGGAAAGGTTATCGCAGAGAGGTTTTCCAATAGATTGAAATATGTATTAAGTGCAGCCAGATTCTTGCACATCTCAATACCTTTATTGTCTATGGACACAAATTCCAGATGGTTCACCCATGACAATATAGTAACCTCAATCTCTAGTTAACATGTAATAAGCATGATCAAGTTATTAAACATCCTCATCATAGGCAAACTCTTTCTGAATTACTTTGGACATAAAAATACATAATAAATCAAGGACAGGTGTGATCCCCTCCTTGATGACATCTATACATTAGGTGAAAAATTAACTTTAGGTATTAATAGTGAAAGATCTCAGCAGTCTATAAAATCTATCCATAAGAGTCCCTTTTCCATTTTGCTCCTATTGTTACTCATTGTGGGAGGTGGTCTCTATGGGCTCGTAACCGCTTGTGCGATACGCTTCACAGTACGACTTCCAGGAGTAATGCTCAAGGTGATCTCCGAGCGGAGGGTAGCAGTCTAGTCTTTTCACGTCTCGCTGAGACGCTCATGACCGCTCACGTGATCCTTTATCTGGAACAAGAGCCGGCAGCTCTTCGCGTCGCTTCTGTTTCTACTGTCCTCTGTGAGTTTGTTACTAGACTTTCTATTGCCCACTAGTTCTTCAAACTTCTCCGCTTTACTAACTCTGTACTTTCTTACTTCCCAGATCTCGTCACCAGCTCTGCCCTTCGAATCTAGCTTTTCTAGTGTTCGTATCTACCCGCCAAGCCCTTGTCTCCGTTGGCTATGCAAATGCTCTAGCCCCTGCTTTGTCATTTCTTTGGCACCCGCTAGGAGTAAGTGCTTTTATAATCAGGGTCTTTCCCTTCTCTTGACTTTGGCACTTACCTGATTGTGTATTGTAGAGCTCCCGCCTTCCAGTCGTCTCTCTCCTGAGACCAAAGACTGATCATCTAACTCTCGAGTCCCGCCGTCTCTGGTGAGAGAACTCTTTATTCAACCTTCCGCTATACTATTCAGTTTCCATCCTTCTCTGAAATACTCTTACCATATTCTTTTGTGCATCCAGAAGAAGCCTTCCCGCCTGCCATCCAATGCTACGAATCGAGGACAGTTCTGCATCCATCCCGATCCACAAAGCGCCCGGACTCGACCAGAGTTTTCTTCCCTCTCGAGGGTTTCCCTGGCAGCCCTGTTCTTTCCCCTGATTATTCCCATTCCGGGTCGGAGAGAGCAGGGCAGTTACAGGGGAGCTTTCACTGCGCAAGCATTTGATTGTTCCCTAGCGGACCATTCGATCTGTCAAGGTGAGATTGTTAAAACTTATGTTACTTCAGTTGGGATAATTAACAGTAAGCGACACCCATATACTGACAGACGAAATACTTATGGAACAACAAATGCAGCAACTAATGGCCGCAATGCAGGCTATGTCCTTAAAGGTGCAGTCATTAAAACAGGACAACGTACAACTGCGACAACAAGTCGCTAGAGCATTCTCGGACACACCCCCGTCTACTTTACACACAGTCATGTATGATGGCGATCCATATAAATTCAAAGAATTTCTCTACAGTTGTACGGTCCAATTTACCTTCAAAGCTCGCTTTTTCCCTACTGACAAAGATTAAGTGGGGTTGGTAATTTCCCATCTATCGGGCCCTGCATTAGCATGGGGTACGCCTTTAGTGACATCAAACAATGTTATCCTTGATTCTTACCCAGCTTTCACTAATAGTCTAAAGACTATGTTTGGCAGACAAGAAATCTCTGTAGCCACACAAGAAAGGCTCCTCGACCTGAAACAGGGTAATAAGGATTTATTAGGATATATTACACAATTTAAACAGTTGTCTTCCGAACTAGGATGGCCAGATGAGGGTCTTCTCACCCTTTTTCGCAGGGGGTTAACTGATGTACTCAAAGATGAGATATCTAAAGTTCCTCGCCCGGCTAATCTGGCCGATATGATAACTCTTACCATGAAAATTGAATACCGTTTACAAGAGCGTTCCTATGAAAGAAAGAAGAATAAAGGAACACGACCACATATTGATTACCCTTCGATTGGGAGTAAACCACACGTCCAAACCGAAGAGCCTATGCAGGTCGGGGCAGTAAGAGAGAAAAGAAAGACTCTTGGACTCTGCATGTATTGTGGGTCCTCCTTACATGTTTTGAAGGACTGTCATCTTGTTCCCCCACGGCACACCCCAAACCCGAAGTCGGGAAACTTCAAAGCCCTAACGCAAGGGGAAGAACGGTAGTTGCTCCGAATCCAATTTCCCCATATCGAATGGGAATGTCTCTTGACACTGGAACTAGCCAGACTATGGTGGTGGTGTCTTTATCCATGATACTTCCTGAACAAGTATTGCCAGGCATTCCCGCCTTCATTGATTGGGGAGCTGCAGGGAATTTTCTGGACAATGATTGGGCTACAAAACATGGGATAACACATGTATCCAAAACTGTCGTAACTCCCATCCAAGTAGTGGATGGAAGTCCTTTGATTTCTGGTCCTATTAAGGACCGGGTCGATTACCTGCATGGTTGCCAACCATAAAAAGACTCTGGTGTTCGATCTTATTAAAGCGGCACATTTCCCTATCTTCTTGGGTCTTCCGTGGTTACGACTCCACAACCTGTTCATGAATTGGTCAGCTGCAACTCTATTCCTGGGGTCTGTGTACTGCTTTCATCATTGCCTATCGCAGGAGTCAGTAGGCATTCATATCCCTACGGAAGCAACGAATCTCCCAGCAGTATCCACCATAAATCAACTAGAGATTATTCCTCAATGTCATCGGAAGTTCCAGTCAGTTTTTGAGAATCCCGTTAAGGCCATAGTCAAGAAATCTAGGAAGATATTCTGAAATGCTTAAGACACTACTATGTCCTCAACAGTTCAAGTAAATGAGGTGTATATGTTTTGAGCTAATGACGAGCAATAGTGTTCACATTTGATCTTGGGAAAGAAAGAAAGAAAGTTGGATAACGAAAACCAGTCATTGCCCTCCTTACTACTCACTTCTGAACCGCATGCTTGAACAACCCTTCTAGCACCTCTTCCTTCCATATCACTAGTAATGGTGAGCAAAGTGAGTCAGTCATTCGTATTGTTCTTCCTGTACTTTGTTCTTATATGATACCTTTCCCTATATGGGATATGGATTCAAACCAATGGACCTTAAACTCTCATCTGAACCCAAACTAAGGGTGTAATAAGATTGGAATAAATGTGTACCACAACATTGTCCACCTGATCATTTTAAATTCCACCCAAACAATGTCCGATGAGTTGAACAACCTAATAAATGATGACAAAGATTATATTTTAGAGCAGTTCAAAGGAAGAACGTCCTCCTCTAGATGTATAGACTGAAATCCACTAGCGCTGCCAAGATTGTTGGCATCCAATACCCCATTACTCATCCTTGAAAATGGAGGATCCGCTTTAGGAGTTGTGGCCAATCTTCTAATGCAGAGATCAGTTGGGAGAATCGAGTCCACATTTCTTGAGGAGGGAAATGCAAGATCGTTTGCCTGTCTGAGGTTGCATTCCACAACTTCAAATGATTCCATATACGACTCTTCAATGCCCATTTCCATTTGTTTCTACTTGCTTAACCAGAGTTAATGGGTCCAAGAATGGTGTGAACTGTATCTTTTTCTGCTTTCTCTTTTTCTAGGTGGATTTATCCGTATTTGCTTTGTTTTTCATGTTCACCTCTACTGTCTCAAGGGAGTCAACGCCCAAAATGTGGGGTTCCTCATTCAGCCGTGTAAAATGTCCTACATTTTTTTCTAGAACACTACTTCTGATTTTATTAATTTACTTCTGATGTTTTGTTTTTAAGCTTAGTCACTTCTACCTTTGACTTATTCCTCAGTACTGTATGATTAACTGGCATTGGAGGACTGTAGACTGTCTCAAAGAAGTATATGCCTCCAGTTGATGGTTGGACATTGATCCTTCAGAATTACGATTGAAAACAAGAACATTAGTGTGCTTTGCATGTTGGACATTTTTAGTTTTGCCAACAGTGAGGTTTCAAGATTAGTGTTTCAATGAAAGGCTTGCTTAAAATTATCATATAGTCTAACTAATGACTGTAAGAATAAGTGTTGAGCTGAAATAGATGATGGACCCAGTGTATACAATGGTGAAATACTAGGAGAGACTCTGGTCACATACAAGCTCCATAATGACTATTGTGGGGAGGCTGCGATTTGGGAGATATTTGAAGCCCTGCTCTGTGATCTACCTCCCCTGGAGTATCCCCTAATCGGGTAAGTGTCGATTATGTCAACTGGACCATTTTACTTTCCTCACACTATTCATTGCAGATTTTTAAGAGTGGCATATCCAGTGAAGTGGAATGACTAGGAGGAGAGTTATTAAAAACCAAGCAGAGGAGGCAACTACTGGTGTTGTGGGTTTATCAGAATTGCCTTAGAAGAAATCTGTGATTTTTCCTTTGTTTCTTTTTCACATGAACCTGTGTGGTGGACTCCTGGGCAAGGAACAGACAGTGTAGCACAAAGGATGGGAGAGGCAGAAGTTCAATCATTCAGAAGTGGTCATTGGATCGGATTACTGCACAAATTGGATTTAGGTCACGATAATGTGGACATAAAAAAGAAAATTGTATTCAGTCAATAGTGGCACAGGAGATTGCAAGAAGTTTTGAAGAAGTTGCAAAGAAATTCTCTCAGCCACTCTTGTCAGATAATATAGGTACAAATACATTCCTTGCCCCTCCTGACATGGACTTCAGCAGACTACGCTTCTTCGCCCCTCTTCTGCGTTGTGTTCCACATCTGGAAGCTAATTTGTAATGTGACTCCTCTCCTCACCATGTGTCACCTCCAAGTAGTTCCTCTAGAAACACAGGCACCAGTCATGTCACATTCATTTTTGAGTAGTACATACTAGGTGGTCCTGAAAGGATTCTATGGTAGTCAGCCTGTTTCGTCTCCTAAGCTTGGTGTAAGCCGCATAGTTGAAATTTAAAGGGTTTCTCAGTTGTCAAAAAGCAGATGTCTATGTTCCACACTAAGAGACCTCACCTCAAAGCTCACTTCACCCACTTAGAAAAACCCATAGGTTTCATTGCGAAAAACAATCTTTCAAACAACAAATTGTGAACAAAGGCTCACATGGTTTGATATCAGATCTCTCTACCCTGCAAGATCAAGCCATTCCTCATGATCAGGAATTCTGAACAGTGTTGTAGGCCATACAGATATTTTATATCGATGGGGTAAAGCCCTCCCCACTCAAAGTTGCTGTGGCAAGTCAGATATAGAAGATGCACAATGAGACATGGTTCAAACTTCGAAGTTTAATTAAAGGAAAGAATGTCTCACCTATACTTGCAACTATCATGATGGATTTCCCTAAGATTAAAAAAAAAAAAAAAAATTGGGGCTTGTCATGATGTCTTACATAGACTCGGTTCTCCCTCCGAACTTAACCTACCATATTTTCTCACCCTATCACTAATAACAAAGGAAACATAAACTTAGCCTATAAATATTGCTTTCCCCATTTCTTTGCTTTCGGTGGTTGGTTCATGACCACCATGCACTTGTATCTTTGGTTCTCTCTTTTCTTACAGACCTCGGCTCGCTGGTGCAGTTTAAAATAAGTCCTTTATCCTTTTTGTCTTTTGGGAATTGGGGATTCCATACCCCACACAAATGTATTTGTCAGTTTAAAGAGTTAATTCCTCATTTGAAGTAACTGGTTCTGTAAATCAGCTACTTGTTTCAAACAACAGGATCTGGAATTATGTTTATAATGAGTTTCTTGTTCACTACTGCAGGGTGTTTCAATTTCTCCTGGGTTATTATATCCATGGCCTGGCATAGGCCTTCTGGCTATGCAGCCTCTCTCAGCTTTGAACTGGTTCTACCCATCCTTGGGCTAACTGGTTTCTCAGGTCTGCAGAGACTATCTGGCCTCTCAGACCATCTGAGTGTCTTGTTTTTTTACCCCCCTCTCCCCTGGGGGTAGTTCATGTTTTAGCCCACAGCGGGCTATCGGACCTCTGAGGCCGCCTGGCTTTCATGTTGCTCTTACTTTCTTGTGGGGTACTTTGTGGTTCAGCCTCTCACGGTCTATGTGGCCACTCTGCTTGTCTGGCTCTCCTGTTGCTATCCTCCCACCACGGGGTGTTTTATGTTTCAACTCCTCATGGGCTATCTGGCCTCTTGGGCAGTCTGGACCTTGTATTGCTCTCACGCTCCTGTAGGGTATTTGTGGTGCTGTGCTACACTCCTCTCACTCCTCTCTGTCAGCTGCATACCAGGGTCTCGGCAGCAGAGCTTGCTTGGGGAGGTCTTTTCTCTGATTGCTGCAGAACCACAAGTCATCATGCTCAGGTCTTCCTCTTTAGTTCCTCCTGTCTGCAACTGACAGGACATTGGTGTTGGAGCTACTGAATTCCGTTTGTGGCAGTTCAGTCTCTTGCTTGCTTGGTGGTGCTGAGCCTGGTGGGCTCTCCGCCTACCTGGGCTCAGCAGCATTCAGGTTTCCTCAACTCACCATGCCGACTACATGACCCTGTCTCCAGGATCATACCTCTCCTCTGCACAGCAGTTCATGTTTCTGCTTTGCATCCTCAGACTGGCTCTCCATCTCTCTGCATGGAGTTCAGGTCTCTTATGTTCCTCCCTGAGAAGGGAGAAGGGACACCACTGGTTATTCAAGAATGACATTTAACAGAGTGGTGTCAGGAATGTGCCATTACATTTTATAGGGTCCTGCACATTATTATACTCTTCAATCCCCATATAATCAACACACATTTGGGACTCTGCCTTCAAGGGAGGTATAGTAAAATCTTTACCTGGGGATTTCATGTCCCCTAAGGAGGGTCAACCACAGTAGGATCCTGCGTGCCCTGTTCCCTAGGGGGTATTAAGGCGGTGTTAAGAGTTGTGGATTCACCTCCCTAGTCCCAACGAGACTGGCTCTTTCTTGGGTAGAAGGGACACATTCCCTGGATTTGTCAAATGACCTACTATGCCACGGCTGACCACTTCACCCCGACATGCATGATTTACACTGGCTCCCCATTGCATGACGATCTAGCTCAAAACCATGTGCATCAGCCAAAAGGCAAACCCGGCTGGCACACTAACCTACTTAACAGCCAAACTAAAAACATCAGGTGGCACATGGTCAACTCAAAGTAAGATTGTCGTCACCAGACTGGAGACTAAAGACTAAAGTAGCTTGCAAGGAAAAAACTAGCAAACAGCTCTTCTCGTGCTATGCTTCTGTCCACTTGAACTCCATCTCATTGGCAATCTGGACTCTTCTAAGTCTCCTTCTGTTTAGGAAAGAATTGAAGACCTAATTCCGGCTATGTCATTCACTCTTCCATTCATTTATAGTACTGTCATAGTTGTTGTCAATGTTTACTTGATGACCTTGTTCAATTCTTGCTACCAATGTTTTGCTGTTTTCTTGTAAAAACTGGATGAGTAAATTCCAAAACTATAATCTTCACAGTCCCTTATTTTTTTACATTTCAACCAGACTGTCACGAAGTCCAGAATCCAAGGCGCAGGAGCGACGCAGTACCAACCACCCCCACTTTGGTCGTGGAGCCCGCAAGTCAGAGCTTACACGGGTTTCCTGGACCAGAGCAGGGAAGGAGGGTTAGGGTCTCGATGATTGGATAGGTAGGGGGAATTAGGTAAACCGGATTGAGGGTGAGGTAGAGGTTATGGGTGGGAATGGGGAATTCTACAGGGAAAGTTTGGTTGCTGCTCACTTTTGTTCTGGTGTTCTCAGCCCTTACTAGCTACTTGTACATAAGCACCAATTTGCACATAAGAACAATTTAACTCTGCCTAACCCTAAGTCATCGAAACAGTACAGGAGTTGCATGCAACTTAGCTCTGGTCTTCTGTGTCCTGTCCATGAAGAGCAGTCACGTCCTTGGCACGTCTGAAGGGTTGTTTTCAAAAGGTCCAAGCTAAAAGAAATTAACAAGCATTAGAACATGCCCTCTGTTATTGTCTGCATTCACCTCATGCAGACTCACTCACACAGGCACACTCTCTAATGCCCCCTCCTCAAGACCTGTATAGTGCTATTGCACTATGCTACGCAAGCGATCCCCTTGCAGATCCCTGCAAACATGTTCAAATGCACAAGCAATCTTCCTGCAGACCCTCGTGATTGATTTGTGCCCTAAAACTGTGGCAGGTGTCTCCGGTGCTGTGTTTTCGCCTCACGGATCTGCTATGGTCTCCAAGAGGCGGAAACACCCCAAATGACTAAACGCCCGTGCACAGGTCAATGTATCCCAAAAGAATGCCGCCGGCACATTGAGCGCCGAAGTTCTAAACACTTAGCTTTTCGTAGCGGTGCAGGGGCTCTGGGGTGGCAAGCAATCGCCCCCTGCACTTCCCCCTCGATCCCTTTGGGCCCTGAGCAAAGAGGAGTACTTATCTCGTGTGGGCGAGGGGCCGGGCTGCTGCTCGTGTGGGGCTGGGCCCCTCGCGTGTAGTTTTGCTGGAGCTCCGGTCCACACGTCTTGTCGGCATGGAGTCTCAAGCGCAAGCCCCGTGCTCGGGGCTCTGCGCATGCGCGATGGGGCGGCCGCGCCCTTCCTGGTTCCTGATTGGCCCAAAACGTCCCTGGGCATGCTGGGGATTGTAGTCCTTTGGCGCCGGCTGCCGGGAAACGCAGTCTTTAGTCCCTTTCTCCTGCACATGGGGCAAAGCAGCCTTTTGTATGGTTGCATCTTTGTTTGTCTCTCCCCTCCAGTGCCCAAAACAGTACCCACAACACCCCTACGCCTAGCCTGTCCTTGTCTCTGCCTACCTGAGTCCCTGACAGTACTCCCCCTCCCACAGAAGGCAGTTGTTCCGGGTTTACTAGGATAATTCCTGTGAAAAGCACGCAGCAACCTGGGGGCATGTACATGCTGGGAGGGTTCCCAAGTGCGTTCCTCAGGGCCATACCCCACCCAGTCAATGAGGTAAAACACCTGGCCCTTTTTATCTTGTTTAGAGTTCAATATTGCTCGAACCTCGTACTCAGGTTCCCCTTGCACCATAACGGGAGGTGGTTTTCTAGCAATTGTCCCATGTGGAGCGGGTTTCAGGAGGGAAGTGTGGAAAGTGGGATGTACCTTCATTTGGGGAGGTAAGGTCAATTTAGCTGCAACAGGGTTCACAATTTTAACTATTGGGAATGGACCCAAATATCGGGGTTGTAATTTCCTGGGTCCTTCCATGCGAAGGTTGCGAGTGGATAACCACACTCTATCTCCTACACAGTAAAGTGGGCTGGGTCGACGACGCTTATCTGCATAGCGCTTATATGCGTCCTTGGCCTTTGTGAGATTCTCCTGCACCTCCTTCCAAACCTGCTCTATGCCCAACCGTTGTCCAGCCAACGTAGGCAATTCAAATCCTGAAACTGGAATGGCCACTGGGAGGATCCGTGGATGTCGCCCATAAAGGCAGTAGAACGGAGTCTTTTTGGTGGATGCATGTATGGCGTTATTATATGCCAATTCTGCCAACCAAGTATGCTGGACCCAGGTTGTCTCCCTACTTGTGGCAAAACACCGTAAATACTGCTCTAGGCATTGATTCACGCGTTCTGTCTGGCCATCTGTCTCGGGATGGTATCCGGACGACAAGCGGACTTCCATTCCCAGAATCTTGCAAAACTCACGCCAGAAGCGAGAGGTGAACTGTGGACCCCTATCTGTGACCACACAATAGGGAAGGCCATGAAGGCGGACTATGTTTTGCAGAACTAATTCGGCAATTGCACCAGCAGTCGGGACTCCCTTACATGGGATGAAGTGAGCCATTTTCGAAAAGGTATCCACAATTACCAATACAGAAGTGAATTCCTGAACCTCGGGAAGATCCACAATAAGGTCCATGGTGATCGTATGCCATGGCACCGAAGGGGTCGGTAGAGGATGAAGGAGCCCAGCAGGTTTTTGGTGACTAGCTTTATTTCGAGCACACACCTCGCATTGAGACACATACTGCAGAACATCGTGCCGCCACTTGGGCCACCAGAAATGTCTAGCCACCAACTCCTGAGTTTTTGACTTTCCCGGGTGTCCTGCCAATGACGAATCGTGGCACCAAGATAAGGCCTTTTCCCGCAGTTGCTTGGTGGGCAAGAACAAGGCTGACCCATGGTAGGGGAGTCCCTCAACGAAAGTATTCTGAGGATCTTGTTTGCACCACTGATGGACGTCCTGCATAGTGAGGTCTTTTAATACGGCCTCAAAGAAATCAGAAGTAGCTCCAACTATACGTGTTGGGGGAATAATAGGTTGTGGTGTAATGCCTGCCTCTCGCTCTGCTGACTCGGGATATCGTGACAATATGTCTGCCTTTCGATTGTTGGCTCCGGGTCTATACGTTATGATGAAATCAAACTCGGCAAAGTATTGAGCCCAACGCAATTGGCGCGGGCTCAACGTCTTGGCGGTTCTTATAAACTGGAGGTTACGATGGTCCGTTATGATCGTGGTGGTATGACGTGCCCCCATCAGGTAGTGTCGCCACTCACCAAGAGCTGCCTTAATTGCCAACAATTCCCGATCGGCAATGATATAGTTCTGTTCAGCTGGGAGTAGTTTCCTTGAGAAGTAGGCCACGGGATGTAGCAGGCCTGTCTGAGGATCCCGCTGGGACAGGATAGCACCTAGAGCGTAGCTAGAGGCGTCCGTTTCCACTACAAAAGGTCTAGACAAATCCCGGTGTTTCAGTACCGGGGCGTCGGTGAAGGCCTTTTTGAGCTGTCGAAACCCCTGGTCGGCCGATGTGTCCCACTCAAAAGGGCAGCCTTTACGGAGAAGCTTCGTGATTGGAGTGACCAATGCAGAAAAGTTCTTTACGAAGCGTCTGTAGAAGTTCGCAAACCCCAGGAATGACTGAATCTCTTTCACACTGGTAGGGGGAGCCCAATCCAAGATTGCCTGCACCTTTTTCTTGTCCATTTGTACGCCGGTCGGGGTCAGGAAGTAGCCTAGAAATTCCACGGTGGTACAATGGAACTTGCACTTCTCCAGTTTTGCATAAAGGTGGTATTCTCGCAGCTTTTGCAAAACTGCGCGTACATGTTGGACATGTTCCTGGAGATTTTGAGAATATATTAGGATGTCATCTATGTACACTACCGCACATACGTCTAAATATTCTCTAAGGACCTCATCCAGGAAATGTTGGAAGGCAGCGGGGGCGTTACAGAGACCGAATGGCATAACCTGATATTCGTACAATCCGAACTTGGTCCGGAAGGCGGTTTTCCATTCGTCTCCCTCGCGCACCCGCACAAGATGGTAAGCGCCTCGAAGGTCCAACTTGGTGTAGATTGTCGCGTCCCTAACTTGATCCAAAAGAACCGGGATGAGAGGAAGCGGATAACGGTTCTTAATGGTTATCTGGTTCACTCTGCGGTAATCTATGCAAGTCCGGAGTTCTCCAGACTTCTTCGGTACGAAGAACAAAGGGGAGGACACTGGCGAATTAGAGTGGCGAATAAATCCATTCTTTAAATTCGCAGCTATGTACTCTTGGAGGTGATTGTTTTCTGCCTCAGTTAGGGCATATATACGACTACACGGTAGAGTAGTCCCAGGCTCCAGATCAATTCTGCAGTCAAATGGCCGATGTGGGGGTAATGATTCTGCAGCTTGTTTGTTAAACACGTCCATGAAATCTGCGTATTCTTGGGGTAAACTTTCGGGACGCTTTTCCTGCTTAACCGAGACGTTGAGAGCACACACTGAAGGCGTACTTTCTTGCCGGCAATGTTCAAGACAATGCGGTGAGTCCAGACTGATTGACCCTGTGGTCCAATGAATTTGGGGGTTATGCTTTTTTAGCCACGGTAATCCCAAAATCAGCCCAAATTGCGGGGCGGCAATGACATCAAAGGCAATGCTTTCCCTATGCCAAGCTCCGCATTGTAACGTCACCAAACAAGTGTTATGTGTTATGGGCCCTGAGCTGAGAGGAGTGCCGTCTACAGCACGTACAGGTTCCGGGTCTGCCTTTTGCTGTACTGGGATACCTAAGGTAACCACGTACTGGACATCAATAAAATTACCTGTCGCTCCCGAGTCCACAAACATAGTGACCTGTTTCTTTTGTGTTTGGAACTCCAAACAACCCGTCAAGGTGACATGCGTAGCATAGTTCGAAATGCCTGCCATTGGGGCCCTACTACTCAACAGGCTCGATCGGGTGACCCCCACTACCGACGAGCCGAAGCGTTTCCCTGGGTCTTGGGCTTGCTTGGGCATTCACGAACAAAGTGTCCAGCCTTGCCACAGTACATACAGAGGCCGTCCTTCCTCCTTTGTTCCTTTTCCTCTTTAGTGAGGGGACCTCGAACTGAACCTATCTGCATCGGTTCTTCACCCTCAGATCTGGCCGCCACCCCCCGGGATCCCCTATACAGATCCAACCGAGGCACGGGTCGTGAATCTCCCTTTCGTTTATCGCCCCGCCTTTCTGCCATTCGATGGTCAAGCCGTAAGGCCAGATCAATCATCTCTGAACATTCCCTTGGCTGTGGATCTACCTGGGCAATAAGGTCTTTGATGTCATCCCTCAAACCTTGATAAAAGAGGGACATCCGCTTATCACGGGGCCAGTCGGCTTCGGCTACCAGCCGATTGAAATGAGTGACATATGTCACTAATTCCTTAGACCCCTGCTTGAGGCTTAACAGTTCCCGATCCTTGCAAAGGGTGGCGGCTCGCCGGTTAAATATTTTCTCGAATTCCTCCAGGAAATCATCCCAGTCATAAAGAATGGCATGGTCTTTTTGGACTAGTGGGTTTGCCCATGCAGCAGCGTCCCCTGTGAGGTACGAAATTACAAACGCCGTTCGGGACTGAACAGACCGAAAGGCTGCAGTCTTGGTCAGAAAATGGAGACGACACTGAGTAATAAAAGTGGTAAACTTTTGTGGGTCTCCAGCGTAGCGCTCAGGAGGTGCCAACGGAACTATTGCCTCCGGACTTACGTGTACCTGCACCGGAGTGGGTGGTTGGGTAGGTAAGGGCGCTGTCTGAGCCGCTAAACTGCGCACCTGTGCGGACAAGGTGGCGTAGTCCTGTCTAGACGCTGCCAGTTCACCTTGTAAGTTCTGCAGGGCTTTGGCTATTTCTTCCATGGTTTCAATGGGGGCTGGCCACGTAGCTCGGGCACCTGAATATTACGTGGGCTTGCGCTTCTGTCACGAAGTCCAGAATCCAAGGCGCAGGAGCGACGCAGTACCAACCACCCCCACTTTGGTCGTGGAGCCCGCAAGTCAGAGCTTACACGGGTTTCCTGGACCAGAGCAGGGAAGGAGGGTTAGGGTCTCGATGATTGGATAGGTAGGGGGAATTAGGTAAACCGGATTGAGGGTGAGGTAGAGGTTATGGGTGGGAATGGGGAATTCTACAGGGAAAGTTTGGTTGCTGCTCACTTTTGTTCTGGTGTTCTCAGCCCTTACTAGCTACTTGTACATAAGCACCAATTTGCACATAAGAACAATTTAACTCTGCCTAACCCTAAGTCATCGAAACAGTACAGGAGTTGCATGCAACTTAGCTCTGGTCTTCTGTGTCCTGTCCATGAAGAGCAGTCACGTCCTTGGTACGTCTGAAGGGTTGTTTTCAAAAGGTCCAAGCTAAAAGAAATTAACAAGCATTAGAACATGCCCTCTGTTATTGTCTGCATTCACCTCATGCAGACTCACTCACACAGGCACACTCTCTAATGCCCCCTCCTCAAGACCTGTATAGTGCTATTGCACTATGCTACGCAAGCGATCCCCTTGCAGATCCCTGCAAACATGTTCAAATGCACAAGCAATCTTCCTGCAGACCCTCGTGATCGATTTGTGCCCTAAAACTGTGGCAGGTGTCTCCGGTGCTGTGTTTTCGCCTCACGGATCTGCTATGGTCTCCAAGAGGCGGAAACACCCCAAATGACTAAACGCCCGTGCACAGGTCAATGTATCCCAAAAGAATGCCGCCGGCACATTGAGCGCCGAAGTTCTAAACACTTAGCTTTTCGTAGCGGTGCAGGGGCTCTGGGGTGGCAAGCAATCGCCCCCTGCACTTCCCCCTCGATCCCTTTGGGCCCTGAGCAAAGAGGAGTACTTATCTCGTGTGGGCGAGGGGCCGGGCTGCTGCTCGGGTGGGGCTGGGCCCCTCGCGTGTAGTTTTGCTGGAGCTCCGGTCCACACGTCTTGTCGGCATGGAGTCTCAAGCGCAAGCCCCGTGCTCGGGGCTCTGCGCATGCGCGATGGGGCGGCCGCGCCCTTCCTGGTTCCTGATTGGCCCAAAACGTCCCTGGGCATGCTGGGGATTGTAGTCCTTTGGCGCCGGCTGCCGGGAAACGCAGTCTTTAGTCCCTTTCTCCTGCACATGGGGCAAAGCAGCCTTTTGTATGGTTGCATCTTTGTTTGTCTCTCCCCTCCAGTGCCCAAAACAGTACCCACAACACCCCTACGCCTAGCCTGTCCTTGTCTCTGCCTACCTGAGTCCCTGACACAGACTGTTTGTTTGACACAATTTGAACTCAACATGAAGTGCACCAAAAACAAACAAGAGAAAAGGAACATTAGATGCAATCTGTTAAGAATTTTCCAGTTGTGATTGTCCAGAACACTGAAGAATATAAACATCTGCTGCATGGAATATATACATACAAGAGAGAACATGCTGATAATGAGTGGTAAATGCTTTTCCATTCAATAAAATAGGTGTCAGGTCATTGTATCGAAAACAAAGCTTCTATACACCAAACTTTCGAATACAAAGTTTCGAAAAAAATTATTTCGAATGCATTTTTTTTATGTTAAAAGGGTTTAGTTTAGTTTTGTTTAGTAAAAAAAGTATTTTTAAAAATAAAAAAACAGGTGTTTGGGGGTTTCAATGCTTTGTTGTCGAAACTTTGGTATGTAGAAGGTTCCACTGTCGAAAATATTACTATAAACCATAAAATATAGTGACTCTGTGGGGGTTCTGGAAATTGGTTGCTATGGTTGCCTTGGAAGATATGGGCAAAGTTACATGGAAACATTCCAGAGAAATGGTGTTATGAACATTTTAAGGACCTTTATAAAGAATCCAGATCATTTATAGTGCAAAGCTATACTTATTTGACATTTGAACGTGCCCATCAGTCACCACTGTTTTCCTCTTTAGAAGAAGTGCTTATGGCCCAAAAACAAGATAATAGCTGTCCCAGATAAAATACTGGTGGATTTATTTAAATCAGAACCATGAATATGGAGTCCTTTTAAATAAATTGTTGTAATGCTATAACTGCTACCTCTCTAGTACCTACATCTTGTAAAAGGGGGGGATTTTTTCATGTTTTGAAACAGAGGCTGTTAAGAAGCAATTGATGTTCTCCCAGACAACCCAAATGCTGCTCTGTCACTTCTCTATGGAGATATTTATAGAGATATCACTAAATCAACTGCCGGTTTCATTTATGGTGCCTGGCGACAATGTTTTAACAGGATCAGTAGCCTTTGAGCTCATGGCTCCTTGGGATTATACTTTTTGGTTGATTGATGTTTCTGTTTCTTCCCTGCTCTCCCTGGATGCCAAATAGTTACCTCTATGGAAGAATTGGATTGTGATCCTTATTCTAGTTTTAAGATTTTTCTTATTTTTTATGCACTTTGTATTTTACATATTGTTTTTCCAGGCTGATGATTTTTAATATGAAATTATATTGATTTTGTAGGTCTGTGGCTGCATTTTAACTGTACTTGGTTTTAAAATGATGTATATTTTTTAGGAAGCAATTGTCAGTTATGTCTGTCGTGATATTGCACGAACAACACACCTTTACTAGATCATGATCTGAAGTGTGTAATCTCTTTTAAAGATTAGGGATGCTCTATGGGATGTGCTGATGCTGGGTAGTGGTACCTGATTGCCATGGTATAGGCATGTTAAAGAACTACTTTTTTTTAGGTTACATTAATCTATGGACAAATCCATCTGCCATTGAATTCAGTACTACATTTTCAACTAAGTTAAAATTCCGAAATATGGAATAAGATCTTGTATTGCTTGGGAGTTTAAGATATGTGATGCTCACAAAGCATTGGGACTGAAAATTAGCAGCTGGATATATTTGTTACTTAGATTTCATGAGGCTGAAGTTAGCACATTCCCTCTTCATTAAATTCAGATTTGGTTTTCCGCCTTTGGTCCATCGGACTAGCTCTTGGGCTGAGACATCAATGGGCCCATGTCCGGACTGTGAAAACGGAACTGAAACTGAAGAGCAAATTATGTTGATTTGTACACTGTATGACAGATAAAGCAGACTTTATTTGGGACCTGGATTGCTTGAATTTAGAATACGGCAGACATCTGAGGCTGTGGGTTTGTGTAAAATGGCAAACTATAAAGTCACAAATAATGCAGTGGCTGAACATCTGCATAGAGCATGTATTTTTAGAAAGATCTATGTAAATCTAGCGTATTAGAGCTTTTCCTTCCATGGAGGGACAGGGACCCCACTGGGCCTCCCGGAGAACACCGATGGGGTCTAGCGGGTCCCTTTTAGAGAAGGGAAACACGATGGGGTAACCCAGGACCGCTGCTGGGTTTGAGGATGGTTGAGTTAATAAAAAAAACTATTAATTCAACATATCAAATCAATGGATACTTCTCAAAAATCAAGGAATTTTTTTCACAACATTCCTATTCGGGAGAAATGATTAACATTGTCTACATGGGTAGAGTTCATACAGGATATGTACTACATTCATTCATGTGTGTTATTAATTAGATGACAAGATGTATGATTACTTTAAGAGAGTAATAGTTACTCCCAGCATTTACCCTTCATTCATTGAATTTATTCACTTTGACATTCAGACCACTGGGCAGAAATCACATTGCGTCAACATCCACCGCGGGTCTTCACAAAGCTTTGTTTTAATTAAACATTTCTAAGTCAGCTGCTAGGCACTGGTCAAGGCAGAACACTGTCCTCAAACCCCAGAAGGGGAACGGAGCGAGGCAACCACTGCAGCTGGGGCAATCCACAGGAAGGGCCTGGCTCATGTCTAAGGTCGGCGGTGCCGCCTGAGTGGGAGATGCCTCATCCAACTGCGGCACATGACCAGACCCGTTTCGGACTCCAGCCTGACCAACCCAGCTCTTAGAGCCAATTCTTATTCCGAAGTTAAGGATATGATTTGCCGACTTCTCTTACCTACATTGTTCCAATATGCCTGGGGTTGTTCACCTTGGAGACTTGCTGTGAATATGGATATGCCCGGCGCAGGATTAATACCAACTCCCCTGGATTTTCAAGGACCAGCAAGAGCTCACCGTACGCTGCCAGAACCGCACTGCTTTCCAAGGCTCAGGACCCTCTCTCGGGATGAACCCATTTGAGGGTGCCCTGCCCTTCAAAAAGAATATAGAACGCTCCCCTGGGCTCCTGCTGGCTTCTCCAGGATCTATTGAGTTACCACACTGGACTCTGCGAGGGCGCCCTTTGCCGCCACTCCAGGTTTGCTTGCCCCTCTCTGAGGACTGACTGATTCATGTTCAAATGCTATTCACATGAAACCCTTCGACCCTTCAGCCTTCAAAGATCTTGATTTAATATTTGCTACTACCACCAAGATCTGCACCTGCGTCAGCTCCACCCAGGCTCTTGCCTGGGCTTCTGTGCGCACAACAGCGGTCCTGCTACTTGTTGTGGCTTAGCCCCTGTGGCTCTTAGTGCCGGCGACGGCCGGTTATTGGCCCGACGGTCCAACGCCATCTATTTTTGGGGCTAGTTGATTCCGCAGTTGAGTTGTCACACACTCCTTGGTGGATTCTGACTTCCATAGCCACTGTCCTGCTGTCTATATCAACCAACAGCTCTTCTGGGGTCTAATGAGCGTTGGCATTGGGCACCTTAACCTGGAGTTCAGTTCATCCTGCAGCGCCAGTTCTACTTACCAAAAGTGGCCCACTGGGCACTCACATTCGATGCCCGGCTCCACTAATTCGAGCCTGGATTCTTACCCATTTAAAGTTTAAGAATAGGTTGAGATCGTTTCAGCCACTTGACATCTAATCATTCGCTTTACCAGATAAAACTGGGGTTTCTAAGCGCAAGCTATCCCGAGCAAAACTTCGGAGGACCCAGTTACTAGATAGTTTGATTATTCTTTTGCCCCTACACCAAGGTCTGATGACTGATTTCAATGCCAGGACCAATAGTGACCTCCACCAAAGTTTCCTCTGGCTTTGCCTTTTCCAGGCAGAGTTTACCATCTTTCGGGTCCTATCACGCATGCTCCACCTTCCTGACAGAGCGGGCGAGATGTGCCGGTGGTGAGCACACTGGAATGCCATGTAACAGGATCCCACCTCAGCCAGCGCGTGCCGGCCCTCACCTTCATTGGATCACTTGATTTTGTTCAGCGCTCCATCTCATGCAGGTGTTAGACTCCTTGGTCCATGTTTTAAGATGGGTTGGGTTGGTAACTGAAATCACCAAAGACCCAGGGTGGCCTTTGTGGGCCTCCCCGCCCAGCAGTGCAAGGCAGTCAGGATGCACTGAGGACAGTCCACCCCAGTTGACAGTCGCACAGGAAGCAGCGGACCCTGTCCCCCATCACTACCATGGCAAACGCTAAACGGACCGGGACAGTTGCCGCAGGAGGGTGTGGTGGCGGTCAATCTCCCGCGGATATGGCAACACTGCTGCCAGCGGCCTTTCCAGTTGATCCAGAGCCAGTCATGGTGCACCAGCACAGAGGAAATGCACCCTACAGGAGCTGGGTGTGCACATGCAGTCGTCCCGTGAGGGACCAAACTGCCCACCATGTTGAATCCTCTGGGTGGACTGCACGGATGCCACCTGTTTACCTCTCAACAGTTTCCCGCCCTCTTGAACTCTCTCTTCAAAGTTCTTTTCCACTTTCCGTTATGGTACTTGTTGGGTATTGGTCTTGTGTCCGTATTTAGCCTTATATGGAGTTTACCACCCACTTTGGGCTCCATTCCCAAGCAACTCGACTCCGAGAAGAACCTCTTCCAGCGTGCCATGGTCATTTCGGGCTTAACACTGTCCGTGGGGTGAGCCTTGATCAGAAGGACTTGGGCCCCCTGAGCAGGCCAGGGAATCAGTCTTCTGTATGCCACATTTCCTGTGCCCACTGCCTGATGGGGATACGATGCTGGGCTCTTCTCTCACCATTCCAGAGGAAATTCTGGTTAGTTCCTTTCCCTCCGATTAGCAATATTCTTAAATTTAGCAGGTCGCCACATCTTATCTGAAGTCATAGTCAGGGAGCAGAAGCTCCGGGTGGCTGGCCTCAGATCATAGCTGTATGTGGGATGTCCCAGCCCTGCACCTTTGGCATGGCCAAGTTTGCAATGTCTCGATCAAAGCCCACCTTGGGGAGGTTGCCAGCCGGATGCGGTAATGAGGTCTGCGTTCCAGGAATGGCCTGTGCAGGCAGCTGTGGGATACCACTGACAGCCACACATGGCATGGCCAGGTGCCTAGGGTAGGGAAAGGTGCACTATTTTTTTTTAGCAGCCACCAACACTGCCACCAGCAGAGCACGCCGGGCGTTTGGCCCTCCTGAACTGCCAGGAAGTGCCGGCAACAAGCCTGTGTGCCAGGCCCAGGTATCGTGCGACACTGCTAATCAGCATCTGACCTTAGGGGAACAAAGGGAATGTGGTCCCTGCAACATCCCGAGCTGTGCCCTGGGGGGGGGGGTGTTGGGGCAATTGACGTTCAAGGGACCCTCAGATAGCTGAGGGAGGAACCCGGGGCTGCAAAGTGCGTTTGCAGTGCTGATGATCAATTTGTCCTTCCATTCACACTAATTCTCACAGCTAGATGCATTCTTCATCGATGCACAGGCTGATTGATCCACCGCCAAGAGTCACAGGCAATGTTTTTTCTCCAGACTTCAGCCTGAACCTGCTGGTGCAGGAGAGGCTGGGGGAGGCAGTAGAGCCTGTCCTGTTATGCGGGCGTCAAGACATCCCAGAACCCCATCTAGCTTCCCCACTTGGGAGTCGGCCGAGAACATCATGGTTTTAAAACAAAAGAATTCCAGGCGCTGAGCCCAGGAAGCCTACCAGCTATCTACAGCAGCACAACAGGGGCTTCTGGTGGTGACAGGCAGGCCACTCCACTGCCAGCCAACCTGGCCAATCCACTCACCCCTCTCTGACCATGACCTACCAGTCCTCTTTCAGGGGGATGGAGAGAAGGGCCAGAGACAGCATGGGTAGGGTATAGGGTAGGATTGCTAGAGTCTTCAAACCCCAACCCAGCCACACAGGGCCGAGCTCCAGGTTCCTTGGCATAAGGGAAGGTTGCCTTCTGCGCCAGCGAGACTTCCAATCGCTCAACAACAGCAGTGGGTGGCCGGAACCTTGACGCCCCCCGGCGAGTAGGCCTAGCTGTGCAAGTACTCAGAGCTCACCCGGCATGCCGGGCCCCTGTCCGCCTGCGGAGACATCATTTAAGAACAGCTAGGATTTCCTCAGCTCCTGGCTGCCCCCACTCAGGACTTCCCTACTGATTTAGGTAGACCCACAAACCCCTGCCCAATGGTGGGAGAGAGGAGCATGCCCGTCCGACACAGCGGCTCTGGGTCTTGCTCGGAGTGGATAGGGGGGCCACTCGGGGTTCCCTCTCTGGGAATTGGTTGGGGATATTTCAGGAGGTAGACCCTACCCTGCTGGACTTCCCCGTCCATCTGCTGGGTCACAGACCACCATCCAGTGGAAGGGATCTCGCTACCCGGCACCTGGTCCCCCACACCCCATGGCCACAGACCGCTCCGCTGCCCATACCGTAGCATGAGGGGTGCCCTGGGGTGTGAGTGTGTGCATCTGGGATGCAACCGAGGTCAGGCCCCTGGCTCTCACTCCAGCTGCTCCACCCTTAATGATCCTTCCGTAGGTTCACCCATGGAAACCTTGTTCCGACTTTTACTTCCTCTAGATAGTTAAGTTTGATCATCATTTTGGCGCTTCACCACAGCGATTGCCGACCCAGGTGCAGCCAATCCGAGGACCTCATTAAACCATCCAATTGGTAGTAGAGACGGGTGGTCTGTTCAAATGGCAGGGACTTAATCAACTCTATTTTATGACCCACACTCGTTCATGGGAAATAATTGCAATCCCTGATCACTTTCACAAACAGGGTTCAGCAGGTTACCCGCCCCAATCAGTGAAGGGTAAACACATTCTGATCCATTCAGAGCATCACAGACCTGGTATTGCTCGATCTTGTGTGGCTGAACGCTACTTGTCCCTCTAAGAAGTTCACCGTCGATGGCTGGGGGTCACATATTTTAATTAGATGGAGGAGTCTTGTTCGTTATCGGAATTAAACAGAAGAATTGCTCCATCAACTAAGAAGAACCATTCACCATCACCCACAGAACTGAGAAAGAGCTATCAATCTGTCAATCTTTCCGGTGTATGTGCCTGGTGAGGTTTCCTGTGCTCAGTCAAATTTAGCCACAGTCTCCACTCCTGGTGATTCCCTTCCGTCAATTCCTTTAAGTTTCAACTTTTCAACCATACTTTGCAACCATACTCCCCCTGGAACCCAAAGACTTTGGTTTCCCAGATGCTGCCCGGTGGGTCATGGGAATAATGGTGCCATATCGCTAGTCGGCATCGTTTATGGTTAGAACTACGACGGTATCTGATCTCCTTTGAATCTCTGACTTTCGTTCTTGATTAATAAAAACATTCTTGAGAAATGCTTTCTCTTTGGATCGTCTTGCACTGGTACAAGAATTTCACCCCTGGCAGCACAATGCGAATGCCTCCGGCCATCCCTCTTAATAACAAACGGAGTCTCTTTCATCTCACAGATACTGTGCAAAGGCATATTGTTCATAAAGGAATTGTTACAGACCATGCATTATGTGGCATACCGCTGGGTATTATGTCATCTGTTATGTCACATGTTATGTAATGATAAGTGTATAGCTTTGGTTTGAGCTACACTTATTGTATGTTGGTATCTATTACTGATAAAGTTATTTTGTTTTTATATGGTATTTTGTAACAATAATGTCCCTCAGCTACATTTTAATTCCTGGAATGTGTAAGCTTTTTTATATAAGTAATTGTATAACCAGGTCACTGAAGCAGAACTTCAATTAACATTGCTTTTTTCAGTGAATTTGGTGGGCCTATATATGGCATACTTTGGAGGAAGGAGGCTATTGTTCAGCTCTCAGCACAATGGTGCCTGTCTGACTCCTGAGGCTCACCTAATTGCACACGCCTGTTGAACAAGTGTAATTATGTGCAGGATCCACAGTGTTTGAAAATTATTGAATTATATCTCTGATGTGTTTAGGAGAGTTGTTTTTAAATCTCAACTCTTTCTATTATTCAGATTTCTAAATCCCTGAATCACTGGATCCATGGCGTCACAGTGTCCCAGTCTTTGGTGTGTTCCTGGGTTTGTTGCACATGCTTAATACAACCATCTAACATCAAATGCATGAACGGAGTGCAAGATCCTGAGTTCCGGGGTGACTAACCAGAAAGGAAGTAATTGGAGAGGATGCGCAACCACACATGAATCTGTTCAGAAGAGTGGGGAAGATGGATGGAATGAATGGGACAATGAAGGACCATCACTCGGTGTATTCTGGAAGTTATTTAGCTCTGCATTGGTCAGTAAGTGATGCAAAACAATCTCATTGACATCTGGTTAAAAGTGTGTCTGGTCGAGAAAGGGAGACAGGGAGGATGAGTGAGGGGAGGAGCACAGAAGTTCCTCACTGCCCACATATCCTTTGCCCTGGTCACAGGTAATACATGCCTTGCTCACCCTGATGGGCATCACCTTTCCTAATGGCTTGGTCATATATTACACTGCAAGCCATTCTGACACAGTGGGCCTCATTACGACCCTGGCGCTCACGTAATGAAGGGTGCTGGTACGAGACCGGCACCCTTCATTACGGGAGCGCCGATTATGAGGTTCCCTTTGCGGGACCCGAAACAGACGTCTGGTAAAACCAGACGTCCTTTCTGGGTCCCGCGAGGGGAAGAGGGAGCTAATAACGGGCCATGTGTAATGTGCCCGTTTTTATCTCCCTCCCCATTCCCATTGAGTCCTATGGGGGCTCAAATGGGAATGGGGAATGGTTCCTTCAAGGAGGAATTACCGGGTCCTCCAATGTTAGAATGACCCGGTAATTCCCCATTGAAGGAACCCGGTATTGGAGCCCGGCATGGAGGCAGCCATGGTGCTAATAGCACCATGGCTGCCACCATACTTGTAATGAGGCCCAGTGACTTTCTAGAGTATAAAGAGGACACAGAGACAAAGAGATCTCACACGACTTTGTTGCATTAGATTAACTGTCTCTGGTTTGCTCGCTTATGATCATGTGATGATACTGTAACAATTGACATGTACATATAATGGGCATCATTACGAGGTAGGAGGTAGCCATGGCGCTATTGGCGCCATGGCTACCTCCTTACCACATTCCAGGTCCGTGTTTCTGGAATAGGGACTTACCGGGTCATTCCGACCTTGGAGGACCCAGTATGTCCCCATTCCAGGAACCATTCCCCATTCCCATTCGAGCCCCCATAGGGCTCAATGGGAATGGGGATGGAGCTAGCGGGCCCGTTATTAGCTCTGAAGTCCCTTCCATAACGCCTGGTAAAACAAGGCGTTGAGGAAGGGACCCGCTAAGGGACCTTGGAATAGGGTGGTAAGGGATTACCGGCACCGGTGTCCTTACCGGTGCCGGTAATCCCTTACCGCCCACCTCGTAATGAGGCCCAAAATGTTTCATGCATTGACTTAGTGGCTGAGCCTAGAGATCTTTCAGGCTAAAGGTGAAGCTCATAGCCAAGGTGGGTGTCTACAAATGTTACTCCAGAGCATACCATCAAGAAAATATGCTTTAAGACTGACAAAAACAATATTTTTAGATACCTTATTTTACATTAGTGCTCTTTGCATGCTGCTTCCAATGCCATGTTGGTGGCTCCATATTTGGATCAGGAAGAGATAAGCAGTCCTTAAAAACATTCAAAACCAGAAGACTGCTGAGAATGATGGCATCTCGCTCAAAGTATATAAAAAATATGCTCAGCAATTAACACTGTCTTTCCTCAGCTTGTTTAAAACGATGTTTAATGAACCACGGATAATGCTGATGCCAGTCTCATCATGTCCGGTAAAGCACATTTTTAAGATGGCATCTAAACTGCACACCGAAATGCACTTTGATAGTTCACATGAACCCCATGTTTCCCTATGTCACTCCTTTTGTCATTTCACATTTCTCTCGGAACTGCTTGAGCTGCTTCACATATGCCATTGATTTGATAGTCCCATCTGCCCCGTTCCCCATCCCATTGCCCATGCCATCTCCAAACCTTCATTGACTTGCCCAAAGACCTTCATGGACCCCAATCCTTCCCAATGCAATGTATGACTGCTTCGCCAACAGGGCCCTCATGGGTGAACGTTGTATGTCCATCAAACAGACACATTTCTGAAAAAGCTTGAAATATCATAGTACCGCAAACTACTCAAAATGTGTGTGATTCAGGCTTCCTCAAACTCGTCTATGTCCACGTAGGCAATAGTATCTGTACATTGATATTTCCATGATGATATATTAGCACAATTATGGTCACATACACATATTTATGTTTAAACATGTTGCATAATATAAACTGGAATTTGTGGACATGAACAACCATGCCTAAAATATAACGTTTAGATAAATAGAACTGCATTCATCATGTTTTCACAAACGTATGTACTTAACAATCTTAGATATTCATGTTTATGATTGAAAACTGAAAAAGATTCAGATTTAGCTGGAGTTATGCTATTACTAATTTATATAATGCTTCATGGGATCTCCTCTCTGCATGCCTTCTGCATGAGATGGACCATACAGTGAGCCGCTTCTAAGAAATCCAGATTACAAGCAATGTTCAGGGGAGAGCATAGATGCTGCCAGCCTCCCTCCTGCTGTGTCTACTTGAGGCCACTCCTTGAACAGCAGAAGGCTGCCATCCAAAGAGGAGAGCTGAGTTCATGCTGATTCCTATCTCCACACTGCCAGGAAACCCGCCACAGAACAAAGTGGGCTTCCTCTGCTGCAGCACAATCTCATCAACTATCTCTTTGAATTTCTGATTGAAAAATAGACGTCCATTGATGTAATTTTTAAATCTGTGGATTTCCCTACAAAAAAGAGAAATATACGATGTGAAATGTGAAGCATTGATGACAGCTAAGGTGGAATTATTTGTGTAGTCTTTATTATGAAATGAAAGGTTGTGACTAAGTTTGTATAGAATATTGTTTCTAAGAAATATAGAGGTCAGGGAAGCATACTTGTAAAGGAAAGTCCATTGATATGGTAACAGTAAAATATATTGTTTCTTCTCATTAAGGTTGAATATTGCACACGTATCATGATCTATATCGCCTCATGTATTCACCTGGCACAATGTAATATGGCAGTGGTGAAAGCGGCAACACAGTTAAAAAAAAACTATAGTATATAATGGGGTCAGGCAGTGTGACAGGCTTTCATCTGGTGAGGGTGAGGAAACCCTGGCGTTTTTTTTGTTAATTAATAAATACAATGATGCAGGTAATTTTCGTTCCGAAAGGGAAATCTTCTAAATAGACTCCTCACTCAAATAGAGCTCCATGTCAAAAGCATATTTCATTCATGTACCTTTGCATCACCAGTCTCGTGCATCTGCAGCTACTGCTTTCTAGTGGTGCAGGGCAGGTTCAGAGGTCACATGTATGTTCCTCAGAGCTGCCAGGACGCCCTCCATACAGAAATATCGTTTTCAATTCTGAACCTCCAGACTAAAATGTAATAAGTGTTGACTTATCAGTCTGGTAGCAGGGTAATCTCTAGGAATAAACATACCTGGTATGGTATGGTGATTGATATCACAATTATGAAAGCCACACACATTTGATATAACTATGTGCCACCTTTCAAACCGACAGAGGTCATACGGTGCTGCTTTTGGCACTTCACACTTCGAACTTCTCACCTGCATCTTCAAACCAGCTGGGCACTCCTTTGCACAAGTAGTGCTGCTGTCTAAACTTGAAAACTGACTCACTGAACACTTTGATTCAATGCATCTTTGAGCACCATACCAAATGAACAGACCTGCACTGTGACCCGCTTCCAACACTGACTTGAACTTCTGTAAGCCATGATTTCATGTGCTGAGTTTACTCAGCAATGCAACATTTGTGAACTGATTCGACCCATGATCTGAACCTGTTGCACCTTTTGTACTGCATTGCCTCAAATGCCAGTTCGAACCACAGAGAGTCCTAAGTCTAAACGAGCTCAACGCTGACTCCCCACTGGATCATTGCAACTCTCCATATCTCAAACCTGGCTTGACTGTAAGGTAAATACAAAGAAGCCCAGTTTGATGCTGACAAACAACCCAAGGCCAAGAATAAGGTATTCTCAAATTTTGGTGCAAAAGTGCCTTATTACAATTTTCAATCCTTTTCCTGAAAGACACGTCCTTTGATTAGTGATATTGTTTGCCCAATCACACCAGCTCAAATACCCACAGTGCTGGTGCTGTAATATGCCAATTCTGCATTTTCTCTCTCTCTCTCTCTCTCTCTCTCTCTCTCTCTCTCTCTCTATCTCTCTCTCTCTCTCTCTATCTATATATATATATATATATATATATATTCACTAAAAAAAAACTTTCTTAAGGGGACATTATGGTTAAGTTGCCCAACCAAAAACCTGTGCTCTTCCCTAAAACACCTATTCAAATGTGCCATTCTGGTTCAAAGTAAAACCGAAAACCCCCTGAAATTCACCAGTTATGGTAGGCTATGCAACCATAACTGGTCGCACCATTGTGCACTGCTAACACTAACACCCAGGACATCAAAGATGACATCACAAATGTCATTGATGACATCACTGATGACATCACATGTATATTTGATTTTCGGAGACTGGTTGTCAATGTCATGTTGGCAAAAAAATCAGGGGTTATTGGGACGTGTGTAATAAACTACATACTCCATCACGCAATATAGGGTGCTAAAGAAAATTCCATTGCAGTATTCTTTCTAATCCCGGAACCTACTCATATACAAATGTAGGTAGAGCCTGCAGCATACACCATAGAGGTTCTATAGTTGCACTTTCTAAAGTTGTACATGAAAGTGGAGAATACGTCTGTATCTGAGTTTTCAGGTGTGTGAAACATGTACTAAGTTGCTAATAATGCATCACTTACTTCATATTTCTAGTAATGCACACAAAACATAAATAGACCACAATGTATACAAATATGGGGCTAACGTATGGAGAGTACAGTAAACAAACAAGAGCCAGTATCATTAGCAACTGTCTATAATGTACATGATTGTATTCACGCACAAAAACGACAGCTTTCTTTCAGGTCTGCTTCTTCCCCTACATATGTACATTATAGGATGAGATTAAAATGTAAGGAATGTTTTGTAAAAGATTATGTGAGAATAGCAATATCTATAAATGTACTAACTTTTGAAAGTTACCTTTTGGACTGTCAGTAAATAAAACCACCTAGCCTAGATGTGGCAGTGATCAAAAACGAAGGGGCTACACATGTCATGTCATCAGTGATGTCATCAGTGATGTCATCAACGACATTTGTGATGTCATCTTTGATGTCCTGGGTGATAGTGTTAGCAGTACACAATGAGGCGGCCAGTTATGGTTGCTTAGCCTACCATAACTGGCAAATTTCAGGGGGTCTTCGTTTTTACTTTGAACCATAATGGCACATTTGAATAGGTTTTTTAGTGAAGAGCACAGGTTTTTGGTTGGGCAACTTAACCATAACGTCCCCTTAAAAAAGTTTTTTTTTAGTGAATTGTACAGGTTTTTAGTAGGGCAACTTAACCACAAGGTCCCTTTAACAAAATTGTTATTGTAACTGAATTGCACACATTTGTCGAAGGGGAACCTAAGCATAACAGCACGTTAATTAAGTTTTTATGCTGAATATACACTATCAGCATGTGATCTTGCAGATATGTAGTATAGTTTGATTACTTAACAAACATACAACGTAGACCATACAGAACCTCCTCGCTCTCAATATTGTGAAGGCACGGACTGAGCGCTTGTCTGCGGACGGACGTGGACGAGGTCATCACTACCAAAACAGTCAGGGGCCATCTGAAATTGTACTAATGTGTCACACAAAAAATGTGCAACTTTGAGAAAGGGCACAGAAAGACATTACAATTAGTAGTAAATAAATAGGGAAACCTAAACGTCTGAAACAAAAACTATGCATTTAATGACCATGTAGAATGAAATGGATTGTACCATAAAAAGAAAAAGGATGACTCCAACGTAAGTACCTCACAGAAACTCTATAGTCAGGACCGACCGTAGAAGCACGCACTTCAAGGAAGACAAATTACAGCAAAAAAGTAAGTTGACTTCATTTTTCTTATATGAGCGTGCACTTTTTTTTGGTATAAGGTGCAGAAAAAATAAAGTCTTTCTGTTCTTTACGTACAGAAATGTGCAGTACTTTGGAGTGGCTGGAGGAGAAATTTCCACTTGGGGAAATGTCCGAAGATAGCGACAGTAATGGTACACAGTGCCCTGCATAAGCAAAATAATATGCAGTATTTTATGGCCATTTAACATATATGTATATATATATATATGTATATATATATATATATATATATATGTATATATATTTATTTGTAGCAGAACCTGAAAAAAAAGAAGAGAAGCCATCAAAGGACACAGATGAAGACAGGGTGAAAAGGATAGAACGTAAAATGGAGGCACTGAATGACAATTTTAATAGTTTAAGGGAATTTGTGGAAGAATTTGTTAGAGGAAAAGTACCTTACCACTGTCCCACCTGTACCTGCCCCCCTTCTCCATTCCCCAGTGAACCGTCCCCAAACCTTCAAGAAGAAAATAGACATTTTGATGAAATATCCATCCCTTCTTCCCCACACAAATCATCTCCTCACAATCAGACCGTGTTGAACCCTATTTCCCCTATATTCATGTCAGTGTCTGCATCCTTCTGAGTTTCTGTTGATTAAAGTGCGTGTAGTTTTTTATAAAATGTTTGTATAGTTGTTGTTGAATACCGGTTAGAGACATCTTTTTTTTAAAAAAAAGACTTCAAATGTTCGCGAACAGTGCGCCTGTTCGAGCTAGCCCTAAGCAATGCAATGTGGATGTTCTAACGGCAATATACCTACCCGTACCAATGGCAACCAAGATGCAACCGATCTTAGAAGGCACCATCTGTGCAAGTTGTGTGTAAAGAAACAGAATGGGGCATGCTAAGGACATTATACCTCTCCGTACCTCTCACAAACGAGTTAACACATGTTCCTAGAACATAGTAGATAGGCAGGATGTATATAAATGAGGCAAATTAGAAGTGTTCTAAGGACACTATATTTGTCCGTATCGTCCGCAGAAAGATGGAACCGTTCGTAGAACGGGCGCGGTGGCCGGCATGTTGGTTATCAAACAAAATGGAGGTGTCCCAAGTAGACAGGACCTGTCCTTACAGTCATGAGATCCCGTACGCACATGCGCAGTATACCCATAAGTAAAGATTTTCCCTCACGGATGTGAACAGGACGTCATCATGTGACCACACCCACACTGAGCATGTGGACTCATTTGCGCACTTCGTCTGCTTCCTCAACTCTGCAAAATAACTGACACATAGATGGGAAAGTATTTTTCAGTATAACATCACCATTTGACACTTCCCATACAATAGCTCCACCTATGATTGTGTTGTTTACAATTTTTGCAGCGTTTTGCAGCGAGCAATGTGGTCACGAGCCGCATCCTTCGATCCCTATAAATAGCCACACCCCCGAGTTCATCTTCATTGTGCTTCTGGCTATAGCAGTTAGAGTTGTGCTGCCTTTACTGCTGTAGTGAACATTTGGCAGAAAGTCCTTATGGCATCCATAGCTGCTACTGCTGCATCACCCTCAGCACCACCCCCAAACCCTCCTCCGCCACCAACTTCCCAAGGGCCTGCAGAGGGATATACGGGTGAGGATGTAGAGCTCGAGGAAGAAGCGGAAGAAGAGAATGAGGTGGAGGAGCTCCGCACTACAAACACTTGGCGGGAGTCGTGGGTGTGGCGGTTGTTTTCCGTTTACGGGAACGTACCGAAAGCACGTGCGAACCTGGTCAAGTGCAACCAGTGCCAGTTGGTGCTGAGTCGCGGGAGACCTGGTGCGTACAGCTTTGGTACGACAACCATGAAGCGACACCTAACGTCGTTCCACAGTGTGGACATTCGCAAGGTGGTGCCATGTGAAGAACCTAGTAGATTGAGTTCCTCCACAGCATCCTCTGTGTCTGATCCTCTCACCACAAGAGACACTCCTGTGGGGGGGCGCATTCCTCCAGCTGCGTCACAAGCCATTCGCAATGCTGTTCACCCTTACCTTTCGAGGGTTACAATATTGTGTATGTACTGTGACACAGTTCTCTGCAGGGGGGAGAGTCTTCGAAGTGCTTTTGATGCTACAGTCACCGAGCAAGAGAAGAACTGCGCCCTACCTAAGTGAAGGACACCCTATATCTTTTTCTCTCCACCTGGCCCTTCTTATCCCCGTGGTTGGTATCCCTTCCTTAACCTCCCTTGTCCTCCTCTCCTAGTGTGTTGTGTCCATAAAAGAAGTGAACTGAAAAGTTAGCAAAATTTAACAAAAGGCTCTTTTAAGAGCCGCCTTTCTCAGTGCAACAATAGAGCTTTGAAATGACCGTTGTAGGCCCCCTCGGTTTTTTTAAAAAGTCAGCGGACAGTCACCGGACACGGAAAAATGGAGGGTGCAAGCAAAGCAAAACCAATGTACTTTTCTCTGGGAGTAATTGGTGGCTCTAAAAAGAGCCTTTCGGTGGTGTTGAGTATGATTCAAAAACTGTAGGGTGTAAAAAATGGATTACCAAATAGGTTACTATGATTTCAAAAAAAGTTGCAATGCATGTTGTACATTGCGAAGAAAAATGTGATTGCCAGCATATGTGAGATGAATTCCATCTCTGCAAAATATGAAAGAGCTGCAAAACAAAATGTTTTCATTGTGGAATGAGGACATGCCAACATCTCTTAGAAATTCACAAACAGCCTTATTCACATTGCGCCGCGCTTTCTCCATTTGTGGGCCAAATGCAGATGGACGCAGCCACTTTTGTCTTTGAGCAATACAGGAAAAAAGTATTTGGAAATTTGGAAACATGTCCATGACTTGCGCAAGTCCTTCCTTCATTGCAAATTGCAAAGAAATGCCAGAAAAATGGCCTAAACTATTGCCGCCACAATGAATGTTAAGTATTTCAGGATGACGCTCTGTCTGTAAAGTAATGCAGAGAGGTACCAAGTCCAACCAATTCATTCCACGCACACCATGCCAGTTCACTTCCACAGGAGGAAATCCAAGATCTGCAGATAGACCGCAACTTTCCGCATGCACCTTCAGCCAATGTATCCACGAGTCTCCCATAATCCAGATAATCTGTTGTCGAGCACACAGAGCCATGGCTGTCTGGTCTCCTGTCAGGGAAAAGACGTTCTGACTAAATATCTCCGTACAAAACACACCCACTGACCTTCACTGACCAATCCCTACCTTCACACATTCTCATTTGCATGCATCTCCACCCCAAAATTCCCGTTGGTAAAAGGTGGTGCCTGCAAACTACCGCCATGTTCGCGGACACGTACAGCACCAGAGCGTGCCGACTGTACAGTTAAATATTATACCCCTTTTCCACTTGAAGGTGTGCTCTGAAAAGAGCTGTTGTTTTTTATTTTTTTTGGGCAGATGCCTTACAGACATCTGTTATTTTTCTTTTTTTTTGTGCTATTTTTTGTTCTTACTTTACTCCTACAACCATTACAGAACCTTCTCCAAAGCAAGCCTCACATTCCAAAAGGATATGGCATTTCCCAAAGAAGATAATGCAACACCATCTGTTTCGAAATAAGCCGCATTACTGGGTACAATGTTCTCATGGCTGCAGAAAAACATACCAGAACGTAACATAAAAGCACACATGCCGCGATTAATGTTACACCTCCCAATACGTTGATCAGGACAGAAAACAGAACTATTGTCCCATTTTCCTTTAGGCAGTAACCCAGAAAAAAATTATTTTCGCAGTTGGAAAGATGTTCATGACTCCTTCAACCAACTGTTCCAAATCTTTCAACAAAGCACGTGAACTCATGTAGCACAAATGGCAAGCACTGTAGTGGAAAAGTACCACATGAGGACTGGTCATCGTTCGCATCTCGGTGCAAACTTGGAGAAGTGCCGCAACATTGCAATCAGTCTCAGTACTCCAAACCACTTCCACTCCTCTCACATCAAAATGATGTGCCACATGCCTACTTTCGGCATACAGCTGTAAACCTTGGACAAAAATGTCTCCAAGGACCAAAACCCTGACCCTCTGCCCCTGTGTCATCTTCAGTATACGCACCGTCTTTCGCCACAAAGGAACAATGTGAACATCTGATTGGCTGATGGCCACAGTCCCTTTTCCATGTTACATTTGCTGTAGATACCCGTATGTGACACGCCCTACCCGCGGACAAGCTGTGTCTACGTGCGGCACGTAACTCTTAGCCAGTCCTTTTACCCTTTCCACATCACTCGCGAATCCATTTCCTCATTGGACACAGCTAAGCTGTCACACAACCATCCACCAATCACATGAACTAGCCCTAAATCAAACTCCATCATCAAAATTTTGCACTTCAAATGTACTACTGATCACTGTGAATGCAAGTCGAATATCATTGCAAAGCACCTACTTCAAAAGCTACTGTGCAAGTGTCGCGGATTTCTACATACAGATCCATCCATGCGCATATGCACGCGTATAAACTACAGATATGCATATTTTACTCAGAGAACATGTGCAACCCTTATGATTTCATTTAAACAAATTATTCCAACTAAATCTGCATAGGCAACACATACCAACGCTCGTTCTTCAAGTACAAGATGTCCGATTTTTCATTAATAAACTGCACTACTTCTTTCTGTCTTCCACATAACTTATACATACGTTAGAACCCTCCCGTTTTAGTGGGCAACTCCATTTTCCATTAGGAAATGGCAAATTTTTTTACTGTGTACCGTCTACATAAATGCCACTTCCAATGCGATCATATGAGAAAAAGTAAACGCTCCTGATTGCTGTGGTGACATCTCCATTCGAGGGTCTCCCAATTTTTTAAAATCGTACTTACAATCTGAAAGTACAGATTTTTTCCCCATTTACTATACTAACCTATCGCTTACAAACCTCTCTGCCATAGATAACAAAGCTTAAAAGAAAGAAGTCATTTGCGTAACCTAAAAAGTGTACATAGTTCTGAAGCACGTGCAACTGCCATACTGCAAGTAACATAGAAAGTCAGCACATCCACTGTGTTCAAATGTCAAAGATGAATACTGCGACGAAAAATACAACATTAACAAGCACTCTAACATCACAGCTTTAAACACACAAAGTTACTAACTTCTTCTTTTTACAATTGCAGTCAAGACTACTGTCCTGAAAATCAACAGCATCTACACTGCAAACGACATATCCAAAGAAACCTGGTCAGTCTTAAAAAAAAGTAAGTACAGTACGACCTTTATAATCTAGCTAATCCTCAAACAGACTGTATTGGTTATGTATTTAGTTTGTGCACCAAAAGCAAACAGTGATTTCTGAACCATTCTACCCACAAATCGCCATTTACTAAACAAAGATTAACAGGCAGAATGACTCACAAATCCCTGTATGTTTGGAACTCAAATAACAAACAGATCCCTTAGAATGTTAGTACTAGAAAACAAAAAGCTGTTTTAATTTTATGCCAGTCCCTTCACTATTAATGCTTCTCCTCACCACTAGCCCACTTTCTACTCTCATCTGAAGCACATTGTAGTAGTATGTAAACAGAAAACTAGACTTCCCAAATCATTTAAGAGGCCAATACACATTCACACACCACCACAAAGTGCTTACCCAGCAAACTCATGCACACCAACACACAAAACACATACATTGTACAACAGACCAAACCATGCCTTTTTATTTCTTCAACAGACCCCAAAAAATGCCTACCATTGAAAGGAACACAGAAGTAGAGCAAATAAAAATAAAAGTATCCAACCTAAGCATCCATCTGTAGGAGAGTTTCTAGAAAATGTTTTAACAAAACAGCTAATACATTTGTTTACCAAAACAACACAAGCCTCAACTACCGAAACTTTACCTCCTCCAACAAAATGTGGCACAAAGCACAAAACTCTTCACAAAAAATCGGCTACCAGTACCGCTAACAATGCTCCTATTAATCCTGATATAGTAACAAGAAGCTATAGTAAAAAAAATATTTTAGCAAAAATGTTTCGCCACAGAGTCCTTCAGAATCTAATAAAAAGAGGACCGAAATCATCCACACCCCTTAAAACCTACCGTAGAAAAATAATCCTACAAGCTATCGTGGACAGTGCAATCATTCTCAAAAGGAAGTTGTTTATATTGGTGTTAAATAGAATTAAACCACTAACAAAAGTCCCAAACTGCAAAAGAAACTTATCAATAAAAGACATGTGAACAAAAACAACTTCTTACATATTTGTGGAGGTGAATGGAGTCACACAACTACCACAGCACCATATTTTAATGAAGAAGCATACAAACAAAATCAAACAAACACAATTGCCATCCATAGCAGTGGACGAGGATATGAAAAAATCAATAATACCATCATGGAACAAGAAACAATGCTTAGAAAAGTATTGCCTCAAAACTCAGAATTACCTCTCGATTCAACTAAATCAGACCATGCAGTATACAGTATACAAATGTCCGTGCACGTCAATGTGTGCCATTCGTAATAAATCATTCAAATCTTTACGTCAGTTCCTCAATCAGTATGTGAAAGGTAAAGAGAAAATTAAAATTAAAGTGCTGCAAAATATGGATATATGTCCAGTGCGCAAATACACAGGACTACAAGGACATACACTAGCCTGCATTTCTGGACCTATTTGCAAAAGCACCTTCCATGATATCAAAAGGATATCAATACATCATTCAAATGTAAGAAACCTAGGGCCTCATTACGACCCGTGCCGTAGCCATGGCGCTAGTAGAGCCATTGTTGCCACCGGTATTTTACCGATTCCGCCATGGTGAATGGCAGAATTACCGCCCCATTCCAAGGTTGGTGGGGCGGTAATTCCCCATTCACCATTGGCCCTTCCCCATTCCCATTTTTGCCCCCATAGGGCTCAATTGAAATGGGAAAGGTGGTAGTTATGGTTAGGCAAATTGCGGTACCGTAATTACCTCCAAGGTCCCTTTGCAGGTCCATTCCTTAATGGCTGGTAAACTCAGCCGTTAAGGTAGGGACCCACAAAGGGACCTCATAATTAGGCGGTAAGGGGTTAACGGTGCTGCCTCCTTTTACGGCGGCGTTAACCCCTTACCACCTGGGTCGTAATGAGGCCCATAGTGTATGAAATATACTATGCTAAAAGTCCAGCTTCAGAATTAGCCAATTTAAATAAGACTCTTCTGCATGGTACATCCAAGTATCTACAAGAAGAAATTGACCATATCCAGAGAAAAGTTTTTGGAAGTGAAAGTCACTAGTGCAGTAGTTTTAGAACAGACTACCAACATTTCTGCACATAACAACCTTCTATTACACACATACAAAAAAGAAATACTAAAATTTAAAAGTACATCCGCTGAAGTACCAAACCATGTGTCTGTGTGTTGCCGCAGAACGTTTTACAAAAGGAACACAAAAAATGTAGACATAGCATACAAAATAGAAGACAATGAAGATTCCAAATGGTTTGAATTCGCTCTCTACCTTTTAGCCGAAAACAAATATGAAATAAGTGAACCCTTAATATGTTGTAGTTACTGCACTACAAAACTAGACAACAATCAAAGTCCTTCACGTGCTATCACAAATAATTTGGAATTGCTCCCATTACCAAAAACCTTGCAACAACTCAATTTGTACGAGAGCATCATAATTCAAACAGTTCATCCATTTCAAGCAATTATACGCCTTCACCCAAAAACAGCCAAATGACCTCCCTCTGAATTGGTGAAAGGCATTCGTGGCAAAGTAGTTTTTTTGCCGTTAGATGTAACAGAAAATGTACACACTCTAGGGGCCTCATTACGACCCAGGCGGTAAGTTACCGCCTGGGTCGTACCTTTACCGCCATGGCGTAAACTACGTTTACGCCATGGTGGTTGGCGGATTTACCGCCCCATTCCAAGGTGAGTGGGGCGGTAATTCCCCATTTCCCATTTACCCTTCCCCATTCCCATTTTTGCCCCATAGGGCATAATGGGAGTGGGGAAGGAGATAATTACGCCACCGTAAATTACGGTGCCGTAATTATCTCCAAGGTCCCTTAGCGCCATGGATTTTAACGCCTGCAAAAAGCAGGCGTTAAACTCACCATGGTGCTAAGGGACCTTGTAATCAGGCGTTAAGGGTCGGCGCCGTTTGGGGCGCCGTAAACCCCTTAACGCCTGGGTTGGAATGAGGCCCTAGGACTACAACGTTCAATAGAACATTCTTTAATTGTGTTGGTAAATGGTGTACCAACCGAAGACAAAAAAAATTGGCAACAGCTGGTGGACTTACATAAAGTTAGACAAGCCTTGCAATATCTAAAAGACAATAACGAATACTACAAGGAAATATATATTGAAGAAAGCTTAAGGGAAACAACTGAAATAATTGAACAGTCAGCAGAAACTGGACAATTTGAACTTCTGGATCCTGCTGCAGTATCCACTATTTTGGACCAGTACACAATTCATCCATTGCATTCCAATGAAAGCATAGATGATGCACTAGAAACTTACCAACAATGAGCATATGGGAAAGAAGTATAGAAGCACATGCTTTTCCACTGCTATTTCTAACAGCCAAAGGTGGAAGGTACGATGATAGACCCACTCAGATTACGGCATCAGAATACCGCCCATTCCGAATGTATTCCCAAGATCCCAGGTTTAGACAAAATGTGGAATACATATTCCACCTACTCTTCGAAAGTGAACTAGCAACCCTATGTTGCGGAGTTGCACACATTTTGAAATGTGGAACCCACTTTCAAAATATGTCAGCTACACAATTAATACAAAAAATACAAGATAAAGATGAAGGTTTACAGTCAAGTATAACAAATTTGTTTGCAAACATGTGTGGTACAAAAGAATACTGGTTTCCGATGACACAGAGACGTACGTTGTATAATCAGAAACCTTGGACCACCGACTTGGTTTGTTACACTAAGTTGTGCAGAATATGCATGGGAAGACTTACATGAGTTCCTACGCATATCAAACAACAACAAAACCAACATACATTTATTAACACCTGGAGAACTTTGCTCTCTAGATCCAGTTAATGTGTCAAGATATTTCCATCATTGTTTCATTGCTATGCTACACTTTATTTGCAATGAAACTGTTCCTCCCCTCCGAGAAATGCAGCACTTTCTTTTGAGAAAAGAATACCAAGCGAGAGGAGCACCACATATTCACATGTTTTTATGGATCAAATGTGCACCTAAATTTGGTCAGGACACTGATGCCACTGTTTTGCAGTTCATCCAAAAAATGCCACTTGTGAAATCCCTTCACAACGGACACATAGTGACCTGCATGGGCAGATTTTACAATTTCAAAGACACAAATGTGGCAAATATTGTCATCACAAATACAAAAACAAAGGGAAATACTACACCAAATGCCGGTTTGGTTTCCCTAGACCAGTTGCAGAAACAGGTGAAGTGAACAACTTCATGTATTCAGTTCGACATAGTGTAAAAGGTAAATCGCCTAAAAACACGTAGTATATAAAAAGAACCAAAGAATGTAAATATATCAATGATTACAATGCAATCATTGCCCTCTTATGGAATGCAAACATAGATGTACAGTACATTGCAGACAATTCCACTGCTGTGGCGCGATATGTTACGGCCTACTTAACAAATGCTGAAAAAACAGAGCTTTAAGACCTCTATCTCAGAAATTGTACAGCCTAGGCATAAAAATGCTCTTTCATAGAGAATGTGGCACCTATGAAGCAGCAGATCATTTAACTGGTACTGCTTTTTCGGAAAATCAGACAACATAGTATGGTTAAGTCTTAGTCCTGCTAAATCTCAAAAAAGAGTTCTGAAATCGTATGAGGACATAGAAACAATTGCCAGAAATGATACCAACAGCCAAGACATTTTAAAAAACAATTTACTGGACACATACTATCCGAACAGGAGAAGCTCAAAACTTTGGATACAAAAATAATGTAAAACCTGATGAAAGCAAAGGCAGATATACAGTCACAGATTGTGAAGGCAGCTTAGTGAAACTTACAAAACGAAGCTTGATTAATCATGTTAAATTGTCATTACAAACTCCTCAACAGAAAGAACTGTATTACATGTCTCTACTACAACATTTTAAACCATGGAGAAAAGAGGAAGAGATACTAGATAACTATGACTGCTATGAAGATGCTTTCAAAGCAAATGAAAGTACTATCACCGATGTGAACTTCACGCAGTACAAAGCAATGTTGCACAATGAACAGCAACACAAAGAAGAACTTCAGGCCCAACTAGATAAGGACACTTCCGACAGTAGTCAACCTTCTGTTACAGGAAATCAAGAACCACTAGGACAGCCACTAATAGCAAATGAGGCAGAATTAGCTATGACAGAAGTGGAAAACACCATGTGTCACTATCAAGAAAATATAGAAGACTTAACTGTACAACAAACAAAACTTAACAAAGAGCAGCGCACCATTTTTGAAGACCTAACAAAACATATTGCACATGGTGTAGAACACAAAAATAAAGAATGTACCTGCCAAAATTACAAACCAATACTACTGTACGTCAGTGGTGAAGCTGGGTCAGGAAAAACATTCTTAATCAAAATCATCAGCAAGTTCCTTCAGCTATTGACAAACAACAAACTATCAGCTGTTGTAACTGCCCCCACAGGTTTAGCTGCCTACAACATAGGCAGTGTCACTTTACACCGATTACTACTTCTTCCAGTAGAACACCAAAACAAATTAGACTACTACAAACTTTCTGCAGAAGCTGCAATGGAACTACGCAGAGTATTAAAACAAATGAAAATGCTACTAATAGATGAAGTGAGCATGTTGCCCAACCTACAGGCCGATTCATGGAATCAATGTGCGCCGAAAATTCTGACGCAAGCGTGCGAAAACGTGCGATTCGCAGTGAAAGAGTGGAAATCGCAGTGCAGGTGTGAATATCGCAGGGAAACCATCGCACATCTATTCATGGAAGTCCGTGCGTGAGTAAAATTAGGGATGTGCGCTGAAAAAGTATGCGCCGCACGCCGGCGCACAGGTCATCTAATGGCATGCGCCAAGGCCACAGTGAAAGCGCACATAGCGCGGCACACATAACAAAAGTAGGCGGAACACGGGGCGGAACACTCGGAATGGGGAACAACTCATGAAAATGTGGGCTTCACGGGGAAAGTACAGGAGGCAAGTGCACGGAACGCCCACACGCTCGCCTACAATACATATTCATGGAATCGAATAGGGCAAACCAGCGCACGGACAAAGATGCGCCCTGACCCCAACCCGTCCGCCACAGGAAGGCAGGCAGTAGCGTCCCTGCGCAGGAAAAAAATGTGCACCAAAATTTGCGCTAACAAAAAGCACGTATACACAGCTCTGATGAATGTCCCATTCTGTGGCCCTCTAGGACAAATGACGTGCAAAGGGGTACGCGACAAACATGGACACCCGCTGTGTGAATAATAGCCTGTGCGTGTATTTCAGGGGTGCGCGGGAAGTTTTACACGCGATCGGGCCTCGGGGAGCGGGGTACGTGTATTTCAGGGGTGCGCAGGTGTTTTCACACGCGATCAGGCCTGGGGGAGCGGGGTACGTGTATTTCAGGGGCTCGCGGGTGGTTTCACACGCGATTGGCCTGGGTACGTGTATTTCAGGGGCTCGCGGGTGGTTTCACACGCGATCGGGCCTGGGGGAGCGGGGTACGTGTATTTCAGGGGCTCGCGGGTGGTTCCACATGCGATTGGCCTGGGTACGTGTATTTCAGGGGCTCGTGGGTGGTTTCACACGCGATCGGGCCTGGGGGAGCAGGTACGTGTATTTCAGGGGCTCGCGGGTGGTTTTACACGCGATTGGGCCTGGGGTAGCGGTTACGTGTATTTCAGGGGTGCGCGGGAAGTTTTACACGGGATCGGGCCTGGGGGAGCGGGGTACGTGTATTTCAGGGGTGCGCAGGTGTTTTCACACGCGATCGGGCCTGGGGGAGCGCGGTACGTGTATTTCAGGGGCTCGCGGGTGGTTTCACACGCGATTGGCCTGGGTATGTGTATTTCAGGGGCTCGCGGGTGGTTTCACACGCAATCGGGCCTGGTGGAGCGGGGTACGTGTATTTCAGGGGCTCGCGGGTGGTTTTACACGAGATCGGGCCTAGGGGAGCGGGGTACCACTCACCGTCTGCCTTGCGTGTAGAAGAACGCGTAGCCATCACCCATCCGCTGTGAAGTAATAGCGTGTGAACCCCAACGCCTGGAAAACACACGCACCGCACCCCACGAAAAGCACGTACAGAGCAATGGAAATACACGTGGGATCTTCAAGCCCTGCCAGGGCAACGCCCGTGCGCGATACGTCACAGACGCGCTTATGCGCTAAGGGCCTTTGGTCCAATGAAATCGCGTATGCGTGCTGACGTGCTTACGCGCTAAGGGCCTTTCCTCGAATTACACGCTGACGTGCAGAATTTTCACGTGCCAACTCACTTCGTATCAAGCTGACCACGCGTAAGCACACGGAAGACCACGCTCCTGCCCAAAAGGCCAAATTACTGCCCCCCAGAGCCCCGAGCAGCCTCCCACGAGCCATCTGCTGCTGCCTGCCTGCCTGCCTGCCTGCTGCCACCGTGCCCTGCCATTTGGTGCCTGCACATCAGCCATCTGCAGGGGTCCAGTTGCTGTGTCCACCCCTGCTGGAACAGAACACTCCCGACTGGGATACCATTGCTCCACAGCCCAGCCCCAGGACCCAGTTGCCCACCCCGCCTGCCTCGGGGGTCGCCATGTCGGGGCAAACACCATCCGAGACCACTGGCGACCCCCAGCCAGAGGGGCAGAGGGCCACCAGCTTCAGTCAGAAGGAAGTTGGTGTCCTGGTGGAGCTTGTCCTGGGGCATTATGATGCCCTCTTCGGATCATCACGCGCCGACAAGGAAGGACGGGACAGGATCTGGGACAACTTTGTGGTTGCCATCAACGCGGAGGGGGTGGCAACCCGCAACATCAAGCAAGTCAAGAAGCGCTGGGAGGACTTGAGGTCCAGGACCCTCATAAAGGCCCAGCGCCTCGTGGAGGGGGGCCCAGGCAGCATGAGTACCATCCAGATGAGGGTCCTGGAATGCGTACGCCCAGCGCTCCATGCCCAGATCCTTGAGAGGCAGACCCGTCTGGAGTCGAGCGGTAAGTGGCCAAGCATTGCTGTGTGATACAGGGCATGTTGCAGTGTGCTGGTTGTCTGATACTTGCCTGTATGTTTGACATAGGCCATGTACGCATGTGTGTGTGCAGGGACATCATGGTCATGCATGTGAGACCAGTAATGTGTGAAGCACACGGTTGGTGTATGTGTTTAAATGCAACATGGGGAGCCCTATGCGGAATGGACACATGAGAGCATGCCAGACTCTGTTCCTGGACATGGGTGGGGGTGAGGGATGGGTGCTGATGCCATGTACATGTATGGTGTCCATGTCTGTGTGTCTGACCTACTTGTCTGTGACTTGTGAATGCCATGGATGCATGACACATGTCTGTGACAATGTTCAGAATCACTGATGCAGCCTAGTTATCCTTTCATCCACTGTCTCTGGAGTGTACGAGTCCAGATGGATGAAACTACGGTGAAGTGTGTGCATGTGATAGGCATGACCCATGATGCATGTGAGTTCCAAAACAAGATTGTATGTTTCAAGAGTCCCTTGGACATGTATGCTAATGTCCATAGCATGCGCCGTGCCTGTTACTGCATGTGTTTTGCCTACACTGACCCATGTGTTGTGGAGGGACATGATGGAAGTGATCTTTGACAGTGCCACTCATCTGCTATTGCTTCCTGTCTAGGGGACCATTGTACAGTACCCTGATGCTTGTGTTCTATGTCTCCCTCTACACAGCGCCAAGTGAAGAAGAGGGCGGAGACGGCGCTGTGGAGCAAAGCGGCGGGGATGCCCCCACGGCTGCAGCGGAAGGGGTGGGTGAGACCCCACGGGGGCTTGCAACGGCGGAAGACGGTGTGGAGCCATCCAGGTTGGTGGTTTCCACAGAGGAGGAGGAGGCCGCTACTGAGCCGCACATGGGGCTTGGTGGGGGCATCCCTGCTGGTGCAAGTGGTGCAGTCCAGGGGCAGGGGCAGGAGGCAGCACAGGTCACTGTGGAGGGGCCTGTGCATGTCACTGTCCCTGACACTGTGACTGCACCACCATGCACCAGCAGGGATGCCCCATTCCAGGCCCGTCTGCAGGTAGGGGGGATGTTCATGTCATCTGACTCCCCTCCACCTGCGGACGAGGGGACCCCTGGCCGTATGGAGAAGGTCCTGATTGGTGTCGCGTTGCGCAAGGGTGTCATTCGTGATGACGTGCGTGCTTCCCGGGGGGAGCACGCACGTCATCACGAAGAGCACCGTGCCAACGTGGCCCAGTTGGGAGCGGCCGTGTTCGGGGGTTTCGTAAATGTGTCGGCCACTCTGGCGACCCTCTCCTCCTCTGTGGAGGCTATGCGCCAGTCGTTCTCCATGCCGGCTTCCGGCCCAGATGCCACCAGGGCCCCCTGTGGACCTGCCCCGACCAACGCAGCCAACTCGGTGGGGATCCCATCCCTGCCACAGTCGGGAGTCAGAGGTCCAGAAGGGGTGGACACACCAGCAACTGGACCCCAGCAGATGGAGGATGTGACGGCATCATTGGGCAGGGCACGTGCACGACGGCGTCAGTGGATTCCATCAGCCTGGATGCCATCGTGCTGGCACAGGCAGTTGCGTCGGAGGCAGTGGCAGGCTCGACGTGGGAGGCATCATGGCTCGGGGCCATCAACATCAGGGGGGCAGGCATCGGCCGGAGGGCAGGAGAACCCTGGAATGGGAGTGTCTTCCGTGTGGGAACGGTTGGGCCAGCAGATAGGTGCGGAGCGGCGGCGGGCAGAGGAGAAACGCCTCACAATGGTCAGGGCGGAGAACTCCATGCAGAGGGCGCTGAGACGGGCTGAGTGCCTCGAGGGTATTCGCAGGGAGTTGGAGTTGGACACTGCATTATCCCTGCGAGACCTCGGGGCCAGGGAATATGCCCGCCTCCAAGCCATTGAACAGGAGTTTGATGATGCCCTGGCCGATGACATCAACCAGTGAGCCGTCGGACTAGCCCACTGCCATTGTAAATAGTTATGTAGTTAGTGTTAGGTTTCCTTTGCTTTTTTCTTTATTTTGGACCTTTTGGACAATGGACCACATTTTTGTATATAGTTTTTTTATTAGTTAGCATTTTTAGATAGGTTTCATTTCTTCAGTTGGGATCATGGACCCTGGATTATTTTTCTGTATATAGTTGACTGTTGGATTATACTTTTTTTTTTTGATTTACCCATGGAGCAATGGTTTTCCATTTTGTTTTTCCCTTGGATTTACTTTTTTGAACTGTGACTTTGGACACCTTTCCTTTGGATTCTGATTTGTTGTTTTTCATTATTTTATGGACATGCTGCTTTTCGTTTTTAATTCCCATTGTCGTTTGTTTATTTTTAATTCTATTTATGTTGCTTTTAATACATTTTTTTAATCAAACTTCAATGTGTTTCATCATCTCATTGTTTTCATGCATGTCATGATATGGGTTTTGACATTCACTTACACCCATTGTGTGTATGTGAGGGACATGTGTTCACTTACATACTTGCCATTGGGGTTGTATCATGTAATTGGCATTTATAAGTGGGTGGATGCAATACTTGGGTGGGTGTTTGGCATGTGGAGGCTGCCCATAAGGGCCAGGGATCTAGATTGTGATGACGTGTTGGCTGGGGGACATGTGTCGGGACCTGCGGGCAGGTGCCCTGCACTGCTGGGGTGTGGGGGTGCAGGGGGACATGAGTGGGACATGAGTGGGGGCCTGCGGGCAGGTGCCCCGCACTGCTGGGGGGTGGGGGTGCAGGGGGACATGAGGGGGACATGAGTGGGGGCCTGCGGGCAGGTGCCCCACACTGCTGTGGGGTGGGGGTGCAGGGGGACATGAGGGGGACATGAATGGGGGCCTGTGGGCAGGTGCCCCGCACTGCTGGGGGTGGGGGTGCAGGAGGACATGAGGGGGGGCCTGCGGGCAGGTGCCCCGCACTGCTGGGGGGTGGGGGTGCAGGGGGACTTGAGGGGGGCATGAGTGGGGACCTGCGGGCAGGTGCCCCGCACTGCTGGGGGGTGGGGGTGCAGGGGGACATGAGGGGGACATGAGTGGGGGCCTGCGAGCAGTTGCCCCGCACTGCTGGGGGGTGGGGGTGCAGGGGGACATGAGTGGGGGCCTGCGGGCAGGTGCCTCGCACTGCTGGGGGGTGGGAGTGCAGGGGGACATGAGGGGGACATGAGTGGGGGCCTGCGGGCAGGTGCCCCGGACTGCTGGGGGGTGGGGGTGCAAGGGGACATGAGTTGGTGATCAGTAGTGCAAGGAGACATGTGCCTTTGCTGGGGGGCATGCCCATGTTGGGTGGGCTGCCTGCGGGACATGGCCAGGGGTGCAGGGTAGTCCCCTGTGGTGTGGGCTGCCTGCAGGGGCCGTGGAGGGTGTACAGGGAACACCTGGGAGGACCCACACTGCCAAATCATGTGTAGGACTCCCCGGCACCCTGAAATACACGTACCCAGCACAATCGCGTGTGGAACTTCCCACGCACCCATGAAATACACGTACCCAGCACAATCGCGTGTGAAACTTCCCACGCACCCCTGAAATACACGTAACCGGCACAATCGCGTGTGAAACTTCCTGCGCACCCCGAAATACACGTACCCTGCTGAAATCGCGTGTGGCACTTCCCGCGCCCCCCTGGAAAACACGGACCCAGCCCAATCGCGTGTGGAACTTCCCATGCACCCCTGAAATACACGTACCCAGCACAATCGCGTGTGAAACTTCCCGCGCAGCCCTGAAATACACATACCCAGCCCAATCGCGTGTGGAACTTCCCGCGCACCCCGAAATACACGTACCCAGCCCAATCGCATGTGGAACTTCCCACGCACCCCTGAAATACACGTTCCCCGCTTGGCGTTTGCTGTTTGGCAGCCCTGTAAACTGGTCCAGGGTTAGCGCAGCCATTTGCGCTGAATTGGGACTTTTGATGGATTCCCCTCCGATTCAAAGAAGTACTTAAAATAAACTACGAACAACTCTTTGCAGGGAAATACATTATCGTTTTCGGAGATCTTCTACAATTGACACCAGTGAAAGGGGAACCTATTTTTAAAACCGAAGGACACAAACTCTGCCGTAAAACTGTTGGCAGCATAGGAAATGTCAACCTTTGGCAACATTTCAAATACAGAGAATTAACAGAAAACATGCAGCAATCTGCAGATCTCACTTATGCCAACATCCTGAAAAATATTAGAGTTGACGTACATGGTATGACACTACCCATGAGTGAGCAAGCCACAACAAGACTAAGGAGTTTAGAAAATTCAATATCCAACACAGCTGGGTTGGAAAAAATATTAAAATTATCCTTAAATTGTACAGTAATGCTGAAACGCAAACTTGACGTGGAGCAAGGGCTGGTTAATTAGGGGCACTGGGTACAGTTGTTGGCTTTCAATCATACCTGCGTGACAGCAACTTTCAGTTTGTCAATATTCGCTTTGAAAAACTTTCAGAAGTGAAAAGAATAGGGCGCTCAACTGCTCAATTCCTTTTGTTTAAAGACATGTATGTACGTAGAGAACAATTTTCTCTAACTCTTGCATATGCAGTCACCATTCATAAACCTAAAGGTCTTACCCTAGACAAAGCATTGATAGATATTGGAAACACAGTCTTTAAAGAAGGCATGAGCTACATAGCACTATCACGCTTACGTACAATTGACGGTCTATTTCTAATCAACTTTGATGCAAATAAAGTGACCGCTGATATTCCTTGCATCTTGGAATACAATAGACTGCAGTCACTGTACACCCCCCATATGAAACAATATCCTGTTCCAGAAAAATTGAAACGTGGTAAAAGAAAAGTAATTCAATCAGAAATGCAACAGAATCTGATAGCAAATCCTTCAAAGAAAAGAAAAGAAAGAAAAGGGTCATCAATTACCACAAGCAAAGAAGAACCTATTAGGGAAAGTAAACCAGGTACTTCTTCAAAGAAGGAAGAGAAACTCTGAAAAAAGCACTCAGAAATTGAACTAACTGGTCCATTCAAATTTTCAAATGAAAGTGGTGTAAGTTGCTATGCAAATGTAGCAATGAATATTCTATTTCAATTGTCACCAATGGTGAACAATATTTACTTACACAGTACAGACCAATTGTGTTTGCAAATGTTAGTCCTTCATAGAAACGCAACAAACAATCCTGACAACACGTACAGTGTTCATGGAATAAGACAAGAATTGGACAACTGTGCTGGAATGGTGAGATTCACTATAAACACACAGGAAGATCCACAAGAATGTCTCATGTACTTACTACAAGTACTGGAAAACAAAAGCATACCTATAAATGAAATCTTCCAGATTTCATACATGTGGAAACATACGTGCACTCTCTGTAGCAATGTCATACAGGAACAAATCCCAAATGAGCGATTTGTGTATGTATCCATACCTAATTATGAATCCATTCCATTTCAGCAACTAGTACAGAATGCAAACCATGGCAGATTATGTACTATCTGCAATTCAGACAATCGCTCCACCTTACTGATACAAACTCATAGTAATTACATAATACTTATGCTGCTATGTTATAATGCAGATGGTACCAAAAACAATTGCAAGCTGACCGGATTCACACACGGTCAAGTGTCACTGGGAAAGAAAACCTTTACAACAGTAGGTATAATCTACCATGCAGGAGCTACAACCAATGCAGGTCACTACACTGCATACATTAAAAAGAAATGTGGATGGGTGGAATGTAATGATAGCACCATTACTGTGAAGCAAAGATTGCCAGCTAATCTTACAAACGCGCATTTAATCAACATTACCGAACAATGAAGTGAAAGCCTACATACAGTCAGAATACGCCAACAGGTATCTAACTGCCCAAGAGTGTGTAACAATAACACAGATAAATGAAAACCACAGAAGCATAACAACGAATGCACAGTTAGAATACGCCAACAGGTATCTAACTGCTGTTAAAAATATCAACAATGCTACAAGCATAACATAAATCAGAAAGAATAAGGAAACACTCAAAGAAAGGAAAGAAATAGTTTGTACCATAGCAAATGAATGTTTTTTTTAATCCAACAAGGATTTTTTTCTCCTAGACCCAAGGATTTCAAAAACAAACACAGAAACTGAGCACTATGCACAGTACACTGGTTTGTAAACTAAGTATGAGGGTAAAAAAAGCTAAACTGTCTATTACACAATGTAAGAAGTCTTCATAAAATGCAAACACTAACATGCTTTTTTCTTTTATCACAGAAATTAAAAAAGGCTAGGTACGCCAAGTACTCCAGTCATGTAAAACATGTGTGGATTCTGCACAAATTAAACAGTAAGTATAATTATAAGCATTTCATACATATGCGAATCAACACGGCTAATCTATAGCAGTAATATGATACAGTGACTATAGGCTCGACCTAGCATCTTTGATGTATAACCCACCACCTACACCCTACAGGCAAGCAACCCACACTCTAGGTCATACCCACAAACATCGCTACATATCAAAACCATGGTGCTTCTAATTCCATTACTTTTAAGGTTAGATTTGCGTGCGTGGTCTGCAGCCATACAACCAAGACAGTACAACATGCACACAGGGGCGTGGCTAGGCGCCGAGGCAAGATGGCCGCCTAGGGGATCGGCTCCGCCTCACATTAAAATAAAACAGCATTAGGGAACATAATATTTTATAAATACTTACCTTATCTTCATACCGAGCGTCTTAAACATCCCGCTCGCACTCGGTGAAACTTATCCGCGGCTCCGGCGTCAGGAAGGACTTCACACGCTGCAGTTCCAATCAAGGGCTTCCGCATCGGAAGGACGTCGGAACGCGAACCGCCCCTCGTGAGGAGAGGGGCGGCGTCCTTCATCAGCTGACACCGCTGGCTGGGCCTAAACCTCAAGCACTTTTTCACGAGAACGCCACCTACTGGAGAAAAAAAAAAACATCATCTTTAAAGTAAGAAACTGCTTTTAAGCGCACACGCTAACATTTCATATAAAAGCATTCTGATGGAAAAGGCTTAGGGGGAAAAAAAAAAAAAAAAAAAACTTTTAAAATAAACAAGAAAGACTGAAAAGTTTGAAGTATAATAGAGGCAACACAGGTCTCCAACCTTATTAAGGAAGATAAAAGTTATTAAAGGGGCGAACAGGCTCACAATACTAAGCACGTCAGTCAATCTCCCTTCTACAAAAACTCATTTCTCCTTTAAACCTTATATTACTACCATGCCTTCTAGTTGCAACTTACCGATATTGTTCTGTCAAGCAGGATTATAATCACACAGCCGGTTTATACCTACAGCTCCACTAGTCCAAACCCTATCTATGGTCAACAGCTATAAACAACACATCTATTGCAACCTTCAGTAGTATATTCCTTATTATTCAGGGCTTTTCCACGTTTTGGTCTCTCCAGGTCAGAGGTAAGCTTTGGGAATAATATGGATGTAATAATTATATACTACTCGTCAGCATAAATATCTTCCACAAAAAAAAAAAAAAAAAAAAATTACACGCCATAACTACTCGCACATATTATCATCTTCTCAGTTATGGCAACCAGCAAGGCAAATCTTAAAAATGGCACCTCTACCAAAGACGCCACCGCCTCCTCAACTACTCTAAAAAGACCCAAAAATGACTCCCCACCTCCAATTGGATTCTCAGACTCCGCGATTGAAACCATTCTAGCTGAAATAAGGGCACTCAAACCCTTTATGGAAACCACTAACACAAAGTTACAACAACTTGATGAAAGGTCGATGGGAGTTATCAACAGAGTAGATGAGGCAGAGAAAAGAATTGGCGCGCTTGAAGATTTATCACCCAAGGTTGCACAAATGGAGAAATCCATCAAAGAACTTCAAAAGCATAACGAAGATTTGGAAAATCGGAGTAGGCGTAACAACCTACGCATCTCGGGCCTGCCTGAAGGAGCTGAGGGCACAGACCCCATTGCCTTCCTACAAAAATTCCTACCGGCCATACTACATTTGCCTTTGGAAACCACTTTTAATATACAATGTGCCCATAGGATTGGCCAACCCTCAGCCTCTCCCTCAGCTCGTCAGCCACCAAGAACGCTCATTTTTTACCTGTTAGAATACTCTCAACTGCAACTTATCATCTCCACAGCTAAAGAACGTAAATCTCTAATCTGGCATGGTAGTAAGTTATTTATCTCACAGGATGTTGCTAGAAGTACAGCCCAAAGAAGAAAGGTCTTTCTAGCGTTCCGGCCTGCCCTTAAACAACTTAATGTCCGATACGGCCTGTTCCACCCTTGCTCCTTTAAAGTTACATACGAAGGACGCTCTGCAGTCTATGATGATCCCGCTGACCTAAGGCTCTTCATTCAATCCATCAAAAATGAAAACATGGACACCTCTTCTCCAGCGGTGGCCTCTAATTCATCTACTACTTGAAACTGGTTCCCCATCACTTGACTTTTACACTCATAAGTATCTAATTACCTAATGCTTTGAATTTACATTGATATTAACTATGTGGGGTGGGCGCTCTTTTGGGTCCATCTTCCACAGGAAGTCGCTTTTTCCTAGTTAGCGACTCGGTAGGCGTTTCCTATCCCCCATATATATATCCCCTCAACTCCTTATCCCATGTCCTGTTTGATCCCCAAATTCATTCATTCGTCATGGTATACTACCGGTCAAGATGTGATCAAACCCCTATCTCCCTTCCCTGACCCTCAATGTTCCTTCCTTCAGCACAAATATTGGTGTATACATTATTTCAATCGAATGACAATGGTATATGTGTATTTTTGTACGATAGCTATAAGATGTATGAATATCAAATTTCCGCCAGCTAGATGATATTTAAATGCATTACATGGAATATTAAGGGTTGCAAGAATCCAATGAAAAGATGTAAAGTACTATCTCACTTAAATAAATTTAAACCAACGATAGCTTGTCTACAAGAGACACACTTATCCCTCAAAGAATCAATGAAACTCAAGTCTCTTTGGGTGAAGGAAGTTGTTGCTAGCCCAGCTTTATCCAAGAAAAATGGTGTCGCGATACTTATTAGCAAAAAACAACCCTACAAAATCCTTGCCCAAGATGCAGATACAAATGGTAGATGGGTTTGGGTGAAACTGCAAATTGACACGACACAATTATCAATTCTCAACATTTACGGACCTACACTACCAGATCCCTCCTTTTGGATTAATATCAAACAAATGATTTTGAAAAATGATTTCGTCAACCTGATAATGTGTGGCGATGTCAATCAGGTTCTTGACCCCTTTTTGGATCGAAAATCCAGTTGCATATTCAAACCCAACAAAACTCACAAATCCTTTATAAATTGTCTAGGAGAGACAGGACTAATTGATTCATGGAGGATATCTCATCCTTCACATTTGGATTATACCTACCATTCTCCCCCACACAACACATTGTCACGTATTGATTATATTTTTGCTACAAAAACTCTTTCGGGATCCATTATAGACTCAAAGATTGCCAATATCATTATTTCTGACCACGCTCCTGTCATTACTTCCTTCTCCCTTACAGATATGAAAAAGGGTTCTCCCAGATGGAAACTTAACAATTTTCTTTTAAATGATCCTAAATCTATTCAATCCATCAACGCTTTCATTCAACAATACTTTAACGAAAACCAAGATCGAGATACCTCCACTGTCAATAATTGGGATGCTTTCAAAGCGGCCCTTCGTGGTCACATAATGGCCCTATCAGGCAAGAATAAAAAAATCAGGAAAAAACATCTCGATGATCTTTACTCTAAACTCACTATTGCAGAACAACATTATTATACTAACACTAACTCAGCCAATCTACGACAAATCATTAAGATACGCTTTGAAATCAATAAAGAAATTACTGAGTTGGCGGCAGGAACCATTCTTAAGTATAAAACTAAGATCTATCAAACTTCTAATAAAGCAGGTCAAATGTTAGCCTCCTATCTAAAAACCAAAAAAGAAAAAGTTCAAGTCTCTCACATTCAAGATAAGCTGGGCAAGATGCATCATAGGCCTGATGAAATATTGGAATGCTTTAGAAGATTTTATACGGAACTATATACTCCAGAATGCGCTATTCCCAGAGAAAACATTGATTCCTTTTTGAACAACATCAGTAGAACCACCTACCCTGACATTGATCTATCACATCTAGAAAAAGACATCACGTCTATCGAGATTACCAAAGCCATCCATGGCCTCGGAAAAGGAAAAGCACCAGGCCCTGATGGACTATCTACTGAATTCTATAACACATTCTCTCAATCCTTAACACCTAAGCTCAAAAACCTTTTTTCATATTTTATCTCACAAAAATGTTCCTCGGGATCATTTTCTGAAGCTTTGCTTATCATTTTTCCAAAACCTAACAAAGACCCTACTCTTCCTAGTAACTATCGACCCATTTCCCTTATCAATATTGAAAGCAACATTTTTGCCAAAATACTTGCCAATAGAATCGAATCCTCACTCCCAAGTCTAGTTAAACCAGACCAAACAGGATATGTAAAAGGACGTAATATATCCTCTAATGCAAGACTCCTATTAAACGCCATCAACCTTGCTGCCAATGACAAAAAAGACACACAAGGCTATGCGGCCATTGCATTAGATGCGGAAAAAGCTTTCGATCGTGTCGACTGGAATTTTATGTTTCAAACTCTACGGTGGCATGGTTGTGGTGAAAAATTTACTTCACTGGTCAAACTGCTTTACTCTGCCCCCAATTCGGCTATTTACTTAAATGGTCAAACTTCCTCCTCCTTTCACTTACTAAGAGGAACGCGTCAAGGTTGCCCCTTCTCACCATTACTATATATCCTCTCTCTTGAACCACTTCTAGAATCAATAAGATCTACCACAAACATCCCAGGAATTCAAGTCGGTGCTTCAATAAATAAAATAGCTGCATATGCGGATGATATTCTTATATTAATTAAAAACCCCAAACTTCACATTCCCAACCTCTTGAGTATTTTATCACAATTCGGTCAAGTATCAGGATATAAATTAAATACACAGAAATCAGAAATTATGCCCTTAAATCCATACTGCCTTAAACATGATATCGTCACTTTTGGCCTCAAATGGTGCAATAGCTCAGTCAAATACTTAGGTCTTCGTTTTGCCCCAACTATCCCAAATACGATCAAACTCAACACTGAAACACTACTGGGCACCCTCAAGGATGTAACATCCAAATGGTCTCCACTATACCTCTCCTGGTGGGGGCGCTTAGATACTATCAAGATGATGCTTACTCCCATAATACTATACTATCTGCAACTTCTCTCCGTCCCATTTCCCTTTCCTTTTTCAAATCCATTGACTCTATACTACTTAATTTTCAATGGGGAAAAGGAAAAAGTAAGAGAATTGCCCTGACGAAACTGAAAGCCCCCTATGATATGGGGGGAGTAAGATTCCCTGACTTTAAATCATATCATCATGCATTTCTTATAAAACAATCTCGTCAATGGTTCATTGATCCTATATCCGCTGATATCCCAACCTGGTGTACATTAGAAAAACAAGTAGTTTTACCACACGAAATCACGGACTACATATACATTTTCAAACATTCAACTAAAAAGATTTCAGACCCTATTAAAGCTTCAATATCTGCTCTACAAACCTTTCTTTTTCCTCACACTATAACTCCTAGTAAGCATCTTTCCCCACTATTATGGCATAATAAGAACATAGTAATTAATAACAAGATCCTTAACCGCAAAACATGGATTCAAAAGGGTATCAGATTCGTCCAACAGATTATAGATGACATGTATGTCCTTTCCTTTCAGCAATTCTCCACCATTTTTAACATTACTAAGAAAGACTTTCAATTTTATAACAACTTAATTAATTCCTGCCTTGATGCACTTGCCCAATTTTCCAATGAAATTCTTACTCCTGATGCCCTTAGACTAATGCACCTTACCACAGGTGGTGAAGTTCGAGCCTCTAAAATTTACAATATGCTCACCTCAAATTTTAAGATTTGCCCTATACGTCTGAAATGGGAACTTGATTTGGGCTTCATGTTTGAAGATGAAATATGGCATCGTCTGTTTGCTAAAATCAAACAAATATCGGTATCAGCAAATATATCACAACACTATTATTTCTTCATGCACAGAGCATTTATTACTCCAGCCAAATTGGCTAAGTCTAATCCGAATTATAATGCTAAATGTTGGTCATGTGGCATATCTCCCGCCACGTATATGCATATGTTTTTTGAATGTTCATTTACTGTTAAATTTTGGCAGGAAATCTGGAAGCTTCTTAAATGTATCTTCTGTGTTGATGTGCCCTTTTCCTTTGTTAACATATTTTTAGGAAGTATAGCCATTACAACTTATTTCCCATCTGACTCTGCAAGACTTTATGACTTATTCATCTGTATAGCTTTAAAATGTATTACGGCTAACTGGAAAGACTCTAGTTTACTTTCCACCAAAATCTGGTGGAACACCATTTGTAACACTCATAAACTAGAGATGTGCATGGCCAATAATCACAACACAATTCCTAAATATAATGCTAAATGGTATTTTTTCACCAGGTATCTTAACTGTTTTAATGCAACTGCTCATGGTACATAAATTTACACCCTTATATTAGCATCATTATTCATATTTCCATACATATTCAAAAATGCTAGAACTTGATAATGTTTGAAATGATTATATTATTTTGATGAAATAATCCAATATACCCATTCCCCCCCTATCCTCTTCCCTCCTTATCCTTATATGTCTCTAGTCTGTCTCCCTGTACGTCTCCCCCCAAATCTCTATTTTCACTACATATAAATCACTCGTTGCAGACCTGTGATATAATTAATTCTAAACTACATGTTATATTAATGCGGTTTATATCTATTATAGTTCATATTACATTTGCAAGTGAATTTAACAAATGACTTAGCCTTATAGAAATACTATTACAAAGGATCAAAATCACTTACTATGTCATTTCTCTGTGGTTCTTGTTTTATTCAAAGTCTGTAACCTGTTGATATCTGTATCAAAATCAATATTTTAACAATAAAAATCATTAAAATAAAAAAACAACATGCACACAAACAAACCACCACAACACGGCCATGTTCACTTATACCCTCACCCCCTATCACTGCAGACTTGGGTGCATGGCTTTTGGCCATGCACCCAAGACTCTGGGTCCTAGGCAGAAACAGCAAAGCATATCACAACCATTGTGCCTTCTAATTTCACTACTTATAAAGTTGGTTTACACTACGCCCTCCCCACAACCACCTGACTGTTATATACTGCAGTAGTTGTGGTCACAAGCTACAGACGTGGGTGTATGGCCATATATTTTTCAATGTATGGCTATGCAGTGTATGAAATCCATAGTGGCTTACAACTGCAGTCCTTATAACTTTGTTTTTGGGTACATCACCTTTGGGCATGCACCAAACACTCTAAGTCCTTGCCACAACTACCACACCATATCACGGCCATTGTGGCTTGTAACAAAACTTCAGCCATGCAGCCAAGTCTGTACACACTCTCTACAACCATTTGACGCATAAGCAATACTACAATTGTGTGAATTTCTAAAATATGCTGCAGTGGTTGTGGCCAGAGCCTAGAGTCTTGAAAGTATGGCCTATGGCCTACGGCCTACAGCTATGCATCCAAGACTCTACGCCCTGGCCACAATCAGCACAGCATATTACACCCATGGTCGCTTACACATAAGTGACACACCCATACAATGAAACATTATAACTGTAGCATGTACTCAATTTGTACCCAGGACTCTAGGCCCTGGCCACACCTATCAGATTCATAATCGAATGTGTGGCTGAGATGTATGACTGTGATATCCTGCACTGCTTGTGGGCACGGTCTACACTCTTCAGTGTATGGTGTACAGCCTGCAGCCATGCAGCCATGCACCCAAACTGAACGTGCTGGCCACAACTATCCATGTTGGCTTATAACTTTAGAGTTGACAAGTGTGTTTTCAGGTGCATGGCCTTCTGGCATGCACCAAAAACTGCTTATCCTCCCCACAACCACCTCAGTGATGTGCGGTGGTCGAGGTGCAGCGATAGCTGTAGTTTGCTTCAGTGGTCTGGCCAGGTGCTAGTCTCCTACCTGTATATCCATACATATTACAATTTATGGGTGTGCAGGGGCTTATACCTTCAGTGCTTATAACTTTGTTTTTAGGTGCATGGCCTGTGGCCATGCAGCCAAGACTGTACACACTCCCCACAACCATCTAATCGATAATCAATACTGCAGGTATATCCATGGGTGTGACATGCTGCGGTGGTTGTGGCCAGGGCCTACAGTCTTGAAAGTATGGCCTTCGGCCTACGGCCATGCATCCAAAACTCTAAGCCCTGGCCACAACCACTGCAGCATGTCACACCCTTGGCGGCGTACTAATCAATAGCACACCCATAGGAACAAATAATATAATAACGACATGTACTCAATTGCAATGTTCGCTAACACCACGCGTGTCCTTAGAACAGTTTCAAGGTGCCTGTGTGCAGGACGGACTGAAATAATACCCCTATTAAAACTGTCATTTTGTGTACACACAAACATTCTGAACAAGCCATGCATAGAGAATACAATATTAACACCTACCGCCTGAACAAATATATTTTTTCACCTATCTCTCACAGTGTCAACCACCCCAAGCACTATGACACAGCAAACTAGGTTTCGAATTAGCATGTTGCCTCTGGTCGCAGTTGCGCTGTCGGCGGATCCAAGATGTCGGGCGCAGCCAAACAATCTGACGCACAACATGTCTCACTGCAGCCAATCCACAGAGACGTTGCATGTCCACGGTCATAACGCCAGCCCCTTAGCCAATTGGTATCTTGTCCGCAGAGCGAACAGAGAAGTGTGACCGCGGAGCGGACATAGATATCACTAATTTTTTTAGACCTATTTTTTGATCATTTTAAAGAATGATCAACTGCGCGAATGGTCATCAAATTTACAAAAGCACGCTTTCGAGATCTAGCCCCTGCCCCTGCCGCAAATTTGGTTAAAATCCGTCCAGTGGTTTGGCCTGTAGCCGTGCACAAAGTTTTTCCCCCATTCAGTCTATGGGAAAAAAAGACGTTTTGGGACCCCCCCTATAACTTTTGCCCCCCTGGACGAATCCTCACCAAACTTTGCAAATAAATTCAGAGTGGCCCATATACACATTTTGCAAGGTTTGGTGAGGATTCGTCCAGGGAGAGCGAAGTTATAAGCCGCCCAAAAAGTGCTTTTCCTATGGAAACAGCAACTTAACCATAACTACACGGCCACTATAGTGGCTGTGTAATATAGGCATATATATTTATTTATTCAAAGAAAAAACTTAAGCTGCAGGGATGTTATGGTGAGAAGGTAATGCAACAAAACCCCTGATATTAAGCTAAAGCCACCTTAACATGTTGCCCCCTGTTGCGCAGCCTATGACCACATTGATGACAACACAGATTACATCACTCATGACATCAATAATTTCATTAAAACAGTAATCACCTTTAAGGATGGCTTTCATCCATGTTCAGTGTGAATGGCCAAATATATTTTAACTCATTAATGGGTACTAACAGAGGAAGGTAAGACATGTCCAGGGTTACATTAGAAAGGCTATTAACTGTAACACATTGGGTGTCTTTACTAGTTGTATGATGGTTGTTTGTAGGATTCCAGTTGGAGCACCCAGAACTTCCTGAGCAACAGAATACTTACCTGTGGGAGAGAGACCAGAGGCAATCCTGGAGTTGAGTGATACTGGAACTACCAGCTCCATATTAGCCTTGTGATATGTTAGATCCTAATCCCATTGGAATGGTTTTATGTGTTATAGTGATATCCAGTACCAACACAGAAAGAGAGTCCTGACCCAGAATGAGGTTATAACAAGGACATGAAAGTATTGTGAAAAGGTAGGATATTTAAACAGAGGCAATGAGCAGAAGAAAGGAACATATTTTCAGTTAAGTTGTCTCTTCATTTTTTCAGGGAGAAAAGGGGCCAATTGACTTTACCTCAGTATTAATGAGAACAGCGAAGTACAACATAGAGCGGGTTGGTGACATCAGCAAGGATTTTTATGAGTCCTGCCAAGGTACACAAATTGCAGTCGTACTATGGAACCCGTGGGGAAAGTTCCACATGAGAGGTTTAATTACAAGACTACTTGAAGTAAATGGTGTAACTGTAGACCTTTGTGTCTTTTTATCCCTATTAGGTTATCCATCTAAGAAACCAGGGGAAAAGAAGTAATTAAGGAAAAAGGAATTCACCATATGTTACAACTTCAATGTTATAAATGCCCCTGATGAATGTCTGGCATTTGAGCCAAAGAGGACAGAAACTTGTACAAGTTGGGCTACCAGTTTAAGCGTACCAGTTAAATTTCAGGAGGTCAACCATAGGACGAATACGCTGATTTGTGACTATTGCTACATGCTTTTATGGTGTGTTATATGTGTACATTTATGTTCCATGCTGTAAATTGTATATTTGATATTCTTGTATGAGCATTTTAGGTGTATATTGTTTATTTTGATTTGTATTAAATTGGTTCATGTATAGTTACTAAATTGAGGGTCTGTCATTTGTTTAAGACTCTCTTGATTTCCTAGTGTTTTGACATTGGACACACTTTGATTTTCCTTCATTTTGTTGAAAAATTATTCATTTTGCCCACTCAGTAGGAAAGTATTGAGTTCACAGTCGTAGTACTGTTGAGAGAAATACTAATAATGGCCTTCAGTCATGGACAATGGCCACAATCTTCACCCATGTGCACTGTACATTTTACAACACTAACAGGCTAACAACTATCGACTTAGCCTTCACCAGTGGCAATGGCTTTCGTTTGTGTCCACTGTATATTATATACACCAATCAGCCACTAGCCATGGGCTTTAGCACAATACTGGCCATTGGCCACAATCTTTGGCTGTGCCCATTATATATATTCTAATATATTAATGGGCCTCACTAGCCATAGCCTTCGATCGTGAGCAGTTTGTACATCTTTTGTCCATGTCCACTGTATATTTTAAAATACTAACACGCCATAAGCGATGACTTTGGACGTGCCCACTGTGTATTATAAACATAAACCAGCCCCTATTTATGGCTTTCAGCTCTGCCCACTGTATATAATATACACTAACCATCCACTAACCATGGTCTTCAACACAATACTAGACAGTGGCTATAGCCTTTGTCTATGCCAACTGTATATTCTAACATATTAATGGGCACTAGCTATGGCCTTTAGCTATTGCCAATGACTACAGCCCACGCTATATTTTAAAACAGTGGCGGGCTACTAAGCATGGCATTTGACCATGGACATTAGTATTTTGCAACACTAACTGACCACTAGCTATGGTGTTTGGTGATGGCCAGTGACCATAGCCTTCATCATGGCCAAGTCCATGGCCTAAATTGTTATAAAGAAAATCTTTTCTATGAGCTAACACATTAATCATGTTATGTCTAATTATTGATGTAATTTGTTAAATAAAATGTAATTAGTGCTGTCACCAGTAATGCAATTTGTGATGTTGTCAGTGTTCTTCTTCATCATGTAATTAATGATGTAATCAGTGTTCTGATCTGTGTTGTCCTCATTGTGGTCATAGTCTGCGCAACACATGGCACAAAGGCAAGTTGGCTTTAGCTGAATTTCAGGGATTTTGTAGTGTTAAGCTTAACGTCCCTGTAACTGAAGTGTTTTCCTTGCATTTCAAGGGTTTTACTACAACGTATTGCTCACCTTAACATCTCTGCAACTAAAAATGTTTCCTTGAAGTTTAAGGGTGTTATTCCATACATAATTGACATTAATAATACAGACAATTGGGATAATCAAAACAATATATCATGCGTAGAAAGTAAAATAAAAAGCAATTGTGCAACCAAATTCCCCCAAATAACTTGTCCTTAAAAAGCTTTGTTTCCATATTTGTTTAACTTTTAAAAATGTTTACATTCATGTGCACTGTTGTTGAATAGAAAATGATTAAATTGTTAGAGTAACTGTGTACAAATACTACACTGAAAATATTTTAAAATAGCTCTTTGCAAGCCCTCAGCCCAATTTCATTTGTACATATTTTTCATTTATGTTTTTAAACAGTGTGATAGCCACGTCTACCAAAGATGCATGTGTGGCTAAATATAACAATGACAGAGGTGGTTTATCCATGACTAACAAAGGCCCAATCAGTTCAGAAGTTCAACTGACGTGGCTACGCGTCTTGGCGCCTGTTCTCACTGGCCAATCGCATTGTGAGCTCCAATCCTTCTAGCTACATCATCGAACGATCCAATGGCACACCTGGATGCATTGACATGACTCTTCCCATGCCGTTCAACGACATCCATGCATGGAAGATCCTCCAGCAGCATGTCGAATTACATTCACGTGGCTGCTCACTCCAGTGCCTCATTCACCAGCCAATCATATCATGTGCTGCGTCTTCATTCCTACGCATCATTGTTATCCGCATCTACAACCTGTCCAATCACACGTTCACATGTATTAACACGGCTACGCCCATGCTATTTCGTGACATCTGTTCATGGAAAATCATCCAGTCGCTCTTCCAAATACATTGACATGGCTACACATCCCTGTGCCTCATTCCCCAGCCAATCACACCACGCGCTGCAGTGTTGCACATACACGTCATTTTATCCACGTCTATGTACCATCCAGTCTCACGGTTATATGTATTAACGCGTCTATGCCATGTCTTTATGATGACATCCACGCATATGACACTGTCCAATCAGCAAGCATGACAGTCTGTAGCCTCAAATTATCACCACACCATCAAAAAATTACTTTACATGTACCATTGCTATCCGTGCTTGCTAGTGAAAGGTTATCTGAGTAAATACAAGACATTTTGGCACTTTACCCCTTAAATTCTTTATCCTTTTTATCCACTTTCTCCCTAATCCTGTTTTTCTTTGTCTTGTTTTTTCTTTAGTTTCTCTATTGTTTGTATTACTTTTTTTTCATTTTATTTTAAACTTTTTAATTTTTTGAGGCATTGTGTTTTTCATGATGTCACTTTTATTCTTTTACATATTCCTCCGCAGTTGGACATTCCAATATGTCTGAACATGCATGTTGTCATTTGGGTGCACAATCCATCGCCGTCCAGAAAGGAACTGACTGGAATGAAGACCACCGCAGACAGTTGGCACTACTTCAAAGTGAAAGGACACTGTTCTAGAAAAGAGGTGGAGGAGTTACTTTGCATATTGTCAAAGAAAACTCTATGACAAGGCACTTTGAGTGTTCTATCTCAAAGCCTAGGAACATCTATCATGATCATCCATCTAGTGCAAATGCATTGGGATGACGTTGATGATGAATATCGGAAATAGCATGAACATCATAAAATTAAAATGCATGGGTCCCATTCCTTATGTAGACGGAAATCAGCACCACCTGCACCACCTCCATCCACCAGTGCAACTACACCACCACAGCAAATTAATCCTTAACTTCGGCAGCAGTGTCAACTGCACACGCTACACTTTTACCAACTTCCAAGTAAGTCCTCTGTGATGAGAGTCTTCTGTGAATGACGCTTCAAATGGGTAGCCAAGGGAGGTGCCACATTTTAGGATTGGTAGAAATTGATATCTGAACACCAGATTAACAGTTGGCGTTCATTTATTTTTAAAATGGCAATTTGCCCCTCTTTTTTGAAAAAATGTAAAAAGAAATAAATACCAGAACAATATAGGTTTCTTTTTATTTTAATTCCCTTTGTTACATGTTTTGCCTTATGTGTGTCCCCCCCTGTTCCATCCAGCTCTTTCCTTCTCCCAAAAAGGCCTTTTTTAAGGGCTACCTGTAGGGATCTGGTCTTATCCTGCATCCTAATGGAACCTTGAGTCAGTGTCATGATTGACAATGGAATGATGATAAGGGTTAGAAAGTTTATATGTGACTGGGGTTCTCTTGAAGTCAGTTGAGAGATGTAAGCCTACCTGGGAGGATGCAGGTGTATGTTGCCCTGATCCCAGATGTACTTCACCTTATATGATTATCACAATGTACTGGAACTTAATTAAAGAAGTTGCTGGAACTTCACCTGAGGTCAGAGTCATCTGTGGTGAGCCCAAGAACTTTACATTGGCGACGAGGAAGCTGGCTGTGCTGGGGGGACAGCATTGAAGATGGCACATACACCTCCCCCCAACCCAAGAAGAAGACCTCCCAGGTAGGGCAAGCACTTAATGCTGTAGGCGCAGAAGGGCCCAGCGCAAGTGGCACTGGCGCAGAAAGTAAGGGGCTGCGCTAGAGCCAGGGGCCAGCTGCCCTGTCACTAGTTAGACGGGTCAAGCTCAGAGGAAATCAAGAGACTGAGGAAGGGCTGAGGGCCCAGAGACTGGTATAAGGGGTGTAGTATCCCAGGCTGCAGCATGGAGAGCTTTGCGCCCAAGGCAGTAGCAATTTGAAGAGGCCTGGGGTCTAGTTACGCCTGGATAATGCGGAATCCATGCTGTGCAGCTGGGGGCTTGTAGCCCAGGGCAGTGGCATCAGAAGAGGTTGGGAACCTACTCTGCGCCTAGATGTTAAATGGAAGATTGGTGGCTAATGTGCAAAGCGCCTGGAGAAGAGGAGGGTCCTGGGGACCATTCAAGCATTTGAGGGGGCTTGGAGCCCATACCTGCATCTGAGAGACTTGTAGCCTGTATAAACACTTGAGGGCTGGGAGCCCATGACACTGTTAAAGGGGTTTGGAGCACAGAAATGCGCTTATAAAGGGGCTTGGGGCCCATTTGCAGCAACGCCCTAAGGAATTATCTCATGAACAGGGTGTTTGTGAGTCCAAATGCTGTGCGTAGGAGGGTCCTGGGGGCGCCGTTGCAGCTTTATAAGGAGGTTGAAACCAGGACGGAAGCATTGAATTCCAGTAGTGCTTGAATTAGAGTGGGACTGTTGCACTGCATATAAAGAGAACTGGTGGGACTGGGGGTCTAGTACCTGGTAAAATGAGCCTGTTCAGTTTTGGAAGTTTATTTAGAAGCAACAAGCAGGCAAATGCATTGTAGAGCCAGAAACACAATGCGAGGAAATCTTACCCAAAGTGGCAAGCGACATCTTTTATTTTGTGGGCTGCCATGTTGCTGGAGCAGAGTCTTGTGAGCTTTGTGGGGTGAGACTGTGGAGCCAGCAGGGCATGGGGATAGCGCTGGCCGTTGGTGTCTGGAGCTCCATTTCCCTCGGTGTCTCCAACTAAATGATTACGTCATTTAGAGTGTAGACGGAGTTAACGATCGCAAAGAGCATTAGCTGTTCAACACGACGGTTTCTGCGGAAGCCAGAAGAAATTTTCAAGTGAAGGACCCTGCGACGTGGTCCAACGTCATTCATGAACACTTCCTGGTTAACATACCAGGAAAGGAACGCTTCGGGAGATGAGATGCACAAAAGGAAGTGTGGCGGATGGATGTGTAAATCCATTTCTGTTGCGGGCGGCAGCAGTATGAGAACATCTCCGCGATGCAGGGTGGCTGCGTCTCCACTGGTGGACAGTTTTTTTTTTTCAAAGAGCTTATGTTGAGAATCATCTTAATTGCTTGACTAGATGTCAGAGGTATTTTAAGTTTAAAAGATGATGCTTCCCCGGGCAAAAGTAAACAAAGCAATTTGGTTTTTGCTTTTATTGAATTGGTTAAGTAGTTAAAATTAGTTGTTGATTTGGAATTTATTGTCAGGTGAGGCCTGAATGGCATTTTGACAGCGTGAGTGCATGAGAGCGTGAGCCTGTATGTTTTCTTGTGGGATTGGTTATCCAGGAAAAGGGGTACTTCATTGAAGTCGTTGAAGCTTAAGAGCAGAGAACAAAGTTTATAGTTTTTTTTATTTGGATTTAGGATTCAAGGGTGCTGTGCTTAGTCAGCCAAGGGAGTAAGAGATTCAAATGTGAAGGGTTTTTAAGTAGGTTTAAAGTGATATATTAGAAGGAATTGTTGGAAACATGCGTAGTATTAGTGATTTCTGAGATGTTACTATGTATTTATGTTGTAGGTACATTGGTGATGAGAGGTGTATTGGATGTGGTACTGCATGTTTGATAGTTGTGCAGCGATGGTGTGTAAAAGTCGTGGCCTCCGTTACCTCTGTTAACAAATACTTGTGTTACAGTCATGTGTAAATAACACGCTTTTCCTTCCACAGGTGGACTTTTTCTGCAACATCGTTTGTGTTAACAGCATTGCTAGAGTTTAGTATGTAAAATCTAAAGTAATGTCCTCTGCACTCATGTTTTTTTACAGATGTGACTTTTGAAGTGCAGTATTATTGTGAGCTTATGTTATGCTAAAGTTAATAGTGCTGATGGTTATACAAAGTTTTATTTTGTGGTTACTTTGTTTGGAAACCATACAATGTTTTATGATGATAAGGTGAAGTTTTAGCAGAGTTATTGAGTTCTGTGTGATGCTCGTGTGAAAGAAGTGTGGTTCTCCCTTATAGGAGCTGTATTATATTGAGGAATACATTCAACATGGGCATTTTAGGGGTAATGGTGTCACTGGTAGTGAAGCAGTTACCCAGGTATCTGGGATACTCAGTCTAGTTGGCGGTGGTGTGTGTTTAGGCTCATACTGGTTTGCATTGTTGGGTATGAGGGAGAGGTGTATGTGTTCTTTTTGGGATGCCGAAGTCAAGTTTAGGAAGAGAGGTATTGGTGCCTCTACGTGCGAAAGGATTAGTAAGGATGTTTGAGCAGTTGGGTGCCTTTTCTTCACTTGGAAGAAAGAGGAAGGGGCATTGGTTATAATTGTGTCTCACGGCTGTGAGGATGTTTTTGGTATATAGCATGTGGTTAGCAGAATGTTCCCAGTTTGGAGAGATGATGCAAGTGCATTGAATTTGTGGGTTTCGTGCATGTGCTGCTTTTATCTGTTAGGTTTAAGTTTAACTACTTGTGTTTTTTGATGTCTCTAAGGAAGGGAAATATGTAGGGATCTGGTCTTATCCTATATCCTAATGGATCCTTGAGTCAGTGTCATGATTGACAATGGAATGGTAAGGGTAATAAAGTTTATGTGTGACTGGGGTTCTCTTGAAGTCAGTTGAGAGAAGTAAGCCTACCTGGGAGGATGCAGGTATATGTTGCCCTGAACCCAGATGTACTTGACCTTATATGATTATCACAACGGACTGGGACTTAATTAAAGAAGTTGCTGGAACTTTACCTGAGGTCAGAGTCATCTGTGGGGAACTTAGCTATTTGTGTTTGTTTGATGTCTCTAAGGAAGGCAGATATGTAGGGATCTGGTCTTATCCACCATCCCAATGGAACCTTGAGTCAGTGTCATGATTGACAATGAAATAGTAAGGGTTAGAATGTTTATGTGTGACTGGGGTTCTCTTGAAGTCAGTTGAGAGATGTAAGCCTACCTGGGAGGATGCCGGTGTATGTAGCCCTGAACCCAGATGTACTTGACCTTATAGGATTATCACAATGCACTGGAACTTAATTAAAGAAGTTGTTGGAACTTCACCTGAGGTCAGAGTCATCTGTGGGGACCCCAAGAACTTTACACTACCCTTTAAGTTACAAACATAGATGCAATTGAACACAGACATAGTCTATGCTACAAAACATCAAGTGCTTAGTACCTGGGAAAACGGGTTAGCTCTGGGGGAACCGGATTGAACAAATTACTCATGTTCTTTTGGAAGAATTATTCTTTATTTTTTGTAATTTATTTTATTCAGTTTGAGTAGGCAAAATCCCCCAATTGTGTGTTTGTAACTGTGGTTCCAATGTCTACAGGGGAGCCATTTAGAAGTACTCCAGTCGTTGCTTGCCTTAGCCGTGCAAGCAGAATCCTGCAACTCATTGGCTGATACTGTAGCCGCAGCTACAAATAATATTATTTAAACAAATATAAAACTATGGCCCTCATTTCGAGGTTGGTGCTAGTCATAGCGAATTGGTGGTATGGGGACTTACCGGTCCATTTCGACCTTTGTGGGACCGGTAAATCCCCATTTGAAAAGCCATTCCCCATTCCCATTTGAGCCCCCATAGGGCTCAATGGGAAGGGGGAAGGCGTCAATAACAGTACCACAAATTGCGGTACCATTATTGACCCCGGTATCCCTTTGCGATCCAGTCCATAACGCCTGGTAAAACCAGGCATTAAGGGAGGGACCCGCAAAGGGACCTCGGAATAGGGCACAAAGGGATTACCCGCCCCGGTGTCATTACCGGTGTCCAGGATCCCTTTGTGCCCAGGTCGTAATGACCACCTATGTGTCTACACATATGTGCATTACAATATATATATATATATATATATATATATATCAGTGAAACAACTTAGTTAAAGTGACATTATGGTTAAGTTTTGCTACTAAAAACCTATGAAATTCAGTAAAAAAAACTTTGTTAAAGGGACGTTATGGTTCCACATAAAACTGAAAAACCCTTGAAATTTGCCAGTTGTCCACAATTAACCTAAATGGGGGTGTCCTAAGGACAATATACCTGTTTGTACTGTTCGTAATTAACATGGAGGTGTCCTTAGAACACACAAGATGTCCGCCTGTCCGCAGTCACTCAAAATGGGGGTGTCCTAAGAACACCCCCCGTTCGTAATGTCCGCAACCAGAATGAATATATCCGTAGAACACATATCCTGTCCGCCTGTCCGCACATTTATTTTATTTGGGGACTTCAACACTGTTCATAGAACACCTGTGCACATGCGCATCACACACTTGTGTGGTTCACACTTTTAATTAGTTTGGGTACCTGAACACTGTCCGTAGAACACTCGCGCCCATGCGCACATCCGTCCTTCCGCATTTGGTGTCCTGCAGACAGCCCTCCCTTCCGCGACCGGGTCCACGATGTCATCATGTGACTGCACCCACGATGAGCATGTGTCCTTATTTGCAAACACTGTACGGGCCTCTGAATATTTCAAAAGTGCTTTTTTGAGCAATCCAAGGTAATTTACAGTAAAAGTTCACCATTGCACATGTCCCAGAAAATGTCCCTGCCGATCTGCATACTTTTTGGAACTTGTTGAGCCCTTTCTTGGTGTTCGTTGTGTCCGCGACCAGCACACCTGCACCCCTATAAAAGGCCACACCCCAGAGCTGATCCTCATTCTGCTTTTGGATTTCCAAGATTTACAACAGGACAATATTGCAGGTTGCTGTTCTTGGTTCCTGGTTAATGGTTATTAACCTTCCAGAAGGCATCCTAAATTGCTTCTGTTTCTACTGCCTCGGCATCAGCACCCCCACCCCCTTCACCCCCACCACATACCCAAGGGCCTGCAGAGGGGAACAGGCGTGAGGATGCAGAGTAGAGGGATGAAGAGGATGAAGAGGATGAGGTAGTGGAAGTCCCTACTACTAGCACTCATTGTGAGTCTTGGATGTGGTGGGTATTTACCACTGTTGATGGAAAGGCAAAAGCTGATGCAAACAAGGTGATCTGCACTCAGTGCCACATGGTGCTGAGTCCTGGAGAGCCTGGTTCATATAGCTATGGTACTACATCAATGAAGCAACACCTAAAGTCGTTCCATGATGAGGCTATTCATAAGGTTGTAACTTGCGATAAACATAGTAGGTTGAGTTCCTCTGCAGCATCCTCCATTTCCACTCCTGTCACCACAAAAGACACTCATGTGGGACAACGCATCCCTCCAACTGCCTCGCAGGCCATCCATGATGCTGTTGACCCTTACCTTTCAAAGGTCACAATATTGTGCATGTACTGCGACCCAGCACTCTGCGGGGGGAGAACCTTTGGAGTGCTTTGGAGCCTGCTGTCAAGGAACATGAGAAGGTCTGCGACCTACCTCAAGAAGGCCCACCCTACATCTTCCTCTCTCCACCTGCTTTCCTTTTCCCTGTTGAGTGGTGTCCCTTCTTTACCCTCCTTTCCCCTCCTTTCCTTGTGTGTCGTGTTTAAAAAAAAAACAAAAAAAATATAAAACAAAAACCAGAAAAAAAGGCTCTTTTCAGAGCTGCCTTTCACAGTTTAAAATAGAAGTGACAGATAAATAGTGCAGGGCCATGTGCATTTTTAGAAGTCTGCAGACATTTATTTTTTGGGGGTGCTGCCCTATCAGAACCATTGCACTTTTCTATGGGAGGAAGTGGTGGCTCTGAAAAGAGCCTTTTTGTGGTGTTTTATTTGTGTTTCAAAAACTTCAAATCGTCAACACCTACTGCAACATGGATTGCTGTAATTCCAAAAAAGGTTGTAATGCATTTTGTATATTTCACAGAAAAATCTGATTGCCGGCATAAGTAAGATGTACTCCATCTCTGCGAAAAATGTGTGTGCTACAAAACATAATGTTTTCATTCTGAAAAGAGGACATACCAACATCTCTCAAAAAGGCCCAAACAGCCTTGTTGTTTGTGGACCAAATGAAAAAGAACGCAACCACATTCCATAACTTTCCCAAGTCCTTCTTTCATTGCAAATTGCAAAGAGATTCCAGACACATGTCCTAAACCTTTTCCTCCACAATGAAAAATAATAATATCTGGATGACGCTGTGTCACTAAAGAAGTACAGAGAGGTAGCAAATCCAGCCACTTCATTCCACGCACTCCATGCCAGTGCATTTCCACATGAGAGAATCCAAGATGTGCAGCCACACCACAGCGATCTGCATGCACCTCCATCCAATCCACGAATCTCCCAAAATCCAAACAATCTGCTTTCTGAAACACACAGCCATAGCTATTTGCTCTGCTCTCAGGAAAAATACTTTCTGACAAACTCTCTCCTTACACATCACACCCAGTAAACCTTATTGCCCAATCCCTTGCTCTGCTCAGTCTAATTTGTATGCCTATCAACCGCAGAATCCCTGTATGTAATATGCGTTGTCCACAGACAACCGCGGTGTCTGCGGACAAATCAAAAAATCTGAACGTGGGGAATGAAAATTTAAATAATGTGCCCCATTTCCCGTTTGAGGTTGGCTCTGCAAAGAGCCTTTTTTTGTTTTTTTGCAGATGCTTCAGATACACATCACACCCAGTAAACCTTATTGACCAATCCCTTGCTCTGCTCAGTCTAATTTGCATGCCTGTCAACCGCAGAATCCCTGTATGTAATATGCGTTGTCCACAGACAACCGCGGTGTCCGCGGACAAATCAAAAAATCTGAATGTGGGGAATGAAAATTTAAATAATGTGCCCCATTTCCCGTTTGAGGTTGGCTCTGCAAAGAGCCTTTTTCTGTTTTTTTGCAGATGCTTCAGAAACACCTATTTTGTTTTTATTTGTTTTTTCTTTCTTATTTTCCTCCAAAAATCTTCACATTAGCTTCTCCAAAGCAACCCTTATGTTCCAAAACAGCATGGCAATTTCCTTAAAAGATAAAGAAATGCCATCTTCTTCAAAATAAACAACATTGCCAGAATCAATGTTCTCATTATTTCAAAAGAACATACCAGCTCTAAGCATGAAAGCAAACATGCCTCGGTTGATTGCACACCTAGCAATATGTTGCTGATTACAAAAAACTAAACTATTGTCCCATATTGCCCTAGGTACTAAACCAGAAAAAAATAACCTTGGCATTTGGAAGTATTTCCATTACTGCCTGAACCAAGTGTTCCAAATCTGCCAACAAAGTAGGGGCACTGACATAGCCCAAATGCAAAGCACCACAGTGCAAAACAACTACATGTGGACTGTTCACCCTGCCCACATCTCCACAAACTTGTACAATTCCCTGCACATTGAAACCAGGCACAGTGCTCCACACCACCTCCACTCCTATAACATCAATATTGTTTGCCACATTCCTGCATTTAGCATACTGCTCCAAACCGTGCACAAATATATATCTCCAACCACCAACTCCTTGACTTTCTCCACCTCTGCCATCTTCACTACACACAGCCTCTTTCAACACAAACCACAACCTCAAAATCTGATTGGCTGATCCCTACAGTCCATTTTATATGCTGGATTTGCTGAGAATCCCTGGAGCCGCGGTGACCTCAGAGCACGTAACACTGGGGCAGCCCTTCTACCCTTTCCACTTCACTCTCTGCACCATTTGCTCATTGGCTACTGCTAAGCAGTCACACAGTCATCCACCAATCGCATCCAAGAACTCTAAATATAACTCTATCATCAAAGATCAGCACTTTAGATGTACTATTGCTCACTCTCAGTACAAATGGGCTGTGACTGCAAAGGACTTACAGCAACAACTACTATAAAAGTCCCCAAGATTTCTATTTACAGATTCATTCACATCCACATGCATGAACACAGACTACAGGTATGAATATTTTCTACACAATGCATGAACAGCTCTTCTAGGAATACAATACATCCTGGGAGCATAGCTCAGCAGCAACGTGCTCGCCTCGGAAGCAAGACAAAACGACGCAACACAGGTTTGATCCCCGGGTCCGCGCTTAGAAACCTCTTGGTGTTTAAGCACATTAAAAATACGCAACTAAGACAAAATAATTACGCAACTAAAAAACAAACAATTCCTGTAACAGCGCCTCAATGCCCCCGGGCTGTGTGAGCACTTTAAAAATGTAAAATAAAATAAATACAAATATAAACAAAGTAATTGACACTTACACTGTATAAACTGTAAAATGAACTTACTGTCATTTCTCCCATCTGCTATGATGAACTGTCAATTGCAAACCTTTTGGCTCTCCAAATTGTTATCTAAAAAAATGTTATTTCATATTAAAAAATGGGAGAAATAACAGTGTAATTATGAAAAAGGCTGTCCAGTGTGTTATAAAATTACACGCAGCCAGGATGAGTACATGAATCTTCATTCAGGCACACACACAGACAACATCATTAGAAAGGCTCCCAGCTCAAACAACACCACTGCCTCTATATGAAATCATTCTGCTTATTTCCCACACCTTCACAAATGCATACATTGCATGCTTTTCTGTACAATCTCTGCCATTTACCGTGTAAAAATAGCAAACAATGCATATGATTATTTCTTCTATCTCTTAACATCCAATAACATAACATTAAAAAAACAAGTGTACTCTATACATGTATTATTATACTCATTTGTAAAACATATTCAACTAACAGATTCTAAACAAAATATACAGGATACACATAGGCAAAGGAAAGTGTACGTGCATACTATGCTCAGTTGTAAGAAAGCACTACTTCTACACAAACAAAAAAAACAATGTCTACATTAACAAAAGTGCTATAAACACACATATTCACTAACTTCTTTCTTTTACAATTACAGTGAAGACTACTCTCCTGAAAAGCAGCAGTGCCTGAAGTACGAACAAGGACTTACAAGAAACCTACTCTTTCCATACAAAAAAGTAAGTACAATACTAACATAATGTTCCAACTGTTACTCAAACACACTGGCATTTTAGTATTGTAGAACAAACAAGTGTATTAACCCTTTACCATTAGATGCAGTATTAGTTGATCTCCTTATATTGTCATCTGAAGCCCAGTATAGTAACACACAAATACAAGAATAGCCTTCCCAATTTGATTTAGCTGCCCATTGCACAATCACACACTGGCCCTCATTACGACCCTGGCGGAAATCGCGGTGCAAAATGCACCATGGAGCACGGCGGAAAGCTGCCGATAGCGCCATGGGGGTTGGCGGATTTTCCGCCCCATTCCGACCTTGGCGGGGCGGTAAATCCCCATCCCCCATTTTACCCTTCCCCATTCCCATTTTTGCCCCATAGGGTATAATGGGAGTGGGGAAGGCGTTAATTACGCCACCTCAAAATACGGTGGCGTAATTAACGACAAGGTCCCGTAGCGCCATGGATTTCTCCGCCCGGAAAAACCAGGCGGAAAACGCTCCATGGCGCTACGGAAACTCGTAGTAGGGCGGACGGGCCGCCGCGAATAACGCTGGCGTAAACCCACTCCGCCAGGGTCGTAATGAGGCCCACAGTCATGATGCCTACCCCCGGAGCACCAGGCCAGGCCCAGCACCCCCGGGAGCAGGCATCATGCCCCCGGGTAAAGGCCCAGCGGCCCTTTATAGGGGCTCTTTGGACTCTGTCCTGGCGCCGTTGGCGTCAGGCTCATGTTGGACATCGGTCCTGGCGCCATAGGCGCCAGGCTCATAAGGGGAAGTGTTTGGTGCACTTACCTGAAGCAGACCATGCTGCACACTCACCTGATGCAGACTATGCTGCATGAAGAACCAAGCCAAATGAGGCTTAGGAGGGACTATTTTTTTGAAGGAACTATTTTGTTACTTGGATGGGGCTGTGGAAGAATACTCACCTGGAACTTCTTCGAAGGCTATTTAAGCCACGCCTGGACAGCCACACGTGCTTCGCGTTGTTCTGCATCCCAGCAGCTGAACGCTCATCGTGTCTGCTCCTGCACCTGGACTCCAGCCACGCCCGCCTCGATCCTGGAACACCTGAAGGAAAGAAGAGAAGAGAAAGGTGAAAACCAAGAACTTATTCAACCTTCTTACCTGCATCCGGAATCTTCACGCCAGTATTCCTGAAGGAAGACTTCCATTTAAAAGCACTGCGTTGCTCGCTGCAGCGCCGCGCTTCACTCTCCTGTTCCCGAGACGCCGCCCGGCTCCATCGCGGCTCTCAGCACCGGTCGACACATCTCTGCACCTAGGGGAGAGAAGAAGAGACAAAAGGTGAGCAAGGGAACACAAGAGGAAAGCTGAATTTCTAGCCATATTACTTACCGGCTTTTCTTGGTGAACCATTCCACATCTCGGGTCGGCGCCGCATCTTTGGCAGGTACCGCACCCCGACCCCTATGGGGAAAGGACAAAAGACATTACTGGGGAATTATAAAGACATTTAGAGGGGTCGCCCTCATCACTAACTCACCTGATTTTACCACCGGCAATTTAACCCCTCAACGCATCGCCTTTGTTCTACACCTGAAATAAAGTACAGATCACAGGTTAGGAAATACAACATAAAAGGAGGCTCACACTTGAACTTTTGCATCTTCATACTTACGGCGTATCGCTCAGAAAAGTCAAGTGGATTTGCCAGCGCCATTCTGAAAACCAGTGAAGTAACTGGACGAACGCGCGCCCCTGCACCAGAAGCAGGATGGAGAGTTCATTCTTCCAAACCATAAGCTGAGCTAAAACTGGGGGTTTTGGAGGAAGTCAGAGAAGAACGAAGGGGCAAAGGGGGGAGCAAGCATACTATTCAGCAGACAGTTAATCCCCTTTCTCATCTGCAGAAGGATATTCCTACGGGCCAGACAAGCAAGATTTGGGGGTCCTGTTCAATCGGTGGTCCGAATTCTGTGCATCACGCTTGAAGAGGCCACAGCAACCCAGACCAGACCAGCGCCTCCGTGGGAGCCAGGTGAGCGTTACACACACCTCCGCAATCATCCTTACCATCATACTCAGACACTCATGCACAAAGCATGCATACACTGCACAACAGCCTAAACCCACACTTTCTTTTTTTCCTCCAACAGACCCCAAAGAATGCCTACCAAAAAGCAACTCCTTAGAAAGCAACACAGAAGTATAGCAAATAAAAATAAAAGTGTCCGAAATAAGAATTCATCTCTAGCAGATTTTGTACAAAAAGTTCAAACAAAACAGCAAATACAGTCATTAAGTGAAACAAAACAAGCATCCAGTACAGAAAATTTCCCTCCTCTATCAAAATATAAAACGAAACAGAAAGTGATTAACAAGACTTCAGCTACCACTACTGCTAATGCTGCACCTATAAATCTTGATGTAGGGGCAAGTAACCATACCAAAATAAATGTTTTACAAATATTGTTCTGCAACAGAGTCATTCAGAACCTTATAAAAACAGGCGAGAAATCATGCACAACCCTTAAAAGCTACCGTAGAAAATTAATCCTAGAAGCTCTCATAGCAATACTTCTCAAAAAGAAGTTATTTATTTTAGTCTTAAACAGAATGAAACCACTAACAAAATTAACTGCTGAACTCCATGAAAGACTTCTCAATAAATGGAATATCAACAAAAATAGCTTCTTAAACATCTGTGGAGGTGAATGGAGTCACACCACAAGCACAGAACCATTTTTTAATGAAGAAGCATATCAACAAAAGCAAACAAACCCAATTGCCATACATAGCAGTGGAAGAGGGTATGAAAAACTTAATAACACAATTATGGAACAAGAAAGTCTGCTCACAAAAATATCCCTAGAAACCTCAGTATCACCTCTCCATTCTGCTCAATCAAAATGTCCAGTCAACAAATGGCCATGCACATCAATATGTAACATTGCCAACAAATCTTTCAAATCTTTATGCCAGTTCCTCAATCAGTATATAAAAAGCAAAGACAAATTCAAAATGAAACTACTAGAAAATATGGATGCCTGTCCAGTGCACAAATACACAGGACTACAAGGACATTTATTAGCCTGCATTTCAGGACCTATTTGCAAAAGCACCTTCCATCATATCAAAATGATATCAACGCATCATTCAACTATAATAAATCTGGTCTTTAAACTCTACTATGCTAAAAGGCCTGCTTTAGCACTAGCCAATTTAAATAATAATCTTCTACATGGTACAGCCTAACAACTACTTGAAGAAATAGAGCATATCCAGAGAATATATCTTGGAAGTGAAAACCACTTAAAAAATGCAATAGCTTTACAACAAACTAGCAACTACTGTATAAATAGCAACCTTCCATTAAACACATACGAAAAAGAAATACTAAAGTTTAAAAGTACCACCGCTAAAGTACCAAACCCTGTGTGTGTGTGCTGCCGCAGGACTTTTTTTTTATAAAAGTAGCACAAAAACTGTAGACATAACATACAAAATAGAAGACAATCAAGATTCCAAATGGTTCCAATTAGCTCTTTACCTTATAGCAGAAAACAAATACGAAATTTCTGACCCCTTAATACTTTGCAATTACTGCACTGCAAACCTTGACAACAACCAAACACCTTCACATGCTATCACAAATAATCGCAACAACGAAATGTATATGAGAGCATCATAATTCAAACAGTGCACCCATTTCAAGCAATAATAACCCTTCAACCAAAAACAGCAAAATTACCTCCCTCTGAATTAGTGAAAGGCATTCCTGGCAAAGTAGTTTATTTACCATTAGATCTCAAAGAAAATATACATGCTCTAGGAGTGCAACGGCCAATAAATCAATCTTTAATTGTCTTAGTAAATGGCATACCTACAAAAGACAAAATAAATTGGCAACAACTCGTGGACTTAGATAAAGTTAGACAAGCCTTGCAATATCTAAAAACAATAATGAATACTACAAAGAAATTAATATTGAAGAAATCCTGAGAGAAAGCATTGAAATAATTCGAGTCACCAGAAACTGGTCAATTTCAACTTCTAAATCATGCTAAAGAATCCAATATTTTAGACCATTATACAATTCATCCTTTACACTCTAAAGACACTATAGATGATGCACAGGAAACATACCAAATGCGACAAGCCAATAGTTCTCCAATCAGCATATTCAAAAAAAGTATAGAAGCACAGGCCTTTCCTCTACTCTTTCCTACTGAAAAAGGAGGAAAGTACGATGATAGACCCACACAGATAACAGCATCAGAATATTGCTCTTTGCGAAGGTATTCTGACGACCCCAGATTCAGACTAAACGTGGAATACATATTAAATCTTCTCTTTCAAAGTTAATTAGCAACTCTATGCTACAGGGTTGCACACACATTAAAATCAGGTACCCATTTTCAAATATGGCAGCTATCCAATTATTACAAAAAGTGCAAGAAAAAGATGAGGTTTTACAGTCAAGTATTACACATCTTTTAGCAAACATTTGTGGTACAAAAGAATACTGGTTCCAACGTCACAGAGATGTTCACTGTATGAAAAGAAACCTTGGCCCACCCACTTGTTTTGTTACATTAAGTTGTGCAGAATATGCATGGGAAGATTTACACAATTTCCTACGCATAGCAAACAAAACCAAAGAAACATAGATATAAAAACACCAGGAGAATGCTGCTCTCTACATCCTGTAAATGTACCAAGATATTTCCATCATCTCTTCATTGCTATGCTACACTTTATTTGTAATAAGACTGTACCTCCCCTCAAAGAAGTTCAACACTTCTTTTAGAGAAAGGAATAACACAACAGAAGAGCACCACACATCCGCATGCTAATATGAATTAAAGATGCTCCAAAATTTGGTCAGGACAGTGATGCCACTGTTTTGCAGTTCATCCAAAAATATGTCACTTATGAAATCAATTCACAAACAACAAATAGTGACATTCATGCACACATTTTACAATTTCAAAGACACAGATATGGGAAATATTGTTGTCGCATATATAAAAGAAAAGGGAAATACTACACCAAATGCTGCTTTGGTTTCCTTAGACCAGTTTCAGCAACAGGTCAAGTAAACAACTTCCTGTCTTCAGTCAGACAAAGTGTCAAAGATACATCACCTAAGAACACATATTTCATAAAAAGAACAGAAGAATCAAAATACATCAATGATTACAATGCAGTCATTGCCCTCCTATAGAATGCAAAAATAGATGTGCAGTACAATGCAGACAACTGCACTGCAGTTGCATGATATGTCACAGCCTGCTTAACCAAAGCAGAGAAAACAGAGCTTCAGGACCTCTGGGGTCACATATCATCTGAGAAAACACCATCACAGACATTGTACAGTTTAGGCATAAAAATGCTCTATCATTGAGGACGTGGTTCCTATGAAGCTGCAGACCATTTAACTGGTATCCCCTTGTATGCAAAATCTACAATATAGTATGGGTAAGTCTTGGTCCTGCTAAATCTAGAAGAAGAGTTCTCAAATCATATGAGGACATAGAAACAATAGCCAAAAATGATCCCAACAGCCAAGACATTTTGAAAAACAATTTACTGGACACATACTACCCAAACAGGAGTACCACTTTGGAAACCATGTGTCTCTACCACGTAGACCAAAGCTTCACATACAAATATAATATTAAAACAGATGAAAAGAAAGGTAGATACAGAGTTGTAAATTGTGAAGGTAGCTTAGTGAATCTTATCAAACGCAGCTTAATTAATCGTATTAAATTGTCATTAAAAACTCCTCAACATAAAGAACTGTATTACATGTCCCTGCTACAACTTTTTAAACCATTGAGAAAAGAAGAAGAGTTTCTGGATACATATGACTCCGAGGAAGACGCTTTCAAAGCAAATGAAAGCACTATTACAGACGTAAACTTTACGCAGTACCAAACAATGTTGCACAATGAACAGCAACACGAAGAAGAACGCCAGGCCCAACTACAAGTGGACACTCCCGACAATAGTCAACCTTCTGTAACAGGAAGCCAAGAACCACTTGGACAGCCACTAATAGTAAATGAGGCAGAATTAGCCATGACAGAAGTAGAAAACATCAAATGTCAGTATCAACAAGCTACAGAAGACTTTACTGTACTGAAATCACAACTGAACAATGAGCCGTGTGGCGTTTTCCAAGAAATAACAAAACAAATTGAACATGGTGTGCAACATGAAAAAAAAACTGTACCTGCCAAGACAACAAACCTATACTGCTATATGTGAGTGGTGAAGCTGGTTCAGGCAAATCATTCTTAATCAAAATCATCAGCAAGTTCCTCCAACAATTGACAAACAACAAACTGTCAGCTGTTGTAACTGCCCTGACAGGTTTAGCTGCCTACAACATAGGCGGTGTCACTTTACACCGATTACTACTCCTTCCAATAGAACACCAAAACAAATTAGACTATTACAAACTTTCCACAAAGCTGGAATGGAACTACGCAGAGTTTTCAAACAAATGAAAATGCTGCTAATAGATGAGGTGAGCATGGTCTCTAACCTAATGTTGGCTTTGATTCACCTCAGATTACAAGAGGTCTTCAAAACAGACTACGACGAGCTCTTTAGAGGAAAACACATTATTGTTTTCGGAGATCTTCTTCAATTGACACCAGTGAAAGCTGAACCTATTTTTAAAACCTTAGGGCACAATTGTGCTGTAAAACTCTTGGCAGCATAGGAAATGTTAACCTTTGTCAACATTTCCAATACAGAGAATTAACAGAAAACATGCGCCAGTCTGCTGATCTCACATACGCCAACATTTTAAAAAGTATTAGAGTTGGTGTTAAAAACCAGGCACATCCATGCACTCTATGGCCATAACTCATGTGCTACTGATGTCATGGCACAATTAGAACACACAAATGTCAATTGTATGTCCTTGATGCCAACTCTTGCAAGCTGTTCAAAATTCAATGAAACAATGTTGAAAAGAGAAATGCAACCAGTAATTGAAATGTGCTCCACAGATAAACTGGACGAATATGGTATGACACTACCCATGTGTCAACAAGCCACAACAAGACTAAATAACTTAGAAAACTCTATCTCCAACACAACTGGTTTGGAGAAAATATTAAAATTATCCTTAAACTGTACAGTAATGCTTAAACGTAACCCTGATGTGAAGCAAGGGCTAGTTAATGGACCACTTGGTACAGTTGTTGGCTTTCAAACATACCCACATGACAACAACATTCAATTTGTCAATATTCTCTTTGACAAACTATCAGAAGTTAAAAGGATAGGACGCTCGTCAGCCCGCTTCCTTCTTTTCAAAGACATGTATGTATGCAGAGAACAATTTTCACTAACTCTAGCATACACAGTGACCATTCACAAATCACAAGGTCTTACCCTACATAAAGCATTGATAGATATTGGTAGCACAGTCCTGAAAGAAGGCATGAGCTATGTAGAACTATCACACTTACGTACACTTGATGGGCTATTTCTAATCAACGTTGATGCAAGTAAAGTAAATGTAGAAATTCCTTGCATTCTAGAATACAATAGGTTGCGTTCACTCTACAAACCCCATCTAAAAACCTATCCTGTTCCACAAAAAGCAAAATGTTTTAAAAGAAAACTACTTCAAACTGAAATGATACAGGATATCACTGCAATTCCTCCAAAGAAAAAAAAGAAACTAACACTTTATCAAGTACCACAACCAAAGAAGAATCTACTGGTCAAAGTAACTCAACTACTTCTTCAAAGAAGCAACACACACTCCGACCAAATTACTTCAACACAGAACTGTCAGGTCCATTCAAATGTTCAAATACAACTGCTCCAAATTGCTATGCAAATGTAGCAATACATACTCTATTCCAATTGCCACCAATTATTGAGAACATTTACTTACACAGTACAGACCAATCATGTTTGCAAATGTTAGTCCTTCATAGAAATGCAATCAACAATCCTGACAACACTTACAGTGTTCATGGAACAAGACAAGAATTGGACTACTGTGCTGGAATGGTCAAATTCACTATAAACTCACAAGAAGATACACAAGAATTTCTAATGTACTTACAACAGTACTGGAAAACAAAAACATACCTATAAATGAAATCTTCCAGATTTCATACATGTGGAAACATACATGCACTCTCTGCAGCCATGTGGCACAGGAACAAGTCCCTAATGTACGCTTTGTGTATGTAGCCATACCTAACTGGGGATCCATTCCATTTCTACAACTTCTACGAAATGCAAACCATAGCAGATTATGTACTACCTGAAATTCAGATAATCGCTCCACCTTACAAGTACAGACACATAGTAAATACATAATAGAAATGCTTTTACGTTACAATGCAGATGGTACCAAAACAACTGTAAGCTGACTAGATTTACACATGGTCAAGTATCACTTGGTAAGAAAGCCTAACAACAATAGGTATAGTCTACTACGCAGGAGCCACAACCAATGCAGGTTATTACACTGCATATATAAAAAAGAATTGTGGATGGTTCGAATGTAATGTTAGTACCATTACTCTAAAGCAGAGATTACCAGCAAATCTTTTAAACACTTACTTAATATTCTTAAAACCAAAATGTAATATGTAATCTGTGTATGAACATAAGCAAAACTTCAACTTCAAAACTGTGCACAGTTAGAATATGCCAACATGTATCTAACTGCCCCAAGATTCTGCAAGAAGCAAACAGATAAATAAATACCACTAAAATGTAACAAGACGTACACAGTTAGAATAGGCCAACAGGTATCTAACTGCCCCAAAAAATCTGCAACAACCCAACAGATAGATGATTAGCAAGAAACAATAAATAAACAGTAAAGCAATGAAATAAATATATTGTACCACAACATAGAAGTTTTTTTTTTTAATCCAGCATGGATTTTTTCCCACAGACCCAATAATTTAGAAAACAAACACAGATACCGAGCAAATTGCGCAGTACACTGGTTTGAGCTATTGTACTTGTAAAGTACTAAATATGAGGGTGAAAAATACAGAAATGTCTATTATGCAATGCAATAACTCATTATGAACTACCTACTCTAACATATGATCTTTTCTTTTATCACAGTGATCGAAAAAAGTATGTCTGGTCCAGTTACCTATGTCATGAAAAAACTGCATACAACCACAAAAAACTCATCCAGAAAGTATAAAATAAATGGACTCACAAACACTGCTGCATAACACACCCATTCAAGCAAACATCAAACCATACACCACAATCCAAAATGTTTACTTCCAAGGGTATATTATGACGCAGTCCTTTTTACAAACTCTACAGTCTTAACTGCATAGCCTAGCCAAAACTTCACACACAAACTCTACAAATGAAACAGAACACAAACTTGGGTTGTGGATATTTGATGGGTGTTTGATTCTATGGGTGTGTTATGCTGCGGTGGTTGTGGCCAGGGCCTAGAGTCTTGGGTGCATGGCCAAAGGACTCTAGGCCCTGGCCACAACCACCGCAGCATAACACACCTATGCTACCAAACATTTTGACTGTGGTATGTGGGCTTCTTATAGGGGATATTAATTACAATCAATGCACTACTAACAACCCAAAACCAACATCACACTAAAGTAAAATAGCTAGTAGTGCATTTATTATGTCCACGTACAGTCGCGAAGACCACAGACATGGTGAATGCATCAGGGGCACCTGCCACCTAAACAAATACAGTATTTGACCCATCTCTTACTCCCCAACCCTCCCCAAGCACTCCTGCACACCAACACACTCCCCAAAATTGCATTTTGCCTCTGTTTGCCGCTGCGTTGTGATCCAAGATGACGAGTGCATCGAAACAATGTGACGCACCTCATGCCTCATTCCAGCCAATCGGCGGACACATTGCATGTCTGCGGACATGACGCAAGTCGATTAGCCAATCGGTGTCCTGTATGCGAAGCGAACAGGGAAGTGTGTCCGCGGAGTGAAAATAGAGATCACTAATTGTTTTGCCTTACATTTTGGTCATTTAAAAAAAAACTACTGGACAGATTTACACCAAATTAACAAAAGCATGCTTTCGGGACTAAGCCGCCGCTCCTGCAGCAAATTTGGTGGAAATCTGTAGAAAAAAAATACATTTTGGGACCCCCCTAAAACTTTGCCCTCCCTGAAACAAACCAAATTTGCAAAACAATTCAGAGTGGGCCATATACTTTCTTTGCAAGGTTTGGTGAGGATTCGTCCAGGGGAAGCAAAGTTATAAACCACCCAAAAAGTGCTCTTCCTATGGGATTAGTAACTTAACCATAACTACACGACCACTTCCGTGGGCCGTGTTATATATTACATGGCCATGGTAGTGGCCATGTAGTTATGGTTAAGTTGCTGTTTCCATAGGAAGAGCACTTTTTGGGCGGCTTATAACTTTGCTCCCCCTGGACGAATCCTCACCAAACTTTGCAAAAAAAGTATATAGGGGGTCCCAAAACTTTTTTTTCCCATAGACTGAATGGGGAAAAAACCTTGCTCGCACCTACAGCCCAAACCGCTGGATGGATTTTCACCAAATTTGGACCAGGAGTAACGGCTTGGTCCCAAAATTTGGTGAAAATCCGTCCAGTAGTTTTTTGTAAAATGACCAAAAAGTAGGTTAAAAAAATGTGTGATATCTGTGTTCGGTCCACGGACACACTTCCCTGTTTGCTCCACGGACAGTGCCCTGATTGGCCAATCGTTCTTACGTCATGTCCACGGACATGCAATGTGTTCGCTGATCGGATGGCGTAGAGCGTGAAGCGCGTCAGATTTTCGGTAGTGCCAGCCATCTTGGATTCACAGACGTCCGCGGACAGCGTGGTGAAACTTGGTTGAAAAATTGTATTTAGTAGAGTGTGTTGGTGTGTAAGAGTGTTTGGGGAGGGTGGGAGAGTATGAGAAGGGTTAAATGTTGTATTTTATTATGTCGTAGACGCTCTTGTTGTGTTCGATTTGTCTGCATACAACACGGCTGTTCTGAAATGTTCTAAATAAATTAAATGGGGGTGTTCTGAGGACGCAATATATGTCTGTGTTGTTCGCAAGCAAGCTGAAACTGTTCTAAGACCACGCTGTGTCCTGTGTCCTGAAATGTCCTTAAGTAAACAAGTTGGGGGTGTCCTGAGGGCGTTGTCTGTTTTGTTCGCTGGCAAGTTGAAATTGTTCTAAGAACACTTGCGGTGTCCTGAAATGTTCGTAAATAAATAAAATGGGGGTGTCCTGACAACGCTGTCCGTAGTGTTCACTGGCAAGTTGAAAGTGTTCTAAGAACACTCGCGGTGTCCAGAAATGTTCGTAAATAAACAAAATGGGGGTGTCCTGAGGACGCTTTCCGTATTTTTCACTGGCAAGTTGAAAGTGTTCTAAGAACTCTCGCGGTGTCCTGAAATGTTCATAAATAAATAAAATGGGGGTGTCCTGAGGACGCTGTCCGTATTGTTCGCTGGCAAGTTGAAAGTGTTCTAAGAACACTCGCGGTGTCCTGATATGTTTGTAAATAAACAAAATGGGGGTGTCCTGAGGACGCTTCCGTTTTGTTCACTGGCAAGTTGAAAGTGTTCTAAGAACTCTCGCGGTGTCCTGGGATGTTCGTAAATAAACAAAATGGGGGTGTCCTGAGAACGCTGTCCGTATTGTTCGCTGGCAAGTTGAAAGTGTTCTAAGAAAACTCATTATGTCCGCGGACATTAAAAGTTCCCATAAGGCATAGTTAAAATGTTTGACTCTATGGGTGTGATATGCTGCGGTGGTTGTGGCCAGGGCATAGAGTCTTGGGTGCATGGCCATATGGCCATATTGCCATGCACCCAAGACTCTATGCCCTGGCCACAACCACCGCAGCATATCACACTCATAGTGGCTTATAACTTTGGGATCTAAAAACAAATTTATAAGGAACAAAGTTATAAGCCAATGTGGGAGTGATATGCTGCGATGGTTGTAGTTATTATAATATACTTACTGTTTGGTTAAGTAACTGGAGTACATGTATTTCTTGTTTGTTTCTGTGATAAAAGAAAATATCATGTTAGTATTGGTATTTTGTAATGAGTTATAACATTGAATAATCAACATTTTTTTTTACCCTCATATTTAGTAGATTACAAACCAGTGTACTGTGCAATTTGCCCAGTTTCTGTGTTTGTAGCTAAAATCATTGGGTCTGTGGGAGAAAAAAAAATCCATGTTGGATTAAAAAAAAAACTTTTTTGTTATGCTACAGTCTATTTGTTTGTTTGTTTTCAGTGTTCACTTGTTGTTTCTGGCTAATGCTCTATATATTGGCTTGTTGCAGATTTTTGGAGCAGTTACATATCATTTATTTGTTTGGATATTGCAAAATTCCATTCCATTTAATTTAGTTTTGTGGTATTGATTTATCTGTTTGGCTATTGCAAACTTTTGGAGCAGTTAGATACCAGTTGGCATATTCTAACTGTCTATTTTTTGCTATATTTTAGTGGTATTGATTCATCTGTTTGGATACTGTAAAATTTTGGGGCAGTTAGATACCAATTGGCGTATTCTGTCTATTTTTTTTATATAATTTAGTGGTATTGATTTATCAGTTTGGATATTGTAAAATTTTGGGTTAGTTAGATACCAGTTGGTGAATTCTAACTATCTATTTCTTGCTCTAATTTAGTGGTATTCATTTATCTGATTAGTTGTTGTAGAATCTTTGGGCAGTTAGATACCTGTTGGAATATTTTAACAGTTTATAGTTTTAAGTACAGTTTAGTTAATACATTTTGGTTTTAAGAACATTAAATAAGCGTTTGAAAGATTTGCTGGTAATCTGTGCTTTAGAGTAATGGTACTATCATTACATTCAAACCATCCACATTTCTTTTTTATAAATGCAGTGTAGTGACCTGAATTGGTTGTGGCTCCTGCGTGGTAGAATATACCTATTGTTGTGAAGGTTTTCTTACCAAGTGATACTTGACCATGTCTGAATCCAGTCAGCTTGCAGTTCTTTTTGGTACCATCTGCATTGTAACGTAGAAGCATTAGTATTACGTATTTACTATGTGTTTGTATTAGTAAGGTGGAGCGATTATCCGAATTGCAGGTAGTACATAATCTACCATGGTTTGCATTTTGTACAAGTTGCTGAAATTTAATCTATTCACAATTAGGTATTGATATATATATATATGAAGCATGCATTGGGGATTGGTTATTGTGTCACATTGTTGCAGAGAGTGCATGTATGTTTCCACATGTATGAAATCTGGAAGATTTCATTTATAGATATGTTTTTATTTTCCAGTACTTGTAGTAAGTACATTAGAAATTCTTGTGGATCTTCCTGTGAGTTTATAGTGAATTTCACCATTCCAGCACAGTAGTCCAATTGTTGTCTTATTCCATAAACACTATACATGTTATCAAGATTGTTTGTTGCATTTCTGTGAAGTACTAACATTTGCAAACACAATTGGGCTGTACTGTGTAAGTAAATGTTGTCAACAATTGGTGGCAATTGAAATAGAATATTGATTGCTACATTTGCGTAGCAACTTACTCCAACTATATTTGAGAGTTTAAATGGACCAGGTAGTTCTGTACACAATTGATTTTTTTTTTAGTTTGTCTTCCTTCTTTGACGAAGTACCTGGTTTACTTTCCCTAATTGGTTCTTTTATGTTTGGGGTACATGATGAAGTTTTAATTTTTTTTTACTCTGTTTGGAGGATTTGCAGTGACATCCTGTTGTATTTCTGTTTGATTTAGTTTTCTTTTACAACATTTTAGTTTTTGTGGAACAGAATATGTGTTTAGATGGGGGGTGTATACTGAGCGAAGTCTATTGTATTCTAAAATGCAAGGAATATCAGCGTTTACTTTACTTGCATCAAAGTTGATTAGAAAAAGACTGTCAAGTGTACGTAAGCGTGATAGTGCTACTTAGCTCATGCCATCTTTATAGACTGTGTTACCAATGTCTATCATTGCTTTGTCTAGGGTAAAACCTTGTGATTTACGAATGGTGACTGCGTATGCAAGAGTTCGAGAAAATTGTTCTCTGCGTACATACATGTCTTTAAAGAGATGGAATCGAGCTGTTGAGCGTCCTATCCTTTTTATTTCTGAAAGTTTGTCAAAGAGAATATTGACAAACTAATTTTTTTTGTCACGTGGGTATGTTTGAAAGCCAACAACTGTACCCAGTGCTCCATTAACTAGTCCTTGGTCCACGTCAAGGTTACGTTTAAGCATTACTCTGCAGTGTAAGGATAATTTTAATATCTTTTCCAACACAGCTGTGTTGGAGATTGTATTTTCTAAACTATTTAGGGGGTAATTCATAGAATTCAGTGCACAAGTGGCACACGCGGCTGGCGCACAGTGTGCGCGTGCATATCCCTGCGCCAGCCGCGTGCGCTAAAATCCATTTCTGCGCACAGCGTATTCATGGATTCCAGCCACCAAAACCAGCCGTGGCGCACAGTGGCGCAGCGAGCCTGCAGCAGCGCCAGTTACGCCCCGAAGAACGCCTCTCGCGCAGGGAAAAGCCATCAATTTACCCAATCCAGCCCAAAGGGCTGCGCTAACCCTGTACCAGCACGGCAAGCGGGCTACGTGTATCACTGGGGTGCGCAGGAAGTACCTCACGCGATTGGCCCCGTTCGAGCAGGGTACGCGTATTTCAGGGGTGCGCGGGAAGTTCCACACGCGATTTCCACAGGGTACGCGTATCTCAGGGGTGCGCGGGAAGTGCCACACGCGATTTCAGCAGGGTACGTGTATTTCAGGGGTGCGCGGGAATTTCCACACGCGATTGGGCCCGTGCGAGCAGGGTACGCGTATCTCAGGGGTGCGCGGGAGTGTATTTTGGGGTGCGGGGGAAGTTTCACACGCGACATCAGCAGGGCACGTGTATTTCAGGGGTGCGCGGGAAGTTCCACACGCGATCTCATCAGGGTACGTGTATTCCGTGATGCGGGGGAAGTTTCACACGCGACATCAGCAGGGTACGTGTATTCCAGGGGTGCGCGGGAAGTTCCACACGCGATTCCATCAGGTTACGTGTATTCCAGGGGTGCGTGGGAAGTTCCACACGCGATTGGGCCCGTGCGAGCAGGGTACGCGCATTTCAGGGGTGCGCGGGAAGTTCCACACGCGATTCCATCAGGGGACGTGTATTACAGGGGTGCGCGGGGAGCACCACACGTGAATTGCACGTGTGGGTCCTCCCAGGTGTTCCCTCTACACCCTCCACGGCCCCTGCAGGTGGCTCACACCACAGGGGCCTACCCTGCACATGTCCTGAAGGCACACCATCCACCATGGCCATGACCCCCAGCCAACCCACATGTCAACTTGCACTACTGCCCACCAACGCATGTCCCCCTGCACCCCCAGTCACCAGGGGCACCCTCCACCAGGCCCCCACCCATGTCTCCCAGCACCCCCACCCCCCAGCAGTGCAAGGGTATCCACTACCAGGCCCCCACCCATGTCTCCCAGCACCCCCACCCCCCAGCCACCAGGGGCACCCACCACCAGGCCCCCACCCATGTCTCCCAGCACCCCCACCCCCCAGCAGTGCAGGGGCAGCCTCCACCAGGCCCCCACCCATGTCCAACTCATGTCTCCCACCCCCCCACCCCCCAGCACTGTGGGGCACCTGCCAGCAGGCCCCCACCCATGTCCAACTCATGTTCCCCACCACCCCCACCCCCCAGAACTTTGGGGCACCTGCCAGCAGGCCCCCACCCATGTCCAACTCATGTTCCCCAGCACCCCGACCCCCCAGCACTGTGGGGCACCTGCCAGCAGGCCCCCACCCATGTCCAACTCATGTTCCCCACCCCCCCCACCCCCCAGCAGTGCAGGGGCACCCACCACCAGGCCCCCACCCATGTCTCCCAGCACCCCCACCCCCCAGCCACCAGGGGCACCCACCACCAGGCCCCCACCCATGTCTCACACCACCCCCACCCCAGTCACCAGGGGCAGCCTCCACCAGGCCCCACCCATGTCTCCCACCACCCCCACCCCCCAGCCACCAGGGGCAGCCTCCACCAGGCCCCCACTCATGTCTCCCAGCACCCACACCCCCCAGCCACCAGGGGCAGCCTCCACCAGGCCCCCACCCATGTCTCCCACCACCCCCACCCCCCCAGTCACCAGGGGCAGCCTCAACCAGGCCCCCACCCATTTCTCCCAGCACCCCCACCCCCCAGCACTGTGGGGCACCCTCCACCAGGCCCCCACCCATGTCTCCCACCACCCCCACCCTCCAGCAGTGCAGGGGCAGCCTCCACCAGGCCCCCACCCATGTCTCCCACCACCCCCACCCCCCAGCCACCAGGGGCTGCCTCCACCAGGCCCCCACCCATGTCTCCCAGCACCCCCACCCCCCAGTCACCAGGGGAAGCCTCCACCAGGCCCCCACCCATGTCTCCCAGCACCCCCACCCCCCAGCCACCAGGGGCACCCACCACCAGGCCCCCACCCATGTCTCCCACCACCCCCACCCCCCAGCCACCAGGGGCAGCCTCCACCAGGCCCCCACCCATGTCTCCCACCACCCCACCCCCCCAGTCACCAGGGGCAGCCTCCACCAGGCCCCCACCCATGTCTCCCACCACCCCCACCACCCCAGTCACCAGGGGCAGCCTCCACCAGGCCCCCACCCATGTCTCCCAGCACCCCCACCCCCCAGCACTGTGGGGCACCTGCCAGCAGGCCCCCACCCATGCCCAACCAATGTTCCCCAGCACCCCCACCCCCCAGCACTGTGGGGCACCTGCCAGCAGGCCCCCACCCATGTCCAACTCATGTTCCCCAGCACCCCCACCCCCCAGCACTGTGGGGCACCTGCCAGCAGGCCCCCACCCATGTCCAATTCATGTTCCCCACCACCCCCACCCCCCAGCAGTGCAGGGGCACCCACCACCAGGCCCCCACCCATGTCTCCCAGCACCCCCACCCCCCAGCCACCAGGGGCACCCACCACCAGGCCCCCACCCATGTCTCCCAGCACCCCCACGCCCCAGCTACCAGGGGCAGACTCCACCAGGCCCCCACCCATGTCTCCCAGCACCCACCCCCCCAGCCACCAGGGGCAGCCTCCACCAGGCCCCCACCCATGTCTCCCACCACCCCCACCCCCCCAGTCACCAGGGGCAGCTTCCACCAGGGCCCCACCCATGTCTCCCAGCACCCTCACCCCCAGCAATGTGGGGCACACTCCACCAGGCCCCCGCCCATGTCTCCCACCACCCCCACCCCCCAGCAGTGCAGGGGCACCCACCACCAGGCCCCCACCCATGTCTCCCACCCCCCCACCCCCCAGCAGTACAGGGGCAGCCTCCACCAGGCCCCCACCCATGTCTCCCACCAGCCCCACCCCCCAACACTGTGGGGCACCTGCAAGCAGGCCCCCACCCATGTCCAACTCATGTTCCCCACCCCCCACCCCCCAGCAGTGCAGGGTCAGCCTCCACCAGGCCCCCACCCATGTCCAACTCATGTCTCCCACCACCCCCACCCCCCAGCACTGTGGGGCACCTGCCAGCAGGCCCCCACCCATGTCCAACTCATGTTCCCCACCACCCCCCAGCACTGTGGGGCACCTGCCAGCAGGCCCCCACCCATGTCTCCCAGCACCCCCACCCCCCAGCCACCAGGGGCAGCCTCGACCAGGCCCCCACCCATGCCTCCCACCACCCCCACCCCCCCAGCAGTGCAGGGGCAGCCTCCGCCAGGCCCCCACCCATGTCTCCCACCACCCCCACCCCCTCAGCAGTGCAGGGGCACCTGCCAGCAGGCCCCCACCCATGTCCAACTCATGTTCCCCACCACCCCCACCCCCCAGCAATGTGGGGCACCTGCCAGCAGGCCCCCACCCATGTCCAACTCATGTTCCCCACCACCCCCACCCCCACCCCCCAGCACTGTGGGGCACCTGCCAGCAGGCCCGCACCCATGTCCAACTCATGTTCCCCACCACCCCCACCCCCCAGCACTGTGGGGCACCTGCCAGCAGGCCCCCAACCATGTCCAACTCATGTTCCCCACCATCCCCACCCCCCAGCAGTGCAGGGGCACCCACCACCAGGCCCCCACCCATGTCTCCCAGCACCCCCACCCCCCGCCACCAGGGGCACCCACCACCAGGCCCCCACCCATGTCTGCCAGCACCCCCACCCCCCAGCACTGTGGGGCAGCCTCCACCAGGCCCCCACCCATGTCTCCCACCACCCCCACCACCCAGCCACCAGGGGCAGCCTCCACCAGGCTCCCACCCATGTCTCCCACCGCCCCTACCCCCCAGCACTGTGGGGCACCCACCACCAGGCCCCCACCCATGTCTCCCAGCACCCCCCCCACCCCCCAGCAGTGCAGGGGCAGCCTCCACCAGGCCCCCACCCATGTCCAACTCATGTCTCCCACCACCCCCAACCCCCTGCAGTGCAGGGGCACCCACCACCAGGCCCCCACCCATGTCTCCCACCACCCCACCCCCCAGCAGTGCAGGGCAGCCTCCACCAGGCCCCCACCCATGCCTCCCACAACCCCCACCCCCCAGCCACCAGGGGCAGCCTCCACCAGGCCCCCACCCATGTCTCCCACCGCCCCCACCCCCCAGCCACCAGGGGAAGCCTCCACCAGGCCCCCACCCATGTCTCCCAGCACCCACACCCCCCAGCCACATGGGGCAACCTCCACCAGGCCCCAACCCATGTCTCCCAGCACCCCCACCCCACAGCACTGTGGGGCACCCTCCACCAGGCCCCCACCCATGTCTCCCACCACCCCCACCCCCCAGCAGTGCAGGGGCACCCACCACCAGGCCCCCACCCATGTCTCCCAACACCCCCACCCCCCAGCAGTGCAGGGGCAGCCTCCACCAGGCCCCCACCCATGTCTCCCACCACCCCCACCCCCCAGCCACCAGGGGCAGCCTCCACCAGGCCCCCACCCATGTCTCCCAGCACCCCCACCCCCCCAGTCACCAGGGGCAGCCTCCACCAGGCCCCCACCCATGTCTCCCAGCACCCCCACCCCCCAGCCACCAGGGGCACCCTCCACCAGGCCCCCACCCATGTCTCTCACCACCCCCACCCCCCCAGTCAACAGGGGCAGCCTCCACCAGGCCCCCACCAATGTCTCCCACCACCCCCACCCACCAGTCACCAGGGGCAGCCTCCACCAGGCCCCCACCCATGTCTCCCAGCACCCCCACCCCCCAGCACTGTGGGGCACCTGCCAGCAGGCCCCCACCCATGTCCAACTCATGTTCCCCAGAACCCCTACCCCACAGCACTGTGGGGCACCTGCCAGCAGGCCCCCACCCATGTCCAACACATGTTCCCCAGCACCCACACCCCCCAGCACTGTGGGGCACCTGCCAGCAGGCCCCCACCCATGTCCAAATCATGTTCCCCACCACCCCCACCCCCCAGCAGTGCAGGGGCACCCTCCACCAGGCCCCCACCCATGTCTCCCACCACCCCCACCCCCCAGCCACCAGGGGCACCCACCACCAGGCCCCCACCCATGTCTCCTACCACCCCCACCCCCCCAGTCACCAGGGGCAGCCTCCACCAGGCCCCCACCCATGTCTCCCAGCACCCCCACCCCGCAGCCACCAGGGGCAGCCTCCACCAGGCCCCCACCCATGTCACCCACACCCCCCAGCCACCAGGGGCAGCCTCCACCAGGCCCCCACCCATGTCTCCCACCACCCCCACCCCCCAGGCACCAGGGGCAGCCTCCACCAGGCCCCCACCCATGTCTCCCACCACCCCCACCCCCCAGCAGTGCAGGGGCACCCACCACCAGGCCCCCACCCATGTCTCCCACCACCCCCACCCCCCAGCAGTGCAGGGGCAGCCTCCACCAGGCCCCCACCCATGTCTCCCACCACCCCCACCCCCTAGCACTGTGGGGCACCTGCCAGCAGGCCCCCACCCATGTCCAACTCATGTTCCCCGCCACCCCCACCCCCCAGCACTGTGGGGCACCTGCCAGCAGGCCCCCACCCATGTCCAACTCATGTTCCCCACCACCCCCACCCCCCAGCAGTGCAAGGGCAGCCTCCACCGGGCCCCCACCCATGTCCAACTCATGTCTCCCACCACCCCCACCCCCCAGCACTGTGGGGCACCTGCCAGCAGGCCCCCACCCATGTCCAACTCATGTTCCCCACCACCCCCACCCCCCAGCACTGTGGGGCACCTGCCAGCAGGCCCCTACCCATGTCTCCCAGCACCCCTGCCCCCCAGCCACCAGGGGCAGCCTCCACCAGGCCCCCACTCATGTCTCCCACCACCCCCACCCCCCAGCAGTGCAGGGGCAGCCTCCACCAGGCCCCCACCCATGTCTCCCACCACCCCCACCCCCCCAGCAGTGCAGGGACACCTGCCAGCAGGCCCCCACCCATGTCCAACTCATGTTCCCCACCACCCCCACCCCCCAGCACTGTGGGGCACCTGCCAGCAGGCCCCCACCCATGTCCAACTCATGTTCCCCACCACCCCCACCCCCCAGCACTGTGGGGCACCTGCCAGCAGGCCCCCACCCATGTCCAACTCATGTTCCCCACCACCCCCACCCCCCAGCAGTGCAGGGGCACCCGCCACCAGGCCCACATCCATGTCTCCTAGCACCCCCACCCCCCAGCCACCAGGGGCACCCACTACCAGGCCCCCACCCATGTCTCCCAGCACCCCCACCCCCCAGCACTGTGGGGCAGCCTCCACCCGGCCCCCACCCATGTCTCCCACCACCCCCAGCCACCAGGGGCAGCCTCCACCAGGCCCCCACCCATGTCTCCCACCACCCCCGCCCCCCCCAGCACTGTGGGGCACCCACCACCAGGCCCCCACACATGTCCAACTCATGTCTCCCACCACCCCCACCCCCAGCAGTGCAAGGGCACCCACCACCAGGCCCCCACCCATGTCTCTCACCACCCCCACCCCCCCAGTCAACAGGGGCAGCCTCCACCAGGCCCCCACCAATGTCTCCCACCACCCCCACCCACCAGTCACCAGGGGCAGCCTCCACCAGGCCCCCACCCATGTCTCCCAGCACCCCCACCCCCCAGCACTGTGGGGCACCTGCCAGCAGGCCCCCACCCATGTCCAACTCATGTTCCCCAGAACCCCTACCCCACAGCACTGTGGGGCACCTGCCAGCAGGCCCCCACCCATGTCCAACTCATGTTCCCCAGCACCCACACCCCCCAGCACTGTGGGGCACCTGCCAGCAGGCCCCCACCCATGTCCAAATCATGTTCCCCACCACCCCCACCCCCCAGCAGTGCAGGGGCACCCTCCACCAGGCCCCCACCCATGTCTCCCACCACCCCCACCCCCCAGCCACCAGGGGCACCCACCACCAGGCCCCCACCCATGTCTCCTACCACCCCCACCCCCCCAGTCACCAGGGGCAGCCTCCACCAGGCCCCCACCCATGTCTCCCAGCACCCCCACCCCCCAGCCACCAGGGGCAGCCTCCACCAGGCCCCCACCCATGTCACCCACACCCCCCAGCCACCAGGGGCAGCCTCCACCAGGCCCCCACCCATGTCTCCCACCCCCCCCACCCCCCAGGCACCAGGGGCAGCCTCCACCAGGCCCCCACCCATGTCTCCCACCACCCCCACCCCCCAGCAGTGCAGGGGCACCCACCACCAGGCCCCCACCCATGTCTCCCACCACCCCCACCCCCCAGCAGTGCAGGGGCAGCCTCCACCAGGCCCCCACCCATGTCTCCCACCACCCCCACCCCCTAGCACTGTGGGGCACCTGCCAGCAGGCCCCCACCCATGTCCAACTCATGTTCCCCACCACCCCCACCCCCCAGCACTGTGGGGCACCTGCCAGCAGGCCCCCACCCATGTCCAACTCATGTTCCCCACCACCCCCACCCCCCAGCAGTGCAAGGGCAGCCTCCACCGGGCCCCCACCCATGTCCAACTCATGTCTCCCACCACCCCCACCCCCCAGCACTGTGGGGCACCTGCCAGCAGGCCCCCACCCATGTCCAACTCATGTTCCCCACCACCCCCACCCCCCAGCACTGTGGGGCACCTGCCAGCAGGCCCCTACCCATGTCTCCCAGCACCCCTGCCCCCCAGCCACCAGGGGCAGCCTCCACCAGGCCCCCACCCATGTCTCCCACCACCCCCACCCCCCCAGCAGTGCAGGGACACCTGCCAGCAGGCCCCCACCCATGTCCAACTCATGTTCCCCACCACCCCCACCCCCCAGCACTGTGGGGCACCTGCCAGCAGGCCCCCACCCATGTCCAACTCATGTTCCCCACCACCCCCACCCCCCAGCACTGTGGGGCACCTGCCAGCAGGCCCCCACCCATGTCCAACTCATGTTCCCCACCACCCCCACCCCCCAGCAGTGCAGGGGCACCCACCACCAGGCCCACATCCATGTCTCCTAGCACCCCCACCCCCCAGCCACCAGGGGCACCCACCACCAGGCCCCCACCCATGTCTCCCAGCACCCCCACCCCCCAGCACTGTGGTGCAGCCTCCACCAGGCCCCCACCCATGTCTCCCACCACCCCCAGCCACCAGGGGCAGCCTCCACCAGGCCCCCACCCATGTCTCCCACCACCCCCACCCCCCCAGCACTGTGGGGCACCCACCACCAGGCCCCCACACATGTCCAACTCATGTCTCCCACCACCCCCACCCCCAGCAGTGCAGGGGCACCCACCACCAGGCCCCCACCCATGTCTCCCACCACCCCCACCCCCCAGCAGGGCAGGGGCAGCCTCCACCAGGCCCCCACCCATGTCTCCCACCACCCCCACCCCCCAGCCACCAGGGGCAGCCTCCACCAGGCCCCCACCCATGTCTCCCACTACCCCCACCCCCCCAGTCACCAGGGGCAGCCTCCACCAGGCCCCCACCCATGTCTCCCAGCACCCCCACCCCCCAGCCACCAGGGGCAGCCTCCACCAGGCCCCCACCCATTTCTCCTAACACCCCCACCCCCCCAGCACTGTGGGGCACCCACCACCAGGCCCACACCCATGTCTCCCAGCACTCCCACCCCCCAGCAGTGCAGGGGCAGCCTCCACCAGGCCCCCACCCATGTCTCCCACCACCCCCACCCCCCCACCAGTGCAGGGGCACCTGCCAGCAGGCCCCCACCAATGTCCAACTCATGTTCCCCACCACTCCCACCCCCCAGCCACCAGGGACAGCCTCCACCAGGCCCCCACCCATGTCTCCCACCACCCCCACCCCCCCAGCAGTGCAGGGGCAGCCTCTACCAGGCCCCTACCCATGTCTGCCACCACCCCCACCCCCCAGTCACCAGGGGCAGCCTCCACCAGGCCCCCACCCATGTCTCCCAGCACCCCCACCCCCCAGCCACCAGGGGCAGCCTCCACCAGGCCCCCACCCATGTCTCCCACTACCCCCACCCCCCCAGTCACCAGGGGCAGCCTCCACCAGGCCCCCACCCATGTCTCCCAGCACCCCCACCCCCCAGCCACCAGGGGCAGCCTCCACCAGGCCCCCACCCATTTCTCCTAACACCCCCACCCCCCCAGCACTGTGGGGCACCCACCACCAGGCCCACACCCATGTCTCCCAGCACTCCCACCCCCCAGCAGTGCAGGGGCAGCCTCCACCAGGCCCCCACCCATGTCTCCCACCACCCCCACCCCCCCACCAGTGCAGGGGCACCTGCCAGCAGGCCCCCACCAATGTCCAACTCATGTTCCCCACCCCTCCCACCCCCCAGCCACCAGGGACAGCCTCCACCAGGCCCCCACCCATGTCTCCCACCACCCCCACACCCCCAGCAGTGCAGGGGCAGCCTCCACCAGGCCCCTACCCATGTCTGCCACCACCCCCACCCCCCAGTCACCAGGGGCAGCCTCCACCAGGCCCCCACCCATGTCTCCCAGCACCCCCACCCCCCAGCCACCAGGGGCAGCCTCCACCAGGCCCCCACCCATGTCTCCCACCACCCCCACCCCCCCAGCACTGTGGGGCACACACCACCAGGCCCCCACCCATGTCTCCCAGCACCCCCACCCCCCAGCAGTGCAGGGGCAGCCTCCACCAGGCCCCCACCCATGTCCAACTCATGTCTCCCACCACCCCCACCCCCTAGCACTGTGGGACACCTGCCAGCAGGCCCCCACCCATGTCCAACTCATGTTCCCCACCACCCCCACCCCCCCAGCACTGTGGGGCACCTGCCAGCAGGCCCCCACCCATGTCCAACTCATGTTCCCCAGCACCCCCACCCCCGAGCACTGTGAGGAACCTGCCAGCAGGCCCCCACCCATGTCCAACTCATGTTCCCCAGCACCCCCACCCCCCAGCACTGTGGGGCACCTGCCAGCAGGCCCCCACCCATGTCCAACTCATGTTCCCCACCACCCCCACCCCCCAGCAGTGCAGGGGCACCCAACACCAGGCCCCCACCCATGTCTCCCGGCACCCCCACCCCCCAGCCACCAGGGGCACCCACCACCAGGCCCCCACCCATGTCTCCCACCACCCCCACCCCCCCCAGTCACCAGGGGCAGCCTCCACCAGGCCCCCACCCATGTCTCCCAGCACCCCCACCCCCCAGCCACCATGGGCACCCACCACCAGGCCCCCAGCCATGTCTCCCACCACCCCCACCCCCCAGCAGTGCAGGGGCAGCCTCCACCAGGCCCCCACCCATGTCTCCCAGCACCCCCACCCCCAGCAGTGCAGGGGCAGCCTCCACCAGGCCCCCACCCATGTCTCCCACCACCCCGACCCCCCAGCCACCAGGGGCAGCCTCCACCAGGCCCCCACCCATGTCTCCCACCACCCCCACCCCCCCAGCACTGTGGGGCACCCACCACCAGGCCCCCACCCATGTCTCCCAGCACCCCCACCCCCCAGCAGTGCAAGGGCAGCCTCTGCCAGGCCCCCACCCATGTCTCCCAGCACCCCCACCCCCAGCCACCAGGGGCAGCCTCCACCAGGCCCCCACCCATGTCTCCCACCACCCCCACCCCCCAGCCACCAGGGGCAGCCTCCACCAGGCCCCCACCCATGTCTCCCACCACCCCCAGCCCCCAGCAGTGCAGGGGCACCCACCACCCACTCATAATTTGCAATTACATCACAGAACACCAATTGCAAGTTCCGAAACAAACACATTTCCCTCACATACACCCAATGGGTGTCAGTGAATCTCAAAACACATATCATGAAATGCATGAAACCAATGAGATACCACACATTGAAGTTCACCAGAAAAATATATGTATTAAAGGAAACATGAATAGAATAAAAAATGAAGAAACAGAAATGTGAATGTACAAAAATTAAAAGAAGCATGTCCGTGAAAAAAAGCAAAACCAAAAATAAAATTCCAAAGTAATGTTGTCCAAAGTCAATGTCCACAAAACAAAATCCAATGGGAAATAAAAAAGAAAGCCATTGCTCCATGGTTAAAATACAATCCAACATTGAACTATGTACATGGGAACAAGCCAGGGTCCATTATCCCAACAAAAGAAAGGAAACCTATCTAACTACACTAACTAATAAAATAAACTATATACAAAAATGTGGCCAATGTCCGAAAGGTCCAAATAAAATCAAAACAAAAATGAAACCTAACACTACCTACATAACTATGTGCAAGGGCAGCGGGCTAGTTTCACGGCTCACTTGTGGATGTCCCGGGCCAGGGCATCATCGAACTCCTCCTCAATGTCCCAGAGGCGGTCCTCCTCCATGGCCCAGAGGGTCCGCAGGGCCGTCGACGTCTCCACCTCCAAACCCCTGCGGATTGCCTCGAGGCACTCGGCCCGCCTCAGGGCCCTCCGCATGGAGTTCTCCGCCCTGACCATTGTGAGCCGTGCCTCTTCCGTCCGCTGCCGCTCCGCATCTATGGCGTGGCCCAACCGCTGCCACACGGAAGACACTCTCTGTCCTGGGTCCTCCTGCCCTCCGCCCGATGCCTGCCCCTCCGATGTTGAAGGCCCCGAGCCTTCATGGCTCCCACCACGTTGCTGCTGCTGCTGTGCCTCTGCCCGTGCACTGCCTCCTGCTGCCTGCACATCCTCTGCTGGCTGGGGTGCAGTCGTAGATGTGGCCACCCCTGCTGGACGTCCGACTCCCGACTGTGGCAGGGATGCCTCCTCCACCAGCCTGGCCGCACCGTCAGAGGCAGCTCCACAGGGCACCCAGGTGACTGATGGGTGGGAAGATGGCACAAAGGACGACTGGCGTGTAAGGGGTCCAGTTGAGGAGGGGGTTTTATCAAGCCCCATCAGACGGAGGCTGACGTGGTCAACGAGCCATTCGAGATGACGTGCAGTCTCCTCATGAAAAGACTGCAGGTCCGACTCCCGACTTTGGCAGGGATGCCTCCTCCACCAGCTTGGCCGCACCGTCAGTGGCAGCTCCACAGGGCACCCAGGTGACTGATGGGTGGGAGATGGCACAGAGGACGACTGGCGCGTAGGAGGGGGTCATAGCAAGCCCCATCAGACGGAGGCTGACGTGGTCAACGAGCCATTCGAGATGACGTGCAGTCTCCTCATGAAAAGACTGCAGGTCACCTCGCATGGCCCGTTGACGCAACGCCACACCAGCCAGGACAGGCTCAACCCGGACCTGGATAGCCACATCCGTAGGCAGAGGAAGGCCAGTTGACGTGAGCTCATCCCCTGCCTGAAAACGGGTCTGGACGTAGGCATCCCTGCTGGTGCAAGATGATGCAGGGACAGGATCAGGGACAGGATTGCACACAGGCACCTACGCGGCGGCCTGTGCTGCCTCCTGTCCCTGGTCCTGCACTGCACCACTAGCACCAGTGGGATCCCCACCTCCAGAGCCCGTCTCTGGTGCTTGCACGGCCTCCTCCTCCACCAAACCCCCCACCAAGCTGGATGACTCCGTGCCATCTTCCCCTGTTAGGCCCTGTGGGGTCCCAGCTGCCCCTTCTACTGCCGAGGAGTCCAACTCCAACCTCCGCCTCTTGGACCTCCCCCCGGCAGCTGCAGCCTGGGATGCGGCACCAGACTCCTCACTCCCAGACGAGATCACAACATGGGAGGGGAGCCGGGCCTTGCGTCTCCGGATGGCGGTGGGATCCCAGCCGCTGTGCTCCACAGCACCTTCTCCGCCCTCTTCATCAGTTGACGCTGCAGACAGGGAGAATCAAAACACAGGCATCAGGGCACTGTACAATGGACACATACACAGATGACAGTTGTACATGAGTGGCATTGGCAAACCTCAGACATGTCATCACAATCCCCAACACACATGTCATTACAACTCGCACACATGAGCCATACCACAGCCATATCGCAACTGCCACCACCATCCATACACATACAACAGCATGATGTAGTATTGTAGTTATCTATCTGCACTGTGTGCATACAGTGTAGGTTTGATCAAGTTGTGAAATGAAATGTTTGGAATAGTGAAACCCGTTTTGATTTATTAAGCCATGATGTCTAGAGTATGGGCTAATATATAGATATATATATATATTTATTAATGACATAATGCAATATAATGCAATGTATTATGACACTGTATGTTCATAGGAGAGGTAATGAAATGCGAGGTGTCATAATGGAATGTTAAGATATGATAGTGTGTATGGGTTAATGCGTATATATACTTATTAATGATTTGAATGCAATGTAATATCACACTGTATGTTCATCAGGAGGTGTACTGATATACGACGCGTAATATTTTTATGGTTTGGGCACAGTTTACTAGCTATGAATTAGAGCACAATGCTGTAGAGCACAATGTTGTGAAATGCCCTATGACATGAATTTATGAAATGAAACATATTCAGGTGAAAGTACCTGTGTGATGCCCAGATGAATTGGTGACAGGGTGAAAGTACCTGTGTGATGTCCGGATGAATTTTATGATGACAGGGTGAAAGTACCTGTGTGATGCCCGGATGAATTGGTGACAGGGTGAAAGTACCTGTGTGATGTCCGGATGAATTTTATGATGATAGGAATTTCAGGTTTTCAAATTCTGGATTATATATATATTGTTATAACATATACCGATATTATTGTGAGTAATCCTAAAGGTAATCACATGTATAAATTTAAATGCACAGTGGCACAGCATCGTTCTGGTGCCATGAAATATGTAATGTATTAAATTAATGGCACAGTGGCACAGCATCGTTCTGATGCCATGTAAAAGTGCAACATTAGTGGCACAGCATCGTTCTGTACCATGGAATACATGATATTGTAATGGCACAGTGACACAGCATTGCTCTGATGCCATGTAAAAGTGCAATAATAGTGGCACAGCATCGTTCTGTTGCCATGGAATACATGATATTGTAATGGCACAGTGGCACAGCATCGTTCTGGTGCCATGTAAAAGTGCAACATTAGTGGCACAGCATCGTTCTGTACCATGGAATACATGATATTGTAATGGCACAGTGGCACAGCATCGTTCTGGTGCCATGTAAAAGTGCAATAATAGTGGCACAGCATTGTTCTGTACCATGGAATACATGATATTGTAATGGCACAGTGGCACAGCATCGTTCTGGTGCCATGTAAAAGTGCAACATTAGTGGCACAGCATCGTTCTGTACCATGGAATACATGATATTGTAATGGCACAGTGGCACAGCATCGTTCTGGTGCCATGTAAAAGTGCAATAATAGTGGCACAGCATCGTTCTGTACCATGGAATACATGATATTGTAATGGCACAGTGACACAGCATTGCTCTGATGCCATGTAAAAGTGCAATAATAATGGCACAGCATCGTTCTGTTGCCATGGAATACATAATTTGTGTCCGGTTGGAATTTGGAAGGTGTTTAAATGGACATGAATGTTGCGTATACGCATGCAATTTTTTGAATATATACATTTGAAAGATCTATTTGCTCCTGGATTCAGATCTGACCGGGCTCTGTCAGTGTTCATTTTCTTCACGCGCTGTTCTTTCCCAGGTGCGTTGTGTTAATGTGGTCTTTGTTTTGTGAGTTTTCTTTTCTGTCCTTTCCTACTTTTCAGTGTTTCTATGGCAGGGTGTGTATGTGAAATAACACTGGATGGCGAAAATGACAGGTGTTTCTGAGATGGATGGTGGTGATTGGTGTACTTGTTTGGTTTGATTGTTAGTTACGTGAATGTGGATACGCTTCCTTGGTTGAGAATGTTGTATAGGTTTTACAGATGTGCAGGAGTGCGTAATTTTGATTGTCTCTGAATGCCTGGGTTGTGATATCTTGTTTGTATGTTCAATTGAAGAGAGGGAGATGTGTAGTATTGTAGTTATCTATCTGCACTGTGTGCATACAGTGCTGCTAGTAGAATACAGCTATGTCACATAGAATGTTATGGGACCGAAGAGTTCCAAGAGCTTCAGTTGAGGACACAGGATGGGAGTACCTTACTGAAAGGATGTCATCTATGTATCTCCCTGCCTTTCTAACTAACTAGCCCTGTAACTAAGTAATAAACTTACTTTTTATATATATACTGGTCTCCTGACTTTACCTGTATTCAGATGTCTTCTTATCATCCCCGATATTACACATGAGCAGCCAAAGGTGAGCCAGACATCACATGCAACACAGGAAGTGCACCACACATGTACACACACCACCACACTTGCATGCATGTGTACACCTCTGCCAAGTGTCACAGTGTTCAGACGGGCATCCATGTCACATCTGCCAATCAGGCTTCCACATACCGCTGTCACATGCATCCATGTTGCATCACTGTTGCACCCGTGTCAAATACACACACATGCACATGTACACAGTGCTGATACATGCAGCCAAAAACAACATACATGCGTGACATCACGGACATGTCTACTTACATACACATTCATCCAAACGTGTGTGCCCACACAACTGCATTTGGCATGCAAGCCTACACACACAAGCACAATGTCTCACACATTCCAGCCCTCGCATGTGTTAGCCCCACGGCCCTGTACACCCCCACCCATACTCGACCCCATACAAACAGATGTGCAACCTACACACTACTGAATAATCACCACACGCACTGCTCACAATCAGGATGCATATACACTCACCGCTCGACTCCAGACGGGTCTGCCTCTCAAGGACCTGGACGTGGAGCGCTGGGGATATGCGTTCCAGGACCCTCATCTGTTCTTCCGACAAGTGGCCCCGGCACCCCTTGGCATCCGCTGCCTTCAAGAGGCGCCGGGCCTTGTTCAGGGTCCTGGACCTGAAGTCCTCCCAGCGCTTCTTAACATGTTGTAAGTCGCGGACTGCCACCCCCTCTGCGTTGATGGCAGTCACGATGTCAGTCCAGATCCGAGTCCGTCCTTCCTTGTCGGCGCGGGAACTTCTGAAGAGGGCATCATACTGCCCCAGGACTTGCTCCACCAGGACACCAGCTTCAGTGGCACTGAAGCTGGTGCCCCTCTGCCTCTCTGGCCGGGGTTGTCAGTGGTCTCAGATGGTGTTTGCCCTGACATGACAACCCCAGAGGCAGGAGTGGGTGGGCAACTGGGTCCTGGGGCTGGGCTGTGGAGCGATGGAATCCCAGTCGGGAGTCTTCGGTTCCAGCAGGGGTGGTCACAGCAACAGCACCCCTGGCTGATGTGCAGGCAGCAAATGGCAGGGCACATGGGCAGCAGGCAGTCAGGCACGAGCAGATGGCAGGTGGGAGCGTGCTCGGGGCTCTGGGGGGCAGTAGTTTGGCCTTCTGGGCAGGAGTGTGGTCTTCCGTGTGCTTACGCGTGGCCAGCTTGATACGGAGTGATTTGGCACGTGAAAAATCTGCACGTCAGCGTGTAATTCAAGGAAAGGCCTTTAGCGCGTAAGCGCGTCTGCACGCATACGCATTTTCATTGGACAGAAGGCCCCTCAAGCGCAAGTGCCCCTGTGACGTGACGCGTACAGACGTGCATGGGCATTTCAGCGCACGTGAAAAACTGCACGTCCGCGTGTAATACAAGGAAAGGGCCCATGCGCGTAAGCGTGCGTGGAAAACTGAACGTCCGCGTGTAATACGAGGAAAGGGCCCATGCGCGTAAGCGCGCGTGGAAAACTGCACGTCCGCGTGCAATACGATGAAAGGGCCCATGCGCGTAAGTGACGTGACGCGCGCGTGCGTTTCCCTCAGCACGGGTTAAAGGTGAGCGGGCCCAGCAGTTCGCTGTACGTGCCTTTCATGGAGACCGACGTTTGTTGCTGCTTCCTGTTGTTTCGCGCGCCATCACAACTTCACAGCTATCAAGGACGTATCTCTTCTTTTGGCGGGGGTATTGGCTACGTGTGTTTTTCTGCATCGCGCTAGTCAGACGGTGAGTCGCACACGCTCTTTTTCCCACTGCAGGTGCCCCTGTGTATTGCACCGATTTTCGATGTCATAGTAGCCTGCGTGTCCCACGCGTATGCGTTATTCGTGTTACTGGGTGCCACCGCGTACTGCGGGAGGTTGAATCCACACACGTAGGCTGCAGGGTTGCGTGCACGGTTTTACTGCAGTTTTGGGGTGCCTGAGCGTTGCGTGACCCGTCACCACATCACCGGGGTCACATACAGCCTTGCAGGTGCAGGGGGGCTGTTAACATCTTGCTTCCCACCCCCTTCACCCCAATTGCCCAGGTCAATTGTGGTGTACACCTCCCATTGGCACCACTCCATCTGTGACAGCACTACTACATCTGTGCCATGGTTGGGAGGCCACCAAAGGTGAGGGGCGCCTCAGCTGGGCGTACTCCTCGTGGCGGGCGTGGTCGGGGACGTGGCCGTGGTGACCAGGGAGTAGGGGGACTCCAGGGTGTCCAGGGCAGCCACAGACGGGGAAGAGGCAGGGGTGCACCACTTGAGCACAATGTTGTGCCATGTGTTGGTGCAGCCATGCCACCACCCCCTGTGGTTCTGGGGGATGCAGCTCCTGCATCTGGCGCTGGCACCCATATGACCCGGCAGTCCGTTCCATCGACTGCCACGGGCCCAAGGGTAGTGGTAGCTGCAGGTGCAGCTGTGGACACCGCCACCCAGGCTCAGGGTCTGCCAGCGCAGGCTGCGTTGGCACTTGAAGAGCCCTTGGTAGATCTCCAACAGGCCAGGGGGGAAACCATAGGGGCAGGCCGGGCTGCTCAGACCAAGACACGTGTCCCTGGGGCAGTCATGTCATCTGCTTCCCCGAACAGCCGGGTGTTGGCAAGTGCAGGGGCAGATGCACCCAACAGCACCCCGGTTGTGAGTCTGCCAACCAGGACCGGTGCGGTCACTGACCCTGCCACAGCTGATGTTGCTGCACAGGGTCCATTAGTGGGCACCCAGCTGCCACTGACACAAGTCAGGCCTTTGGTCATCCCTCCACCTGCCACTCCCTTGGCTCAATCCACCGAACCCACTGGACATACTGGTCAGGGCGGCATTAGCCAGCCAGGGTCTGTGCCACAGTCCAAGAGGAGGAAGGTTGCACCTGCAGCACAGGCTGGGACCCCACACACAGCCACAACCTCCTGCACGTCGAGGAAGAAGCCTTTTGTCATGATGCCTACCTCCAAGGAGCCAGGTCCGACCCAGCAACCCCAGAGGCAGGCATCATTCCCCCCAGGGAAGTGCCAGCGGGACCAAGCTGGGGCCCTTTGGACACAGTCCTGGCGCCTTAGGCGCCAGGCTCATAAAGCTAGACATGTGTTCAAGTGTTTTAATGTGCACTTACCTGATGCAGACCATGCTGCTACATCCAGGCCCTCTTGAGGCCTGAATGGAATTACTTTACCTGTGGGACTACTTTCCACCTGGGTGTGTTCGGAGAAGGATACATACCTGATCGGTGGAAGGGTACATGCCTGGAACTTCTTCTAAAGCTATTTAAACCACGCCCGATCAGCAACTCACGCTTCGCGTTGTTCTGCTCCTCGCAGCTGGACGCTCACCGTGTCAGCTCCTGCATCTGCACTACAGCCACGCCTGTCAGCATCCTGGGTCGCCTGCAAAAGGAGATAAGAAGGAATTGGAGAGAAAGAAGACCTTACCTGCTAAAGCTGCATCACGGGGACATCACACCGACGATCCTGAAAGGGAAGACATCATTTTAAAAGCATTTCGTTTCGACTGCTGCAGCGCTGCATTTCACTCACCTTTCCTGGGCGCCTCCATCTTCAGCAGCGATCATCCGGATCCGCACCCACTTCCCAGAGCCTAGAGAGAAAAGACAAGAAAACAAGGTGAGAGAAGGAAGGGAAAAAGGAAAAGCTCAGTTTCCTTCTAAGACTTACCTGTTGGTCCTGCAGCTTCCAGGCATTCCGGACCCTGGCCCCAATGGGGAAAAAAGACAAAGACATTGAATGAGCGAATGCAAAGACATTACCTGAACGCTCATCCAGAACTTACACTTCGGGTCGGCGCCATATCTCCGGCATTCCGAATCCCGGCCCCTAAGGGGAAAAAGACATAAGCATTAGCGCTTGCTGCAATAAGACAATGAACATTATTATTAAGCTTGAACTTTTGAACTTGCAACAGAACTCTTACAGCGCCTCACCTGAATAGTCAAGCTTATATTGAACTCCCATCAAACCTCAATCCAGTGAAGTAACTGGGTTTCAACGCGCCCCTGCATCAGAAGCAGGATGGAGAGCTCATCCTTTCAAACCCTAAGGTGAGACTTCACGGGGAATCGTGGAAGGGTATCGAGGAGGGTTGTAAGGGAGTGGGAGGCTTGAGCATTATTCCGTCAGTAGGTAATACTCCCTTTTCACGCACAGGGGAATATTCCTGCGAGCCAGAAAAGCCAGAGTAGAGGGGCCCTTCCTGTCCATCATCAGAGTCCTGCGCTTCACCATTGAAGAAGCATCAGCACTCGAAGCCAGACCTGCGCCTCCGTGGGAATTAGGTGAGCGTGACACCTTTCTGTAAGCAGGAACTGGACTGCCTCGTGGACTACGTGCGGGGCCACAGCCGTGACATGCTAGTGGGTGCCAATAGTCAGACTACGGCTGCCCAACGTGACACCCACTGGAAGCATGTTGCGGAACATGTCAGTTCATTCGGCCATGAGGTGCGCACAGGAATGACATCAAGCGCAGCACTAAGGCCAAGCGTGCTTCAAATTACAACTTGACTCTGGTGACTGGCGGTGGGCCTGCACCAGTGGAGGAAGAACTCACTCCGCATGAGGCTCTCGTTGCGGAGTTCATACCACCTGAATTGGTCGAAGGAGTGTGAGAGATGCTGGACTTTGATGCCCAGTCCAGTGAGTGTTGATGCGTGTTTGTTGAGGACGTGTGTGTTTCACTTGTGGGATGTGTTGTGCATGATTGCTGCTACATGTGACGTGTACATGGTTCTGATGTGTAAGTAATGCAATGCTACCGTCATGCATGTCTCCTCTGCCTGCATGCGGGACTCCATGTGGGCATGCTCCCTTGCCCCTCCTCCGCCACTCTGCACTCCAGTTCCACCTTTGCACTGGTCTGCTTCAATCTTGCCAATGTGTAGTTTCTTGTTCATGTGTCCTGTGTAGATGCTAACTTCCAGCGTAGAAACTGCCAGACATATGCTGTGTGGCACAGCCTTAGTACTCGATGCAGGGTATCTCACTTGTACTGTGCATGGGTCAGATGTCCCACAGGGACATGAGTGCCCATTCATGCTCCATGTGCATTGCACGCATGCCCCTATGTGTCCTTGACTGGATGATCACTGTAATATGAGTCCTTGGTTACATACATTGCCTGCCATCTCATCGGCCTCCCCATGTCAACTGTGGCTCAGTCCTGCGTTGCACACATGTTTAGGCCCTGCCAATCTGTGTGGCTCACAGGCCTCAGCCTGTTCAATGGCCAATGACTCTGTCCAACTCTTGTGTCTTCTTCACACGTGGACGGCCTCCGGAGTTTTCATCATGTATCCTGCCCACTGTCCCAGCATCATTTGCAGTGTTGTAATTTGAATCACATTAAGCTGTTGATGCCAGTCAACACTTCCTGTCAATACACAGGTGTATGGTCAGCCTTTTGATACCATGCTAGGCATCCCTGCTTTGGTACTGGGGTGGAGGGGTGCTTGGCTTCTAGACATGGTACACATTGAATGCACAATGCAGGTGATGTCTGAATTTGACATTGCACTGCCTTCACATTTCCTGGCACAGACCATGTAGTGCTTGTACATGTAGGTAGTGAGTGGCGTACACATTTTCTGCACTGCATAGACCCACTTCCATGGAAACTGCCACCTTTCAACAGGTCTGATCACAGAAGCTATTCAAAGTAGACCCAGCATGCATGCCAGGTCATATGTTGTGTGTCACATGTCTGCCGGATGCCTTTGCTGTTGGTGTGTGTGTGTGTCGTGTGCTTCTGACATGTGTATTGACCTTTTTCTCTCTATTTTTCAGGTGATGACGCAATGGAGGCGGAGGATGGTGTTGTCATGCCGGACACAGGGTTGGTAACACCACATCAACCCGGCACTAGTGGGGGTCGTGGGGTGGTAGGCCACGAAAACCCCCAAGTGCTGCAGTCTATCTTGTCTCTGGCTGCCTATGAGTCCAGCCTTGATGACGACACTGACGTCATTGTTGAGTTGGATGAGCATCAAGTCCAAGTGTCAAAGGTGAGTGATTCTGATGTGGACACTTCTCTGTCTGCGACACCTGCACTGAGGGATCAGACAGTCTTGGTTCCTCCGCCCGTGGTGGATCGGGACGCAGGGTCACCCTCCACACCAGTCACTGATGTGCCTGGGACATCACGTCGACGGGGGCATGTAGTCGTGCAGCCGCAGGCGGTGCCAACACAGCGAGGACCCCCGGTCCTTGGGTCCCGCAGGGGTCAAGCCCGGCAACGCAGTCGCCGCGTGCAACCGCTGTATACTGAGTGGGAGCAAGACATGACTGCCAATTCCGAACGGCAGGGGGCAGCAATGGAGAACATCGCTGAGAGCATGGAGCGTGTGGCCCGATCTGTGCTCCCCCCCTCCAGCAGCAGACGGCACGGTCGACGGCCCGCTCGCTCAGGCTGGGCATGGCGGCCTCAGACAGGGCACGCCATGCTGAAATGTCGTCTCTGCGTCAAGCAATTGCTGCTCACGCAGAGGCGCACATGGATGCCCTGAGGGAGGAGTATGCTTCCCTCAGATCCACTCTGGGTGTCCTTATGATCTCCCAGAGGCAGCAGGCAGAGGAGAGGTTTGCACAGCTTGAGCGTACCATCTCGGCTGAGCTACAGGCTTGCCGGGAGATGCAGCGGTTGTCCAGCCAGGTCTTGCAGGAGTAACTCTGTGTTACACGTGCTACCTTGCAAGAGGAAGCACGTGTATCACGTGAGGTTCTGCATGCAGACCTACGTCGCATCGCCACACAGAACCAGGCTCACCCGTCCGGCAGACTTCCTGCCGACGAGGGGCAAGCTGCGGCTAGGCGTGGCCAGGCTACTGTGCCACGTCCTCCTTTCGAGGATGAGCCAGACTCGGACGACCATCTATCTCCCACATAGGTCGTGCTGTGCAGGCGTTGAGCCAATGGAGGATTTTTTTTTTGCCTTAGTATCATCGCATTTGGATGTCGAGCAGCACCCTGTACCTCCCCCCTCCTGGATGCCTCCCCTCCCCCCCGGGTCGTATGTGGCCATTTTTGATTTTTCTTTTAGTTTAGTTAGTTAAGTTTCTGTTTGATAGTTAGTTTAAATAGGTAATGTAGGTTTTCCATAGTTAGTGTAATTAGTTAATAGTTGAGTTAATTTAAAATTGCTAGTCTATTGTGCTTTCATGTGACGGTGCGGTGCTTTGTGGCTTTTGAAGGCATCCACTGTCTGTTCCAGCTGGGCCCTTCATGGTTGTCTTGTGTATGTGTTTGCTGCTTGGGGTCCTTGACTCACATATGCCACTCCTGCCTCCCTTATCCATGGGCTCGCAAGGATGGTTCGGTGTTACAGAATATTACACAAGGGCTTTGGGCTGTCATATATGTGGCATGTCTGGTGCTGTGTGACTTGTGTTGACACCCCTAGTGGGGATGATTTAGGTGTAATTGTCCACTGTTCAGCTTTTGCTAGATGGGGTGTGTCATGATTAATGTGGACATTGATTGCTATGCATTGTGTAGTATGTTTCATATCTTTCCTGTACACGTGTTTGTTGCAATTCATGCTGTAGATAGTGTTCCACAATTTGGAGGTGAAAGACGGACTGATGGTGTGATTCGTGATGTGACTCTCTGACATGGTCAAGTAATAAGATGCCTGATGAGACACACACTGATGACTTTGAAGCATTAATCACGTGTTTCATGCCCTTTCTGCAGGGGGATGAGCCTCCAGAGCACCTTTGCCAGCAGACATGGCCCATTGGATGACAGAATTCTGGACCCGTTTGTTGGTGCCCACATGCACATGTGTGCACAAGCAGAGGCACAGTGATTGCAGACCCACATCCTAGAACTGCTGACATGTTCCAAGGAACTCCAGGCAAGGTGAGCATCACAGGGGGGCCACGACACAGCAAAGCTTGCACCAGGCGAGTTGCACATGCAGGCTTAGTCACAGCACTGAGGGTGAGCTTAGACGAATATTGGTGTTGAAGCACACAATGCAGCTCAGATGTGTTTGTGGACTGATGGCTGTTGATAGTAGGGTTGTCTGGGACACATGCAGGGGCAGTGGCACATACCCTCCGGTACACCAAGGTCCATTGAGGCACTTGTATCAACCATGTAGCCTTCCGAGACATGGAAAGGGGCAGCTCACAGGGACATACAGCAAGGGACATACTCGGGTGCAGTGCATGTCTTTTCCACGTACTTCATGATAAATGCACTGCCAACTTTGTTTCGGTCATGGTGGTACGCAACTTGCTCTGTAGTCATGGCTTGCTATATGGGTCTGTCTGCTTACCCTGGGAACATTGCATGTTGTGTGAATTGTGACACATTGGTGTTCCATTTGCCACGCACCCACCAGTGGCTGACTTACTGCATTGACTGTGTATGACCCGTCACAGGGTTGATGTTATATATGGGTACGAAGTATCGAGCACAGATTGTCTGTTTGTAGAGTAGTTTGTTGCTATGGGGCATGTTTGGTGTTGTGTTTTTGTGTAATTGGCACGTACAGGTTGTTGACTGTGGCTCTCTTTGCAGCATTGCAGTGCTCCTGTAACCGGACCTGAGAGTGCGCAGGCAGGAGGCCAGCACTCAAAACCAGAGCTAAGTGTCTTGTTGTTTTTCTTATGAACTGATCTGCATAGGCTTGCTGGGGAGTGTAGTGATGCATGGATGTATGTGTGGTTCAATTTGGTATGTTTTTTCTCCCTAATCACCCTTGATCCTATGCAATTTTGAAACCTGTACCCTCTACCCGGTGTTCCTGCTTCCCGTGCCTATCCAAGCAACGTTCCCTGACCCTCTTTCCCCACTGGGGTTGCGGATGCCTGTGTAAGCAACGAACTTGCACGCGCCAAAACCCTAGAGGGGGTGGTTGGTTCGTACCACTCCTGAGCCTGGACTACAGAAGGCCATGACAATGATGTCCAAGTTTGTTTGGATTGTGTATGTGTTCATGCAGGTTGTACATTTTCCTGCATTCCCTTGTTTCATGTGTCATTCCTCCTCCCCTCTCCTGCCACTCATTCCAGTCATCCAGTGTGTCAACACCTGTCCCGACTGCATATCCCTGAACCTCATTCCCCACCAGGGTCTCAGGGGCCTGTGTGAGTTTGACCTTTCAGGCACCCGGGACATGGTGGGGGTGGTTGTTTCGTGAAACTCCCGCGCCTGTACAGGGGACCTGTGACAGTACACATCCATTCATGGTGCATCATCCTATGTCATGTACCACACATGTCTCACATCCTGTTGTGACATTGTTTTGCTGTGCTACCTTGGTTGTTGCATCATTGTGGTAGTACTTGGCCTTTGTGAGGTACTGCTACGTCAAGTCATCTACTGGAGGGTGTTCGGGTTCATTTTTATGCCTTGGATTTTGTGATTTTGGAAATGAGTGTGGATTCTGAGGGTTCAGGCATCTTTTTACACACAAGGTGGAAGATGGTGACGAAGGGTAAAGGTGATCCTGTGGCCAGGTGGAATTGAGGTTTGGAGGCTCCATGACCCAGGTGCAGTTGTTCAGTGGGTCATGGTCATTTGTGAGGGAGGTGGGGGTTGTTGTTGATAGTTGCCTTGCCCTGCAGTGTGATGGGAACTCTGACATAGTAATGGTGGTATCCTATGTACATGTTGTGTTCTGCTGATCAATGCCTGTTCATGTGTTGTGTTTTCCTTTCAGGTGAGAGGGGATAGTTGTGGTTTGACATGCTGGGGTGTACACATGGTGGATGTTCACATGTGATGTGTAGGGAACACTGATGGTCACTTGAGTGCACATGCATATGTGGAGTGCATGTCCTTGCAGAACCACACACTTGCACTCTGATGCACTATATGTACTCCCACCCTTGCATATCCACATGTACACTGTTTGCCTTCTGGTGCCCACTGTGTCCCGGCAGCACATGTTCTGTGACCGATTATGGATCCAGAACATGCATAATTTGATGTTTGATGTGGTCTGTCACTTAGATGTGATGCTCAGGGTGTGTATCACACACAATGGCTGTTCACTGTGCTGTGCGCTGAGCAGTGTGATGCAGGAGTAGGACACTGCACACATGAGCTGCAGTGTTGATTTTGCTATGCATAATGTGCATGTAGACAGGCATTCATTGTGATGTTACGTCTACCACTGTTGTAATGCATTTGGAAATGACTTATTTTGGGTGGGAGATTTTGTTGGTCTGTCATTTCATCTGATTCCGGGTCAGGCAGCAGTGTCCGATGCCACTGTACATTTAGGACATGGCAATGTGTACCTTATCGTTACTGCGTTAGTGTATGGGTATTGCTTGCCATGTCATGTTGATGTTTGGGAGGGTTTGAGTGACATGACAGTGATGGCCATGGCCTGTTTTGCAGGTGTGTGTGATGCACACCTTGCATGTCCGGGTCATCCGCTTCTCAGAGCAACTAGCTGGGGGTAGATTTCTCTCCGCAGCAGGGCCCTCCCTCTGGAACAGACTTCCGGCCTGACTTGAACTTGAGGGGAACCATCTCCAGTTCTGGAAGCACCTCAAGACCTTCCTCTTTGCTTCTGCTTACTCTCTGCCTCTCCCTTGCAGAATTATTCACTGGAACTGCACAGGAGCTGCAACTGGGCCACTCTCACCGACCTCGGTCCCTGGCCCAGCCACTCTCCACTTGCACTGCCTCCCTGGCAACCCCTGCACTGCAGTACTGTCTCTCTATCCCTACAGCCCTCCCTTCCCAGCACTTGTCTGCACTTACCTTTGTAGTTGCCACCAGATGACCTATGTATTATTTTTTTGGGCTACTTCCCCTGTACTGGACTCCCCCCCACCCTTCCCCTTGCACGTTTCCCTTCCCCCTACCCCTGAACTTGCACGATCTCAATGACACGTGGCCTAGTAGTACCGTTCTCTGTGTTCCCTTGTTCCCCCTTCCCTGCCTCATTGCGCCTTGGAATACTTGTGTATGGGCCATATCATGTCATATGTCATATGTGTGCCTTTTGGTCACACAGGATAGCTTGTGTTTAAGTAGCTAGGGATGCAGACGATGTGGCACTTCCATGGCAACTATCTCAGGGTGGTAGGGTTGTGACAGTTGACTGTCTCTTTGTCATCATCGATTGTCACCTGGTATGTGCCAGGCCTGTGTGCACTGCGCAGGGGTGGGAGTTTAGGTGAAAAATGTGGCCACAAGCTGGGTCCGGGCTTCCTCGCCACGTGCCCTGTCTCCTCCCATGGGCAGCGCCTGTGCCTGTGGTTGGGGATGTAGGTGCACCACCATGTCCACCGGGACGCCCTGCCGTGTTGCAACATTGTGCAGGACACATGCTGCCACAATGATCCTGCACACTAACGGTGGTGCATAGAGTAGTTGCCCACCAGAGCGGTCAAGGGAGCGGAAACGTGACTTGAGCACTCCGAATGTGCGCTCCACTATGCCCCTGGTTGCAATATGGGTGGCGTTGTATCTTACCTGGGGTGGTGTGGTGGGGTTCCGGATTGGCGTCATCATGTGGTTGCTCAGAGGGTAGGCACTGTCCCCTGGGGAGGTGATAATAGTTGAGATTATTAGGGTTTGGATATTTGTCTGTGTGTGACTTGCATGCATGTGCAAGGGCATTTGTACTGACCTAGGAGCCATGTGTCGCCATGCTGCCCAGCTTCCAGGGCCCGGCTCAGGGCGGACATTCTGTATATGAAACTGTCATGGGTGGAGCCAGGGTAGTTTGCATAGACAGAGGTGATGATTCCCTTTGCATCACATACCACCTGTACATTGATGGAATGCCAGTGCTTGCGGTTTCGGTAGATGTGCTCAATGGTCCTAGGTGGACGTAGGGCCACATGGGTGCAATCAATGGCACTGAGCACTTTGGGAAAGTGTGCCACCCTGAAAAAATCCAGGACATCGGCCTGCCTTTCTGCGGGTGTTCTGGGCATGTATATGTGCCTGCGGACTGAGGGGCGCGCTGTCATGATTGCCAGTACCTGGTGTAGGCAGCGTGACTGCGTGGCCTGTGAGACCCCCCCCACTATGGCAGTGGTCCGCTGAAATGACCCAGTGGCCAAAAAATGCAGGACATTGAGCAGCTTCTCCAAGGGGCTCAATGCTTGGGAGCAAAGGGTGGGGGATGTGAGGTCATCTTCCCACTCCCTGACCAGGTCTAGGATGATATGGGGTGGAAACCTATACCTGCTGTAGACCTGGTCGTCAGGCATCCCAAAAAGGCTTGTCTGTGGTGCGAAAATGCGTGCCCTGGCTATTCTCCTCCTCCTGCGGTGTCCCACGATCAGTGCAGCGACAAATGGGGCATTCATCGTAGCTGTATATACGCGTTTGTTGTTTGCGTGCGCTTTTATGCTGTGTGCGGGGACGCCTCCGCCTGCCTTCGTGTGAGCGGACGCGTTGACGCCTGTACACGTCTTTTGCCGTGCGTGGGTTTCCCGTATTCGGATACGTGGTAAGACTGTAGGTCCGAGTGTCATCGCGTGTGATCGGAGGGGAGTGAGCGTACACGCGATTGGCCTGGGTACGTGTGTTTCGGGGTGCGAGGGAAGTTCCACATGCGATTAGCCTGGGTACATGTATTCCGGGGTGCCGGGAACTTTCACACGCGATTGGTGGAAATCCACGTGTGTTCTGTCATCACGTGCAATGAGGGAAACACCCGCGCGCATCACGTCACAGACGTGCTCACACGCTAAGGGCCTTTGGTCCAATGAAATCGCATATGCGTGCTGCCGTGCATACGCGCTAAGGGCCTTTCCTTGTATTACACGCGGACGTGCAGTTTTCCACGCGGGCTTACGCGCATGGGCCCTTTCCTCGTATTACACGCGGACGTGCAGATTTTTCACGCGCGCTGAAATGCCCATGCACGTCTGTACATGTCACGTCACAGGGGCGCTTGCGCTTGAGGGGCCTTCTGTCCAATGAAAATGCGTATGCGTGCAGACGAGCTTACGCGCTAAGGGCCTTTCCTCGAATTACACGCTGACGTGCAGATTTTTCACGTGCCAAATCACTCCGTATCAAGCTGGCCACGCGTAAGCACACGGAAGACCACACTCCTGCCCAGAAGGCCAAACTACTGCCCCCCAGAGCCCCGAGCACGCTCTCACCTGCCATCTGCTGCTGCCGGACTGCCTGCTGCCCACGTGCCCTGCCATTTGCTGCCTGCACATCAGCCAGGGGTGCTGTTGCTGTGACCACCCCTGCTGGAACCGAAGACTCCCGACTGGGATTCCATCGCTCCACAGCCCAGCCCCAGGACCCAGTTGCCCACCCACTCCTGCCTCTGGGGTTGTCATGTCGGGGCAAACACCATCTGAGACCACTGACAACCTCCGGCCAGAGAGGCAGAGGGGCACCAGCTTCAGTGCCACCGAAGTTGGTGTCCTGGTGGAGCAAGACCTGGGGCAGTATGATGCCCTCTTCGGAAGTTCCCGCGCCGACAAGGAAGGACGGACTCGGATCTGGACTGACATCGTGACTGCCATCAACGCGGAGGGGGTGGCCGTCCGCGACTTACAACATGTCAAGAAGCGCTGGGAGGACTTCAGGTCCAGGACCCTGAACAAGGCCCGGCGCCTCTTGAAGGCAGCGGATGCCAAGGGGCGCCGGGGCCACTTGTCGGAAGAACAGATGAGGGTCCTGGAACGCATATCCCCAGGGGTCCATGTCAAAGTCCTTGAGAGGCAGACCCGTCTGGAGTCGAGCAGTGAGTGTACATGCATCCTGATTGTGAGCACTGCGTGTGGTGATTATTCAGTAGTGTGCAGGTTGCACATCTGTTTGTATGGGCTCGAGTATGGGTGGGGGTGTACAGGGCCGTGGGGCTAACACATGCGAGGGCTGGAATGTGTGAGGCATGGATGGTGCTTGTGCGTGTAGGCTTGCATGCCAAATGCAGTTGTGTGGGCACACATGTTTGGATGAATGTGTATGTAAGTAGACATGTCCGTGATGTCACTCATGTATGTTGTTTTTGGCTGCATGTATCAGCACTGTGTACATGTGCATGTGTGTGTATTTGACAAGGGTGCAACAGTGATGCAACATGGATGCATGTGACAGCGGTATGTGGAAGCCTGATTGGAAGATGTGACATGGATGCCCGTCTGAACACTGTGACACTTGGCAGAGGTGTACACATGCATGCAAGTGTGGTGGTGTGTGTACATGTGTGGTGCACTTCCTGTGTTGCATGTGATGTCTGGCTCACCTTTGGCTGCTCATGCTGTTGTAGGTGTATGGATGGTGGTGGCAGTTGCGATATGGCTGTGGTATGGCTCATGTGTGCGAGTTGTAATGACATGTGTGTTGGGGATTGTGATGACATGTCTGAGGTTTGCCAATGCCACTCATGTACAACTGTCATGTGTGTATGTGTCCATTGTACAGTGCCTTGATGCCTGTGTTTTGTTTCTCTCTGTCTGAAGCGTCAACTGATGAAGAGGGCGGAGAAGGTGCTGTGGAGCACAGCGGCTGGGATCCCACCGCCAGCCGGAGACGCAAGGCCCGGCTCCCCTCCCATGTTGTGATCTCGTCGGGGAGTGAGGAGTCTGGTGCTGCGTCCCAGGCCGCAGCTGCCGGGGGGAGGTCCAAGAGGCAGAGGTTGGAGTTGGACTCCTCGGCAGCAGAAGGGGCAGCTGGGACCCCACAGGGCCCAACAGGGGAAGATGGCACGGAGTCATCCAGGTTGGTGGGGGTTTGGTGGAGGAGGAGGCCGTGCAAGCACCAGAGACGGGGTCTGGAGGTGGGGATCCCACTGGTGCTAGTGGTGCAGTGCAGGACCATGGACAGGAGGCAGCACAGGCCGCCGCAGAGGTGCCTGTGTGCAATCCTGTCCCTGATCCTGTCCCTGCATCATCTTGCACCAGCAGGGATGCCTACGTCCAGACCCGTTTTCAGGCAGGGGATGAGCTCACGTCAACTGGCCTTCCTCTGCCTGCGGACGTGGCTATCCAGGTCTGGGTTGAGCCTGTCCTGGCTGGTGTGGCGTTGCGTCAACGGGCCATGCGAGGTGACCTGCAGTCTTTTCATGAGGAGACTGCACGTCATCTCGAATGGCTCATTGACCACGTCAGCCTGCTGGGACAGGTCACCCAGGCCGGATTCCTCCGTCTGATGGGGCTTGCTACGACCCCCTCCTCAACTGGACCCCCTATGCGCCAGTCGTCCTCTGTGCCATCTTCCCACCCATCAGTCACCTGGGTGCCCTGTGGAGCTGCCTCTGACGGTGCGGCCAGGCTGGTGGAGGAGGCATCCCTGCCACAGTCGGGAGTCGGACGTCCAGCAGGGGTGGCCACATCTACGACTGCACCCAGCCAGCGGAGGATGTGCAGGCAGCAGGAGGCAGTGCACGGGCAGAGGCACAGCAGCAGCAGCAACGTGGTGGGAGCCATGAAGGCTCGGGGCCTTCAACATCGGAGGGGCAGGCATCGGCCGGAGGGCAGGAGGACCCAGGACAGAGAGTGTCTTCCGTGTGGCAGCGGTTGGGCCACGCCATAGATGCGAAGCGGCAGCGGGCGGAAGAGGCACGGCTCACAATGGTCAGGGCGGAGAACTCCATGCGGAGGGCCTTGAGGCGGGCCGAGTGCCTCGAGGCAATCCGCAGGGGTTTGGAGGTGGAGACGTCGACGGCCCTGCGGACCCTCGGGGCCATGGAGGAGGACTGCCTCCGGGACATTGAGGAGGAGTTTGCTGATGCCCTGGCCCGGGACATCCACAAGTGAGCCGTGAAACTAGGCCGCTGCCCTTGTACATAGTTATGTAGGTAGTGTTAGGTTTCATTTTTGTTTTGATTTTATTTGGACCTTTCGGACATTGGCCACATTTTTGTATGTAGTTTATTTTAGTAGTTAGTGTAGTTAGATAGGTTTCCTTTCTTTTGTTGGGATAATGGACCCTGGCTTGTTCCCATGTACATAGTTCACTGTTGGATTGTATTTTTTTTTCACTTTTTAACCATGGAGCAATGGCTTTCTTTTTTATTTCCCATTGGATTTTGTTTTGTGGACATTGACTTTGGACAACATTACTTTGGAATTTTATTTTTGGTTTTGCTTTTTTTCACGGACATGCTTCTTTTAATTTTTGTACATTCACATTTCTGTTTCTTCTTTTTTTATTCTATTTATGTTTCCTTTAATACATATTTTTTTTGGTGAACTTCAATGTGTGGTATCTCATTGGTTTCATGCATTTCATGATATGTGTTTTGAGATTCACTGACACCCATTGTGTGTATGTGAGGGAAATGTGTTTGTTTCGGAACTTGCAATTGGTGTTCTGTGATGTAATTGCAAATTATGAGTGGGTGGATGCAATACTCGGGTGGGTGTTTTGCATTTGGAGGCTGACCATAGGGACCAGGGATCTAGATTGTGATGACATGTTGGCTGGGGAACATGAGTTGCACATGGGTGGGGGCCTGCTGGCAGGCGCCCCACAGTGCGGGGGGGTGGGTGTGGTGGGGAACATGAGTTGGACATGGGTGGGGGCCTGCTGCCAGGTGCCCCACAGTGCTGGGAGGTGGGGGTGCTGGGGAACATGAGTTGGACATGGGTGGGGGCCTGCTGGCAGGTGCCCCACAGTGCTGGGGGGTGGGGGTGGTGGGGAACATGAGTTGGACATGGGTGGGGGCCTGCTGGCAGGTGCCCCACAGTGCTGGGGGGTGGGGGTGGTGGGGAACATGAGTTGGACATGGGTGGGGGCCTGCTGGCAGGTGAACTACAGTGCTGGGGGGTGGGGGTGGTGGGGAACATGAGTTGGACATGGGTGGGGGCCTGCTGGCAGGTGCCCCTGCACTGCTGAGGGGGTGGGGGTGGTGGGAGACATGGGTGGGGGCCTGGTGGAGGCTGCCCCTGGTGGCTGGGGGGTGGGGGTGCTGGGAGACATGGGTGGAGGCCTGGTGGAGGCTGCCCCTGCACTGCTGGGGTGTGGGGGTGGTGGGAGACATGGGTGGGGGCCTTGTGGTGGGTGCCCCTGCACTGCTGGGGGCGTGGTGGGAGACACGGGTGGGGGCCTGGTGGAGGGTGCCCCACTGTGCTGGGGGGTGGGGGTGGTGGGGAACATGAGTTGGACATGGGTGGGGGCCTGCTGGCAGGTGCCCCACAGTGCTGGGGGGTGGGGGTGGTGGGGAACATGAGTTGGACATGGGTGGGGGCCTGCTGGCAGGTGCCCCACAGTGCTGGGGGGTGGGGGTGGGGGGGAACATGAGTTGGACATGGGTGGGGGCCTGCTGGCAGGTGCCCCACAGTGCTGGGGGGTGGGGGTGGTGGGAGACATGAGTTGGACATGGGTGGGGGCCTGGTGGTGAGTGCCCCACAGTGCTGGGGGGGTGGGGGTGGTGGGAGACATGGGTGGGGGCCTGGTGGAGGCTGCCCCTGGTGGCTGGGGGTCGGGGGTTGTGGGAGACATGGGTGGGGGCCTGGTGGTGGGTGCCCATGGTGGCTGGTGGGTGGGGGTGCTGGGAGACATGGGTGTGGGCCTGGTGGAGGCTGCCCCTGGTGACTGGGGGGTGGGGGTGATGGGAGACATGGGTGGGGGCCTGGTGGTGGGTGCCCCTGGTGGCTGGGGGGTGGGGGTGCTGGGAGACATGGGTGGGGGCCTGGTGGTGGGTGCCCCTGCACTGCTGGGGTGTGGGGTGGTGGGGAACATGAGTTGGACATGGGTGGGGGCCTCCTGGCAGGTGCCCCACAGTGCTGGGGGGTGGGGGTGCAGGGGAACATGAGTTGGACATGGGTGGGGGCCTGCTGGCAGGTGCCCCACAGTTCTGGGGGGTGGGGGTGGTGGGGAACATGAGTTGGACATGGGTGGGGGCCTGCTGGCAGGTGCCCCACAGTGCTGGGGGGTGGGTGTGGTGGGGAACATGAGTTGGTCATGGGTGGGGGCCTGCTGGCAGGTGCCCCACAGTGCTGGGGGGTGGGGGTGGTGGGGAACATGAGTTGGACATGGGTGGGGGCCTGCTGGCAGGTGCCCCTGCACTGCTGGGGGGGTGGGGGTGGTAGGAGACATGGGTGGGGGCCTGGTGGAGGCTGCCCCTGGTGGCTGGGGGGTGGGGGTGCTGGGAGACATGGGTGGGGGCCTGGTGGAGGCTGCCCCTGCACTGCTGGGGGGTGGGGGTGGTGGGAGACATGGGTGGGGGCCTGGTGGTGGGTGCCCCTGCACTGCTGGGGGATGGGGGAGGTGGGAGACATGGGTGGGGGCCTGGTGGAGGCTGCCCCTGCACTGCTAGGGGCTGGGGGTGGTGGGAGACATGGGTGGGGGCCTGGTGGAGGCTGCCCCTGGTGACTGGGGGGGGTGGGGGTGGTGGGAGACATGGGTGGGGGCCTGGTGGTGGGTGCCCCTGGTGGCTGGGGGGTGGGGGTGCTGGGAGACATGGGTGGGGGCCTGGTGGTGGGTGCCCCTGCACTGCTGGGGGGTGGGGGTGGTGGGGAACATGAGTTGGACATGGGTGGGGGCCTGCTGGCAGGTGCCCCACAGTGCTGGGGGGTGGGGGTAGTGGGGAACATGAGTTGGACATGGGTGGGGGCCTGCTGGCAGGTGCTCCACAATGCGTGGGGGTGGGGGTGGTGGGGAACATGAGTTGGACATGGGTGGGGGCCTGCTGGCAGGTGCCCCACAGTGCTGGGGGGTGGGGGTGGTGGGGAACATGAGTTGGACATGGGTGGGGGCCTGCTGGCAGGTGCCCCACAGTGCTGGGGGTGGGGGTGGTGGGAAACATGAGTTGGACATGGGTGGGGGCCTGCTGGCAGGTGCCCCTGCACTGCTGGGGGGGTGGGGGTGGTGGGAAACATGGTTGGGGGCCTGGTGGATGCTGCCCCTGCACTGCTGGGGGGTGGGGGTGGTGGGGGGCATGGGTGGGGGCCTGGTGGAGGGTTCCCCTGGTGGCTGGGGGTGCAGGGGGACATGCGTTGGTGGGCAGTAGTGCAAGTTGACATGTGGGTTGGCTGGTGGGCATGGCCATGGTGTATGGGGTGCCTGCAGGACATGTGCTGGGTAGGCCCCTGTGGTGTGAGCCACCTGCAGAGGCCGTGGAGGCTGTAGAGGGAACACCTGGGAGGACCCACATGTGCAATTCACGTGTGCTGCTCCCCGTGCACCCCTGTAATACACGTACCCTGATGAGATCGCGTGTGGAACTTCCCGCGCACCCCTGGAATACACGTACCCTGCTGATGTTGCGTGGGATACTTCACCCGCACCCCGGAATACACGTACCCTGATGAGATCGCGTGTGTGACTTCGCGCAAACCCCCGAAATACACGTACCCCGCTCAATCGCGTGTGTAACTTCCCGCGCACCCCCGAAATACATGTACCCCGCTCAATCGCGTGTGTGACTTCCCGAGCGCCCCCGAAATACACGTACCCCGCTCGATCGCGTGTGTTGCTTCCCGCGCACCCCCGCAATACACGTGCCCCGCTCGCACAGGCCCAATTGCTGTATGTTGCCACTTTTGTGATGCGCTGGGACTCTGCCGCCTGCCTTCGTGTGGCGGACGTGTTTCAGCTTGTGCGTGTCTTTGGCTGTGCGTGGCTTTGCCCTATTCGATTCCATGAATATGTGTGGTTCGAGTGCGTGTGGGCGTTCCGTCTGCTTCCCTGCAGTACATCCCCAGTTACGCCCTTATTTTCGCGCGTTGTTCCCCATTCCACGCGTTACGCCCCGTGTCCCGCCCACTTTCTGGTGTATGCGCCGAGGTTGTGCGCTTTCACTGTGCGTGTCGCGCACGCCTTTCGGGATGTTGCAGTGACTTGTGCGCCATGCAAGTGTTTGGCGCACATCCCGAGGTGTACACGCGCAGGGACTTCCATGAATCGCACGCGTGCACGTGCGCCTGTTTTTTTCTGCTTGCGCCTGCTTGCGCCTGCTTCCGCGAAGATTTTCGGCGCACGTTTGTTCCATGAATTGGCCCCTTAGTCTTGTTGTGGCTTGCTCACACCTGGGTAGTGTCATACCATGTACATCTAGTTTGTCTGTGGCGCTAATTTCTATTATTGGTTGCATTTCTTTATTTAACATTATTTCATTGAATTTCAAACAGCTTGCAAGAGTTGGCATTAAGGCCATACAATTGATATTTGTATCGGTTAATTGTTCCATGACATCTGTAGCACATGCATTATCGCCATAAAGTGCATGAATGTGCCGGGTTTTCAATATTGCTTGTGCTTCTTTAGATAGTATACCAACTCTAATACTTTTTAAAATGTTGGCATGAATTAGATCTGCAGATTGCTGCATGTTTTCTGTTAATTCCATGTATTGGAAATGTTGCCAAAGGTTGACATTTCCAATGCTGCCAACAGTTTTACGGCAGAGTTTGTGTCCTAATGTTTTAAAAATAGGCTCACCTTTTACTGGTGTCAATTGAATAACATCTCCGAAAACAATAATGTGTTTTCCTGCAAAGAGCTCTTCGTAGTTTGTTTTGAGTAATTCTGTAATTTGAGGTGAATCAAAGCCAACATTAGGCTGGACACCATGCTCACTTCATTTATTAGTAGCATTTTAATTTGTTTTAATACTCTGCGTAGTTCCATTGCAGCTTCTTTAGAAAGTTTGTAATAGTCTAATTTGTTTTGTTGTTCTACTGGCAGGAGTAGTGATCGGTGTAAAGTGACACCGCCTATGTTGTAGGCAGCTAAACCTGTGGGGGCAGTGACAACAGCTGACAGTTTGTTGTTTGTGAATTGTTGAAGGAACTTACCGATGATTTTGATTGGGAATGTTTTGCCAGAACCAACTTCACCACTGCTGTACAGTAGTATAGGTTTGTAATTTTGGCAGGTGCATTCTTTGTTTTCATGTTGTAGACCATGTGTGATTTCTTTTATTACATCTTGAAAAATGCTACGTTGTTCATTGTTTAGTTTTGATTGTATGTGGTGTTTTCTACTTCTGTCATAGCTAATTCTGCCTCATTTGTTATTAGTGGTTCTCCCAGTGGTTCTTGGTTTCCTGTTACGGAAGGTTGACTACTGTGAGGAGTGTCCTTATCTAGTTGGGCCTGGAGTTCTTCTTCGTGTTGCTGTTCATTGTGCAACATTGTTTTTTTCTGTGTAAAGTTTACATCAGTTATAGTGCTTTCATTTGCTTTGAAAGCGTCTTCATATGAGTCATAGTTATCTAGTATTTCTTCTTCTTTTCTCCATGGTTTAAAGAGTTGTAGCAGGGACATGTAATATAGTTCTTTATGTTGGGGAGTCTTTAATGACAATTTGATATGATTAATTCAATTTGGTTTGGTGAGTTTTACTAAGCTGCCTTCACAGTTTGTCACGCTGTATTTACCTTTTTTTCATCGGGTTTTACATTATTTTTGTATATATGTGTGTATTTTTGTGTTTTGGGCTATGTGGTATAAACACATGGTTTCCAAAGTATTACTTCTGTTTGTGTAGTATGTGTCCAATAAATTGTTTTTTAAAATGTCTTGACTGTTGGGATCATGTTTGGCTATTGTTTCTATATCTTTGTATGATTTTAGAACTATTTTTCTAGATTTAGCAGGACCAAGACTGAGCCATACTATATTTTCAGATTTACCATACAATGCAGTACCAGTTAAACAATCTGCTTCTTCATAGCAGCCACATTCTCTATGGGGGAGCCTTTTTATGCCCAAGCTGTATAATTTCTGAGACACTGTTTTATCTGATGACAGTTCGTTCCAGAGGTCTTGGAGCTCTGTTTTTTCTGCTTTGGTTAAGTATGCTGTAACATATCGTGCAACTGCAGTGGAATTGTCTGCAATGTACTGCAAATCTATGTTTGCATTCCATAAGTGGGGGATGATTGCATTGTAATCATTGATATATTTTTCTTCTTCTGTTCTTTTTATCTAACATGTATTTTTAGGTGACTTACCTTCAACACTATGTTTAACTGAAGACATGAGGTTGTCCACTTGACCTGTATGTGTAACCGGTCTAGGGAAGCCAAAGCGGCATTTGGTATAGTATTTTCCTTTGTTTTTGTATTTGCAACGACAATATTTGCCACAGTTGTGTCTTTGAAATTGTACAATTTGTGCATGAAGATCACTATTTGTGGCTTCTGGTGGAATTTCACAAGTGACATATTTTTCGATAAACTGTAAAACAGTGGCCTCACTGTCTTGACCAAATTTAGGAGCATCTTTAATCCATAAAAGCATGTGGATATGTGGTGCTCCTCTGGCTTGGTATTCTTTTCTCCAAAAGAAGTGTTGCACTTCTCCAAGGGGAGGAACAGTTTTATTACAAATAAAGTGTAGCATAGCAATGAAGCGATGGTGAAAATACCTTGAAACATTAACAGGATCCAGAGAACAAAGTTCTCCAGGTGTTAGTATATCTATGTTTGTTTTGTTTTTGTTTGATATGCGTAGGAAATCATGTAAATCTTCCCATGCATATTCTGTACAACTTAATGTAACAAACCAAGTGGGTGGGCCAAGGTTTCTGATCATACAACGTACATCTCCATGACGTCGAAACCAGTACTCTTTAGTACCACTCATATTTGCTAATAGATTTGTAATATTTGACTGTAAAACCTCATCTTTTTGTTGCACTTTTTGTAATAATTGTGTAGCTGACATATTTTGAAAGTGAGATCCTGATTTTAATGTGTGTGCAACTCCGTAACATAAAGTTGCTAGTTCACTTTCAAATAGTAGGTGGAATATATATTCCACATTTTGTCTAAATCTGGGATCTTCAGAATACATCCGTAATGAGCGGTATTCTGATGCTGATATTTGAATAGGTCTATCATCGTACCTTCCTCCTTTGCCAGTAGGAAAGAGTAGAGGAACAGCATGTGCTTCCATACTTTTTTCCCATATGCTGATTGGTGAACCTTTTGTTTGTTGCATTTGGTACGTTTCTAGTACATCTTCTATGGTGTCATTAGAGTGAAATGGATGAATTGTATATTGGTCTAAAGTATTTGATATTGTAGCAGTATCTAGGAGCTCAAATTGACCAGCTTCTTGTGTCTCTTGAATTATTTCAGTTGTATCCTTCAAGTTTTCTCCAATTTTAATGTCTTTGTCATATTCATTATTCTCTTTAAGATATTGCAAGGCTTGTCTAACTTTATGTAAATCTACCAGCTGTTGCCATATTATTTTGTCTTTTGTAGGTACTCCATTTACTAAGATAATTAAAGATTGCTGCATTGGAAGTTGCACTCTTAGAGTGTGCACATTTTCTTTTAGATCTAATGGTAAATACACTACTTTTCCACGAATGCCTTTCACTAATTCAGAGGGAGGTAATTTTGCTGTTTTTGGTTGAAATATTATTGCTTGAAATGGGTGCACTGTTTGAATTATGATGCTCTCATATAAATTAAGTTGTTGTAGGGGTTTTGATAGTGGATATAATTCCAAATTATTTGTGATAGCACGTGAAGGAGTTTGGTTGTTGTCAAGTTTTGTAGTGCAGTAACTGCAAAGTATTAAGGGGTCAGGTATTTCGTGTTTGTTTTCTGATGTAAGGAAGAGAGCTAATTCAAACCATTTAGAATCTTCGTTGTCTTCTATTTTGTATGATAGGTCTACAGTTTTTGTGTTACTTTTATAAAAAATAACGGCAACATACACACACATGGTTTGGTACTTCAGCTGATGTACTTTTAAATTTTAGTATTTCTTTTTTGCATGTGTGTAGTAAAATGTTGCCATGCGTAGAATTGTTGCTAATTTGGTTTAAAGCTATTTCATTCTGTAAGTGGCTTTCACTTCCAAAATATTTTTTCTGGATATAGTCGATTTCATTTAGAATGTCATTTAAATTGGCTAGTGCAAAAGCAGGACTTTTAGCATAGTACAGTTTATACACTAGATTTCTTATAGATTTCTTATTGTTGAATGGTGTGTTGATATCCTTTTGATATCATGGAAGGTGGTTTTGCAAGTAGGTCCTGTAATGCAGGCCAATGAATGTCCTTGTAGTCCTGTGTACTTGCACACTGGACAGGTATCCATATTTTGCAGTAGTTTAATTTTGATTTTGTCTTTGCCTTTCACATATTGATTGAGGAATTGGCGTAAAGACTTGACCATTTTTCTGGGAATGTTACACATTGACGTGCATGGCCATTTGTACACTAGATGTTCTGATTCAGTTGAATGGAGAGGTAATTCTGAACATTTTCATAACCTCGACCACAGCTATGTATGGCAATTGTATTTGTTTGCTTTTGTTTGAATGCTTCTTCATTAAAGTATGGTTCTGTGCTTGTAGTGTGACTCCATTCACCTCTGCAGATATTTAAGAAGTTCTTTCTGTTGACATTTCGTTTATTGAGAAGTCTTTTTGTAAGTTAGTCATTAGTTTTGTTAGTCGTTTCATTTTGTTTAACTAACTGTCTTTTGAGAAGAATTGCACTGTCTATCAACGCTTCTAAGATTAATTTCCTACGATAGGTTTTAAGGGTTGAACCTGGTTTCTCTACTGTTTTTATAAGATTCTGAAGGACTCTGTGACAGAACATTTTGGCTAAAATACTTTTTTTGGTATGCTTACTTTGCACTATATCAAGATTTATAGAAGCAGTTTTATCTGTAGTGATAGCTGATTTTTTTAAATTGTTTTCTGGTTTGTTTTACATTTTGATAAAGGAGGCAAAGTTTCTGTACTTGAAACTTCTTTTGTTTGACTAAATGGCCCTCATTACGACCCTGGCGGAATCCGCGGTGCTAAATGCACCGTGGAGCATGGCGGAAAGCCGCCGATAGCGCCATGGGGGTTGGCGGATTTACCACCCCATGCCGACCTTGGCGGAGCGGTAAATCCCCAATCCCCATTTTACCCTTCCCCATTCCCATTCTTGCCCCATAGGGTATAATGGGAGTGGGGAAGGAGTTAATTACGCCGCCGTAAAGTACGGCGGCGTAATTAACAACGAGGTCCCTTAGCGCCATGGTTTACTCCGCCCGGTAAAACCAGGCGGAGAAAACCTCCATGGCGCTAAGGGAACTCGTAGTACGGCGGACGGGTCCGCCGCGATTAGCGCTGGCGGAAACCCACTCCGCCAGGGTCCTAATGAGGCCCAATGACTGTATTAGCTGTTTTGTTTCAACTTTTTTTTTACAAATTCTGCTAGAGATGTGTGCTTATGTTGGACACTTTTATTTTCATTTCCTCTACTTCTGCGTTGCTTTCAACGGACTTGAATTTTGGTTGGCATTCTTTATGGTCTGTTGAAAAAAATAAAGAAGGTATGGGTTGAGGTGTTCTGCAATGTATGTGTGCTGTGTGCATGAGTGTTTGAGTAAGATGATAAAAATGTATATAATGGTGTGTGATTGTGCATTGGGCAACTACAACTAGTAGGGATGGGTATGCTTGAATTAATGTGCTACTAAACTGGGGTTCGTATGACCGAAAAAAGTAAGCTAGTGGTGTGGAGAAGTACAAATAGTAAATCTAATGCTATACAATTAAAACAGTTGTTTGTTCTATAACATCAAAATTCTAGCGGCTGAGTTGGGTAATTTGTGTGTCGGAAAATAGGAATTTGTGGACCATTCCGGCTGTAAATCGCTGTTTAAGAAATGGGGATTTTTGGACAGAATGGTGCACAATCTCTTATTTTTAGGCACAGAAATAGCATGAATTAACCTCACAGTGTGTTTGAGTATCAATACAAATAGTATGGTGGTATTCAACTTACTTTTTTTCTAAAATGAGCAGGTTACTTCTTAGTTGTTCTTTGTACTTCAAATTCGGCTGCTGCTTTTCAGGAGAATGGTCTTCGCTGCAATAGTAAAAGAAACAAATTAATAATTTTGTTTGTATATAGCACTGCTTTTAAATTAGACATTGATTTTTTTAATTAACATCCTCAGCGCCTTCCTCAAAACCATTAAAACTATCTTATTCACATAAGATACGTCGCACCAGTTGAATACATAGCATATGTTCTTAATGACTAAACTGTATTGCAATGACTAACTGTAGCAAAAAAAAAATCTTTACTATGCCTTGTGAATGTACCACTGAATACCACTATTCCTGTAACTAAGCTCTTGCATGCAATAGTGCTTCAATGTCATGGGCTGCTTGCGCTATATAAATATAAGTAAGTAAATAAATAAATACATGCTTATGTTATTGTACAAGAATTGTTGTTTGAGATTTGAACATAGTGAGTGCTTGATATTTTGGTTGACTATATGCACTGTACATATTTTATTTAAAAAAATGTTAGTTCAACATGATTTGAATATGTGTGTGTAAAAAGAAATTAAATAGTATAAAGGTTTGTAAGTGACAGTTGATTTTAGGAGATGGAAAAAAAGACAGTAAATTCATTTTACAGATTATACAAGGTAAAAGTCAGTTAATCTGTTTATATGAAACTGAAAGAATTGTACATGTACTTTACAGAAAATATGCATACTTGTAGTTTGTGTTCATGCATATGGATATGCATGGAGCTGGAAGAAGAAATCTTGGAGACTTGTATAGTATTTCTTGTAGAAGGTGCTTTCCAATGAAATGACACTTGTACTCAGAGAGATTAACAGTACATTTGCAGTGCTGATCTATAATGATACAGTTAGATATAGAGGTGTTCTATGTGATTGGTGGATGGTCATGTGACTTCTTAGCTACATCCAATGAGGGAATAGCACAGAGTGAAGTGGAAATGGTAGAAGGGCTGTCCATGTTACGATATGTCCGCGGACATGGCGGTAATTCGCGTACATCGGGTGTTACATCCGGGGATTTTTGGGTTGGGAAGCCATGCAAATGAGAATGAGCATACAAAGGGATTGGTCAGGAAAGTTTAGTGGGTGTGTTGTGCCAGTAGAGAGTTTCTCAGATACTCTTTTTGCTGAGAGAAGAACAGATAGCTATGGCTGTGTGTTTCAGAAAACAAATTGTTTGGATTTTGGGAGACTCGTGGATACATTGGTTGAAGGTGCATGCAGAAAGCTGTGGAGTAGCTCTAGATCGTGGATTTCCACATGTGGAAGTACACTGGCATAGAGAACGTGGAATGAAGTGGTTGGACTTGCTACCACTTTGTGCTACTTTGGAGACGGAGCAACATCCAGATATAATTATAATTCATTGTGGAGGGAACAGTTTAGGACATGTGTCTGGAATTTCTTTGCAATTTGCAATGAAAGAAACACTTGGGAAGGTCATGGACATGTTTCCAAATTCTCAAGTAATTCTTTCACGGATTGTGCAGAGACTAATGTGGCTTCTTCTTCTTCATTTGGTCCACAAATGGATAAAGCAAGGCACAATGTCAATAAGGCTGTTTGTGCTTTTCTAAGAGATTTTGGCATGTCCTCTTTCACAATGAAAATACTATGTTTCGTAGTACATACATATTTCGCAGAGATGGAGTCCATCTTACTTATGCTGGCAATCAGATTTTTCTGAGAAATGTACACAATGCATTGCAACCTTTTTTAGAATTACAGCATCCATTTTGTAGTAGGTGTTGATTATTTCTCATTTTTCAAACACAACCACCACCAAAAGGCTCTTTTCGGAGCCACCACTTCCTCCCAGATAAAATTGCAATGGTTATGATAGGGCAACACTCCAAAATTATAGATTTCAGCAGACTGTCCGCGGACTTCTAAAAAATACACAGGGCCCTGCTTCATTTATTTTCACTTCTATTGTTTAACTGTGAAAGGCGGCTCTGAAAATAGCCTCATTTTTTTTTATTTTTGTTGTTTTATATTTTTGGTTTGTTATACAAGACACACTAGGAGAGGAGGGGAAAGGAGGGGAAAGGGGGGGACACCAACCACGGGGCTAAGAAAGGGTGAGCTGAGAGAGGAAGATGTAGAGTGGGTTTTATTTGGGTAGTGAGCAGATCTTCTCGTGCTCTGAGACGATAGTCTCAAAAGCACTTCAAAGTCGCTCCCCCCTGCAGAGTACTGCGTCGCAGTACATGCACACAACTGTGACCCTCGAAAGGTAAGGGTCATCAGCATTGTGTATGGCCTGTGAGGCAGCTTGAGGAATATGCTTTCCCACAGGAGTGTTCCTTGTGGTGACAGGATCAGAAATGGAGGATGAAGTAGAGGAAGTCAACCTGCTATGCTCCTCGCAGGTACAACCTTCCGAACGTCCCGAGTGTGGAATGACTTCAGGTGTCGCTTCATGGTAGTGGTCCCAAAACAGTACAAACCAGGCCTCCCGTGACTGAGTACCATTTTGCACTCGTTGCAGGTGACTTGGTTCGCACGAGCCTTAGGACCATTCCCACGAATGGTAAATAACTGCCACACCCAAGACTCACGCCGAGTGCGGGAAGTAGGGAGTTCAACTACCTCATCCTCATCATCCTCTTCTTCCACCTCTGCATCCTAACTCCTGTTCCCCTTTCAGGCCCTTGGGGAGGTGGTGGTGGTGGAGGGGTGGGGGTGGTGCTGAAGCAGATGCAGCACCAGGTGGCAGCAGTGCAGCCATGGATGCCATCAGGTTCTTGATGGAAATCTGCAGTTGGCAGAAAAAATCGCTGTGCTCTGTAGGATAGACAGAAACACAATGAGAATAAGCTCTAGGGCATGGTCTTTTATAGGGGGGCTTGTACGCGGTTCACGGACATGCGCACTGTCCACGGACAGATCGAACACAAAAAAGTGTTCAAAAAGTTTCAAAAAGTATGTAGAAACTCAGGATTACTATGTGGTGATGTTTTCTGGAAAAATATTGTGGATTACTTGAAAATGTACTTTTAAACTGTTCAGGGACACGAACAGTGTCCTCATTCAGAACACACGATCAGCGTGGGTGCGGTCACATGATAGCTTTGCGAACATGTCCGCGAAGAGAGCGGCTGTCCGCAGAACACCAAATGCACCGACAATGGTTTGCGCATGCGCGTTGATGTTCTACGGACACTGTTCGGGTCCTGAAGAAATTAAAAGTGCGTCACACGTCAAACGAACAGTTACGGACAGGCGTTTGTTCTTGGAACAGTTTCAACTTGCTTGCGAACAATACGGACAGACATAGCGTCCTCAGGACACCCCCATTTTGTTTAGTTAGGAACATTTTAGGACACAACATGTGTTCTTAGAATAGTTTCAATTTGGTTGTGAACAATGCGGACAGGCATAGTGTCCTCAGGACAGCCCTATTTTGTATATTTATGAACATTTCAGGATACATAATATGTTCTATGAACACTTTCATTTTGTCAATGAACAATATGGACAGCGTCGGCAGGACACCCCAATTTCATCCATTAACGAACATTTCACGAGACACTTGTGTTCTTAGAACAGTTTCAACTTACGAACGAACAATACGGACAGGCATAGCGTCCTCAGGACACCCCCATTTTGTTTATTTAAGAACATTTCAGGACACTGCGTGTGTTCTTAGAACAGTTTCAACTTGCTAGCGACCAATACGGACAGATTTGGGCCTTATTACAACCCAGGCGTTAAGGGGTTAACGGCACCATAAAAAGTGTCGGCGCCGTTAAACCCTTAACGCCTGATTACGAGGTCCCTTTGCGGGTTGCACTTTAATGCCTGCTAAAGGCAACCCACAAAGGGACCTAGGAGCTAATTACGGCACCGTAATTTACGGTGCCGTAATTAGCGCCTTTCCCACTCCCATTGAGCCCTATGGGGCAAAAATGGGAATGGGGAAGGGCCATGGCGGCATGGGTAATTACCGCCCGCCAACCTTGGAATGGGGCGGTATTTCCCCATTCCACCATGGCGGACTCGTTACAACACCGCACCAACCATGGTGCTAATAGCGCCATGGTAAAGCGCTGGGGTTGTAATGAGGGCCATAATGTTCTTCAGGACACCCCCTTTTTGTTTATTTACGAACATTTCAGGACACCGCGTGTGTTCTTAGAAGAGTTTCATCTTGCTAGCGAACAATACAAACAGACATAGCGTCCTCATGACACCCCCATTTTGTTTATTTACGAAGATTTCAGGACACCGCGTGTGTTCTTAGAGCAGTTTCAACTTGCTAGCGAACAATACGGACAAGTATAGTGTTCTTCAGGACACCTCCATTTTTGTTTCTTTGCGGACATTCCGGACAACCGCGGACACCTAAATTGCTTTAAAAAAAACTTTATTTAACATGTATGATTCATTTATGGCAGAGAAGGTGAGGCAGAAAATAAAACAAAAACAGGAGAATTAGGGGTTTCAAAAGGATTTGTATGAGGTGAAGAAGGGATGGAAGTCTCATCAAAACGTTTTAGTTCATGGAGTGGGTTTGGGGATAATTGATTGGGATATCGTGAGGGGGGCAGGTACATGTGGGACAATGGTATGTGGTTTTTTGTTTAAAATGATCTTCCACAAAGGTTTTTAAATTATTAAAATTAGCCAACAATAGATCAATTTTTTCTTTTATGCTGTGAAGAGTCTTATCCATAACAGCTTTTTCTGTAGTACTTTCTATTTTGGTATGCTCTGTACAAAAAATATATATATGTTAAATATATATAAAATAATAATAATTAAATGGTTTATATTGTAAAGTGTCTACCATTTGATTCACTGTCTTCTGACATTTCCTCATGTGGGAAATCCTCCTCTAGCCACTCCAGAGTACTAGACATTTCTGTGAGAAAAAAAACATATCATTTTTTTTAAAAATCTAATACAGAAAGTTTACAAATATATGAGTAAAATGCAGTAAATGTACTCTTTCAGGTAAGGTGTGTTCTGAGTGTTCTGTAGATCTGCTGTTGTTCTTGGTTGTGGAGTGTTTGTGAGGTAATTATGTTGGAAGCCTATGCATCTTCTTTTGGTATATTCCATTTTAGAACATATTGTATTTAAATGAATGGTTAATGTGTTATATATATGAGTTACACTTCTTATGCATTACTACATATAATGTGTATGTGTGCTGGTTTGTGAATTTGTAAAATGTTTATATGTTATGATATAACAATTAAACATTCCCACCCCCAGAGTTTTTAGGTAGTGATGCTATTGTCCGAACATGTCCGTGGACATTAAAATAGTTCCTGGACATCAAACTCAGTAGAGGAGGTTCAGTATGTTCAATTTTACATGTACATAATTATTATTATTATTAAATTGTGCTACTAAAAACCTATGAAATTCAGTGAAAAAACGCTGTTAAAGGGACGTTATGGTTAAGTTGCGCTACTAAAACCTATGAAATTCAGTGAAAAAACATTGTTAAAGGGACGTTATGGTTCCAAGTAAAACCGGAAAACCCCTGAAATTCGACAGTTATGGTAAGCTAAGCAATCATAACTCGCGGCACCACCGTGCACTGCTAAGACTAACACCCACGACATCAAAGATGACATCACCAATGTCATGTCACCAATGAACGATCGTAACAAGTATTACTCTAGAATATAATCTTAACGTCAGTATGATCAAGTCCTGCCTTCTCATGAACCAACTACGGGCACATCTATGTGTAAAGCAGAATCGAGCAATGTCAAATATTTAGTTTTAATATGGAAACTAAGTATGACTTTGACTGCGAAATGTGAGATGTTATAACATGAAATGTCAGATGTTATAACATATAAAAAAAAAGTTAAAACAATGTGGCACCCTCCTGATGCCGCCAAATGGCCAACACAGCACAGAGCCAGGGATTAGGGTTTAAAAAACACTGCAATGGTACATTTCATCCTTATATCTTTTGTGTATCGAATGATGGCAGAGCAAATCTCTTAGTAGCAACAGACTATCAATGTTACACGTCATGTGTTTACCGTTTTTCTAATTATTTAAGGAAATAATACTTTCGCAGCGTGCAACAGTGGAAGCAACTGACACGATTATACACATTGGCTTTGAAGCACATTGTGTATGGGTATGTGAAACAACATAATCAATCGAGAGTCACTAAATAGATATACGTGTTATTTGCCTGCTCTCAACATTATTGTTCTTTTTTCTGCTATGATGTAGTGTTAAATTCCAGGAGAGACAAGTAATTTCGAGTGCTAGAGGATGTGAAACTTTTTGAGTTAAGTGCTTATATGAGTTCATAGAAGGTTTGTTCTTAGATACTTATTTAATTGGAAGATAGTCTGACAATTAGGGTGCATGTTGTCTGTTGCACACTTTATCAGTTGATAGGTGTGGGCACAGTGGCATATTAAATGGGTCGATATGGACCAATCTTTATAGGAACACTATTCACTACTAATTTGCACCTTTTTCACAGTTCTAGGTATTTATAGGTGGTTTAATCTATATGGGGGGACTTGCCCTAGAGACTAAATTATTTTGCATGTAGAGTACGCATTCTCTATTTGTGGTGTGTTTGCTTTTTCCAATTTTTTTGATGTCGGTATGGATGATCAATATGGCTGTTGGGATTTGAATATATTAAAAAGGTTCTGTTTGAATTTATGGCTTGACAACATGTATTATAATTTCCACAATTAATATATGTTTGTAATATGTGTACTATGTGATAATACTGGTACATGATGAAATTATAATGTACTTGTGTTTTGCATTTTGAATTCTGATAACTATGAACTATCCAATGGTGATGTGATGATTTGACACATGTGTATCATGTATTATGCTGGGTATGTGTTTGATACAGCCCTGATGAAGGCCTAGAATTGTCGAAACACGTGTTGGCTGTAGAGGAATTGATAAAATCTTCATTGCTAAGCATACACGTGTCAGTCTAATTATTGCTTTCAAAATTTTATGTACAGATATTAAGAAGGGCACTTGGGTGCAGGTAGCTTGGGTACATTATCTAATGTGTTAACCGTACACTAGCCATGGCTTTTGGTCATGCCCACTGTATATTTGAACATATTGAGGGATCAATATTCATGTCCTTCATCCATGGACAGTAGCCACAGCATTTGGCTGTGCCCCCTGTATATTTCTCAACACTAACCAGCCACTACCAATGTCATTTGGCCATGGCCAGTGGCCATATCCTTTGGTTGTAGACTGTATATTTGATCTCATTAAGGGGAAGTAGCCATTGCCTTTAGTCATGGCCAGTTGCCACCGCCTTCCACCGTGGTCACTGCAGAAACCCTGGCCATGGCCTTTGGCTATGCCTACTGTATATTTTAAAACACTAACCGGCAACTAGCCTTTAGCCATGGCTCATGGATCTAACTTTTGGCCATGCCCACTGTATATAGGCACACATTCACAGGGTAATTCATAGAATTTCGCAGAAAAGTGTCGCAAGCGGCTGGAGCAGAGTGTCCGCGTGCGATTGTCTGCGCCAGGCGCGTGCGCTAAAACCGATTTCTGCGCACAGCGTATTCATGGATTTTAGGCTCCCAAACCAGCCGTGGCGCAGAGTATCGCAGCGACCCTGCAGCAGCGCCAGTAACGCCCCCAAGAACGCCCTCGCGCAAGGAAAAGCCATCAAAATCGCTAAATCATCGCAAAGGGCTGCGCTAACCCTGGACCAGTTTACAGGGCTGGCAAACAAGGAACGCGAAGCGGGTAACGTTTATATCAGGGGTACGCGGTAAGTTTTACACGCGATTAGCCAGGGTACGTGTATTACAGGGGTACGCGGGAAGTTTTACACGCGATTGGCCAGGGTACGTGTATTACAGGGGTACGTGTGAAGTTTTACAAGCGATTAGCCAGGGTACGTGTATTACAGGGGTACGCGGGAATTATCACACGCGATTTGGCTGGGTACCTGTATTACAGGGGTACGCGTGAAGTTTTACACGCGATTTGGCTGGGTACGTGTATTATAGGGGTGCGCTGGAATTATCACACGCGATTTGGCCGGGTATGTGTATTACAGAGGTGTGCAGTTAGGTACACACGCGATTAGGCTGAGTGGGTCCTCACAGGTGTTCCCTGTACACCCTCCACGGCCCCTGCAGGAAGCCCACAAAACAGGGGACTACCCTGCACACCTGCTCATGTCCCCCAGCACCCCCACCCCCCAGCACTGTGGGCCACCCTCCACCAGGCCCCCACTCATGTCCCCTTGCACCCCAACCCCCCAGCAGTCATGGGGCAGCCTCCACCAGGCCCCCACTCATGTCCCCTTGCACCCCCACCCCCCAGCAGTCATGGGGCACCCTCCACCAGGCCCCCACTCATGTCCCCTATCACCCCACCGCCCAGCCACCAGGGGCAGCCTCCACCAGGCCCCCACCCATGTCTACCACCACCCCCCAGCAGTGCAGGGACAGCCTCCACCAGGCCCCCACTCGTGTCCCCTATCACCCCCACCCCCCAGCCACCATGGGCAGCCTCCACCAGGCCCCCACTCATGTCTCCCACCCCCCAACCCCCCAGCACTGAGGGGCACCCTCCACCAGGCCCCCACTCATGTCTCCCACCCGCCACCCCCTCCAGCACTGAGGGGCACCCTCCACCAGGCCCCCACTCATGTCTCCCACCCCCCACCCACCCAGCACTGAGGGGCACCCTCCACCAGGCCCCCACTCATGTCTCCCACCCCCCACCCCCCCAGCACTGAGGGGCACCCTCCACCAGGCCCCCACTCATGTCTCCCACCACCCCCACCCCCCCAGCCACCATGGGCAGCCTCCACCAGGCCCCCACTCATGTCTCCCACCCCCCACCCCCCCAGCACTGAGGGGTACCCTCCACCAGGCCCCCACTCATGTCTCCCACCACCCCCACCCCCCAGCAGTGCAGGGGAAGCCTCCACCAGGCCCCCACTCATGTCCCCTTGCACCCCCACCCCCCCAGCAGTCATGGGGCACCCTCCACCAGGCCCCCACTCATGCCTCCCACCCCCCACCCCACCCAGCACTGAGGGGCATCCTCCACCAGGCCCCCACTCATGTCTCCCACCCACCCCACCCCCCAGCACTGAGGGGCACCCTCCACCAGGCCCCCACTCATGTCCCCCACCCCTCACCCCCCCAGCACTGAGGGGCACCCTCCACCAGGCCCCACTCATGTCCCCTTGCACCCCCACCCCCCAGCAGTCATGGGGCAGCCTCCACCAGGACCCCACTCATGTCCCCTTGCACCCCCACCCCCCAGCAGTCATGGGGGACCCTCCACCAGGCTCCCACTCATGTCCCCTATCACCCCCACCCCCCAGCCACCAGGGGCAGCCTCCACCAGGCCCCCACCCATGTCTACCACCACCCCCACCCCCCAGCCACCATGGGCAGCCTCCACCAGGCCCCCACTCATGTCTCCCACCCCCCACCCCCCACCAGCACTGAGGGGCACCCTCCACCAGGCCCCCACTCATGTCTCCCCCCCACCCCCCCAGCACTGAGGGGCACCCTCCACCAGGCCCCCACTCATGTCTCCTACCCCCACCCCCCCAGCACTGAGGAGCACCCTCCACCAGGCCCCCACTCATGTCTCCCACCCCCCACCCCCCCAGCACTGAGGGACACCCTCCACCAGGCCCCCACTCATGTCTCCCACTCCCCACCCCACCAGCACTGAGGGGCACCCTCCACCAGGCCCCCACTCATGTCTCCCACCACCCCCACCCCCCAGCCACCATGGGCAGCCTCCACCAAGCCCCCACTCATGTCTCCCCCCCAACCCCCCTCAGCACTGAGGGGCACCCTCCACCAGGCCCCCACTCATGTCTCCCACCACCCCCACTCCCCAGCAGTGCAGGGGCAGCCTCCACCAGGCCCCCACTCATGTCTCCCACCACCCCCACCCCCCAGCCACCATGGGCAGCCTCCACCAGGCCCCCACTCATGTCTCCCACCCCCCACCCCCCCCCAGCACTGAGGGGCACCCTCCACCAGGCCCCCACTCATGTCTCCCATCACCCCCACCCCCCAGCAATGGGAATGGGGAAGGCTGATGCACCGGCACCATTCGGTCATCCGACGTGCTCTCCTCGCGGGTGCCTTTGCAGCCACCAGGTAAGACCTGCCGGCTGTAAAGGCGCCCACGAGCAGAACTCGTCTCTGGGGAAAACTCAAAAAAGTGATTAAAACACACTTGTGCTGAACACTGCCTTCAAGCACCCTGTCCTGAAGGAATTCAAGATGCAGCACTTAATCATTATGCTATTATGATATTATAGTTTAGATTCTCACAAGTTTCATACTTAGCCTTTTACAATTGTACAATTTAAATTGTAGGCTAAGTATGAAATGTATGTACCATGAAGCATAAAGCAATTGTGGCATAGTGGTTGAATGTTGGTCCTTTGACTCTGGCAGACCATGGTTCAAGACTTATTTAATTTAAAACAGTATATTTTTATAAACACTCTGTATTTTGGCATATGTAGTCTTAAAAGGCATGCCTTTGATTCATGTGGCTTCTTTCATGGAAACGTTCACCCAATCACTGCACGATTTAAGAAGGTCTTTTGAGTTGCACTACTCATTGGTTAGTAATAGTTGTGCGCCTTCCATCACGCATGACTCAGCACAAACAAGACTTTCTTTGCAGCTCAACGGAGGACTTGCCGCACAGTCCCATTATTCCCTTAATATATTGCGCTACTTTTAGACTTTTAAAACTGCGGGACAAGTGGACATCACTCCTCTCCAGCCCCTTATTCTCACTTTCCAAGCTGAAAAAACAAGTTTTACTTTGTATCCCCCTCCTCTGACTCTACACTACGTACCTCCTTCAAAAACATACAGATCCCCTACTCCCATTCAATCCAAACAAATAGAGGTGCAGGAGAAATCATGAATATAGCCAAGTTACATTTCTGGTATATATTGCTATATGCCAGGACTTTAGGGGCTTGTAGTACAGGACACGTGCACCCACACACATACACACTGATACTGAAAACTCAAACTCACTGTGTCGCAATGCTCACATACACACATAGGTGCACACGTGTGTGCACACACTAACATTCACCATGATAAAATGCACATGGAATGCAAAATCCCCCACACACCTTCACACTATGCACACACGCATACACACAATCACATCAAACACGCACACATTGCATGCACACCCTTTCAGATGACATGCACCACCTCACACCACACATTCCCCCTTACAATACACATAGATTCAAAAAGAGGAATACAACCTCTGGAGAACCTTATAAAACAGAAAAAATTAAATAAAAAAATACGTTTTTGCTGAACACTGCCATTGGAGAACCCTGGCCTGCATGTGTTCGAGATGCAGCAATTAACCATTATGCTACACTGTTGCTATTGTTTGGATTCTTGGATTTTATAGCCAGCCTTTTATCATTGAACAAATAATAGGCTAAGTAGGAAATATTAGCTTGATGAACCAGTAGGCCATTTTGGCCTAATGGTTAAATGCTGTTCCTTGAGCTCTGGCAGACCAGCATTCAAGACTACATCTTTTTTATGTGTTTATTTAACTAATGTCATTCAATTAAAAGAAAAGCAACGCAACCGGGAAGTGATGAGGCATAATGCAGTGCAGTCAGGTGATCTTATTTGCCATGATGGTGTTTAGATGTGGCAGCAATGTATTCACTGTCCAAACATCCCTTGTGCCAAAATAACAGCTCTGTAATGGCTTTCACACCAAAAAGGGTGTGCTGAAATGGGTGCTGCGGCGGAATGGAAACGCCAAATCGTTGTGCAGCAAAATGATGGCGTCAAAAAGTGCTTGAAGCACACTGCTTAACCAAAGTGTATGGTCCATGGCAAATAATTGAGTCTTACTGCGCATTGCTTAAAAAAAATGTGAGTTCTCAAAGCGTGCAATCAGAAGGCCATGGCTAGTGGTCTGGTAGATTGTTAAAATGGACAATGGGCACCACTGACCATGGCTGAAGGCCATGCTAGCGGTCTGGAAGCATTCTAAAAATCTATGGAGAAAAGGTTTGCATTTCCAACCACAAGGCTGTCAGGACAGTACTGCATTGATGATCCCTAATAAGGGTGAAACCAGGAATGAAGTTGATCTGACAGACTTGCAAAATGTTTTGCACTTGTGGCTCAGAACTGGAGGTGAACTACCAGGTGGTGTTTTGGAATGTGTAACTTGGCTCAACTGGACTTTCTTACTTTCACATTTTGGGTGAAATTTGTTTTCCAAACATTTTTAAACCCACCCTAACTTGCGTACACACATGTGTGCATGCGCGAGTGTGCTCACACGCCCCTTACCGCCACCCCACCCATGGCTGTGGGGTTACCACCAAGTTCACCATAATTTTCTACTGTCAGCGGCTAACACGGAGGTCACTAAGGGTTCATGGACATCCATTGAGAATGGTGGTGTTATGGTATATGCTATCCCAATGTTTAATGTGGAGTTCATATTTATGTAATGAAACTAGTAAGTGTTACTAAGAGTTATGTACATTTCTGGTTAGTTTGAGGATGAAAGACTGTATGCAGATGGTGAGGAAAAGAACAGAAAAAAGAAAATGTACGCGTTATTGTGTGGAAAAATGACCATGGGTTTGTCGCTGAGTATGGATGTAGCATTAGTAGTAATAACAATACATATTGTTGTCGGCCATGCCCCAAACAATCCAGTCACTAGCTATGGCCATAATAGTATGTTTACTTTAGGTTGAATGCCTGCAAAAATGTGTCTGCTGTCCATGGCTATAACAGAGTGCTTAGTTGAACCTGGGAACAAGGGAATATGGCCACAATAGTATGCTTACTTTGGGCTGAATGCCTGCAAAAATGTGGTTACTGGCCATGAGTAAAATAGTGCACTAGGTTGGACATGGTAACACAGGAATATTGTTTGGGGCATGATTGCATGTATTATGGATATAGTAGAAGTAGTAGTAGTAGAAGTAATGTAGTACATATTGTTGTGTCCAGTGCCAGTGGCCAGATTGTTCGGGGCATGTCATGAACAATCTGGTCACTGGCCATAGGCAAATAGTATGTTTAATTTGGGTTGAATGCGTGCAACAATGTGGCCACTGTACATGGTCACAATAGAATGTTTACTTTCTTTGAATGCCTGCAGCAATGTGGTTACTGGCCTTGGGGACAATCTAGCCTTGGCCATGACCACTAAAGTATTTTTACTTTGAGTTGAATGCCTGTAACAATGTGGCTACTGGCCTTGGATACAATAGTGTAGACATGGTAACAAGGGAATATTGTTCAGGGCATAGTTGCATGGAGTATAGGTATAGTAATAGTAGTAGTAGTAGTAGTAGTAGTAGTAGTATTAGTAACAATACATATTGTTGTGGTTATGACCAGTGGCCTGATTGTTTGAGGCATGCCTCAAACAATCAGGCCACTGGCCATCTCCAAAATAGTATTCTTACTTAGGATTGAATAGCTACTGTCCATGGCTAAAATAGTGTGCTCGATTGGACATAATAACAAGGGAACATCTGTGCTTCTTTGTAAAGAAAAGTGAATATAGTTAGTTGTAGATCATGGAACCGAAGATATACGTACTTAAGGTTTTACACATACATGAACTTTCTTTAACCATCATAAGAAGTACATTGTAGGTTATATGTTTTCTACAACATTTGTGTGTGATACATTGCTGTTGCATTAACATATTGTGATCATTGGCTCACAACTAAACTTATCCAAGGTGGATTGAAAAACCCCAATTTGTTATATGTTTTCTCCATTTCTTTCAGTCTCTGAAATGTATGAAAGTGAGACACATTGTGTATGTGTTAAAATAAGTATAAGGGTAGTCTGGGTGTATTTATTTAAGGTGATGGTGTGCTAATATAATGTAATAAAGGAATCGTTGATTTGTGTGTTTGTAATTAGACGCACATTGGCACATTTCAACTGCATAGTATTGTAAATGTGAATTGAAACCATCATTTAATGAATACATTTGGGTTAAATGGGTATTAAATAGGCATGTGTTAGATTTGCTGGTATCCTTTCTTTCTGAGTAACAGAAATGTTGTTACATTCAAACCAACCACTTTTTTTTATATATGCAATAAAGTGGCCTGAAGTGGTTGGGGCACCCGTGTGGCATATTATGCCTGCTGTTGTGAATGTTTTCTTGCCAAGAGATACATGGGCATGTGTGAAGAAGGTGATTTGACAGTTTTTTTTACTGCCATCTGTATTGTATCTTAAAACATTAATATTACATATTGGTCATGTGAATCCATTTGTATGTTTGACAGATTGTCTGAATTGCAAAATGAGCAAAATATGCCAGGATTAACATTTTGGAGAAGTTATTGCTATGGAATTGCATTACAATTTGTTATAGATACATACAGAAATCGTACATGCTCTTGTGAAACATGATTGTAGAGACTGCATTTATATTTCCACGTGTCTGGAATTATAGGGATGTGTTCTGTCTCTAGTACCTCCACTACATACATTAGGAATTCTTGTAGATTCTCTTGTGCAAGAATGTAACAATTATTGCAAAGTGGTTGAATTCCTGTTGTATCCCTGACACACTATAGATAGTGTCAGGGCTCTTAAGGGCATTTCTGTGCAGAGTGAGGATGTGTAAACATAACTGTTCTGAGCCATGTAATAAATATTGTCCATAATTGGTGGCAATTGGAAGAGAAGATTGATTGCTACAGTGGCATTGCAATTTACTCCTGTTGTGTTCCAGAATTTAAAGGGACCAGACAATTTGGTCTTTCTTTGCTCTGAAGGTCCTGCATTTTTTGAAAGTGTTTTACTTTTTTGATAGGGTTTATGGAGAGATTTGCTATGGTTTCTGTTTGTACTAGTAGTTTTTTTAAAGGTTTTGTTTTTAATGTACATATTCAGATGTGGAATGAACAGTGCACACAGTCTTTTATATTTGATAATGCAAGGAATGTCAGCGTTGACTTTGTTTCATCAATGTTAACTAAGAAAAGACGAGTGAGTGTACGAAGACATGAAAGTGCTACATAACTCACACCTTCTTTGAAGATTGTGTTGCCAATGTCTACAAGTGTGTGGTCGAGAGTTAGACAGATAGAATTGTTCTCTACAAATTTACATATCTTTAAAAAGAAGGAAACATGCTGTGGTGCAGGGCATTTTATTTGTTTGGTCAAGTTTGTCAAAATGTATTCTGACAAACTGGATATTGTTTTCATTTGGGTATGTTTGAAAGCCAACAACTATTCCAATTGCTCCATTGACTAAACCCTATTCTACGTCAAGGTTGCATTTTAGTATCACTCTGCAGTTTAGGCAGAGAATTAATCGTTTTTACAATCCAGCTGTGTTTAGATGGATTTTTTTAGGTGATTTAGTCATGCTGTTGCTTGTTGACACTTAGGTAGTGCACTTCTAGTTTGTCCGTGCAGCTGATCTGAACTATAGGTTGCATTTCTTTTTTTTCAGCATTATTTTATTAAATTGTTTACAGTTTGCAGAGGTTGGGATTAAGCACATGCATGTTGGATTTTGTTGAGTTAATGGTCCATTCATCAGGGGCAGATGTGTTTGCCCATACAGCTCATTTACTAATCTACTTTTCAAGGATGACTTTGCATCTTCAATATGAACTCCAATTATATTGCTTTTAAAAATGTGCATATGTTGGATCTGCAGACTGACGCATGTTTGGTGCAAGCTCTCTGTATAGAAAACAATTCCACAGATTGACATTGTCTATGCTGCTGAGTATATTACAGCATTTTCTATAGCTGAATGTTTTAAATATGGGTGGCCCTTTCAATGGTGTTAACTGTAGGAGGTCCCCAAATCACACATTCGAAAACATGCCATTGTCTTTGCTCAGGAAACAAAACTCGAATAAACAGGAAATCAATTTTGTTACAGTTGCTTACTGTAAAAGTGAGCTATTGTTTGAAGAAGGAGGGTATGACATGATGGATTTTTATTGGACAGGCGTCACATTAGGGGCTGTAACAGAGGTTTCTTGGTGCACCTCAGGGAGGAAGAAAGGCAGTGTCCATTTTGCATAGCTTCGGTGAGGACTTGGCTGAAGTGGCTGTGGGGTTGCCTGGCTGAGAGGTGTCGTTCCAGTACACTGTTGACCTTCACAGGCTGGGGATTCTAGTCGATGAGCACCGGCTTGAGAATAGGAGATTGCAGATTGGAACTGCATGTTCTCGCTGGGGTGCTCTAAAAGGAAGCCCTGATCCATCTAAAGAAAGCGACCAGCCCAGAGATTTCGCGTGCTGAACAGCTACAAGTTGCTGGTAATTATCTGATCCAAAGTGAGAGGGCGGTGTGTGAATGAACTCTATTTCAGGCAGGCAGCGTAGCGATAGTTTCCATTGAAGAAGCACTGTATTTAAATACTACACTCTAAAGTTGCCATCTAATGCATGTCCACCGATGCATTGTTTTCTTTATTGTTGCAAAGAATCTAATGAAATGCCATGTATGCTGCAATTGTTTCTCTTATGTTTATTTTAGAAAAGACTGCCTCGCTAAGCTGGTAATGTATTATTTTTGAAATGACACTGATGTAAATCACAACCTGTGTAAAGGCTTCTTTTTGCTTCTGTTTTTCTCTGGTGCAGTTAGCCCATATCACATGATAAAAGGGGAGGTTATTAGGTAATATATGCCAAGCATCCTATGTGGAAAAAGTTATGTTATGAGTAATTATAAATAGCTGTGTGCGTGGTTCCACTCAGTGTATATGTGTGTGTGACTTCTGAGTGGAACACAATCCGATAGTCTGCTTGGCGTACATGAATCAGCAGAGAGAGAGGCCTCTGGAAATAGTTTCACTAATGTAAATAATACCACATGTAATTGTGAATACTCCATGGAAACATAATCTCACTAATGTAAATAAATTAGTGATAATACCACATGTTATTGTGAATACTTTATGGAAGCATAGCTCGCTGGTGTAGATAAATCAGTGATAACAGCCATAAGTGACACTCCATATGAAAATGTGGTGTTATTGAATAAGGTAGAAGCCTGAGGCCTCTAGAGATCACAAGAACAGTCTAAACAGAAAGGGGTTTTGTATTTTGGGGCCACAAATAAAACAAAGAAATTATGCTCATCACTATACCACAACGTAATGTATACCAACTGAATGTATCTGTGTACTGAGATAATGCATAGCTACTAAACCACTATAATACCAAACCCAATCTAAATACAAGGAGTGGTTATTACTAAACTATTTTTGTTTTTGGTGGTAAGAAAATACTGCTAGGCCCCAAATCTACACAAAATACCCTACAATCCCCTTCCCCTGAATCAATTCAGGATATTTCAAACGAATTTCAATTTCAGAAAAGTCATTTTCACTTGCCAAGTTCTGCTCTAGGTGGAATACACAGTTCTTTGCAGTCAATATGTCATTCACTTGGCAAAGTGACTTTCTTAGTTCACAAAAAGTTTCTACCACTTAGGAAAATTGTTGAAGCTTTCACAACCTTCTACTTGGTAAACCAAAAAAGTCTCTTTCTTCATATATCAAATTGGAAAGTTAATGGAAAAAGATTATTTGATCAGAAGACCAATCACTTTTCATCACATGGTTTTTCTTCTTCAAAAGCAATACCTTAATCAGGATAATTCATTCAGAATTTCTACTTTAATCAGGATGACTCTATATCAGTTCATCAAAATACAGTAGTGACATTGCCACTTCTTTTCCATCACAATCTTCACAACCCTCTACCACAGTCAAAGTACTTCAACTCTTCTTTGTCGTGGTCCACTTGCCTGCCAGGACTACATACTATTTGTCCTTTTCCTGGTGTTCTCACCTGCCAAGTTAAAATGCCTACTGCTACTATTCATATACTCTGTGATGAGTCTTTTTTCCAACTCTCCACAATTAACTCCTGAATGTGTAAAGTTGAATCAACAACAGCTTCTGGAATACGTTTTTTGACTTGTAACACAATTGGCTTACAACTTCTTTCATACACCTGTTGTACCAGAGGAAAATGAGTCTTACATTGATCTGTTTGCCATAGGCAATGCAGGTTCAAGTTTTCTCCCCCTTGATCCTTTCTACAAGAAAGGTTTTTCTCCTGCTGTCTCTGATTTCTTTCTACACAACCTATTGGCTGTTGTTAATGTGATCTACACATTCTCGGACAATTACATTCATTTTACCTTGATAATCCATTGTTTTGAGAATGCAGGTGAACATGCCCCTTGTTTGAATATCCTTCATTGGGAAAAGTATCTCTTTGTTTTTTATTTGCCGCTCTTTGGCTTTGGCAATGTTGGTTACCATGTTTTCTTATTGGGTCTTTCTTTTCATGTAAATCATAGTTACTTTGTTTGGTTATTTCCCCCATTTGGCTTGGGCATTGTGTGTTATAATGTTCATTTTGATCTCTCCCTTCAAACTGCCTTCACTTTGCATTACTTTAAAGGGTCAGTATTAAAAAAGTGCATTTCCGCCCAGCGGTCTACTTTGGATCGCCATGGGGTTACCCCTATACCCCTACTAGGCCAATTTACCAGTATTTCCAGGCATCATGGCTCACTGCTTATGTCTCTTTGCTTGTCAGGATTTCCCTGTGTGTGACAGCTCCAGTCAGCTTTCTGTTGCTCCCTCTGTCTAGCAATGGGGCTCACACTGCCTCACTTGTGCTCCGGTGTAATCCCCTTGCCGGAGAGAGATGCAGCACATAAAGAGCATTTCTCTCCTTCAGGGCAGCTGGCTCAATAATGCTTCCCCTTCTGTGCCCTCTGCATCCCCTGCGTTCTCTGCACGGTGTCTCGCTAGTGACAAAGTGGTGTCGACCTCTGCTCTCTCCTGCTGCTTCCTCTCCATGGCCTGTACCTAAAGGGCCGTTATATGTTTAAAAGTCCCGCTAAGGTGTGGGTAATTACAACCACTAGATCGCACACTGGTAACTCTGAACCCTTCTTCCTCATCTCAGTACTAAGAGCATTATGGGACTTGAAGTCCATAATGTGTGTTGTTTCAATATCTTTTAATTCACTTTGTTTAGTATGTGAAGTATATTTAGGGTAAGATTCTAATTGAATTAAGGGTTTTCTCTTGGATTTATAAACTGAACACCTTGGAAAATCAATAGCACTAACAGTAGTAATATTAATTCTCTGCCCCTTATATACAACAATTCTATGTTAACAAATAGGGTTCTTATACTTAGGACCTTGGGAAAGGTGGAAAGGGATTGTCCCACTGAGACACCATGCCATTAAATAGTTAGAAGAGGATGAGTACAGTGACTGATGGAGTCACCACATTCCCTTTACAGCCTTTTCCTCCCATGTGATCATCCCCTTGATAACACCCCCAGGGTTAGGATCAGGTAGCATCTGCCTTTCCTTGGCCACATGGGAGGAAACTTTAGGCTGGGATTCTGTGAGCATTCCGCAGTATTCATCACACGTATAAAGATATAGATACATGTTGGGTACTGGGATAAGGAGGAGGGGTTTTGGACTAATAATATAGATTATTATTGCACAGTATGGAAGAGGATTGTATAGAGAATGGGAGGTATGAAGTATAGGAATGAGGGAAATACAGCAATGAATGCATTGTTAATGAAGTCACATGAGGGAGAGTGTCGTAAGCATTAAGATAAAGGTTAATGTGTACTGGGATGGGGAAGAGGTTTGTTGGAGTAATAATTAAGCAATATAACCCGAGCGGCGGGGGCATTACCGACTCAGGTAATGCCCCGGGGCCCATAGTTATAGGCCCTGAGTCGGTAATACCCCCGCCGCAAGGGTTACATTGCTATTAGTACCCCGGCCCGCATTATGTGCGTGACCGGGGCACTAAAAGTATTTTTTTCTGCCTCGAAACGCTGCGGCGTTTCGGGATAGAAAAAAAAAAAAGAAACGACAAAGAAAATGGCCGTCGCCATGAAAAGGGAAAACGGAGTACGTCTTCCCTTTCCATGGCGACCATTGGGAGCGGACACGCTGGGAACACAAGTTTTCCCAGCGTGTCTGCTCCTGAAAGAAAAAAAAGAAGCAGAAGGTAAGTGGGGTTGGGAGGGAAGGAAAAACAAAAACAAAAAAAATAAAAAAGCGTACCTGCATCCCCGGCGAGGGACGAGGGAAGCCTCCAGCCGTGTGGAGGCACAGAGCGGGGATTGCCCCGCTCTGAGTCTCCACACGGCTGGAGGCTTCCCTCGTCCCTCACCGGGGGAGCAGGAACAAGCAGGTAAGTGGGAGTACAGGGGAGGAGGGAGGAAAGGGAGTTTAAAAAAAAAAAGCCTTCCCCGAGTCCCCGGCGGGGGGCGAAGGCAGCCTCTCAGCTGCGGGGAGGCTCGGAGCGGGGATGGCCCTGCTTCCAGCCTCCTCATTGGCTGAGGGGCTGCCACACCCCCCGCCGAGGACAAGGCAGCTGGAATCCTGGCCGAGAATCAAAGGATTCTTGGCCGGATAAGGACCCAGCGAGAGCCAATCAGAATGCGTGTTGCATTCTGTTTGACTCTCGCCGGGTACTGATATAGATTATAATTGCACAGTAGCATGTGAAGAGGAATGTATAGAGAATAGGAGCTATGGATTAAAACAAATTTCGAGGAAGAGGTAGCAGATATTTGGTGTAGTAGCATGAGGAAGAGAGGGGTGGGGATAATGCAAACTAATGTGATTTCAGTAATGGTATGAGGAAGTTGGGAATACAGCTATACATGCATTGTTGTTAGTGAAGTCACATAAGGGAGAGTGGTGTAACGTAAAGGTGTAGATTAATGTTGGGTAGTGGCGTGGAGAAGGTTGTTGTGGAAGAAAAATGAGACAGGGAGATTTGCTGTAAAGGTCCAGATTCAATGTTGCGAAGGGGGGCACACGTACCAGTTACACAAGTTACAGGGTGATGTAGCGAGTGACGGGTGGGGTGGGGACACCATTGAGCGTGATGCAGAATGTATAGGGTAACTTAGAAGCAAGCAGCGTGCAAGAAGTCATGTGGGCAAACACAAAAAGGGGTGGGAGGTGTGCTGTAGCAAATGGGGTGTGATGCCTTGTATGGGGGAGGAAGGTGACGAAGGAGGGAATGCCTTAGGTAGTATTTTGAAGATATGAATAGTAGAGTAGCCATTTTATTATAGGCTTGTGTTATCAAAGCAGGTTTGCAGGCAGCCCATAATAAAAACAGCTGCAGGTTGTGGTGATAGTGTGTTTTTTAAATATTCAGCAGAAACAGTGTGCAGAAATGTTGCAAGGATGAAGTTTCCCAGGAGAACAGAGTCTCACTAAAGCCACTCTAAGAGATACTTTCGAGGCAATTGAGCTAGGTGCACGAGTAGAATTGGCAGAGAACTATAAATCAAGTAAAATCCAGGTATGGTTTGGTAGACATTTTCAGACTATATTTGGCAGCCAGGTTTGAGAAGGGTAGGGAGTATGGGGTGCACAACAGGTAGCCAGTCATTGGAGAGAGATTTTGGTGTCCCTAGAGTGCAACATTGTAAAGTGTCCTTACCGATGACTCAAGGGCACATCATTGGTCGGACTTGGTGTGAATGTCTTGCTCTAGCCATCTCAAGATGTTGTGTTCAATCACTATGCATCAGTTTATCTTTATAACTTTGACAATGCCAACCAATCGCAAAAAATGTTTTTTGACAGATCAGAAGATTATGGGCCTCATCACGAGTGGGAGGTATCACAGTGGTAAATCTGCCGGGATACCATCCAACTCAAAAAGCGTTGCCGCAACTCGGTCTGGCGCTATTAGCACTGGATCTCGAGTTGTGATGGAGCGGTAAGTCCCCATTGAATCCAATGTGCTGCAGTAATTGCACCAAAAATGGATGGAAAGCTCTGAGCTGGAGGTAAATCTTCAACTTTCCGCCAAACTCATGGGTAAACTATATGGATTTTGTTTGGAAGAGGTGTGTATAGTTCATGGGGGTTGTGTGATAAAATGTTTGGAGTGTTATGGGTTGGAGAGTGGTGGTGTTATAGGATAAGGATGAATGATGTTCTATAATGGAAAAGAGTTTGATTACCGGAATGCAATGAGGAAGTGGGAAATATCATAGAGTGTAGTATGGGTGAATCGTTTAGGATAATACACAGTATAGTTATGTTATTATAATTGTTATGAAATGCATGCCACATTAATACACTTCCTATGCAGAAATGGAAGAGTTTTCTTTCTTCAGTAAGTTTCTTTGGTAATTTTCTTTTTTCTGTAAATGTAAAAGCCAGATTGTTGGCAAATGTGAACATTCTGAACTGCTATAACTAGTAGGACATGGCATTCACTATGGAAGCAAACGTCATTTTAAAAGCACTATTAACCGATGTTGATGTCTGCTGCAGTGAAACATGTTTTGCAGCATAGAAAGCCACTTGCATTTGAAGTGAAGTTTCACTTAAAGTGAAAGTTGCACATTGCGTTGTAATATGAAGGTGTGCTATGGTTTTGACAGAAGGGAGGCGTAAAAAAAAAATATATGTTATACTTTGTTGCACTCTGGTTTGACAATTGAGGTGTTTTTAATTATGGAATTTGTCACCGGTATAATTAGTGATACATATAGCAGTCACTACACAAGGATGTTTTGTAGTACAGGCAACCAGAGTAGTAGCAAATGTAAGCAGAAATATTGTAAAAACACGACTGAGCTTTTGGGATAGGTACTGCAGGGAAGCATATTTTCAGCACAGAAAACCAGTTATTCCTGAAGTTATATAAAGTTATATCACAACAAATTGTGATATCAAATATTACTTTTGAAAATCCAAACATACGTGTAGTATGTCTTCTTAGTTGTAGATTCTGGAATGTAGATCCTGTTCATTCTGGAAAGATAAATCTGTGAAGGTGTGTACTGTAAAGTAGGTTGTGATAGAGCAGGCTGAGAGTGCATGTAGGCTGTGATGCATGCACCTTTACATATTTCTCTTTCCCGAATGAACAGGATCTACATTCCAAAATCTACAGAAGATTTGGAAGAAATATCTGAACTGTTGAACTAAGGTGACAGAGTTAGATGAAGGGTTTTGGGATTTGATTGGTGGATGGGTGTCTGACTCTTTGTACATAGCCAATCAGGGAGTGTTGAAGAGTGTAAGGAAGGCATGTTATCAAAGTAAGACAGGCACTAGTGATCACAGTTCAAGGGTGTTTATTAAACTGTAAAAGTGGGTGAGATAAACACTTTATCTAAACCTAAATCTAAGATGGGTTCTAAGATGGGAGCAAGCTATGACCATCAAATAATAATAATACAGTCCTAGTGGAGTCTAGTAAAAAATAAAAAGTGTCTATTGCCAATCCTATCCGCTATGCTACAAAATAGTGTGGGGTAATGTTCACAGTTCCTTTTCACTACGTCAGGGCCTCTGTGCCCAAGTTTATTCTCATGCAAAGTCTCTTGCATCAGAGGACTGATATGCACAAATAACAAAACAAAAGTTCCTCTTGTTAACCTTCACACCTGGTGATTATCTTTCACACTTGGATCCCACTCAGTCTGGCTCCGATCCTTCTTTCATCATCAACCTCCCAAAACACTTGCCAGTTTGAACAGAGACCTCCGAAGGGCAATCTTGTCTCTCTGGGCCACTCTGTTAGCGTATAGGAAGTGCGGAATTCACAAAATCACAATTTGCATGGCATTCTGCTCAGCCGGGCACAAACACCGATTTCACAATTCCCTCCATCAGGTTCACACTGTCATAATCATCAAAACATCTGCAACGTGTCAAGGCTTTTCGATTGTACAAGGGTTTTGGCTTGAACCTTATTTGACCACCTTTACACCTTATGCCAACCTTCCCTATGGCCTCTTGGTACTTGTAGTTTCAATACTCTTTTTTCTCAACACATTCGCTTTGTTCAGGTGAGGGGTACCAGCCAGAGACCTTAGACCTAGCACCCTCGTGTCTGGTGCCAAGTTCATTCTCAAAAATAAAAGACCTTTGTATCTAAATCTTCTTAATGTTGCTACTGCAACATTGAGCCTAACACAGTCCGGTCCCACAATGAGATGTTCTTCTGACTCAGTAGATGTGCTGAACCCGTTAGGATTTCTTTTGCCGCTGGAGTCAAGGATTGTGCCACAATGGCAACCACGTCTCCCCACCCTGGCTATCAGTGCGGGAGGGTTCCATGTACCGCTGACACCCGTCACACCATTCACCAGCTGCGATTCATATGTTGAAAAGGGCAAGGGTACATCCCTCCTTGTCGTCCTTTCAGGTCTCGCCACCTTTCTCCTCTGTTTGAATTGCCATCCTGGAATAGCTGCATCCTTGTGCATTTGGCATTGCTCAGAGGGTGCTTTTGTGCTCCACCTTTTATCCCTATGACTAAGGGAAAGGGCAGCCAGGTGTGTGTCGTTAGCATCAATTGCCTGACACCGCCTGACTCTTGTGTTGGAACATGTCAGGTAAACGGCTCCGGTGTTAGTCTGTTGTCTTTCACTGTGTGAGAAAGTGTTCATATAGGAAATGGGGGGGTAGAGTTTCTACCTTTCATATGGGATAGGATGGGAAGAAGGTATCACAAGGAAGTGGTAACTATGTCTCACCCTTCGATGTCCAACTTCCACACCATGAAGACCCACCAGCCAGGTGATCCTCCCACACTGGTGCACCCCCAGGAGCTGGATCCAATAGCGATGGCTGTCTCCTGGCCACCCCAATGACCAAACCCCGGGGACTAGGAGGTGAGACACCTTCAGGTTTATCACAAGAGATAAGGGTAAAAAGGGAAGGAGGGCTGTCCTGTTCCCTGTTATTCATGGACATCTGTGACTGTTTGCGCACAGATCACATGTGCCATCCGGTATCTTTTACCATGCCCTGCAGGGAAAGAGGACTGCAGAGACTGTGGAGACGTCAGCCATTATTTATTAATACGTAAATGAAACCTAAATTACCTGAGATCCTGACAGCTCTCCCCTTCACCCACAGATTTCCTTTACGGACAGAACCTTTATTAAGAGACCATCCCGATGAAGGCCACCACAACCTCGGGCTTAATCCCAGCCCAGCTTGGCCGAAACACCTTCGTGTTGATTTTCTGTGGCACAACCCCTGTGTATATGTGTTTGTAGATAGTGTTGTGTTCACTATTGTTGTAGTACCCCCGGACCTATCACAGTCCTGGGTCGCACCCTGTTGACACCCTCTGTCATCACTTACCTGTACTGTATACTCGTGCATCACTGTGAAAACTGTTCCTCCGCAAGAAAAGAGGACGATACTCACTTGTATTTCCCAAAAAAAGAAATATCTGTCCACCTAACCTTTCGTGATTATCGAAAGTTTTGTAAATGTTTAAAAATACTCATCTGTGCAAAATCTTTTTGAAGGCAAAATAAAATAGCTTCAAAAACTTGACAGCTGTTTTCAGATCTCTCACCCTGATTTCTATCTATTTACATACCAGTGACATTTAAGAAAGTGCAAGTGCATGGGAAAGGAAAATGGGGGAAAAGTGCGAAGCAGAGGAGAGAAAAACAAATAAATATTAAATAGAATAAATAATAAATAAGGGCTTTCAACCATTGTAGTGCAGTCAGCAAGTGGCAGTTGAAATTTAGTCAGAACGGTATATCTGATAAGTGCAGACCAAACGTGGGAGGAGGACTGTATGGGTACAGATACAGAACCGTAGTGCAGATGGTGGCCTGTAGGCAGTGCAGGAGGGTGGCAGGGTGAGCAGATACCTGGGCCCGAAAGAACAGAGGGTGGCCAGGTGCACAATGCCATGAGAAGAAACAGATCAACAGGGGAGAAGGGGGGCAAAGGCTGAGGCAAAGAGGAAGGTCTTGAGAAGTTTCCGGAACCGAAGATGTTTTTCCTCAAGTTTCAAGGTGGCCGGGAGGCTGTTCCAAAGGGGGGCACCAGCCGAAGACAGGGATCTACCCCCAGCTTGTTTTTTTGCAAAACGACTAACCCTGAGGGAGTTAGAAGTAGAGGAGCGAAGGGCTCGAGAGGGGAGGTATTTACAGAGGGATAGTTGAAGGTATATTGGGCCCAGACCCCACAAAGCCTTGTGGACAATGCAGAGGGTTTTAAATGTAATCCTTGCATCCACTGGGAGCCAATGAAGGGATTTCAAGGCTGGAGAGATACGATCCCAGGGCTTGAGGCCAAGGACAAGTCTTGCAGTCCTGTTCTGGATTAGCTGTAGAGGGCGGAGAGTGGAGGCAGGTAGATTTAGGAAGAGGCTGTTACAGTAATCAAGTTTGGAAAGAACCAGAGCTTGAGAGACCGTGAGCTTTTGAGGGAAGGAGAGGAAAGGTAGAGTAACTTTTAGGAGGTGAAGTAAAAAGTTAGATTTTTTGGAGACATCAGAGATTTGTGTGGAGAAGGAAAGTGTAGAGTCAAAGATAACCCCAAGGTTCTTAGCCGCGCAAGTGGGAGTGAGAGGAGGGCCAAGGGAGGCCGGCCAGAGAGTGAGAGGAAAGGATGGAGATGGTGTACCAATAAGGAGGATCTCATTCTTGTTGGCATTTAGACATAGATCATTGGCGGCACACCAATTTTGAATGGCGGTTAGACAATCGGAGATGAGGGAAGGACAGGAGGAGGCTGAGGGAAGCCTGAAAATGAGTTGGGTGTCATCAGCATAGCACTGGAAAGGTGAGCAGAACATTGAGATGCAGTAAGCGAGAGTTGCCAGGTATTGGTTGAAAAGCCAAGGCGAGAGGATAGACCCGTGGGGAACACCACATGTGGAGAGGGAGATAGAAGATTGGAAGGACCCAAGTTGTACCTGGGAGGGTCGATCAGAGAGAAAAGAGGTCAGCCAGGCCAGATCCCGATCAGTGATACCGAGGTTGTCACGAAGACGATTGAGCAGGGTGGTATGGTTGACCGTGTCAAACGCACAGGAGAGGTCAAGTAGGATGAGGACAAAGGGAATGTTAGAATCGAGGTTGGAGAGCAGGTTTTCACGGATGTTCAGGAGAGCAGTTTCTGTACTTCTGGCAGCCCTGAAGCCAGATTGGTGCTCATGGAGAGAGCCAACAGAGTCAGAATGGAGATTAAGCTGAGAGACGGCCAGCTTTTCCAGGAGCTTTCCCAAAAAGGGAGCAATGGAAATTGGGCGGTAGTTTGCCAGACATGACGGATCAGCAGTGGATTTCTTGAGGAGAGGATGCACAAGGGAGTGTTTAAGAGGGGTGGGGAAAGAGGCAGATGCAAAGAAGAGGTTGCAGAAATCAGCAAGGGCTGGCGCAAGGGTGTCAATGTGGTCCTTAATGGTTTTAGAGGAACAGGGAAGGACCTGTTTTGATGAGGTGAGTGTTCTTAGAAAACACTGTAATGCAAAGTATGATGACAGTCTACCAATTTGTCAGTCCAAAGAGGCAATGCATGGCCTATTACATACACATTGACACATCCTTGCCTAGATGCCGTCCTAAGCACAGACACATCCACATGAGTGCAGCATGGCAATGCCATACCTGACACACACACCACACAAATATGAAAACGGCATAAGTCACACTGCACGCAGTCCACAACAGAAACGCATGTCTCACAGCATACACCAGCTCCTACTTGAGTGACCCTGACGAATGCCTGCATGCTCCACCCATATAGCAAGCAACGTGATTGTCAAAACTCCAATACCTAATCCCCTCTAATGTGTAGAATAGCAATAATACCAATGTATGCATGATGCTTGTCGAACCATCACTGGTGCCGTCCCTCTCTCGGTCCCCCACAGGCTCAGATCCTGATAGCGAGGCCCGGGACTCAGCCCCACAGGCAACAACTCCCCAGAAGAGGGCCAGGGAAGAAGGCAACAGGCCATCAACATTGAAAGGGCCAGCAGAGCCACGACAGGCACAGAAGGGGCATACACCACAGGATGCCACAGGACTGGTGCCGCTAAGGGCCACTGCTACAGTCCCCACAACACCTGTGTCCCCTGCACAGGAGACAATGGCCGATGGGGCCCTTTTAGCTGCGAACAGCTCTGTTGGGGAGGCGGCAGCTATGACACCCCAGACAGATGAGGATGCACAGAGCCAGGGCCAGGTGTGTTTCCCTGTGGAAGAGGACTCTTCGGACTTACCTGCCACACCCAGTCCCGCACCATCACCCCAGGTCACACCTATGTACTAGTACCATGACATCACACCGGAGCAGTCTGGAGGGGAGACAGTTCAAAGGAGTATTAGCCCCACAGAGGAGCCACACGGATTTGGGGATGTGACACATGCCCCATCCACCTAACTGGTGTCCCGGCAGGGGTGCAGCAGATAGAACATACAGTGCAGTGCCAGGAGGGGCTGACAGCCCTAGTCAGGCAGTTTGTTTCAGACAGTGCCCAGGCAAGGCAGGAGGGGCGCCACAACACTGCGTCCCTGAGGCAGGCCATTGAGGCAGCACTACGCGTATATCCGAGGAGGTGTCTGCTCTGAGGCAGGGCCTCTCCCGCATAGCCGATTCCTTGGAGGCCGAGTGTCCGGCCCCCAGACTGGAGCAAGCAGGCACACCATCATCATCCAGCTCCACTCAAACCAGCCCCCTTCGCAGGTCAGCAAAAACCTTGCAGCGATCGGACATGCTGCCACCAGGTGCGGGAAGTGGACGAATGTAGATGGGCATCCTGATAAAGACAATAGACGCAGACATCTGCAGCATTTACTTGGACACCATGTGTGTGGGAGTTGTGAGGGGAGTGGGAGGGGGAGAGAGTGTGTGGGGGAGTTATGGGGGAGACGGAGGGGGGAGAGGGTGTGTAGGGGAGTTGTGGGGGTGGGGGGGAGAGGGTGTGTGAGGTGGAGGGTTTGAGCACTTTGTACTATTGAACAGTTAAATATACCCGTTGTGTAGCAGAAAAAAAACTTGAGTGGAGATTCCTTATTGCACATGTGTCATTTATTGCTATACAGTGCATAGTGTACATGTACTCCCACACCCAGTTCCCTCTGTCCCACTTACATGTCATCCTCTGCACCCGTGTGCACCCATGGGGAATCAAGTGTTGGGAGATTAACCAATGTCAGAAGGATGATAAATGTATGAATCTAATACATGAAATGGGAGATTAACCAATGTCAGAAGGATGATTAATGTATGGAACTAATACATGCAATACATTGAAATATTTACAATTTTGACTACTATATATTCTTTCTGAGGATCGCACTAGGAGTACCAACTTCTTTTTGCATTACTTTGAGTTATATATTGTTTCAGCCACAATATAGGCACTCCAAGTGCAGACCCTGGGATCCTTAAACTAAAAGTAAAGCACATAGGATTCGCTCTGCAGAGGTGTTATAGCTGGAATTGGCTGAAAACATTTTCAAGATAACAATTAGAGGCTTCCATTCAAGCTGAACCAGTGCCTAAACTAGAAATGACGGACATTTTTGATAAAAGGGATGCAGAAGCAGAAGAGCTTTTTCTGGGACACAGACAAACAGTAGGGGAAGCACCATCATCTCAAACATCAAGCTCATTAAGGAATCTCTTTGAAAAATTGGAAGCAGCTTCCAAGAAAGAATTGTCTAAATGGTGGGAGATAAAAACATTGAAAATGTACATGGAGGTGGGGAGGATGCCCCGTGGACTAAAAATATGTATCTTCCCATCATTTGAAGAAGAGGACACAGAAGCACTGCAAAACTGGGAGGCTTTACTAACACAGACCTCCAAAGAAATGATGATACGGATCATAAATCAATCAGCAATAGTTCATGAAAAAACAATGAAAGAAATTAATGAACTCAAAGAAACGATTGCAAAAGGAAATTTACCTGAACTAACATTTAAAAATTACCAATTCTTAGATGATTACCTCAATAAATACACAGAAGAAATTAAGAACAAGAAACAGAAAACCTTCATAAGGGATGAAATAGACTATAAATTGGAAGAATTTACACCTATCAGCGAAAATATGATATTAAGGGCAATCAAAAATTTAAACCCAAAACAAGTGCAACAACTAATGCGGATACAACTACACAATCGTCAGACACTGAAACCAATAGTGAATCAGAAAAAGATAGCAGTTCAAAACCAAGTATGTCTACAGACCCGCAAGACCTTCCTTTTTTAGAAGAATTTCAACGACACAAATTAATAAATCATTCACATACTCAACAAACAATGTTCTCAAGAACAACTTCACAACCAAACACCAGTGGAAATATTGGACCCAGTTCCACAAAACCAAGAGGTGGAAGAGAGGAGGATCAAACAAATATAGGCACAGGACAAAGAGGAATGCAAACAAGATCCAAGAACAGGGAAAACAGAGGAAATCAGTAGATCTGGTCCTGAACCTATCGAAACAAGATGTTGACAAAACACTCACTACAGCATTGAATAGAGGACTAAACTTCAGTCCCACCAACAGAGCAGACCACCTTCAAACACAAGTAGACCTCTTTAAATTCTGTCGAAAACTGAAACTTAAAAAATACTTTTCAGAAACTCCAATGAAATCGAAAGAACGTAACATCAAAGACATTTCACCCCTAACTGTAGAACTAGTGGAAGGATCAGTAAACATCATGAATCTAACGGAGGAAGAGTACTCGATGGACAACTTTATGGCAGAACAAAACATAGATCCTTTCCAGACAGAAGAAACATATTTGAAACCGAAATCGAAATTTACACCAACTTTAATGGAAAACAATGCTATAGATCTTTTTCATAAAGCTGTAAGCACAGATCTGAGGAAAAAATATCTAGACAACAAAAAATCAAATATCAAATACAACTTGACGAAGGCAGAGACTAATGCAATCGATGTATTATCAAAAAATGAAGATATTGTTGTAAAATCAGCAGATAAAGGTGGGAAATGCAAAAATCAGACTATATCGCTGAAGGCACACAACAGCTGAAAAACACCAAATGCTACTCAGTGCTACAAAATCATCCAATCAAAACTTTGCAAGCTGAATAGCACCTGATGGTAAAACATTGGGAAGAAATAGGTTTACTATCAGAAGAAGAAACAAAGTACTTGGACATAGATAAACCAGTCATGCCCATTATCTATTTTCTTCCAAAAATACATAAGAAATACAAGACTTTTCTGCCATGCAGACCTATCATAAATGTGATAGGCTCTCTAACAGAAAGAATTTCACAGTACATAGATCTACATTTACAGCATTTAACAACAGGATTAGCCTCATACCTACGTGACACAAAACATGTGATACAGAAAATGGAATGTCTCCCTTGGGAGACTGACTACTTATTTGTAACTCTTGATATGGTGTCATTGTACACCAGCATCCAACACACCAATGGACTGGAAACAACAGATTTTTTTGGGGGAAAACACGATCTATTTCATTCCTCAACCAAAATAACATGATCCTAGAGATGTTAAACTTTGTTCTATCAAATAATATCTTGCTGTTCAACAAGATCATCTACAGACAAGAACAGGGGACGGCCATGGGTGCCAAATTCGCCCCTCCATATGCACATCTATTCATGGGCCATTTCGAACTGAATCACGCTTGGCAGCACCAAGCATTTAGTGAAACAAAGTTGTGTATTGGGGTCGCTACATCGATGATGTACTTGTAATATGGAATGGGAACAGATTAAGGGCCTCATTACACGGTAGGCGGTGAGCCATGGCGCTATTGACGCCATGGCTCATGCCAGTAAAATACTGGCACCGCCTTGGCGGAAAGGGGATTTACCGGCCCATTCCAAGGTTGGAGGGGCGGTAAATCCCCCTTCCACCATTGCCCTTCCCCATTCCTATTTCTGCCCCATAGGGCTCTATGGGAATGGGGAAGGCGCTAATTACGGCACCACAATTTTGCAGTTCCGTAATTAGCTCCGAGGTCCCTTAGCGGGTTGGATTTTAACGCCTGCAAAAAGCAGGTGTTAAATCCCCCAACCCGCAAAGGGACCTCGTAGTAAGGCGGTAAGGATTTACCGGTACCGGTATCTTACCGGTACCGGTAAATCCTTACCGCCATCCGTGTAATGAGGCCCTAAGTCTTACCAACTACATTTCATACCTTAACGATAACAAATACAACATCAAATTTACAGAAAAAATCAGTACCAAAGAAATAGAATTTTTAGATCTACTATTATACACAGATGGGGAAAAGATACTAACGGATCTATACATCAAACCAACAGCTCTTAACAACAAGCTACATGCGCAGAGCAACCATGCAAAACACACTATAAAGAATATACCATATGGAGAAATAATCAGAGTTAAACGAAACTGTAGTCTGGACACAAAGTATCAAATACACCTAACTGAGTTAAAAGAAAATTTCCTACAGAGAGGATACAATGAAGATTCCTTAAATCATGCTATAAGGAAAGCAGAAAAAGTATCAAGAACCAGCCTCCTAACGGAAAAACAGAAAACTGGAAAGAAAGACAATAAAATGCATTTTATTACAACATACAGCAGTGAAATTACCAGTGTGAAGAAAATACTCAACAAACATTGGATTATTTTACAAATAGACAACAGACTAAGTACCTTCATTGAAGAGAAACCCACAATGGTATACAGGAAGGCGGCAACTTTAAAGAAAAAACGAAGTCCAAGTCACCTAAGAAATCCAGTGAAAAACAATCTCAGTGGCTTTTTGAAAGTGCCAGCACCAACGGGATCATACAAATGCAGCAAGTGCACCATCTGCCCTCAAATGCTTAATGGTACCAAACAATTCAAGCTACCAACTGGGAAAATGTATGACATAAAACAATGTATAAATTGCAGAAGCAAATATGTAATTTATACAATACAATGTATCTGTGAAAAGAAATACATAGGTAGCACCATAAGGGAATTTAAGACATGCATATCAGAACATTTCAGAGCAATCAAAAATGGAGTTGCTAGGTATCCAATGACTACTCACTTTACCAAAGAACATAGCCAATCAGACGTCAAGGACATCAGATTCTTTGGAATTGAAAAAATAGATCAACCAGAAAGAGGAGGAGATAGAGAACTTTTACTACGGAGAATGGAATCAAAATGGATTTGCATTATGGAAACATACCATACTGGACTTAACACGGAACCAGAGATGGCATATTGGCTTTAAAAACGAAAACCTGCATGACTACACTAGAACTTCAGAAAAAAATCTTATTTTGATTATATAAAATATCTCTTCTCTTCCCTTTTTTCTATTCTTTTACATTTTCCTTTCTTTTTCTCCTTGCACTGTTAATATGCAATAGCAGGTGTTTACAGGTTAGACTGCTACTATTTTTGTGGTTTTGCATTCATCTACCATTTATCATGCATCCAATTATCGCTTATTTTTACTTATTTGTACTTTTGTTCGTTCTCCTCACTTTTAGTTTATTATTACTTTATGGTTTTCTTTGAATCTTGGAATATCATAACGATTTATTAAACAAATAATGTGAAGTTCAAAATCAGTAATGTATAAGCACAAATAGGTGTAATATGTCCCCTTAAGATGGCCGTGACTAGTTTACAGACAAGATTGAAGTTACCATGGTTACTTCATGGTGACACAATAATTGGTGCCGATAGACACTGCATCATGAAGCCAATTAATAATTTTTCACATATGTTTTGAGCAGATATAAATATATGTTACCTATGAATTGGTCGCTTCTATAAGAACATAGGAATAATACAAACATAGTGCGTTGAATGCAACATTATCACAAAATGGCCGCCACACGTCTCTACACGTATGACATCATCACGGTACGCTAACGTGATGATGTCATCACGCGTGACGTAGAACGGCATATAAATGGAAGGATTAGTCAGTGCTTGATCCATCCAGAATCGTGGAGGAATCAAGGCAATCGTACCTTGTTGTTGGATCTGCACTAATCTAAACATAAGGTCAAACTTAGACTGTAGATTTAGCTACTTTATTTTTTGGATCCAGAATTGTGTATGCCTTAACTATTAATTTGTAAACACTAATGGCCACTACAGCCTGGACTTTGTTAAATCTGGCAAGTTGTACCTTACATTTCAATCAAAGCAATTGTTGTATACAATCTGAAACACTGAAATGCAATAAACTCTAGCCAAACAGAGTTAAAGAAAAGTGATTAGAAAAAAAGCTGTGTGCATATTATACTTGCATGGAAATTAAGTTATCTTTAGCTACTCAAAGAAAAAAAATAGAACCAAAACTTAACATACTAAAACACTTTGTGCACTCATTATTTTAGATTTCTGAATGAAAATCTGAATTTTTCTGTATAAGTGAAGGATAATACAAACAACCAAGGAATCTAAACAAAATTGTGGAAGGAAGAAAATATTGATAAGGGTGAGTTGTCCTCTTCCATATAGATATGACACATGTGGTATTTCGGTTTTATGCAACTGCTGTTCAAAAATAGAGAATACCTCTGAATATTTATAAAGGAAGAAACATTGTGATTTTTCAATTTTTTTTTCATTTAGAAATCTTTCCTGAAGAACCATAGCCAAAGCCATGGGGAAACACGTGTTGGGAGATTAACCAATGTCAGAAGGATGATAAATGTATGAATCTAATACATGGAATGGGAAATTAACCAATGTCAGAAGGATGATTAATGTATGGAACTAATACATGGAATAAAGTGAAACATTTACAATTTTGACTACTATATATTCTTTCTGAGGATCGCACCAGGAGTACCAACTTCTTTTTGCGTTACTCTGCACCCATGTGTGTTAGAAATATTGTGCAATCACTGACTGACGCGCAGCACGTCCCTCCTGTGCATCGGCACTGTGATGATGTGCGCCCACATCTTCTTCATCCCATTCATCATCACCTGGTGGTTGCATTTCAATGTCAGGGGGCAGGGGCACGTTCCGTCGGATACACATGTTGTGCAGCATGACACATGCTATGATGATCTTGGCCACCTTCTCATGCCTGTAGAGGAGTGCCCCACTCGACCGGCTAAGGCAGCGAAAACGTGCCTTCATCAGGCCAAATGTCTGCTCAATGACCACACGGGTACGGGTATGGGAACAATTGTAGTCATCCTCATGCCTGTTCTGTGGGTTTCGGACAAGGTTGAGGAGCCACTACTTCAAGGGATAGCCACTATCACCTGCATGTGAGCAAAAGAAGGTATGTGTTAGTCGATTCATGATTGACATCTGTACTTATCACACATGCCTGCTGATGTTTGTTGGTCACATGCACATGTCTCTGGTTGTATGCACACATTTTTCCTTCCCTCAATGTGTTCTGTGCCATGGTCTTATGTTGTGGAGTGCATCTTCAAGATGATACACAGTGTACACTGCCTTGATGTTGCTCATGCATTGTGGACGCATACCGCTGTGTATGTGTTAAATATGTGATGTGTAGTGTTCTGTATTATTTTCTAACTGGCAGCGTTGGCAGTAGTCTCTGCATTATTTGGCATTCAGCGCTGATTATTCCCATGGTGACATGCTACACTGCTGTGGTGGTGGCCCTGTGACAAGCAGTGGATTTCCTTGGTGGTTTTGTTTAGTGCACTCTCATGGATGCTTGTCCTGTGTGGTGATTTGCTGCAGACATTTACATAGTGAATACTCACAGCATGTTGCTGGATTGTGTTATGAGGGTGAGGTCCGATGATGGGTGCTGCACGTGTTGTGGGATGTGGGCTGGTCTTTTAGTTTGGCATGTTGTGATAGGTGTGGAGCTTTCTTCATTCCTATGGAGTTGGTTGTCATGTTCAGTTTGGGATGCTTTGGGGTACTTCCATGTGCCTGTCATGCAACTTATCAAGCATCCAGGCACATCGTCCTATATGTCGCTCCATGTAGCGTGTTAGCATGGAGTTGCGCAGGACCATTGAGTCATGAGTTGATCTGGGAAATCGGGCACAACAATGTGTGATGATCTTGCTGGAGTCACATACCATCTGTACATTGATTGAGTGATATTGCTTACGATTGCGGTACGCCAGCTCTGTTGCATGCAGGACCATCAATTCCACATGGGTGCAGTCAAGTGCACTTATACCATTTGGCATGCCTGCCAGTGCATGGAAGCCACATTTTGTGTCACAGATCTCATGGGGAGTCTGTGATAGGGATATGTAGTCCCTTGTGTGCTTCAGGATGGCATCCAGCACTTGGTTCAGCATTCGTGAAAATAAGGGTTGTGATATGCCGTACATGTGCCCCACTTGTGCTGGTAGGTTCCTGTGGCCAGGAAGTAGAGCACACTACCTTCAGTAGAGGGGGGATGGTGGTGTGTATTTCAATAAGGCTGACAATGTCCTTGTGTATCATGTCCACAATGGTGGTGATGGTGTCCCCGTCCAGATAGTACAGGGTGTGTATCTACTCAGGGGTTAGGTTGAATGGACTGGCTCTGATGTGAGGGATTGGGGGCTGGCTGTGTGGTACCACTGGCTGCACTGATGGGGCTTGCTGGGCCTGTCTCACCCTCCTTCTCCTCCTTTGTCTCCTCTGAGGTGCCTGTTGTTGTTGTTGTTGTTGCTGGTGTAGCAATGCAAGCATGTCCTCCAGCCCCAGTATTCTACTACTCGTGGAGTCATTTTGGTGTGGAAAGGGGTGTGGTGTGTGGGTGTGCTCCTTTTGTGCTGGGCCTGGCTCCTTTGCCTCCACCTGTGCTGATTGTGTACACCTGTGGGAGTTGGGAACACTGCACATAGATGATTACGTTTGGTTCTCGATGCCAGTATTGCCGGCATGCCGGTATCCTGTTTTAGCGCCTTCATGCCAGTATTTGCATGTCTGTCTGACTTGTGATGTCCTCCTGTTAGCGGCATCGCAGTATTGCCGGCCCAAAGGGTTGCATGCCCATGCCCATGCTGCTATTAGAGACCAAGGTATTAGCGGTGCCGTGTTAGGACACGTACCTGGAAGGCTGCGGGTCGCTAGATTCCTTGGCAGCTTTATTCTAGGTATCGGATCAGTGGGAGGGAGACTCTCCGATGTCCCAATCAGCTGTGTGGTCCAGGTTACGGGCGCACGCGTGAGCCGCGGACCAAGGCGATCGTAGGCTTGCGCTTCAAGCCTCGTTCTCGCCTCGGAAGGACCGCGGCGCATGCGCGGTTCTCTTCGCGCTCCAAGCCTCAGTTTCGCACCGCGGCCGTAAATAGCGATCCGGTGCAGGAACGAATCGCGTCTTAACGCGGTTCGTTCCTGACTCACCGTTGTTTCGCCGCCTGCTCCTGTTTGACTCTGCAGTCTTGCTTCCCTTCCCTGCCTGGATCCCTGCCCTTCCTTGCCTGGACTTCCTGTTCCCCTACATGACCTTCCTGTTTTGCCCGCCTGGGTCCCTGCTTTCCTGCCAGACCGTCCAGTCCTTCAGTCTGGTGCTCTAGCAATTCCCTCCGGACCCACTGCCTCCTGTTGCTTGGTTTACCTGCCAGGTTCCCTCCTTTCCCCTGGAATCCCAACTTCCCAGTTTTGCTCCCTATTCCTTGGCTGGCCTCCCTGTTCTTCCCTTACTGCCTTCCCCTGGTTATTCCTTGAGGTTTCCTGAGGTCTATCTGCCGCCTCCTTGGTGTACCTACCTTGTTGCCTTACTGGGGTACCAGTCTACCTGCCTGCTCCAATTTAACCTCAACACCTTCCGGATGTGCCTGGGTCTGGACTCTCTCCATCAACTTGGCTACCCATCCTTCCACAGCCTGCAAATTGACTGTTGTTTGGAACTCCTTTGAACTGAGTGTTTCTGGCTCTCCTGGCGATCCTCTGAGCTCTCTCCCCTGGGCCATTCTCCGGAGCTCTCTCCTCTCTGGACTTCTCGACTTCCTGATTGCCCGTCTCGCCTGTGCCAGCTATAGCAACCAAGGTCACTACAAGAAGAAGATCTTTGGTGCTGGGGGGTGGTCCCCGTCCAATCCTGTACTATCAGGACGGGACTGAGGCCGCTTCCTTGTATCATATTCTCTACTGGTTAATCCGAATCTCAGACTGGCTTCCCCAACGCGGACATCATCCGGAAACAGAGGTGCGTCCAAGTTGCGAGACGTACACCTTAACAGATTAAGACGCCTTACCACCAGTTCTGATTCTGAGATGCATGAAACCGAACAATTAAGAAACGAAATCAGAGCCCTACGTACTGAGATGTCAGCCTTACGTCAAGAGAATCTCACCTTGCAGCAAGTAGTGGCACATGGGGCAAGTTCAGTCATCTCTGCAGAGTCTGTAATGGCTCAGACTAGTCCAGTTAAGTTTGATGGTGATCCTCACCGAGTGGCCGAATTTTGTAACCATTGCAGGATTCATTTTTTGTGCCGTCCAACGCATTTCAATCAAGACAAGGCCAAGATTGGATATATCTTGGGAAACTTAGTTGGGAATGCATTGGCCTGGGCAACCCCGCTGGTGGTAGCCAAGAGTCCCATTCTTGAAGATTTTGTGGCTTTTGAGAAAACATTCTTGGAAGTATTTCAATCACCAAACCTTGCGGCTACCGCTCAGAACCAACTTATGGACTTAAGACAGGGGTCAACCGATATTATTTCTTACATCAGTCGTTTCCGGCAATTGGCCACCGATTCTCAATGGCCTGAGGTAACCCAGAAGACACTCTTCCGAAGGGGTTTAAGAGAAGAGTACAAGGATGAGCTACTTCACATTCCAGAACCAGATACCTTACAGTCTCTCCAAGAACAGGTCTTACGAATCGATCACAGGCTGGCCGAGAGAAGAAATGAAAGACGGCGTTCGGAGAAAACATCTCCTCGATTCCCGAATCTTCCATCCAAGGCTTCGGGTTCCACTGAATCAACGCCAGAGCCGATGCAACTCGGAGCCATCAGAGGCCCTTTATCAGAGGCGGAGAAGAAGAGAAGAAGAGATCTCAGGTTGTGTCTGTATTGTGGGGCCTCAGGACATTACCTCAGTACCTGCCCGCTTCGACCACTCCGAAAGTCGGAAAACTAAATGGACTGTCGTATGTAGGGAAGGCTACGTCAGGCCCCTCTTCTTTTCCAGACCTTCCAGTGAAGACACAGGAGAGACAGCCCATGCAGCCTGTGGTTCTTATGGCTCTGCCTATTAATGTTTCTTGGTCAGGTAACAAACCAGTTGAAGTGCTAGGTTTGTTGGATTGCGGAGCTTCTGGTAATTATATTGACGTTGATTTTGTGGCCAGAAATGGAATCACCTTGCTTGAAAAGAAGCGCATCTCTATGGTGGAGGTAATCGATGGGACTCCTCTGTCTTCAGGCCTGTTCAACAACATACTGAAACTTTGCATCTACAGATTGAAGGGCATAGGGAACGGATTTCACTTGATGTAATCAAGACACCTACGTACCCCATAATTTTGGGGTTACCTTGGTTGTTGCATCACAATCCTAACATTAATTGGGAGACTAGAACGTTCTAGGTGTTCTGTTCTGATCGTTGCTCTAAGGAATGCTGTATTTGTGATCCCATTCAAACAACTGCCCCCGCTTCAACACAGACCGATGGGGAGAACAGAATCAGTCTATATTCTGTTGTTTCAATTCCATCTGAGTACACCGAATTTCAAGAAGTTTTTTCTGAACCTGGAGATATTCCTCTACCTCCTCACAGATCATTGGACTGCACCATAGACCTGCTACCAGATTCTGAGATTCCACATGGTAAAGTGTATTCTTTGACGTCCCAAGAGAGGGAGGTACTACGAGAATATCTGCAGGAATGTCTTCAGAGGGTTATATCTCACCTTCAAATTCTCCCGCCGGGTTTCCATTATTCTTTGTCAAGAAGAAGGAGGGTACCTTACGGCCTTGCGTCGATTATAGACAGCTGAATGAAATCACCCGAAAGGACAGATACCCGCTTCCTTTGATTCGCACTATTATGGAATCCTTGCACAAAGCCCGAGTGTTTACCAAGCTAGATTTACGTGGGGCTTACCATCTGGTGCGCATAAAGCCTGGAGATGAATGGAAGACAGCATTCAAGACACCATTGGGCCATTACGAATATCGGGTGATGCCTTTTGGCCTATGTAATGCCCCCTCTGTCTTTCAGCGTCTGATGGATCAAATATTCGCTGATTTAATCAGAGTTTCTGTATGGGTGTACCTGGATGACATTCTGGTTTTCTCTGAAGACTTGAAGGAACACACTACTCAAGTGAGGGAGCTCCTTAAGCGACTACAACAGAACCATCTATATGCTAAACCAGAAAAGTGTCAGTTTCATCAGGATCACATCGAATTTCTTGGATACGTGATCAGTGCCTCCGGGATAAATATGGATCCGGCAAAGGTTCGTGCTATCTTGGAATGGAAGACTCCCAAGGACCGACGTTCTCTCCAACGCTTTCTCGGTTTCGCCAACTTCTATTGCCGTTTTATACCGGCTTTTTCTAAGGTGACTGCTCCACTGTCCAGTTTAACCAGTACCAAGAAGAGTTTTGAGTGGGGATCAGAAGCCTCGACTTCTTTTCAACAGTTAAAGGAGGCTTTCAGCACCTCCCCGATACTCTGTCATCCTCTGGAGGATAGACCATTCATAGTGGAGACCGATGCCTCCGACTTTGCGATTGGAGCTGTTTTGTTACAACATGATCCCAGACTGAATATGGAATTCCCAGTAGCATATTATTCCAGGAAACTCTCGGCCAGTGAACGAATGTATCCGGTTATTGAAAAGGAACTTCTGGCCATCAAGATCGCTTTTGAAGAATGGCGTCACCACCTTTTAGGGGGTCGGTTTCCGGTGGAGGTACGCACAGACCACCGCAATCTACAATTTCTACGATCTCTTCAATGCAGGACTTCTCGGCAGGCCCGTTGGGCTTTCTTTTTCTCACATTTTGATTTCAACATCACCTATGTACCGAACTCTCGCAACGTGAAAGCAGATGCATTGTCTCGATCCCTAGAGGATGACATCAAACATGAAGGCAGAGATCAGCCAGTGCTGGCCCCGAAACATTTCCTTCTGGCCTTGGTACCATTCTTACAGAGAGTAGCCCAAGAAACATCAGTGGATTCCAAACGGTCTGCTTTGCTAACACATCCACAAGTGCGTGAGAAAGAAGGCTTGCTGCTCTTCCAAAATAGACTGTACTTACCCACTGAAGCTCTACGTAACGCAATATTGCATGGTTTACATGATTCCAAGGTTGGGGGACACCGAGGAGTTCGATCTACACAAGAAGTGATAGCACGTCAATTCTGGTGGCCTGGTTGGGCGACTCAGGTCAAGCAGTACGTAGAATCGTGTCCCACCTGTGCCCAAGTCAAGACTCCCCGCAGGAAACCTTTGGGCTTATTTCATCCTACTGAAAGGCCGCCTTATCCGTGGCATACACTCGCCACAGATTTTATTGTGGACCTACCAAGTTCCGAAGGCAACACATGTATCATGGTGGTGGTGGACTGTTTCACCAAGACGGCCCATTTTATTCCCTTTGAGAAGATAACAACAGCAACTCAGATGGCTAACTCTTTCCTACAAAACATCTTTCGCCTGCATGGGTTACCAGAGAAGATTATTTCGGATCGGGGCTCTCAGTTCATCTCGGCCTTTTGGGGGCAGCTGTGTCGACATTTGGGTATTCATCGAGCTCTTAGTTCTGGTCATCACCCTCAAACTAATGGGCAGACTGAGAGGACGAATCAGACTTTGGAACAATATCTGCGATGTTTCACAAACGCATCTCAATCTAATTGGGCCTCTCACCTTGTGTTGGCTGAAGTGGCCTACAACAATTCTGTCCATTCAGCAACCGGATTCAGTCCCTTTTACTGTTCTTCTGGACTTCATCCCAAGCTGCTGCCTCTCTCTCCTGTTCAACTCAGTCCAGTCCCGTCTGCGGATCAGTTGGTTGCAGAGATTCAGTCCCTCCACCTTCGAGCAGCTGGTACCCTAGCTCAGGCACAAGAATACATGAGCAAGACCGCCGATAAACATCGGAGTCCTGCGCCTCAATTTCAAGTGGGAGATTGGGTGTGGCTGTCTTCTAAGTACTTACCGGCCCGTAACTTACCATTGAAATTGGCTCCTAGATTTCTTGGTCCCTTCCAAATAATCAGACGGGTTTCTCCGGTGGCTTTCAAATTGGCCCTTCCCACGTCCTGGCGTGTACATCCTGTATTCCACGTTTCCTTGTTGAAGTCCTATCGCCCCGACCCCTATGGTCGTTCCCCTTCACGTCCAGCACCCATTGAGGTTGAGGGTATGCCAGAATTTGAGGTTCAGGAAATATGTGATTCTGTTTCCTTAGGGGGAGATTGCAATTCTTGGTCGATTGGAAGGGTTACCCCGTCTGTGATCGCACTTGGGAACCTGTGGGTAATGTCCATGCTCCTCGTTTAGTGAGAGAGTTTTATCGCCGTCATCCCTGGAAACCTGGGGCTCCTGGCCTTTCTGGAGGGGGTTATGGTGTTCGGACACATACCTGGAAGGCTGCGGGTCGCTACATTCCTTGGCAGCTTTATTCTAGGTATCGGATCAGTGGGAGGGAGACTCTCCGATGTCCCAATCAGCTGTGTGGTCCAGGTTACGGTCGCACGCGTGAGCCGCTGACCAAGACGATCGTAGGCTTGCGCTTCAAGCCTCGTTCTCGCCTCGGAAGGACCGCGGCGCATGCGCGGTTCTCTTTGCGCTCCAAGCCTCGGTTTCGCACCGCGGCCGTAAATAGCGATCGGGTGCAGGAACGAATCACGTCTTAACGCGGTTTATTCCTGACTCACCGTTGTTTCGCCGCCTGCTCCTGTTTGACTCTGCAGTCTTGCTTCCCTTCCCTGCCTGGATCCCTGGCCTTCCTTGCCTGGACTTCCTGTTCCCCTACATGACCTTCCTGTTTTGCCCGCCTGGGTCCCTGCTTTCCTGCCAGACCGTCCAGTCCTTCAGTCTGGTGCTCTAGCAATTCCCTCCGGACCCACTGCCTCCTGTTGCTTGGTTTCCCTGCCAGGTTCCCTCCTTTCCCCTGGAATCCCAACTTCCCAGTTTTGCTCCCTATTCCTTGGCTGGCCTCCCTGTTCTTCCCTTACTGCCTTCCCCTGGTTATTCCTTGAGGTTTCCTGAGGTCTATCTGCCGCCTCCTTGGTGTACCTACCTTGTTGCCTTACTGGGGTACCAGTCTACCTGCCTGCTCCAATTTAACCTCAACACCTTCCGGATGTGCCTGGGTCTGGACTCTCTCCATCAACTTGGCTACCCATCCTTCCACAGCCTGCAAATTGACTGTTGTTTGGAACTCCTTTGAACTGAGTGTTTCTGGCTCTCCTGGCGATCCTCTGAGCTCTCTCCCCTGGGCCATTCTCCAGAGCTCTCTCCTCTCTGGACTTCTTGACTTCCTAATTGCCCGTCTCGCCTGTGCCAGCTACAGCAACCAAGGTCACTACAAGAAGAAGATCTTTGGTGCTGGGGGGTGGTCCCCGTCCAATCCTGTACTATCAGGACGGGAATGAGGCCGCTTTCTTGTATCATATTCTCTACTGGTTAATCCGAATCTCAGACTGGCTTCCCCAACGCGGACATAATCCGGAAACAGAGGTACGTCCAAGTTGCGAGACGTACACCTTAACATGCCGCTAAAACTGTGTTCTGGAGTCGGACTAGCCCGGAGCATTATGAGGTGCCGCTATTCCTTTACCAGCATCGTTTCTCCATTACCTCCAACCTTGTAATGACCCCCAATGTCCGAAGAGGTGAGGTGTGATGACAATGGGATGGGATATGTCCAGATAAAGCCAAAAATGTGTGTGTTTTTTTTTCTCTAATGCCCGTGAACGTCTCAAATGTTCGGGCACATTGCTGTGATGTTCAAAAACGTCACAAATGTTAGAGGACATCCATGCATATGTCTGCATTGCAGGGTCATTGAAGAGCAGTTTTTAAATGGCTTATACCTTTGACGACATTCAACAAAACTGCAAGAATAGTTTTTGCAATGAAAATATAGACCCAACTTGGAATGACTTTGCAAAGTTTGGTGCAGTTTTGCCGAGAGGGGGCAAAATTGTAAATGTAGAGTGGACACAGGACTAGGATGTAGGCTAGGTGCAGTGGATAACACAGGTTATTTGGTGGGGCTAGGGGCATGGTGGAGCCTCATGCCTTTTGCAATTTAGCCATGATTTGCATTCCCAGCTGTTGAAAATGGCAGACATACATGGAACAATAAACAGGCTGCAGAAAGATAATACAATTTGTATACATGATGATGGTCTCTAATCTTAGTTTAAGTTTCTTCTCATAGTATTTGTTTCCTCCTTGCTAGAATTTCCCTGTATGTGACTCTGATTTGGATGCATTGATGCACAACATATGTTAGCTGTTGATTCCAGGTTTAACAAAAGTCAAGTTTCTGATAGGCCTGACTTATGATTCTACTGGCCAAACAACCCAAATTAATAATATTCTACTTCTATGGTGCATGCTGCAGCCATTGGCTATGTGTATGCTTTATTAGATCACTGCATTAACAACAAAACTTCAGTATAACGTTTTGGTTTCAATAAGTACATAGTTCATGAAAGGCCTCCCGATCACCCTTCATATATTGCTAGCAACACTCTAATCTATGAGTTGGGTGGAAAGTTGGGGATTCACCTCCAGCAGCCACTAAGCAAAGGTCCAACCTACTGTCCAGCTCCAACATCAGGGAAAACACACAAAACAAGAACCTTGCACAACACTCAGTTTCCCTCCAGATGGGACACAGGCCCATACCTTAGCATAAAGACCAGTGTCCTCACCCACAGGTGGGACAAAATTCACCACATAAACCCACACCATGCTCACCCATGGGAACAATTCCACACCAGTTCCCACTCCCCCTTTCTACAAAGTGAAGGAGCGGCACTCGACTACAATTTTCCGACTGCACTATTTACTCTCCTAATGGGCTCCAAGCCCCCAGACTGAACTCCTCACCACACAACAAGACAATACAATCAACACCTGGGCAACGCCCAAATACCAGTTAACCTCTTCCCAGAACTAAATTCAAAAGATGCTCATCACAATACATAAACTACATCGACCAAGATCACACCTCATCAGCAAATACCAACACTGCTACTACCAACACAGGGCACCAAGAACCAGCTTCCAACAAACCCAAAGACTAACCCCTACAAGGTACCGGGCATTTAAAACAGCATTTCCAAAGGCAAAGGAAACCTCCTTAGTCATCTCTGGATGTTTAACACCCCAAAATCAAAACAATTGCCCGAGGTCCTAGACCCTCACATGCTGGGCTGCTTGCAGACTCTGCACCACCAACAAAACCATAAAGGTCAGGCCCACAGGCCGGAGACTTCATTGGTCACACACACACACACAACACACTAGAGACGCCACAAACCCAAACAAATGGTTTGCTAAACCAAGATGTTGGGATTACAATCACATCGAACAAGACACATAACTGTCCCACACATATGATGGTAATAGAGCATTTGGCAACATGGCAAAGGAGAGATTATTCTCTACTCCAGTCCACATTCTATACTGCCTAGTCCAATCATTTGTGGACCTTTGGGGAAAAAAGCATGTTACACAAGACATCAGAATCAGCACTACAACATTTTTGATACTGCATGAAAACTACCTTCCAAGTCCTTGCCATCACTATGGTTTCAACTTCGTTTGCATAACCTGACCAAAAACAAAACAACATTTAATTCAGTAGGAAAATCCCAATAACAGAGGCCACGTCAATCATGCTCCAGGTTCACAGCAAATATCAGTCACACGCACCTCAAGCTATAACTTTCACAATCCAAAAATATCACTAGTGAGCACAACTGGGTGTCAATAAAATGACAGGCCTCACATTACAAACTGAATTAAAATGAATCGTTGCTCCTTACTATACACATTCAATTTCTTGTAAAATACAACAAAGTTGGGGTCGAGTTCCACAAGTATCACCAAATCATTGTTCTCTGGCTTCGCCAACTCAAAGCAACATCAACAGGAGCCCCAAAGCTCATGAGAATGAGCAACTATTTCATCCTTGACTGAGATGCACGATGAACACAACACAAAATGTTCACAACAGTACCTCTCTTGTGATGCAAAACATTCATTTCTGAGGCCGATTTGACCCATCTCCTGTACTGGATACTTGAGGGTCAAAACCTCCAACTCCCCGCTGACTAGGCTCATCTCTCATAAACATTGAAACACATCACCATCTAGATTTACAACCCATACCCTCATACTCCTATGCAGCTCATCTCATCTCACAGGATGCACCAATGCCCCATCAGGCATTATCCCCTGATTGGATGCTCCAGTAGAAGAAAATCTGACACCCCTTCGACATCACTTATTTCCAATACAGTTCGCGGCACAACACTATTTTCATCAGTGCCTGACTCCATTTGGCACAATGTGCTTCATCACGCTTGGATAGGAACCAGCACCAAACCCTTCCTTTGCTTCCGTACTAGGCACCCAGGAGACCATTAGAGTAAGGGGCCACCATGGAGCGTGCAGACGACCCTGCTGTTACCACAAAGTCTGACATCATCAATCAGAGGAAGTACTTCAAGCCGAGTGGAGCTCTCGCTGCCAAGAACACAACACCGCAGATCATCAGCAAGACAGACCCGACAGTATGCTCTCAAGTGCACGCAAACCCCACAAGTCAAATCAGTTCAACACATGGCCCCTCGCTGCTCCGTATTGTACGGCCCCTCACCACTCCGTATGTCCCTTAGCTGCTCCTTGCACTTTGCACACCATGCTCCCCTATGACAGCCTTGTTGCTGCCCCTAATGATCCAGAACAGCCCCTGGCCAAAGGTTAACCTGCAGCTGTGCCTTGCAGATTGCAAACTGCCGCTCTGTGACAGCATTCTCAGATTGATTTCTCAATACTGAATGCCCACAACCCCCACTCTTGTACACTTTGATCTGCTCTGACAAGTCAGGATTCTGTCTCTCCAAGGCACATTAGTACCCTGTCTCCTGTCCAATGCAGGTGTGTTACCACCCCAGGTTCCCGTTACACCCAGCCATGCTTTGCTGATGTGCAACTTTGTAAGAAGGGGTCAGGGCCGGTGGATGTTCCTCTACTTCTCCCAGAACAGTACCTTCAGTTTTGCAGTCGTTGCTCAGCTCTACCTCTTTTCTTTCGTTGCCAAGGAAGAGATGTCCCTTTCCAGATAAACCACCAGGAGCCAGGAGTTAAGTCCTTTGCTGGTTCAAAGGTACTCATCAGGATAGGTAGGACACAGTTAGGTAGATTACATGGAGAAACATCCACCAGCCCCCTTCTCTGTCTTCAGTCACTCTCCCAGCTGACACTCATAGAATCTCTTGTCCACAGCATTCTCACAATCACAGGCACACACCACATTCTACAATACAACTATTCAGGGGAAACAGGAATAAAGGACAACACCAGCAGACCAAGTCCCAACATCATCTTGATGTCCTGGGTATTAGTCTTAGTGCACAGTGCTTGCACGAGTTATGGTTGCTTAGCTTACCATAACTAGCACATTTCTGGGAGTTTTTTCAGTTTTACTTGTAACTATAACATCCCTTTAACAATCTTTTTCACTGAATTTCATAGGTTTTTATTAGTGCAACTTAACCATAACTTCCCTTTAACAACTTTTATTCTGTGAGTTTCATAGGTTTTTATGAGTGAAAATGTTTCATGATGTTACATCACTGTATATAAGTTATTAATAATTCCTCTTTTAACACATATGAAAGAAATGTAAACCTCCTTTAACAAACATATTTTTTGCAACGCATACTGATGTCTGATGTCTAACAAATCAAGATTAATCTACTTCTATGACCGATGCTGTATGTGCCATTGCCTCTTGCTATTATATATTAAGTTTGCTCTATTCTCTACAGAACTTCAGGAGACTCTGATTGAATAAGTATTTTTTTAAATAAATTCTCTCTATCATGGAAGCCCTACTTGTCATCCTTTAAATGTAATTTACAACATTCTAAACAATATCTCTTGTAAGCAGTTTCTGTCAGTAGTCTTACAGTTTAGTGGTACCATATTTGATTTCATATAAGATCCAATATGTGTCGGGAAAAAGCAGTTTATGGCTGGGTGTGATTTGTGGTTGTGTAGTTTACCATAACTGGCAGATTTCTTTGTTTTTTAGATTTTGCACTGCAACCATAATGTTCATTAAACAAAGTGTTGTCACTGAATGTTACTGATTTTCATTATTGTAACTTAACTCTACAGTTCGCTTAACAATGTGTTTTCAATCAATCTTTATATATAATGCTGAATGTATGTATGTGTGTATGTTTGTCTGGCTATACAAATCCACTCCATTGAATCCATGTCTAACTAATTTAGCATGGACTCCGCTTTTGTCTGCAGCAAGATCGTAGTCTATGTTTGGATGCAGAAATCTTATGTGCAAAAATATCTGGGAAAAATATAAAATAATATGTAACATGTTTTTATCGCACCACTACAAATATGGGAAGTGCCAAGGTTACAGTTTACTTAAGTTCATGCACAAGAAGGGAGCACAATCAATCAATCTTTCTTGGACATTTTCCCAAATGTGCTGAAGAAATTGAGAGACTGAAACATGTCGCACAAAAAACGAAGATCACTTGGAAAAGCTCCATCTGATGCAAAGTGAAAATCAATAACAAGAGCTTCTAAAACACAACAACAAGCAGCAGCACGACTTGCCGACCAGAGGACAAGAGCAACTTTCTCCATGGCAATGAGATGCCAGAGCAAACTGAAGCAAGGCTTGCTGACATGAGGACAATAGCAACATCCTCCAGGGCACATGAGACACCACTCGATCAAGACATGTACAACGCTGGGTACCCCATCTAGTTTTCTATAATGTTAAAGGTAGAAAACGCCAGTGGTTATCTGACTATTTTAAAACATAAAACAATACAAAAAACAAAGTAACAACCTTATACAATAAATACAATTATTAACTTATACTCACAACATATATTTCTCAGACAAATTACAGTTATAATATGCCATCAGGCATCTAACTACTTTACATGGACTACACAATATGTATAGCTAATATTATCAAAAAATGTATTATGTCTCAAAGTAAAACATGTATTTTTCCAATACACTGTGGATTTGTTTTCCTTTACTGAATGATTAGAAATATGTTAATACAACTTGCAGTGTTGTACACATAATGTACTACACATAATCGTGTACAAAACATAGTACAGGCAATGTAATATCTATGAGGGTAAAAAATGTAATGTTTGTTATATTTTCAATATCATGTTTTACTACTAATTATGTTTTCTTTTCTTTACAGACCTACAAAATATTATATTGCTTTTCCACAATTATCAGTTCCTGACAAAACTGAGACTGTAACAGCAACCACAACATCCTTAGTGTCCTAAATGGTGAAGCATCCAATCAACAACTTCACACTTGCACGAAACCCACACCAAAAACAGGACCATGAAAAGAAGGTCCCATCAACTGCTCTCCAATAGCTATTCAATGGCCCTCATTACACGATAACAGAACACTTTCTGTTTGAATAGTTACAACCCCGCCCAACTACCCTACCTACCTATTTGACCTGGAATGCAGCCTGCTCTTCTGTCCACTATAATCCCATAATAGAACTGATGAACACTGTCCAAGGCTTTTGACCATATACAGTGTCCACAATCCCTAGAAAATAGTCGTCAAACATGTGGCAGACTCCACTAATAATCTAGATTGGATATTAGGCATTGCAGCAGTCTTGGCTGAAAGGCAACTTTAACCTCAAAGATGGTCCCTTATGGCCATAGGCAGTGGCCAAATTGTTTAGGGCATGGCACAATTGTGCATCCCCTTCCCAAGCACTGAACAATGTGGCTACTGGCCTTGGCCACAGAGTCAGTTCACCCTGTCCATGGCTTTTGGCCTTGGCCAGCATCCATAATCCATGGTCATGGCTTTCAACCATGTTGCAGACGCCTGCAGCCTGCTCCTCCATCAAATGTATCCACATGATTAGACTGCTCACCACTGTCCATGGCGTGCAGCCATGGCAAGTTTCCACAAAACCTGGGGCATTGCCTTCATCCATAATGCAGACCGCATTAAGCAACTAAGAGGAGACCTTGACCCTTTACAACAGGCCAGGCCTAGTGCTAACATAAACCCCATGGATAATCCATCATGGCCATGACCAGTGTTCACATTGCAGTCCTACATACTACAGTCTGAACAGGCACACCATCAACTTGATCCAGCAAGTCAATGTGGAAGAAGCTAAAAATGGTACTTAAATCTACCATGCCATACTCTGTCTTTAAAAGCTGTTGAATTTGCAGCATTCTTGTGATATAATGTGCATTTAGCATCCACTGGGAATTATTCATGATATGTCTCAACTCATGCCGCCTGGTGTGCTAACATTCAGAAAACCCTCTCAAATAAAATAACACTTCTACAATCCAAAATCGAAACTAAATAAAACAACCTACCCCCTAGTTCAAATAACACCGGAACTAATGAATACCAACTCCTGCATTGCTCTCCTTTCCATTTCTCTCCAGTTTCCACCAAAGAAGCTGAAAACATAATTCTGGGGATAAACCATCCAATTGCCAGGGTGATCTATGCCCAGCCTCGGTTATCAAGGACGGAGCTAGAGAATTAGCTCCATTCATAACATCCTTGATAAACTCCTCTTTCAAAAACTGCTCAGTGGCTGATAACCTCAAAGAAGCATGGTTCATGCCACTTCTGAAAAACCTAACCTAGACCCTAACATTCCTACAAATTATAGGCCTACCACAACAGTTACCTTTCTCTTAACAATTTTAGACCATGCTGCCTATATCCAAATTCAAAAACACCTGGAAGATAATGAGCTACTAGGCCTCCGACAGTCCAGCTTCAGACCAAGACACAGTACTGAGACAGCTCTTTTAGAATTAAAAATACAGATGGATGAATCAAAAGACAGAGGTAAATTGGCCATCCTCCTTCTGTTAGATCTCTCAGCAGCCTTCGACTTGGTTGACCATAAAATCGTGACTAAGCACCTAACCACAGAAGCAGCCTTCTCACCTAATGCTGCCAGCTGGATCCAATCTTTCCTCTCCAATAGAGCCACTAGGGTATTCGCGCCTTCATCATCAGCACCGCCAGTCCCCATCCACTGCGGAGTTCTGCAGGGCTCCTGCATCTCGCCTACGCTTTATACTATATTCACCAAGCTCTTCTTTGACCGTCTTGACAATCTGGGTGTCACCTAGTCTAATTATGCGGAGGACACCCATATCCTCATTACACTCACTGGTTGCTACATTAAAGAAACGAAAATGATCAACAACGTCTACTTAGAGATTTAAGCCTGGATGGCGACTCATAGTCTATGTTTAAACGACAATAAGACCGAACTTCTGATCATTGGGTCCCAAACTCGCTGAAACAAATTAGACAAACACTATTCTGCATTCATCATCAATGAAATACCATAAAAGTCTCCAGTTAAGTCAAAAGACTTGGGGTTTACCTAGATTCCACTCTATCACTAAAAAAACAAGTTAACATCACAACCTCCTCCACGGCCTATACCAATAAGATCATAAATGCCTGCAAACCATTCTTACCTACTAACAGCTGTATTACACTTGCCAGAGCACTGATCCTCTGGAAGCTGGATTATTGTAACACCCTATTCCTTGGCTCTTCCTCACGGAATTTAAACAAACCCTAGCTCTCCAGAACAATGCTCTAAGATGAGCAATAAACATCCCATGCTACAGCCATATCTGAACCCTCAGGGGAGATGCATTATTGTTATCTGCGCGTGACAGAATCACTCTATGATCACTAGTCATTACACACAAATGCCTCTCTAACATGGCCCCAAAATATCTGACAGGTAAATTCTGTAGACATCAGTCAAACTGACCTACCAGATCCAACTACCTCAACCAACTCACCATCCCTAAATACAACTTAAAAACAGCATGAGAATCCAGATTTCCAGTACTGGTGGCCAAATGCTGGAACTCCCTTCCCCCAGACATAAGAGCAGAAGCTTCTTTTTGGTCCTTCAGAGCTAAGACTAAATCTTGGTTTCTCACCCAGACTCCTATTTGGCGCAGCCAACTTGCAATTACACAATACATGACTTATCCTTCTGTATAGATTAACTGCACACGCTGTTATGCTACTCTATCTCCTATTGTAAATATAGTAATCCGTTTGTAATTGTTGTACATGCCTAATCTTTTTTTAAATATCTTGTACATGCCTGAACCTTAATATGTGATGTGTATTGTTTGTATTGTGATCTGTAACCCACCATGTACCCAAGTACAAGGGCACAGATACCCTTGGGTTAGGTGCACTATATAAGTAAATAACTAAACTAAACTAAACTAAACTAAACATCTTCAGTGATTCTGATTCAGCACTCAGATTTGTTGCTGTCCGGGGATGCTGTTGAGCAGCCACACAAGATGGCGACTTTCAAGTAGAGATCTGCACATAGATGGTGGTACCCTTCCTTTAGAGCACAACCTGGCACCTATTCCAGCCTCCCATGGTACCACTTGAATGCTATTAACTTGGGGGAAAGGCCAGATTTCACCTGATCATGATTTGGGGTGCTCGATTATTTTATGGCGCTCTGTGTCTTGCCACATGTCTGTAGCGCCTGTCCACTCCAGTCAGTAGCTACATACTGTCTTTGAGGCCATCGTTCTAATCAGCACCAAGGAGCTGTGGACAGACTGGCACCGGGTGACTCTTCCATGCTGTGGAGTGCCGGCTGTGCACGGGTGCTAGTCATGCCCTGCTGCTCTGAGGTGAGGTCACCATGCAGCTGCACAGGGGTTGGTGCTTGTCCCCGGCAGTATGCAAATATCGCCTGACGCACCCATCGGGAGCAGAGGAGACGTCGGTGGAAGGATCAACTGACCTTCCTCACTTGGAGAAGCTGGTGGGCTATGGTGTTGCTGGGCCAGTAATTCTTACCTGCAGTGCACTTCCAGACCATGTGTGATGGGATGTGCTGGGGGGCCCCAAGCGGCAGAAGGGAATCTGCTGCCTGCATGGTAGGCTGACTGCTGCCCCACATCTCCTACTGCCAGTGGACTCCTCAGCAGCCTCCACCACAGATGCTCATGTTGTTAATATGCTGTTTTCTTTTCCCTTATCATTGCGTTTTGTCCTTTGATGTATTTCTTATCATGTTGATATCACTGTTTGTGTCATTTCGTTGAATATGATGTATTCTTCACATTGTTGCACTGTTAATGGAACATGCACATTTGCTCTTGTGTGAATTACGTTTTTCATTGGTGATCAACATTTTAAGATTTTGCCCTGATGAAGGACAAACTCAGTCCAAAATGCATTGACCATTAGCAACTGCCACTATTTGCTTTTAAACAGATCACCTTTTTATCTGTACTCTACATTTGAGTTGTATGATGTATTTCAACTTGTAACATATTGACTTTGTATTTTGTTTGATTCTTATTGATCAATTGTTTACAGATGGTGCAGCCCTCACTGCAGGCTCACTCCTAGGTCCTTCCTCAAATTTGATGACATAACCACCTGTATTGCTTCAATGTGAACACAGCTGTAGAGAGAACCACAGCAAATTAATGTGGCAGAGGACAGGAAAAGCACCACCAAAGACTCCATTACATCCATTAAAACACTTTGAACACATTGGTTAAAGAAATGAAAGAAGTTAAGGCACAGTGAGATGACCTCCCATAGGACTAATTTTCGCATCATTGGTGTCCCTGAAGAGGCGCTTCTGGGCAATATGAAGATTGCACTGGAGAACTTCCAGCGTGAGATATTGGGGAAGCCATCATTTTCACCATCCTTCACAGTGGAAGGAGCGCACCGTTGTTTGGTCCCGAAGCCTAAATCGGATGATTACCTGCGCCAGCTGATAGTTTGCATTGTGAACTTCAGGGGCAGAGACTTGCTACACAAAACTTCATGGGAGAAAAGGGAATTTAGGTTTGAACCTAATACAATACATCTCTACTCAGACTACCAACAGTGGTCCAGCAGGAGAGTCCCTCATTTATAGGTGCCAAGAACCTCCTCAAAGAGAGAAACATCCAATATGCGATGCTCTTGTTGGCTTTCTCTTTGAAAACAAAAGGTATTTCTTCACAGAACCAGAATCTGTGGTCTTGTTCATCAAGGCCAAAATTCTAATTCCAGGACCTCAAGACAGTGGTGTTTCACAATTTGGATTGTGGCCATGCGCAAATGAACATTCCTCCTACCGGCAACATTTGAGGTGTGGTCTGATGGGAAGTTTCCTCATATTTTATTTTGTCTTTTAAATGTGTAAATCTAACCGCTGTCAGACATGAGAACCTTTTTGGTTTTGGGGAGGGAGGTATTGCACTGCTAGAGTTTGGGGCACATTGAGAGTGGGGGGCTTGGGGAGCAGTTCTGGGAGTTAAACATAAATAGCTCTTACTGCATGGAAAACACGATCAGGGCACTAAGGTTACATGTATTTATTTGTATTTATTTATAGCATTTGTTACACTCCCAAACCCGCAGGTATCACGGCGTACGTTACATAGGAAAGCTTATCTAGATACAGTGGAAGTTATAAAGCACGTAGGATTAGTTACATAGGAAAGCTTATCTGGATACAGTGGAAGTTACAAAGCAAGTAGGATTAGTTACATAATTAGTTGTCATACAGTCAACATGAATCAGAGGACAACAGTTTGCCATACCAGCCAGGCGTTTCAGAAACCAGAGATACTGGTTAGAATGTATTGAATATCCATGTTTTGAGAAGATCCTTAAAGCCCAGGTGGGAAGGCTCATCTCTAATGTGCATAGAAAGGGAGTGCCAGATCTTTGGTGCTGCCACTGGGAAGCTGACACACCCTGCCCTGGCATTCTTGAACCTTGGGACGAAAAAGTGTGTTTTGAAGCCCGATCTGAGGGATCTAGTTGGGCTTTTGTAGGTGACACTGTTATTGAGGTAGCCAGGGGCATCTTTGGTAATACATTTGTGTGTGATGATTAGTGCTTTGAATAGGATTTTGGCTTATATGGGTAGCCAATGTGCTTCTCTCCTGATGTGAGGGATATGATCTCTTCTATTTAATCCAAAGGCTGCCTATAAGGCTTTGTTTTGTAACAGTTGCAGTTTGGCCAGAAAAGTATTTGTGGTTCCTAGCAGGAGGACATTGCAATAATCCAGTTTCGGTAGAATGAGGGCTCGAGTTAGGGTGAGGCACTTTTGGGGGGTGAGAAATTAGCAGCTGAGTGCAATGAGTTTGACAATGTAGGTAGGTGGTGGCAGAACAGAGGGCACTCATGTGTTTGGCCATAGTATGGTTGGAGTCTAGGTGAACTCCCAAAGTTTTGACCTGTTTGAGTACCGGGATGGGATCTCCGTCAATGGTAATGGCAGAGTAGTCAGAATAATGGGTTTTTAATCGGGTGGGAGACCAACAAAGAAGATCTCAGTTTTTTCATTGTTGCCATACAGACTCTTTGTGGCCATCCAGTTTTGTATGATGGCATAAACCTTGTTTATGGCTGTGGAGTCTTGTTCATGGTCACCTGTGATGGGGATGAGGACATGGGTATTGTCTGCCAAATTGGTGTAAATGACTCTCATGGCATTGTGTGCTGCAAATAGGAGTTTGGTGTAAGTGTTATATAAGGTGGGAGATAAGCGCAACCCTTGAGGGACCCCTAGGGGCACTGGTATAGGGTCCACAGCCTTAACGCCGATGGATACTCTCAAAGTAGATTGTGATAGAAATGACTTGACCCACAGGGTAGCTTCTGTAGAGAAGTTGCAATTTTCTGACAGAGCATAACATAACTTATCATGGTGCACCAGATCGAATGCGGCAGACAGGTCGAGTAAGAGGAGGATTCATAGTTTCCAAGAGTATCTTATGAGGTCCATCTGGATTTTGAGATCTACTAGGGCCATTTCTGTACTGTGCTTGGGCCAGAAACCTGACTGTCTGGTTCCTAACAAGTGGTTGCTTTCTAGTACTCTTGGACTTGGGTGTAGGCTATTTAGTCGATTATATTTAGCAACAAGGGAACCGTAGTGATGGGTCCGTAGTTGGTGGGTATAGTGGGGTCCAGAGAGGGCTTCTTCTGAAGAGGGGTAACCCATGCTTCTTTGATACTGGCGGGACAGATTTGGTGATGAAGGAGGCATTAATGAAGTTGGTAATGATGGGGGCTAAGGAATGGGAACAAAGTTTGACTAAGGGAGCCGGGAAACTATCACCTTCACAATTGGAGGGTTTCAGCGTGGCAAAGGTGTTCAGGACCTGGTCTTCGGTAACCATAGACAATTTGAATTGGGGGACTATGTTTCTGGCCGTGGTAGCGGGCGCAAGAGGTGATGTAATTTACCAGCCAGTAGTTTCCTTTTCAATAGTATTTTCTCTTGTAGAGTGAACATTTTAGCATCTAGTGCATTCTGGATAGTACACCAGGCTTTGAGAATAGTTCCTTGCTGTTGGAAGAGGCGTTATTTATACGCGTATTCAGAGAATTCACTTTGTGGGCTATGACAGCTGTTTTGTCAAAAGAGCATTTATAATGGCCATGGTTGGAGTCTTTTTATGTAAGTGCTCCAGAGCTCTTTTGTTTCATCGGAGAACAGTGAGTTCTTCATTGAACCAAAAAATTGACAAATTTGGCAATGCAGGATATTTTGTACATGAGCGGGGCTACTGCATCAATGCATACATAAGACCGACAGACTAGGACTCGTTCCTCACATGGCCGGGAAAGGTGGGGTTGTGTAGGGGAACAGAGGGGAACACCTTCATTAGCTGGAGAGTCTGGGGGTTGAGCAAGCTAATTAAAGCCTGCAAGATAATGACAGATGTGCACAGGCACAACACACAGGTACTATTTATGCAGGCGACACACAGCATTGCTGTACAGGCTAACTTTCTTGCCAGGGCCTGTGATCATTGGCAATTCACAACTTACTCCACCTTAGCCAGAGAAGTTAATACTCTAGTACATAGAACACAACATTTCCAGGTTCTAGACACCAAGATTAATGACCAGGGCCAATATGTCATAGTCCATGGCAGATTAAACCAGGTAGAGGTGTTATTAGTGAATGTATATGGCCCTAACATTGATGATGCTGACTTCAACTATGAGGTGTTTGGTCTCTGAGTGGGATACCCCATAGCAGCAGAAATCTGGGGAGGATCCCTAGACCGTACCGGAAGAACACATAATACACTGACAAATGCAGACTGTACTATACTGTGGGCATGGTGGAGGGATACTACCTAAATGTTTGGAGATTCTTGCACAAAAATGATAGGGAGTACACATGTTACTACTCTGTGCATGACATGCACTTCAGGATCAATTTGTGGTTGGTATCATCTCACTTGTTAAATAATAATATTTTGATGTGGCATCTCCCACAACTCTCTCTGACCACTGTGCTGTCAACCTAGTGATGAATATTTTGTGATCAGCGGGGCAACCACTTCCATGGAGGTTTGAATCCCAAGCATTTTTGGACCCTGCATTCTCACTCAACATGCATGACCAAATCACTCCTGTTTTCGAACATAACATGGGTTCAGTGTAGTCGATTGCCTCCCCTTGGCAAGACTTTCAGTCATTTACTCATGGTATAGCTTTATCAATCGGGATTTGCATATTAAGGTCCATTAGAACCAAGATTTATAATACTGAAAGGCGACTTAAGGAGCTGGAGAATTGCTATGCCCTCGAGCGAAAGCCCCAACTACAATTAGAAATTAAAATGGTTTTAGACATCTTTTGTGAGATGGCACGGAGAAAACTAACGTTTCTCAACAGGCCAAAAATTGCTGGGTGCTATATTGAGGTTGAGAGGCCAGGAAAACTATTGGCCCATGTGGCCAAGAAGGGAACCGGCAATAGCTAGTTCCCATACATATTGTCCAAAGATGGCGGTGTACTGAATACCAATTCAGACATAAACAATGATTTTTTTTATCAATTTTACTCCATCCTCTACAGTCCACCACAAATAGTATCAGATATGGAAATTATGCAATACCTAGAAGACATCCTAACCTCACTACTCTAAGGCGAGACAAGTGTTTGCTTGAGAACCCTCTTACACTGGATGAAATCAAGACATCAATATGGGACCTGCCTAATGGTAAGGCAACTGGATCAGATGGTTTAAGCCAGAATTCTAAAAGGAATATCCAGAGCTGTGGGCCCCATATTTGCTACAACTGTGGGAGGAATCTAGTTCAAAGGGGGCACTCTCAGACACATGAAGGAAGCCATAATAATTCTGCTCTTAAAGCTGACAGGCCAGCCGATGAGTGCAGTTCATACCGCCCCTTGTCCCTTATTAATGTAGACATCAAATTGTTTGCCAAGGTTATAACAGCTAGACTACTGGCTCTCATTCCAGACTTAATTCGTCCATACAATCCGGTTTTGTTCCGGGTCGGTCCACATCTCTGAACCTATGCAGACTTGTGAGTGTAAAGTCCCGCTTAGACCCAGACTCACAGGCGGTAGTCATATCCTTAGATATAAGGCTTTTGACTCAGTATTGTGGCCATTCTTGTTTAAAGTCCTGGAGAAATGTGAGTTTGGCCCCTGGTTCATAGCCTGGATCAGATTATGATAAACAAAACCTTTAGCCAGGATCCACACAAATGGAACATTGTCTCCAGTCCACCATCTCACTAGTGGCATGAGGCAAGATTGTCCCCTTTCTCTATTACTGTTCGCTCTAGCGGTGAGGCCCCTGGCACCCACAAAACAACATAGTTATATTTGGACGATATCCTGCTATTTGTGAAAAAGCTGGAACACAATATAGAACCCAATGTTAAAGAGGTTGTCATCTTCAGTAAATACTCAGGACAGTGTATTAACAGAGATAAGACAGAGGTGATTCCCCTGACTTCTACGACATTGAAGGCAGAGGCTATGGGAGGCCTTACATGGGCTGACGATGCAATCGAGTACCTAGGAATAACAGTCCTCCATTTAGGCACTTGTGTATTGACCTGCAACCATAGCATGTACATGACGCGGCAGAGGTTGATACTGATGAGGTGGTATAGGATACTGTTGTTGTTAATGAGCAGGATCTCACTATTGAAATTATTATATTTGTTTCAGAACATTCCCTTATGGCAGGGAAGAGCCTTTTTTACAGAATCTCTGTTTGGGGTTTGCATGGGCCTTGGGTCCAATTAGAATGAAATGGGGTATTTATTTATTTATTTATTTATTTATTTATTAGCAATGATAAAGCGTGCAACAGCCCTGAGGCATCGAGGTGCTGTTACAAGACAGTATACTTAGTTACAGAAAATCGAGCACCGCAGCACTGAGGCATCGAGGTGCTGTTACAAGTCACATGATACATTTATACATATTTACATAAGAAGTACAGGAGATAATGGGAGGGAAAGGCAGGGGCAGGAGAGGAGGATCCGGCTGTGTTAGTTGAAGAGTGTGGTTCTGAGCACTTTCTTGAATGCTGGGAGTGAGGTCTCGGTTCTAAGTGAGTTGGGAAGGGCATTCCAGAGCTTAGGCGCAATATTTGGGAAACCGATCCAACCTACTTTATCCATTTTAATGGGAGGGATGCATAGTTGGTTGGAGTGGCAGGATCTTTTGGGACGTGAGGAGGTGTTTTTGAGTGCGTCAAAATGAGGATCTTGAATGTGATTCGATCCTTAATGCCTGGCTTGTTTGATGTGGTCCCATTTCGGGATGTTTAGTGCCACCATAAGGGCATTATTTTGATTGACTTCGAGTCTTTTTAGATTTTTTGAGGAGGTACCAGCTAGTAGAACATTACAATGATCGAGTTTTGGCTATTGACAAACAGTTCTGTTTGGAGAGGAAAGTTTTAAAGGCATTTAATAGTTTAGTAGTATGGGCAGCGGATGAGGCAATGGCGCTAACGTTTCTATTCATAGAGAGAGTGGCATCTAGGTAGACCCCCAAAGTCTTTACTGACGGGCAGACAGGGATGACAGAGTTATCGATGGTGAAGTTAGAATATTGTTCACTTAGTTTGGATAGCGTTTATTTAGGGCGATGAGGATGATCTCTGTTTTATCTCCATTGAGACATAGCCCATTAGCCACCATCCACGCTTGGATAGTAGAGTATATCAGGTGGAGAGCAGCAGAGTCTTGGTCATACGCGCCAGAGAGAGGCAGGAGTACCTGCGCATCATCGGCATAATTAGTGTATGCAATGCCAAGTGTGTCTAGTTTATCAAAGAGCAGCTTTGTGAACAGGTTGTAGAGAGTGGGGGCTGTGCAGGAGCCCTACAGGACTTTGCAGTGGATGGTGGTCGGAGCTGCACTGGCCTGGTTTGAGAAAATCTTCATGGCTCTTCCTTTTAGGAAGGATGCGATCCACACAGAAATCTTTTTAGAGAATAGAGCAGCATGAGTGAGGTGTGCAGTGACAATCTTGTGATCAACAAGATCAAAGGTGGCCAAGAGATCCAAAAGTAGGAGGAGAGCTGGATTACTTTTGTCCATAATTTCTATTATTTGTTTTTTTAAATATAAAAGGGCGGTTTCTGTGCCATGGCTTTTACGAAATCCTGACTGTCTTTTACCTAAGACGGAGTTAGATTTGAGGAAGTGTTGAATCTGATTGTGAGCAGCTTTATCTAAGTTTTTTAGGAGAAATGGGACTGTGGTGATTGGGCGGTAGTTGTTGGTGTAGGAGGGATCTAAGGAAGGTTTTTTCAGTACCAGGCGAAAACAAACTTCTTTGAGGCTAGATGGAACGATACCTGTTGTGAATGATGCATTGATGAACGCCGTTATGAGGGGTGATAATGAGTCGACACGTTCTTTGATGATGCTAGGGGGACAAATGTCACCTTTGCACAAGAAAGGTTTTAGGTGTTGAAGGAGGTCGGGGACATCCGTTTCCGTGACATCTCTGAAGGAGAAAAGTAGGTTGGGGGCGAGATGGGATGGGAGATTGGGCATATGCAGACGGTCATAGTTAAGAAGGGCTTTGAATTGCGCTTGGATTTGTCCTTGAAGAATTTCTATTTTACTAAGTAAGGCTGCTTGGAAGCTTACGCAGCATTATTCATCTTTAATGACCTCGTCCGGGCTGGTGGCGGCTGAGATTAAGTCTCTGAAAATGGTGAACATTTCCTTTGATTGAGAATTGGCCTTTAGGATACAAGCATTGAAAGAGTTAGACTTGGCATTAACGATTGCTTCTTTATACTGTGTGCAGAGCTTTTTGAAGACTTCTTTAGTGGAGACACTGGGATTGGATTGCCACTTGGTTAGTGCTTCACATTTACTGGTGTGTAGGGCCTTTAGTTCATCTGTGAACCATGAGTTAGCCTGCATTGACTTCTTCTCTTTTTACATTTGAGTGGTGCTATGTAGTGAATGGCTTTGGTGAGGGTGTCTACGTAGGTGTCTGCTAGTGTGACAGGGTCACTAGAGAAAGGCGGCTGTAATAGTGGGACTTCCAGGAATGGGAAAAGGTTATCCTTGGTTAATTCTTTTGAGCTTCTGACCTGTACGGGTGGCACATAGGTAAGAACTATGGTGGAGGGCGCTGTGGCGGTGGAGAATTGAATGCAGTTATGGTCCGTCCACAGGAGGGCAGAGTTGGAGCTGATAGTGGTGGAGCAATTGTGGTCCGACACTCAGTCGAGGGTGCGACCTTTACAGTGGGCCGGGCTGTTGATTTTCTGTACCAACCCCATGTCTCAGAGTTCCTTGGAAAGGATTTTGGTTGCTTCATCATTGGGGTCATCAAGGTCTTGATTAAGGTCCTACTAGTAGAGTTTTGGTGGAGCTTTTTAGGTTGTCACCTGGTAGGTGGAGGAGACCTTGAAAGTGTGGACCAGAGCCTGGTGGACAGTAAACGAGACATATATTTATAGTACATTTGGGTGACAAGGACAGTTTGGCAGAGATGATGTCGGCATAATCTTCCCAGGAGTTGTTAAGCAGCATAATGGAGAGGGCATCTTTCGTAATGAGGGCTACTCTTCCTCCTTTCAACAGCTTTCTGTCTTGGTGGAGGATGGAGTATCCAGGTGGGAGGGCTAGTGAAATGGCAGGACCTGATGCCTCGTGGAGCCATGTCTCCATAATGGCCAGTAAGTCTAAGTCATGGATAGTGAGGAGGTTGTGGATCTCTAATGCATGGACAGGGAGAGAGCGTGCATTTATGAGTGCACATTTGAGAGCTAGTGGAGGTGTATTTTTCTTGGTGGGGTGGGTGGGAATGGGTGCTCTAAGGTGAGGGCAGGGGGTACTGAGCAGGGTGGGCAATTTATCTGGTTTAGGAGGGTGGCAAGAGGTGGTGTGAGTATTGAGAGTACAGCAGGAGTTGTTGTGGCAGTCTCATGTGTGAGAGCTTTGGGAGGTGTAACCAGCAAAGTGGTGGTGTGTGTATCTCTAGTACAGTTTGTGGCATAGGCGCAGTGGGAGTGAGAGCTCAGCCTTTGATTTCTTATACCCGAGGTCAATGAGAGACTATGATGAAGAAGTGGTGTGGTGCGAGACCTAAGTCTGGCAAGCATTGATGATGTTGAGTGGGCCAAGAAGTGGGTTGTGTTGATGGTGCACCTGGAAGATGCTAAGTTGTCATAGGTGGCGAATTGGGGGTAGGTTTGGGTGTTGGTACTCAGGTCCTGTGAGCAGGGGAGAGGTGGGTGGGTCGAGTTGTGGTTCTGCATAGTTGAGAGAGCAGCAATGAAATATGTGAGTAGGGTAAACAGTAGGAGATGCATATGATGTCTGGTTGGTTATGTGGGGTGTGTGATCTGTGGTGTGAGCATGTCAGGTGCCTGTAGTTTGTACAGTGAATATATTGATATCAGGGGTGATGATAGAATGGTGTTCAGCTAGTAGTATTCAGGTGGTGGGAGTGGAGTGGTTAAACAGCTGAGCTGTGATAAAGCGGTTGATGTTTTAGGCAGTACGGCGCTTTAGTAGATAATTTGCATGGCAGCACAATCTATACAAAAATGCAGCGGGCAGTATGGCAATGTAAAATGCAATGGGCACGGCAGCATAAATCATACAAAAATGCAGCTGGCAGTATGGCAATGTAAAATGCAATGTGGAGTAAAGCGCTTAGGTGGTCAGATTACACAGCAAGCACATGCAAACCAGATGCGGCTTGCAATATGGCAATGTAAAAAGCAGCGGGCAGTAAGGCACTTAGGCGGTAAGCAAGCTTAGATGGACAGCAAGCACAAGGCATATAAAATGTAGCGTACAATGTACACAATCAGTCCTCTGCGGTCGTCTGGGAAAGACTGTGTGCAAACATTAATAGGTGCGGGTCAGGCAGGCCAGTCTCCTCTTGCATGCAATGAGCATAAGGATGTTTGTGAGAGGCCTTGAAGGACGCTTTATGGGGTGCTGCTTGGGGCGAAGCATCAAATACTGCAGCAAGAGAGGCAACTCAACAAAACCGGTAGTAGGAGGGTATGCCTTACATTGGCAGTCTGAGATGGGGGAGGTGCTGGATTATGTTAAGCAGGCAGAGAGGTAGTGCGCACAGAAGGACAGTGGGTATTGTGATGCTGGTATGCTCCGTTGCTGCGGATCCACGGTACGGTGTGTGAGCCTGCACAGGCCTGAGGTCGCCTATCACTGAAAGGCCTCGCTTTCACACCCCCAACGTTCTATGGGGATTCCAGGGCAATCTGTTGTACATCGCGTTCTATGGGGATTCCAATTACCGGATATGATTGTGAACAACCCATACAATGCTCTGGGAGTGGTATACATCACATGCTCCACAAAACCGTGAGACATCATGGAAATAATGCTGGTGAGTGGCTCATCTCCACTCCCAACAACCAAGTGGCAGGAGGTCCTCCATCTGCGCGCCCAGCCGACAGACAGCAAAGTAAGCCCCACAGCCTTCATATCACAAGTTAGCACTGGCTCCAACAGGCTGCACATAAGAGTAAACCCCACAGCCTTCCAAAGGACATAACAGTGAGCCATAAGGGGCACCATGAGCTCCAAGTGAGAAGCATGTGCTTGGAAAAGGTGCTCAATGTACTGCATTTTTTGGCCACTGGGTCATTCAGCTGACACCTACCAGAGTCTGGGGCATCTCACAGCCCACGCAGTCACACTGCCTTCACCAGGTATTGGCAATCATGACTGCACGCCCCTCAGTCCACAGGCACATATACATGCCCAGAACACCCGAGGAAAGACAGGCTGTGGTCCTGGACTTTTACGGGGTGGCGCACTTCCCTAAAGTGCTTGCTGCCATCGATTGCACCCATGTGGCCCTACGTCCACCTCGGGCCACAGAGCACATCTATCACAATCACAAGCACTGGCATTCCCTCAATGTGCAGGTTGTGTGTGATGCCAAGGGAATCATTACCTCTGTATATGCAAACTATGCAGGGTCCACCCATGATAGATTCATATTCAGAATGTCACCCCTATACTGTGCCCTGGAAGCTGGGAAGCATGGCAACAACACATGGCTCATTGGTGAGTACAAATGGCCCTGTAAATGCATGCATGTCACACACAGACAAAACCACACCACTGACAAACCATGTAATCTCTACAGGGACAGTGCCTATCCTCAGGGCACCTACATGATGATGCCAATAAGGAACCCCACCACCCCACCCCAGGTAAGATACAACGCAGCCCATAATGCAACTCAGGCCAAAGTGAAGCGCACAGTCAGAGTGCTCAAGTCACAGTTCTGCTCCCTTGACCACTCTGGTGGTGAGCTACTATATGCACCACCAGTAGTGTGCAGGATCAATGTGGCAGCATGTGTCCTGCACAATGTTGCAACACAACGTGGCATACCGGTGGTCATGGTGGTGCCCCCACATCCCCAACCACATGCACATTAGATGCGCATGAGAGGGGAAAGGGCACATGGCGAGGCTGCCCGTACCTAGCTTGTAGCACAATATATCACCTAAAATCCAACACCTGCAGAGTGCACACAGCCCTGGCACATTCCAGGTGACATTCGATGATGACAAAAGGACAATCATCTCTCCCAACCTTACCACCCTGAGAATCTGTCCTTGGAAGTGCTACATTGTGTGCATCCCTTAGAACTTAAACTAATTCAATCAGTTGTGCACAAAAGGAACACATGGTGGAAGTTGGAGTATGCCACTAACACAGTGCCAAAGTACACATCTAAATGCCAGTATGTCATCTAAACCCTCCCACACTTCATGTAACCTGATTGCCACAACATGCTATGTCAAAAGAGATTAATAAATGGCCAACACATAACACTGCTGTCAAAAAGCGCTCAATGATCAATGGAACAGAAATAACATACTCTAACACATCAAAATATGAATGTACACAGGAGCATCAATAGCCCAGTACAGCATACCAGAAACACAGGACACAAGAGTGAATCTGTCTGACAGTGACTCATCATATTTCCACAAGTTGCTCAATGTGTTGTAACATGCACAGTGCACCCCTGTATCCTTTTTGTGTCTCTGCTAACTAAAGGGGAAAGGTAAGCGCATACAGCGGGAAAGCAAACAATACTGGAGATAGGCAAGGTACTACATGAAGATGGAACAGGAACAAAGGATGGATATAAATGTCCAACAAAAAAGGGATGGTAACCATGCACTGGACAAACAATGATGAATCCCACTAGGGGTGTATACACAGGTTGGACTTGACATTACTCACAGATATAATGGAAGCCCAATGCCTCTGTGTAAATTACTTTTACATGCTGCGCTACTTGAAAGCCCATGGGAAGGGAAAGCAAGTGTGGCATATGTGTCTGGAACCTAGGGCACAAACAAGGACTGTACCAACACGACACAAGCCTGTATCGGTCCAGCTGGAACCAACAGTGGATGCCCTTGGATGCCACACAAAACAACACACTGTCACATAAATTCACAATAGACCACAGGTAACACACCTGCTGGGAACCCCAGCAGTCTTACTCGTAACTAAGGAATAACATAAGTACAAGTGAGGACACAAGAATGGCAACAAAAATGAACAGGGTCATATAGGCAATAAAGTCACCAAGGTTCATAAGGGGAAAACAAGTAAAAAAAAACTCAAAAATGCTCATGGTGTACGGGGGGGACTACCCAGGAGGGTGGAGGGGCAGGGTGCACATCAACACCCACACGTGTGGATGTTGAGAAGGAAAAGGAAAACGTGATGTGTTCGTGGGCCACACGGCCATCATGGATCGGGAAAGCTGTCGCTGCTGTTGCCACCTTCTGGTGTAGCAGTAGAAGGTGGTAGTGGTAAGGGAGGTTCACCACGCATAGCCCTGGCCTAGTCCTCCATGGCAGCAGCCATGCAGGACTGAGATGAATACATCTGCAACATGATAGCTCGGAGTTCCGCATGCAACACCTCACGGGATGCACAGAGTTCCTCCGAGATGGTACAAGTCAACAGTTACAACTTCTATTCAGACCGTCTACTGCGGGCTGCCTTGAGCCCTGCCAGTGTAGTTCTGAGTGACCTGTACTCTTGCCTCAGGCCGTCCCTGTGGGCCCAACCCTCTGCAACCAGGGATACCTGCAGATCCCTCAGTTCTGCCCGTCAACTCCTGTTGCTGGCCTCCATGTATAGCCTGACTGAGCGGCATGTGGAGCACAATGCCTGCTGCTGGTGCTCCACCTGTCTTTCCGTGGGGATCATGATATTGGCCACCCTATCCATGCCCTGAGCCAACATCTCATTGGAACCGCCTGTTGTTATGCAACAGTATACTTGGACTGCTCCCACACTGTATCACCAGCTGCTATACGTCCACCGCAGTGGCGGACCCCACGCCTGCCTGACCCAAGGGAACATGGCTTTTGATGTGATGCCACGGTCTGTGGCTGAAGGACTTCATCCCTCCCTTGCTCAGCTGTCCCAGGAGGCAATAGTGTGGAGTCTGACCCTGTAGCCGTAACCACCACAGATGGACGTACCTACACTAACTGGCCCTGTGAGGTGGCATGACCCCCTACAGATGTTCCAGTTACAGCAGCACCAACACTTGATGCACTCACCTGCGACAGTACAGAGGATTCCAAATCCGGTTCAGCACTAGATTACAAGGTCTCATCAGAGGTGGACTCATACTGAGTTAGGCCCTGGATGGACTGTAGCACCAGTGGATCATCATGGGCTGCCACACCACATCCTTCACTGATGCTCCGTAGATGCTCTGTATCCAGTTGCTCCGGACCTCCTCCTCTGCATCCAGTGCCTCATCACCTGCACATGGACAGAAAAAATCATGAACAGCCATGTAAATAGCATAGCTCACACACATAGGTATGACAACATACTCCTGCAAAACATCAACATGTTATTTCATACATGGCACAAAGTCCTGTACGTTTGCAGTGTTAATGCAAGGTATGGGTAGCATAAAAGCAGCCATGGAAGTGTGTGGAAGGGCTCAACACCACTTGCAGTGCATGGTGCATAGCACCTGCTTCACACACAAGCACCTGACTTGCATAGTGGAGTCACTAACATCACTGATGCAAATATCCAGATTACATGTTGCATAGCCATGCCTGAGCAGCCAAATAGCATGAGATGGTACTTGATGACTACTGTCTCAGAGACATGTACAATGGATGTGACATGACATTGAATTCACAAAGTCCAAACACACAAGTTTCACAAGGTGCAACAATGCAAGGGCGGTGGAATAGAGTGAAGCCAGACACACTGATCCCATGAGGCCAGGTCACATTGAGATTATGCAAGTGAAGAGGCATGGTGAAGGGGAGACCTGGGGGTGGAAATGGGAGGGGGCAGTGCAGTACATGGGAATGGCATCAAATAAAAAGATAACATCATAATCAGTAATTAAAATGCAGCAGGCTGGTGACAATAGAAGTAAAAGTGCATAAATCAGGTGTCAAGTGCTGGTAGTGGATTGTAGGGATACAGTAAACAGCCCAGAATTGGGGGGGGATGCCAGGGAGGCAGTGCATTGCTTCAACTGGTGGCTCAGAGGCCCGTGTTGGAGATCAGAGTGTGGGTTGGTGACCAGTACATTCTCTCAGTCATCCAGGTCTTCAGCAGGGGAGAGGAGGAGAGAAAGCACAACACATGAGGAAGCATCAGATGTGGCTCAAGACCCGGAGAAGGTCCACCTCCAGTTCCATTGAGGCAGGGAGGCTGTACCAGAGGGAGGCCACAGCTGAAGATAGACATTAACCACCAACTGTTTTGTAGGAGAAGCTACTGACCCTGGGGGAGTAGGAGAGGGATGATTCAAGACCATGAGAAGGAAACTAATTTGGAAGATAATGTTGATGGATTCTCCACCCCAGGACCTGTAAGGCCTTGTGGACAATGCACAGGGTTTTGAACTGAACAGTCATAACCACTGGGAGTCAGTGCCATCATGACAGTCCTGGGGTGATACAATAACTTTCACCAAGACAAAAGTCCAGTTCTAGATGAGTTGCGGAGGTAAGAGAGTAGAGACACTCAAATCGTGGAAAAGGCTGTTGCAGTAGCACAGCATAGCAATGACCACTCCTCTGGAGACTGTGAGCAGCTGGAGGAGGGAGAGGAAAGGAAGAATATCTCTGAGGTGGTGCAGCTGGTTGGGTGACCTCTCAGAGACATTAGAGATGTGAGGAGAGAAGACGAGTGTGGAGTGGAAGTTTATCACAGGCTATCCGCCATCACATGTTGGAGCAGGAAGAGGCCCAAGAGAGGCTGGACAGAGAATGACAGGAAAGGAGGGAGCAGGTGTGGTGATGATGATTGTCACAGTGTGAAGCACACCGTTTGTATGCAGTCTGCAGGGCAACAAGCACGTGTCAGTCCACCATGATATGGTTCACCCATGGCAGTCATGTAAATGCAGGCATAAGTGCCAGACAATCATAACACTTCATTCAAGAAACATACGCATGTCCTGGATGCGCATGCGTCACCACTCAATGGACATTTCCTCATAATTTGGCAGGTCTCCCATGCCTTGGATCGGCTTCATATCAATCATGCCACTGATGAGCTCTTCATTTGGAGTGAGTTAATTGTCCACTTGTGTTGACCCACCTCCAGTCACCAGAGTAGAGGCAAAGTTGGCACCCAGATTCTTTTTGGCTCTGCGCTGGAGGTAATTCCATTGCTTCACTACCTCAGGAGCAGTGTGCCTCTCATTGCCCAAGTCATTTATATGATCCGTGACTCGCTGCCAGTGGGCCATACGCTGAGCAGGCATATGTGTGCTCCCTGCCTGCACTAGCATGTCAAAGTAGTGTTCCCGCATGTACTCCATGAGGATCTGGAGTTCTTCATCATTGAAGCTCCTCTTCCTCGATGCGTGGGTCTCCTGTGCCGTGCCTTGGGTATGAGCCTGTTCCGCTACTGCACGCTTCACCTTCTTGCAAGGTCATGCAGAACCTGTGTGGCTGGGACCACTCGGGTCAGTAGGGGCTGGAGCACTGGTGGATTGGGCTATGGCATCACCCACCAATGCTAGGACAGTAGGTTGCCTTGAAGGTATCCATGTTAGGCAGAATCCTGTGCAGTGCCCTTAGGGACCACTACACACAATTACGACTACAGGTGGCAATACAAGTTTTACATTTGGTAAAAGCCTGTACTACTATGTTAAAGTGGTAGCAGTAGCGGAGCAGCCATGCTTATCTAAAGAGTATATGAGCAGTAGTAGAGATTACACAAAGGGACCACCATTACTGTGACTCAAGCAAACACTGACTCAAGGTTTCAGGTAAAAAAATATAAGTACATATATTTTTAAACCGTTTGTTATAAACACAACACTTCTATTAATTCAAAATCACACGTAAAATACACTACAACCAACCAATTCACTTTGGTACACTCTAACTCAAGGTAAGTACCCTATGTTTTAATGGACTGGTGTTGTGAAACAAAAGATGTTACCAGGAATACGGATGCAATCACTTTTTGACAGTAATGACAGTTCGGTCTTACTAAAGAAACACGTATCTGCAGCAAGAAATGTTACCGGGGCAAAAACACACTTAGCACCTGAGTTAACGAGAGAGAGTTGAGGGCAAAAATCACAGGCAATACTTTTGTCAAGGCAGACAGAATCAGAGAACACTCATAGACAGAAATTCAAGAGTCAATAGTCCGGAGCCAGTGTCAAGTGGAACCGGGTTCCTGTTGTCAAGGATCACACAGTCGGACAGTTCACGTTTCAACATAGCCAGGAGTACTTAGATATTGTCAACAGAGGAAGCAAACGTTATAAGAAGGAGGGAAGACAAGGGCAAGCCTTGGAGGCGAAGAAAAGGGATTCACCCTAATTCCTCAAGCAGAACACAGTACCTTATTCAATGAAGAAGCTGGTGCCACAGCAGTTGTTCCTGGTACTTTCCTGCAGACCCACGGTTCCTGCAGCTTCAGTACGAAGGAGGACGTCTGGAGAGGTCTGCACCACACAGGGATGAGGCCGGCAGCAGCGACAGTGAATAAAAGGTGCGCTCCTTAAAAACAGGAGAGGCTCTTCAGATGGCTATCCGGACCGCTACAGCAGTGTGCAGCGATTTCGACCAAGAAGAGGATCCTGGATGAGCTTGTTATCCCCACCAGGCTCAAGGAAAGAAGACTCCGGACTGGATCTTCTCTGGTCGTCGAAGGGTAGATAGCTCAGGACTGCAGCGGGGCTTCACCGGGACGGGGTAGTAAAAGTAGCCGTCTTCTTCTCCGCTTCTCTTCGGCTCCTTGTAGTTCCAGTGGCGACTCTGACTTCTAGCCCAAGAGACCTGCCTTTTATGCGAAAATACCCCATTCACACAGCCTGGCTGTCAATCACGCAACAGGGGGGTTGTCCAGCCTGGACAACCACCTCAGCCAATCATGGCAAAGTGCAACTTGGGTTTCCTAGGATACCCTGTGCAGGGGGTGACTACACCCCTTCCTCACATTCAGCCCACCTAAACACCTAGGCGCCTGGAGGAGGGCTTCTTGGCAGAAGCATCGCCAAAAGACAGTGAACAAAGAAGGAAAACCTGATTTTCCGCACAAAGTAAAATCAAGAAGTACTTTAACAAAAGGAAATGGTGAATAAACCCGACCGGAGCCAAAACAAAAATGATTTGGTCAAGCGGGTTTAAGTTCAAGGCTAATTTAATAGCCTAAAACAACACCACATTTATATACTATAATGACGGTAGAAAAGTTAGGGTAGATACCACTGCCACCAGCCAAGTCTAAATGTTAAAAGAGTGAAACAATGCTCTAGGAGGTACAGATAAAAAGGGCTAAGGGTTAACCCTTTCCAGTACTCCATGTAAGATGGGGTGTACTGGATCTGTGGTTAAATGACTAAGTAAAGTTAATGGCAACTTTATCCTTTTCTGGGGGACAGTAGTCAGCCCCAGAAATGGAGTCAGTGGGAAGTCTAAAAGACAACCCTGTGTCACTGCACTGAAGGTGCTGTGTAACACACAAAAGAAGGGAGCTACTGAAGTGGTGTACTCCAGAGTCCTCAATCACAAAAACAGAGGAAATACACATGGCAAACCATGGGTAAGAGTGTGGAAAACCTCACACTTTTACCAAGTGGAAAAAATAAACTCCAGAAATCCAGCAAAGCTGCTGGGGGACTCAATAGGTGAGGGAAATTAGCCATACAATGAGAATTCTCCTAAAAATCCGTACCTGGATGCTGGTGCCAGGTCCTTTCACTGCACGTCCCTTCCCCTTGGACACAACAACATCAGCCCCTGTGTCTCTGTGGACCAGGGCTGTGGCTACTACAGGCATGGATGGGGCACCCTTAGCCTGGGTGGGTGGGGTTGCAGCTGCCCCTGCAGCTTCCTGACCCTAGCTGTTGTAGACAGCAGATACCCTGCTTCACCTGGACCCCGGGTGCTGGTGACAGGACCTTTTACTGCATGTCCCTTCCCCTTGGACACAAGGACATCTGCACCATCATCTCCATGGACAAGGTCCGTGGCCACTACAGGCGTGGCTGGAGGTCCCTGAGCTTGGGAGGTGGGGGCTGCAGCTGACCCTGCATCTTCCTGACGCTGGCTGGTGTGGACAGCAGATGACTCTGTTGCACCTGGACCCCGGGTGCTGGAGACGTCAGCATCAGCTGCATCTCCCTGACCCTGTTTGTAAAAGTATATTTTCCATGAATGCCGCCTGATAGTAAATGATTGGCCTAAGGACATTTGCATCACACTATAAATTGCATTCAAGAACCTGAAACAGGCTGACTATGCCGCCATTTTGAGTTATCCGGCAATTTGATCGCCTCTTGCTTTCTGTCCCATGTTTAGAATTGTGTTTTTGGCTCCAACAGAGCAAAATGAACTTTGTACTGTTTCCATGATGTCAACGTAGATAAGAATGTTGAAGCTGATAACGTGGATTGTTTGTCCGACACTGGGAAACCTTGGAATTAAACAAAAGCCATACTAATCAGTAATTTAGATACCATCTGTTCAATAGTGCTTTCTCTGTTCAAACAGCAAAGTAGAATGATGAATAGTTGAACGTGCTCTTCTTGCAGAAATCTTTGTTTCGCTCTTTGAGACTAAGCTGACTTTAAAGCCAAAAACAAATGCTAGACAAATATAAGCGAGTAAAATGAGGACTGTTATGTGTGTCCTATATTTGGAAAACATATGAAGTGTTTAAAGGAAAACAACAAACTATTCAAAGATGTTTAAAAATGACTTAGTTACGCGGATAGGCCATGAACCCTAGGTAAATGTATGACACGAACATGGGCTGGATGATGTGACCGGGATTGTGGAAAATCTGTATAAATGTACGTGTATTTGAAATGTCCAGCACTCTCTCTCATCTCATGGTGTCTGCTTGCACACATTGCGGGGTGTTGAGAGACCAGACAGCTGCCTGTTAATAAATGTACATGGTACCTTTGGACTTGTGACTGGCGTATTCCTAATATGTGGTATTAAACCTCAATATGTTTATACCTCAGATACCTCTGCCACCTCAGCCACAACTGCCACCTCTGCCTCCCTTCCCACTTGTTGCCCTCCCACTCATGGCACTGATAGATTAGTGCAATGGGAGGCACAGCTATCAATTGTCCTGGGCAATTTGAGTGAGGGTGCAGTGTACATGATATAAGACATACCAGTGTGCTCCAGCAAGGCTCAATGTAACCCTTTGAGAAAAAAAAAAACAGGATGCGTAACACACAGGCACCCCCAAAAATGAAAAATACATGCACACTAACCCTTGTTAGCTCACGTGAAAAGTTTAAACTTTTTGCAGTACACTGGCACCCAGCAACACAAAAAATGCATATGTGAAGGACATGTAAGGTACTGTGATGTTAAGAATGGTGGTACGGGATACCCAGGGGTACCCACAGTATGCAAAATGCGTGCGCGACTCACTGTTAGCCTCAGAAAATAGGGAAAAGTGTACGCAGAGGCAAATCCCCCACCAAAACAAAAAGCTTGTACAGTCTCAGTAGTGAAAAGATCACGTGGAAACGTCAATATCTACAAAGTCCACACGTCCGTCCGCTCTAAGTCACACAAGCGTTTGATGTTCTCCTACGCACTCTTTTATCCCGATTCTGAACGCGAACGCCCAACGTTCAGCGTGTGTCACGTAACTTAGACCCTTTCCTCTGATTTCACGCTAACGCGCTGTTTCCGCACAGGCAGAGCACCTGTCACTCTGTTTTCGGCTGCCCACGCGAACAACACGGAAGACCCATGGTCCTGCCTACAAGCCAATTTACCTGCCTCCTACTGCCCTGAGCTGCCGCCTACAACCCATCTGCTGCTGCCTGCCCACTGTGTGTGTCTTCTGCACACGTGCCCTGCAATTTGAGTGCCTGCTATACGGCGATTTCCAGTGCTCCTGTCGTTGGACCTGTAACCACCTCTGCTGATCCAGAAGACTCTGAATGTGCCAGAATGCTGCTCCACAGCCCAACCCCAGGACCACCTTGCCCACCCACACCTGCCTCGGGGTTTGCCATGTCTCAACCAAAATCTTCAGAGGAAAGTGGCAACCCCACGGCAGCGAGTCAGAGGGCTGTCAACCTCACTGCCAGAGAAGTTGACATCTTGGTGGAGCATGTCCTGGGGCATTATGGTGCCCTCTTCCACGGACCAACGCAAGTCAGCAAGGAAGTATGGAAGATGATCTGGGACCAGATTGTGGGTGCCATCCATGCAGAGTGGGTGGCACCCCGGGATTTCCACCACGTGCAGAATCACTTTCAGGGCCTGAAATCCAGGAACTGCAGCAAAGCCCGGTCCTTCCTCAAGGCTGGTCTCAAACAAGGGGGGCGCCGGTTGAACACCATGGACATGCAGGTCCCGAAGAGGTTTTACCCTGCATTGCACGCTCAGGTCATGGATTTGCAGCACCATCTGGAGTCGACTGGTAAGTGTCCATGTGTTACTGGCCTCCACAGTGCATGTGCATTTTGATGTGTGGTGGGAGTGTGCACCTTGACCTTACGGCAAGTAGGCCTCTTGTCCTGATGTCTGTGTGCATGTCCCAGACAGTGCTGCATATGTGTCCTATGAAGCATGCTTGATTCCAACGGTGTTAATTTTGCAATGTGTGTGTGATGCAGCATATTACAATGTGAACATGGTTGCTTACATGTGTCTGATACGTGCCTGTGTGAGAGGTGTGACATATGGGTTTTGTTGTCAACATCATGAACAGGCATGGTGTACATGTGTATGTGTCTGAGATGTGACTGTGTGACTGGCCAACACTCCAGGATGGATGTAACTGGTGCATTTGAATGTGTGCACTGCTCTTGCTGCCTGATTGACTTTCAGGGGACTCTGATGTCATAGCTCATTGCAATGCTTCAGGACTGTCAGGTGATGTGTGTGAATGTCATGTGTATGGGTCATGGCACATGTGTGTGTAGCATGCACAATTTGTAGGTGCTGACAGTGCCATGTCCAAGGATGTGATTGTCTGTTGTGAAGGACACTACTGACACTACTTTAAGGCATTAATTGCCATTATAACTTATATACTAAAACATTGTTGACACTCCACAACCCCCTGACACTGTGTTCTTTGTATTCTCTTTTGACAGAACTCAGAGAATTCTTCATAGGATTCTTCATATATGCTTGTTGTCTCTGTCCTGATGAAGGCCGACCCATTTGCCGCTACCCAAGATAGCCCTGAGGCCGAAACACAGTTGTGTTGACCCAATGCTTCATATACATTTTGTCATTTATACACACTTGTTCACGCCACATCTGTGAGGAATAAAGGCTGGAAGCGCACAGGAGTCACACGTTTTGTCTCTTAATCCTTTTTGGGCTAATTTTGGAGGCAAAGACTACAATTCCCAGCAAGCCACGGGAGGTTGATAGTTTTGTGCACAATCAGGAAGAAGGTCACATGCGCATTGCCAGCTGCAGTGATTAATTACAAACAGCATAAAGAGCAACGGCGCGTGAACCAGGTGTGGCTTATTATGAATCCAGGAGCGGTTAGCATGAGGAGCATATCGGCGAAACGCTGAGGAAACCATGGACGGCGAAGCACTGCCCTAAAGCTACACGAGGTTTCGAGTGTTCTCTTGCACTGAGTTGCATGCGGAACTGCGGCAGCATTTTCATCGTGCTACTAATCCTCTGAGGAGTCCCGCAGGGCCCTCGGAGCTCAGATAAGTGCAGAAGGCATTGCAGGGTGGGAGCCTATGATGCATATGTTTTCCTTCGAATGAAGCTGATTCCTTGGCAATCACGGAAGGGCTGAATTTGGGGATAAAGCGATTGGTTTTGTGTAATAAGACACGAGGACATTACGGAACATAATTGGGGCATATTCTCTCGAATACAGCTCATTAAGGGTGACAAGAGTATTCACTCTCAAGGGGTGATGATGTGTATTAGTTTGTCTGGTTAAAACGCAAGGACATGCATTTATGTGTTTATGTATTGCAGTAGCAAGCTTGCCCTACGGGCCATGTGTTTCGTTCTTCATTGATGGGAAAAGTTCCATTGTCCTGTGTTCATCCCGCTTGCTACTACATGTGCATGTTTTGTGCTCTATGTTTGTTCTGAAGTCAGGGGCATACATATTAAGGTGTGTCCTGATCTATGTTACTGGGTATTCATGTAGTCAATGTTACAGTGTGTCAGGAACTAGGATATACAGGTATATGAAAGGAAGGGTTTTTCCCCAGTGCTTCCCCCTACCTATCCAACTTAGGTTTTGTCATAACCCTTTTCCCGGTTTCCCTAACTTCCCCTCCCCATCCACAACCTCTCCCTAACTCCTCTTCCCCCCATTGGCTGCCACGTGGTGTCCTGTGTTACACTTCAGGCACCCGTGCCAACCACGGTGGGAGGGTCAAATTCATTCGGCTTCTGTGGTTCGGGGGAGAGTGTCGATTCTCTCCTCCAAGTAAGTGTGTGTTTTGACATAATAAGCCACCCCCATAATGGGATACTTACAACCACCAAAGCCAATGGATTCGACACCTCTGCCTTTGGCCGATGTGCTAAAGGTTTTACAGGATATTCAGGTAGAACTGGCACATGCCCGTCAAGAGTCAGACACGTTAAAGGCACAAGTACAAGGTTTAGTGGCTCAGCAAACCCCTTTGGAAGGGCCAAGTGGATCTTCTGCAAGGCCCAGGGAAGTAGTTTCTAATCAGAATGCTACAGTAATCGTGCAACCTCCCAGCAGTGTACCATTGGCAGCCCCTGAACATTTTTCAGGAGATCCTCGCAAGTACATGATGTTCTTGACTCAATGTAGATTGCATTTTCTTTGTAAATCTACAGCCTTTGAAACAATACAGGCTCGAACTGCATTTGTGATTTCTTATTTAACGGGGGATGCAGCGGCTTGGGCTATGCCACTAGTTCAAACGGATGACCCATTGTTATATAATTGGGATGCGTTCCTGGCAGAGTTTGGTAGATTATTTGATCGCCGGGAGGTATCTTTGGCACAGGATAAAGAATTGTTGAATTTGAAACAGGGTAGTAGAGACCATGTGATTTATGTGACTCAGTTTAATAGGTTAGTGATTGAGACAGAGTGGCCTGTGGAGAAACAGAAGGTTCTATTCTATCAGGGTTTGAAGGATGAATTAAAGGATGCCATTGCTCAGGTAGAACCGCAACCAGGGACATGTACCGCTATGATTGATTTGGCGTTAAGATTGGATCACAGAGTCAATGAGAGAAAAGGAGACAAGAAAAAACCGGAAGTGACCTCTTTTGTGAGACTGGATAAGATGAAGGGAGGCAAGGGAAGTGAAGTGGAACCCATGCAGATCGGTAGTGTTAGAGGACCCCTATCGGTAGCAGAAACAGAGCAGCGTAAAGCGAACAAATTATGTTTGTACTGTGGACAGGCAGGACATTTTATACGTACCTGTCCCAACACACCAAATAGAGGGGTAGGAAGTGAAAAGAACAAGAAGGAAGCGGGAAAAGAGACCGGCCGGCCGTAGAGGGAACACCGGTGACAGGCCCCAATGACATAAGGTTCCCTAGATGGGTAGCTAACACAATTGGTAATAGGACTTCACATGTGTATATTTTGGTGACGCTGTGTTTTGCAATGTCTAAACAGGAGGTATGGGCCATGGTGGATTCAGATGCAACGGGCAATTTTGTAGACATTGCGTTAGTAGAACAATGGAAATTACCAATACAAGAGAAGGAAAAGGTGGAGGGAGTACAGTCAGTGGATGGATCGCCGTTAATATCATGCCCTATTCGGCAACAAACAGGGAAGCTGGAGATGGTGTGTGCCTCCTGCCATAGAGAAGAGATTACATTTGACTTAATTGCAGCACCTCACTTTGGGTTAATCTTAGGAATGCCCTGGTTAAGAAAACATAATCCTCGAAGTGATTGGGTGAAACAGATGGTGTGGTTTGAGAGTCAGCATTGTCAGGATCATATGTTATCGGAAGTAGGAGCTGCATCTTGGTTGGCGGAAAGAGAATCCTCGGAGCAAGTGGTGGGAGCAGTTGATGTAGTCATCCCTGTCCAGTATAGAGAATTTGCAAAAGTTTTCGATAAAGGAGGAGCAGAAAAATTACCTCCTCATCGTCCTTATGACTGTGTAATTTAATTGGAGGAAGGGGCAAAATTACCGTGTAGCAGGATATATGCTCTCACAGAGTCTGAAAATAGACATCTCAGGGAATATCTTGATGAAATATTGGCCAAGGGATTCATCCGGCATTCTATCTCCCCGGTCTCCTCGCCCTTATTTTTTGTTCCTAAAAAGGAAGGTACCTTACAAACTTGTATTGATTATCGGGCTCTAAATAGAGTTACGGTTAAAAATAGGTTCCCATTACCATTCATTTCAGTGTTGTTGGATCAAGTGAGATCCGCCCAGATTTACACCAAGTTTGATTTAAGAGGAGCCTATCATTTAATAAGAGTGAAAGAGGGGGATGAGTGGAAGACAGCTTTCCGAACCAAATTTGGGTTGTTTGAATACCTAGTGATGCCGTTTGGTTTGTGTAATGCCCCAGCAGCTTTTCAATTTTTTATGCAAGAAGTATTGCGAGATTTCATTGACATTTTTGTTATTGTTTATATTGATGATATTTTGATATACTCAGATTCGCCTGAACAGCATGTACAACATGTTCAGGCAGTGTTGCAGCGTTTACAAGAATACCAATTATGTGTAAAAATGGAGAAATGTGCTTTTCATGTAAAACAAGTGGAGTTTCTTGAATATCTGCTGACGCCATCTGGTGTGGTCATGGACCCTAAGAAGGTACAGGCAGTCAAAGATTGGCCATCTCCACAATGTGTCAAAGACATCCAATCCTTTTTGGGATTTGCCAATTTCTATAGGGGCTTTATCAGTAATTTTTCTAAAATAGTTACGCCCATTACACAATTGCTGAAGAAGGCAGTCAGTTTTGTGTGGAGCCCAGAAGCAGAGAGGGCATTTAAGGAATTGAAAAAGGCCTTCACTACGGCTCCGGTATTAAGACATCCAAACACGGAAAAACCGTTTCAGGTAGAAATGGATGCAAGTAATATCACAATAGGAGCCATATTATCACAAACGGGTGAGGAAGGGGTTTGGCATCCCGTAGCCTTTTTATCAAGGAAATTAACTGGTTGTGAACAGAATTATTCAATTACTGACAAAGAACTGTTGGCCATTCGAGCTGCATTCTTAGAATGGAGACATTATCTATCGGGAGCGAGACATCAGGTGGTGGTGGTAACTGACCATAAGAACTTAAAATATTTCAAAACAGCACACAACTTGAGTCAAAGACAGCTCTGATGGTCTCAGTACTTTAATGAATTTGATTTTGTAGTAACATTCAGACCAGGGAGTAAAAATGGGAAGGCGGATACATTATCCCGGCAACAACACATAGACAAAACAATAGGGGAAGTCAAGACCATTATTTCTCCAGGGAAAGTCATTGGGGCAGTCACTAAACAACTAATTGACCAAATAAAGCATGCAGTTTCATCTAGACAATTGCAACAATAGAAAGACAGTCATCCAGCACGTACGGTGCGAGATGGGTTACCCTTTCATCAGGGTCATTTGTATTTACCCACCAAAAGGTTGCAAGAAAAAGCGATGTTTTGGTGCCATGGATCTCCTTTGGCGGGGCATGGAGGTCAGAGAAAGATGAGAAAAATGTTGGAAAGTATTTTTGGTGGCCTACCCTAAGACAGGATGTGGTTAAATATCTGTTACAGTGTGAAAATTGTGTAAGGAACAAGGCTGAGCATGTCAAAAAGAGAGGGTACTTACAGCCATTACCTACACCACAGAAAGTGTGGACTCACATTTCCATGGATTTTATCACAGATTTACCACCAAATAACCAGTTTGATACCATATGGGTAGTGGGGGATTTCTTGTCCAAACAGGCTCATTTTGTTCCATACATTGGTATTCCCGGGGCAGGAAAGTTAGCTGAATTGTTCCTCCAAAATGGTGTTAGGTTACATGGGTTACCGAAGAGTATTGTTTCAGATCGAGGATCACAGTTTACCTCCAGATTGTGGCGTGCTTTCTGTCGAATGCTAGGAATCAACTGTGCTTTGTCAACCAGTTATCATCCCCAGACTGATGGTCAGACTGAAAGAGTTAATCAGACTTTGGAACAGTATTTGAGAGGTTATCTAGGAGATGGTAAAGAGTCCTGGGTCCAGGCACTGTGGTTGGTGGAATTTACTTACAATAATACTTTTCACAGTTCACTGGGAATGGCACCTAAGGAATGTTTGTATGGACAGGAACAAAAAATGATCCCTGAACAATTATCCGAGGTTGAAACCATGCCAGTGTTACAAGACAGAAAACAGTTGCTTCTTGCATTGAGACGGAGAGCACGCACAAATTTGGAAAAAGCCAAGAAAGCCTACAAGAAACAAGCTGACAAGCATAGGCAAGAGAGCCCACAATATAAGATTGGGGACAGAGTGTGGCTTTCAACACAGAATTTAGCTTTGGTTGGATCGAGGAAATGTATGCCTAGATTCATTGGTCCCTATGACATTGTTAAGTGTGTATCACATACTGCTGTGAAATTGAGTTTGCCAAAGACTCTGCCGGTACATCCGGTATTTCATGTATCTCTGCTTAAACCTGCAGCTCCGGAAGAAAAGACAAAGCGCCCCCCTCCTATGGTGAAAGAAGGACATTTGGAGTATGAGGTGAAATGCATTTTGAATGCTAAAAGAGTGAAACAAAAACTATGGTACTTGATCCAGTGGAAAGGTTATGGATTGGAAGACTGCTCATGGGAGCTGGCAGAAGCGGTACATGCACCGCAATTATTGAAACTTTTTCATAAGAAACATCCGCAAAAAACTGGTCCTGGAAAGAGGCCTGGGAGGGGAGGTAATGGGAGGAATAAGGGCTGGAAGCGCACAGGAGTCACACGTTTTGTCTCTTAATCCTTTTTGGGCTAGTTTTGGAGGCAAAGACTACAATTCCCAGCAAGCCACGGGAGGTTGGTAGTTTTGTGCACAATCAGGAAGAAGGTCACGTTCGCGTTGCCAGCTGCAGTGATTACAAACAGCATAAAGAGCAACGGCGCGTGAAACAGGTGTGGCTTATTACGAATCCAGGAGTGGTAGGCGTGAGGAGCATATCGGCGAAACGCTGAGGAAACCATGGACGGCGAAGCTCTGCCCTAAAGCTACACAAGGTTTTGAGCGTTCTCTTACACTGAGTTGCATGCGGAAATGCGGCAGCATTTTCAGTGTGCTACTAATCCTCCGAGGAGTCCCGCGGGGCCCTCAGAGCTCAGATAAGTGCAGAAGGCATTGCGGGGTGGGAGCTTATGATGCATATGTTTTCTCTCGAATGAAGCTGATACTTGGCAATCACGGAAGGGCTGAATTTGGGGATAAAGCAATTGGTTTTGTGTAATAAGACACAAGGACATTACGGAACATTTTTGGGGCATATTCTCTAAAATACAGCTCATTAAGGGTGACAAGAGTATTCACTCTCAAGGGATGATGATGCGTATTAGTTTGTCTGGTTAAACCGCAAGGAAATGCATTTATGTGTTTATGTATTGCAGTAGCAAGCTTGCCCTAGGGGCCATGTGCTTCTTTCTTCATTGATGGGAAAAGTTGCATGTCCTGTGTTCATCCCGCTTGCTACTACATGTGCATGTTTTGTGCTCTATGTTTGTTCTGAAGTCAGGGACATACGTATTAAGGTGTGTCCTGATCTATGTTACTGGGTATTCATGTAGTCAATGTTACAGTGTGTCATGAACTAGGATATAGAGGTATATGAAAGGAAGGGTTTTTCCCCAGTGCTTCCCCCTACCTATCCAAATTAGGTTTTGTCCTAACCCTTTTCCCGGTTTCCCTAACTTCCCCTCCCCATCCACAACCTCTCCCTAACTCCTCTTCCCCCCATTGGCTGCCACGTGGTGTCCTGTGTTACACTTCAGGCACCTGTGCCAACCACGGTGGGAGGGTCGAATTCATTCGGCTTCTGTGGTTCGGGGGAGAGTGTCGATTCTCTCCTCCAAGTAAGTGTGCTTTTTGACAACATCGCAATTACTTTATCATTCTGTTTTGTCAATTTCTGCAATGATGAATATGAATTGTAATTGCCTAATTGTTACCTGAAAGAATTTTGTTTCTGTTTTTCCATGTGTATACTACGTCTACATGTTTTTTTGTACCTGTGAGCATCCTTTGTTGACTTCAATTAGTTGTAGTCAATCCTGGCTACTAATATATTTCTTAACCCGAATTCAAGTAGCTGTCATCATTTTTGCACTTTGTTGTGTACACTGACTGTTAGGATCAGTGTTGAGTTGTGCGTGGGGTTCATATGTTCTTGCTCAATTGTGTTTTCTTAGTGTTGTGAAGGACAGACATGTATGTGCATATATGTACATTGCATGTACCTTTGTATTGTGGAGGGTGATGATGGCTGTGACATTTGGCAGTGTACTTTATGGGCATATGTTTTGAGTCAAACACACATAGGTACAGTACCCTGATGTTTGTGTTCTATGTCTCCATATCCACAGCGCCATTAGAAGAAGAGGGCAGAGAAGGTGCTGTGGAGCATGGCAGCGGGGATGCCTCCACCAGGTAGATATGCATGGCCCAGTCAAGCCCCCTGTTAATTTCATCATCATTCAGCGAGCAGACTTGTGCTGCGTCGGAAACATTGGCTGCAGCTGTTGAGGGGAAGTCCAAGAAGGCGAAGGTGGACGTGGACTCTTCGACAGCGGGAGAGACATGTGAGCTCATACAGAGGCAATCCACTGCGGAAGGTGCTGGTGAGGCATCCAGGTTGGCAGGGGAGGAGGAGGAGGCCATATCAGCCCAGTTCATGGAGCCCGGCGGGGATGATGAGGTGGGTGTGACTGGTGCAGTCCAGACTCTGGGGCCTGAGGCAGTGCAGGTTGTCGTGGAGGTGCCTGTGCCTAATCCTGCCCCTGGGCCTGCGCCGGCACCATTATGCACCTGCTGGCATGCCCCATGCAAACCCATCCGCAGGTGTCGGATGTTTCCACACAAACAGAAACACCAATGCCTGCGGATCTCGCCATTCGAGACAGGGTGGAACCGCTGCTAGCTGGTATCACGAAGCGTACAGGCGCCATTCGTGATGATGTGCAGGCTTTTTATTGTGGGCTTGCACATCATCACGATGAGGTCTGGTGTCCCCTGAACTGGTTAGCTACATTCCTGGTCTCGAATTGGGTGCGTGGGCTGCCCACTTATGTGACCCCCTCCTCGTCTTCCTCCTCTGTGCGCCATTTGTCCTCCCTGGTGACAACTGGCCAAGCTACCACCAGGGCCCCCTCTGTATCTGTCCCACCCCCAGCGGCCTGTCTGGTGGAGATCACATCTCTGCCTGAGTCAGGAGTCAACGTTGGATCAACTGAGGTGTTCACCACACAGATCAAGGCTATGACAGGAGCTGTGGCAAAGAGAGCAGGCACTCAGGAGCAGGGCACGTGCATGACGGCCCTAGGCGATGTCATCAGCCCGGAGGTTGACCTTAAGAAGGAGGCACCAGGCAATTTGGCAGCAGCAGGCTGGAAGTAGGAGGCTACACTACTCAGGGCACCCCATCTCATGGAGGCAGGTATCGGGTGTCAGGCAGGATGCTAATGTGGAACTTCAGTAAAGGATGTCTTCCGTGTTGCAGCGGTACAGGCAGCATATCGGGGCAGCAAGGCAGCGGGTACAGGAGGTGAGACTCACCATGGCCAGGGCAGAGATTTCACTGGTCGGGCATAGAGGCGGGTTGAGGTCCTCAAGGAGACTTGCAGGGAGTGGGAGGGGATGGAGAGGACCATGTTGGAGTCCCCCAGCTAAAATGAGAAACATTGAATGTTGTCTGTGAATTTATGCATTAGAGCCAACCACAGGTATCAAAGCAGAGGTTTGTAGGCGGGACACTTCACCACTGCACTATATAACCTGACGGAAAATAAACAACTAAAGGTAAAATGTCCCATTTCTATATTGCAAGTCCCAAGGAAAACATCTGTATTGGTTAATGGAGTTTAAAACATGCACACCATTTAACGTTTTGGAAAGCACTATTAGAAGAAAATATCCTCTCTTGGATGTGGGTGGGTGTGTGTGGGTGTGTGAGTGTATGAGTGTGTGGGTGTGTGTGTGCGTGTGTGTGTGTGCGTGTGTGTTTTTTGATTTTATGAAAGGAAAATGCCATTCGTCCTGGGCAATTTCTGGTGTTTATGCAAAGCCAATGTAATGAAATGTGCACATTTTACCCTGATATGCTACTTTCTGGCGATGCCACATCCCATTGCATTTTTTTACGAGTACCCCCACTTTAATTTTTAGGACTTGACCCCTGGAGGGAGCATGGTGAGTAGAAGGACTAGCCCTCTGCGTCGGTAAATAGTTCTTTAGATATAGGTTTCCATTGTTTTTAGTTATTCTTTGGAGCTTTTGGACTTTACTCCATTTTTTGTCCATAGTTATTTATGTGTGGTTTTGCTTTTGTTCATATTATAATTTGGAGTGGAGTTTTTTACTTTACTTCATGTTTTTTTTGTACATAGTTTTCTTTGGTTTTCTAATTGTTTGGACACCATACAGGAATGTTTTTTTTTTTAATTTTCATTTTGCTGCTATTGTAAATATTTTCCATGGACATGGACATTTTTACAGACTTTTTGTTTACCTATTTCATTTACAGTGTGTATGTTCAGAATACAGCTGTACATTATACTTTATTTTCATTACTCACAGTCATTGTTTCGGGCCTTTCTTTTTAGCGGAGTGCCTGGTACTGACCATTGTTGGTCGTGTGTGTGCTTACTTGCATGCATGTATCATGTTTGCTATAAATTTGCGTGCTGAATATACACATGTGGCTGACCAGTGGATGATTGTGAAGGTGGAGTTTGGGTGTGCACGCTCAAGTGCCATTTGCTTTCACATGTGCAGCATCACTGTGTTTTGGCCCTCAATGTGTTTGTTAGGGGGTGGGTGGGGTGACTACATGTTCACGATATTTGCACATGATTTGCTTGATGCTGTGTAACACACATGTCATGCTTTGCCCTTCATCAGCATGTCTTTGTGGAGTGGTCATTGGCTTTGGTGTTGATCTGCATCTTGAATTGGCTTGCAATATTCAGACGTTCCAGGATTTTGCGGCATGAAATGGCAAATTTTGAAGCATGAAATGGCAAATATTGCAGCACAAACCTTTATTTACTGCAGCATTTTTGCAGGACATTTTGTATTAACTGGAGCGTGTAGGATTGCCACATTGCAGGAAAGAGGCAGAGTGCAAGGCTACAAGGAAGCCAGGGTGTCATTATTATGTATCTTTTGTATTAATTTAATACAGATGTCTCTGGCTTGGCAGAACAGTTTTTGTTTTGGCTACATTTTTGGTTTAATATGCATGCCTATTTAACAGTATTAACTAAATTGTATTAACTAAATTGATCATTATCATTTGTAATTCTGCAAATATTCCCCTCTATGTTCTCCAATCCCACAATCACCCACACACCTCTCTCACCAACACATATCACACATCTCACCAACTCCCAATTACAACTTGCATTCCTGAACCTCTCACTCTGTCATACAAATACTTACATGCTATGTCACACTGTCAAGTCACAATTTGCACTCCTCAGTCCCTGCCACACTCCAAATCATACTCCCAACTCATACCTTATGCTCTACAATTCCTCCCGCAATATACAGTCCTTCATTCTTTTTTTCTGCTTCTGCATCTTGCATCCTTTCTCCCATTCTATCGCACTCTTCACTCATCCTTTCCCCCAATCTGCAGCTCACTGCCTCTTTCCGGCCAACCCCTTCCTCTCTGCTTTCTGTCTCACTGCTCCTCCTGACCACACGCTTCCTCCACTTTCTGTATCTCCGCTCGCTCTCTAATTTCTGGCCCACCACATCACTGCTTCCTCTGCTCTCTTGTGCACCACTTCCTCCTCTGACCCACTGCTATCCCTCTCCTTTCTTGCCTATCATGTCACATCTCACCCATAACTCTCCCTCTACCTCTTTTCCCTCTCATAGCAAAAACTATTTTATTAAAAGGTAGATTTTGACCCAGATCCTCAAAAAATGGGGCATTTAAAAATAGAGCCAAGGATATGCTATTTTTAGATAACCCATTTTTGTAAATTATCAGGTCACCTTATTCTCAAAAGCAACCTGCGCATTTCCACGGGGCTGATCTGTAGTGCAAATTGTGTGCTGGCCAGCTGCCTTTCTGGGTTGTTTGACCAATGTGTAATTATTTGCAGTGGAATTGACCATAGTCAATTTAGCTGCGAATGCATTTGCACTTCAGCCAAACAACCCAAAATGTACCTTTGACCACCACCCCGCCCCCTCGCCTCCCCTACTTAACTGCTTGCTCGCTGTCGCTTCCCCTGCAACTCTTCTGTGTCAGATCCGTCCCTCTAACGCGGGTCTGATCCGACGCCACATGGTCACTTTTTAGTTTTTGTTTTTTTTTCGATCCCCCACCTCCAATTTTGAGGAAGCGGGGGACACCCCTGCAACCCTCAACCCCAAACATACTGAACTTGGGGAGCAGGAGACGCCCCCACAACCCACACTCCACATGTTCAGTATTTATAAAAAATGATCGAATGGTACTGGCTGAAATAGGTCAAATTGTACTAATCGATCGATTTGTGTTGGTCAAAATGGGCAGTACCTTGAACAGAAGTGCTCTCCTGACAGTGTTCTGCAAGCTCCCAGAGCCTTTTTCAGTGATATGCGCATCAGGGGCCTGCCACTGTAAAATGCAACCCAAAAACGCATTTCTATCCTGTTTGAGGAATAGAAATGCAAGTGACACAGCAGCGGTTCATACCTTAAATAAAATGCATGACAGGGTCAGGAAAGACCCTGTCATGCAGTGGCCCCCCCACCGACCGTGCGTGTAGGGTTGCCTACAATTTCTGCACATTTAAAAGTGCATCTTGCTTGGAAATTTAGGATGTGCTTTTAAATTGGCAGAAACACCCCCTGATTTGCTCAAGGATGTGAAAAAGGCCATCTGAATTGGCGCGCATATAAAATGTGCCCATTCAGTTGTCCCTTGTGTATTGGGCTCCTCTTTTTTTGGACACAAGTGATGAGTTGTGTTAGCGCATTTAATTTATTGCGTCAAAATGTTTTTAGAATCTGGCACCCTGAGTATTTCTTTTTTAAACAGTAGTTTTTGCAGGTGTTTTTGCAAAAACTGCTGTCTTTGCGCAAAATGGCTGTTTTCGCAGTATTTTTCATAAACTGGCCGTTTTCACTGCATTTTGCGGGATCGCAAAATCGCTATAAACTGGAGTGTCTGAATATTGCCGTTACTTTGTTTTTACACATCGGCTGACCAATGCAGCTGTGTCGGTGCATGGCGCACTGCCTGATTGCCATGCACTCAATCTGAAATGAAATCATTCCTCTTTGCTTGTGCTTTATGTCCTCCTCTACCCTGAAGAACTCCTGTCTGAATCAGCACTGGTCACCTGGCTACACTATGACCTCGGACCAAGGGCCCCTCACCCACCACTTGCACACCCGCACTGCCTCCCTGGCTTCCCCCCACTTGGACTGTTTTCATGTATACCAACAGCCCCCTAGCTGAACTTCACACCTGATGTGGGCACTTAGCCTTGCACTTGCCTGTAGCTGGCCGCAGTTTGATTATTTGCTTAGTTGTTGCATTTGTTATGATGTCCTTCACATGTACTGCACTGCCCACTACCCCTTCTCCCTGCACTTTTCTCCTTCCCCACTTCCCATGCACTGGCCACATCTCAATGTCACCTGGCCTACCAAGATCGCTGTCTCTGTCTTCAGTCTGTTCCCCATCCCCGGACTAGTTGCACCTTCAGACACTTGTGTATAGGTGGATTTTGAATGCCATGGCATTTGATTTGATTTCATGTCATGTCCTGCACACACAGGAGGAACATTGATGTGTATATTGGGATATCTGTTCTGGTAATGGCAGCTCATTGAGGCTCATGCTGTGACACGACTGGGCAGTGTCTGTTCATGTGGCACACATTGAGGCTGCTTTTTTACTGACACTGGGTGACTATTTGTCCATGGGGATTGTTGACATGACATTCTCACATGGCCAGCAGGGCCTCACTTTACCATTAACTTGTCTGATGTGTGTGATGGGATGTGGTTGCAGACAGCAATTTTGTTTCAGCAGCTGCCACACACAAGGAAGTTGCCCAGGTGTATGCATTTGTTTGTGTTTGCAGGATACATCTGGCTGTGGATGTTCAGGATGGTGTCACAACATGGCAGTCAAGGTGCACGACACAACTTCGATGGAGTGATCAAGTGTCACTATGTCAGCGTCCATCATGCAGGTGATGTCCGGTCTGGAGGGGGCTGCCTTCAGGCTGGGGTGACGGGGAGTCCCATGTGGTGGGGGCTGCCTGCAGGGTAGCATCACGGATGATGGGGCCTGGGGTGTCCCAGGTGGTGGGGTCTGCCTGCATGATGATTTCATGGGTGATGGGGGCAGGGGTGTCCCATGTGGAGGGGGCTGCCTGCAGGCTGGGGTGATGCTGATGGGGGCTGGTTTGTCCCATGTGGAGGGGGCTGCCTCCAGGCAGTGGTGATGGGTGATGGGGGCTGGGGTGTCCCATGTGGTAGATGCTGTCTGCAGGGTGGTGTCACAGGTGATGTGGGATGGGGTGTCCCATGTTATGGGGGCTGACAGCAGGGTGGCGTCACAGGTAATGAGGGCTGGGGTGTCCCATGTGGAGGGGGCTACCTGCAGGCTTGGGTGATGGGGGCTGGGGTGTCCCATGTGGGGGGGCAGCTTGCAGGGTGGTGTCACCGGTGATGGGGGCTGGGGAGTCCCATGTGGAGGGGCTGCCTGCAGGCTGGGGTGATGGGAGGTGGGGGCTGGGGTGTCCCATGTGAAAGGGGCTGCCTGCAGGGTGGCATCATGGGTGGGCTGGGGTGTCCCATGTGAAGGGGCCTGACTGTAGGCTGGGGTGATGGGGGCTGGAGTGTCCCATGTGGTGGGGGCTGCCTGCAGGGTTGCATCATGTGTGATGAGGCTGGGGTGTCCCATGTGGAGGGGGCTGCCTGCAGGCTGGAGTGACGGGTGATGGGGGCTGGGGTGTCCCATGTGGATGGGGCTACCTGCAGGGTGGTGTCACGGGTGATGGGGGCTGGGGTGCCCATGTCAAGGGGGCTGCCTGCAGGCTGGGGTGACAGGTGATGAGGGCTAGGTGTCCCATGTGGTGGGGGCTGCCTGCAGGGTGGTGTCACGGGTGGTGGGGGCTGGGGTGTCCCATGTGGAGGGGGCTGCCAGCAGGCTGGCATGACAGGTGAAGGGGGCTGGGGTGTCCCATGAGGTGGGGGCTGCCTGCAGGGTGGCATCATGGGTGATGGGGCTGGGGTGTCCCATGTGGTGGAGGCTGCCTGCAGGCTGGGGTGACAGGTGATGGGGTCTGGCGTATCCCATGTCGAGGGCTGCCTGCAGGCTGGGGTGATGGGTGATGGGGGCTGGAGAGTCTGGTCTGGAGGGGGCTGCCTGCAGGCTGGGGTGATTGAAACTGGGGTGTAGCTGTCCCGTCAGGAGCGGTCTGCTTCCAGTGGATTGCTACAGTGATCGCAGGGTGTTTTGGAGCAATTGCGCTGAGGTGCGTCCAGGGTACGTGCTGAGTTTTCACGCGATTTGGCTGGGGTGCGGCCAGGGTACGTGCTGATTTTTCATGTGATTTGGATGGGGTGCTGCCGGTGTAGGCACTGAGTTTTCACGCGATTTGGGTGGGGTGCGGCCGGGGTCACGCTGTGTTTTCAAGTGATTTTGAAGGGATGCGGCCGGGTTCGTGCAAATTTTTCACACGATTTCGATGGGGTGCAGCCAGCGTATGTGCTGAGTTTTCACGTGATCTGGCTGGGGAACGCTGGGGTACACCCAGAGTTTTCACGCGATTTGGCTGGGGTGCATCCAGGGATTACGAGGTGTTTTTGTGCAATTACTCTGGGGTGCAGAGCAGGGATCGCACAGGGTTTTCATGCAATTTTGCTAGGGGGGCTCTATGCTGGACCAGGCATGGCACGGGGGCTTGTGCCGTGTTAGGCATTTTGCGTGCTTTTTAATGCGTGTGGGGGCGTGTTGAGGGCGGTACTGGCGCAGCTTGATGTTCCTTGCACCACGGCTACTGATGCCTCAGGAAATCCATGAATACACGTGCCGCGCAATTGTTTCTCTGCGCCACGGCTGGCTTGCGCTCTTTCTCGGCGCACATCGCTTGCGCCTTTTCAGAGCAGGATTCTATGAATCAGGGCTAATGAGTATTCTGTTCATAGATTTGCTTGAAATCTTAGGCTGTGCATTAAACCACATGGCCTTTGGAGAATCCTGTGTGAGTTGTGGGCATTGGTTCTTCTGATAGTTTAACATTAGGGTATGATTATGTCCATTCATTTCTCTTTATTGCCTTTTGATGACCATGTAAAGTATGACCTTCTGGCTATGGTTTCCGTCAAGGAAAATGTTGAGTGAGTTAAGTACATTTTTCTCAATATGGCTTCTGGCCATGTGCACAGTTCAGTACATATAATTAATGTTTACCCTCCCACTACCTTGTTATGTTTTATTTAGTGGCTGCCCGAAGTGGAGGATGTATATCCAACCTTCTGGCTGCCACATCTCTCAGGGCCACTTTATTCCATTAAATAATCTGCATTGTGGTTCCTCAAGTGCATTAACAGGGGAGGAACAGTCACATCCAGATCCGTTATCTTTGTTTGAGGACGCATCACCTATTCTTCACTTCTTACACAGTGGTGGGTTGGATCCAAACAGCCATGCTCTTTTCACAGATGCACATCCACAGGGCAGATCTCTTCCTGATGCCTATTTTGGCCATGACAGTTACGAAGAGTCTATGCGCCTCATTTGCCTGCTCCACAATAAGGACACTGAGTTCATGTTCTGAAAATTATTTTTTTGTACTTGCCCACTTCTGCTTGTGCTGCCATTGCTGCTAGATGCCTGTCAGCTTCGTCAATGTATGTTAGACCGATTTAAACATGGCTGCCACCAAATTTCCATAATTTCTATAACTGCACATAAGAGATGGAAAAATGACTGCACAAACTTGTTTGACGGCATGTTTTTTTTTTTCTTTCCAATTTGTATTCGTATGTTCCATTCCTGTTCTTTTCTTGTCCGGTTTTTTTATATCATGAAATTTCATTGCCCTGAAAATGTTAAAATATATTGTATGATTCATGGGTTACGAGGCAGTAGAATCATGACTACGGAAAATACATATACATGTCACCTCTATTACTTCAAAAAAGTAATTGTTTATTTTTGAAGTCACTCTGCATTCATAAACACATAATTTCCATTACGGGACCAATTACTATAATGGAAATAATTTCTTTATGAAAGCAGAAGGACTTCATATGCGTCTCCCCATCCCATAACATGGAGACCTCCAACCTGGAAGCATCAATGTCATGTGATGAGGGGTGACGCCTATGACGTTTTAAAGTCCTTCTGCCTTCATAAGGAAATTATTTCTGTTACATTACCGTATTGGAAATAATTTCTTTATTAAATAAGAGTGACTTCAAAAATAACCTTTTTCTTTTTGAAGTCCAAGAGGGGCCCCCCACCAGGATATATGGAAGCGAGGCCCCCCGCACCGTGGGAGCTGCAGGGCTCTCCTCTACGTGATCAGTGCTGGAAAGTTCTCTGCTGATAGCCCAGAAAATGGACCATCAGAAGCAAAGATATTTGATGCCTATCTACTGGATTTGTCAGGATCTGATTCCTCAGATTCCCGGCTCACCTGTTTGTTCTTTGATGCCCTTTTCTTTGTGGTCACAGGTTTCTCCTTTTTCCGGGAGATGCGGGTATCATGAAGGTAGGGGCGAGTTTCCTCCGTCCCCATCCTGCAGGTAGATACCAGGCGGGCAGTGCCCTGGGCTCCTGCCCAGGGTCGAAATGTTTATTCTGGGACCGTTCAGTGTTCCAGGGGGGATTCCAGGATGGATCAGAAAACCAGGAAGGAAAACAGAAGTCCAGAGTGGCTCGCGCAGAGAACCGCGAGCAAGCAGAGTAAGCAAGGAGCAGCGCATGTCCGAACACACCAGGAAGGGATGCAAGAATAAGAATAGGCCCCGCAAGAATGCAAGGCCCGGAAGTAGCAGAAGGCAGAACGAAGGGAAAGCGTCCAGGACAAGGTTTGCAGAAGCGCTGAGCACGGACAAGCCGTGCACTGAGACGTGCCGAGCTGCGGGGGCGTGGCACTTTTCAAGGAAGCTGCAAGGAATTCCAGGATGCTAGACTGCGGGTTTCCCCACAGTGTCGGCCATGTTAAAGGTGAAAATGGATGCCATAATACGGTGCCTTAGCAACCAGATCGTCCAGAATGGGCAGCATCGGCGATTCATGACAGGATTGTTCACTTATGGAAAAGAATGATGACCCGTTACAGTATTGGTATTGCTAGCAGTAAATCTGCCCACCAGCACATGGGCAAGCAGCAGTTGAATCACTCATTTCCCCTGGATGATGTGCAGTCTGAGAGAGTTTTTAATGTGGTTGGCTCTACTGTCTCTAGCCGCAGGATAAGCCAGATATTGAACAATGTTGATACATAAAAATAAAATTTTCTTCATTTAAGAAGACTATGGAATTGCATCTACCATAACCAACACACAAGCTTAACTAGAGTAAATATATCTGTATTGTGCGGGTGCATTTTTGTATCGATTATGTTTCCATGGTAATAGAAAGCTACACATTTTTTCTGTACATCAACAGAAACAAAGACAGTTAACACTTTTTAGATTAAGTGAGAGATCTTATGTGCTCAGCTAATTTCTAAGATATCAGAGCTAATAACTCTCCTACACACAACATTTTCAAAACTTTACATTTTATTTATTGATCATCAGTAATTCATTTCACTTTAAACTCTTGTCAATTTCCATCTTCAATGTCAATAGTTCTTATCACTGTTGAACCACTGGGGCTGACATGTATTTCGATCCTTTTAGAATTTTTTTAAGGTTGCATTTAGGGTATTGAGAAAAAAAGGTTTTCAGGTGATACTTGAAAGCAAAAACAACCAGAATACCTAATGGTGTTGCTTCCCTCCTACATGTGGTATCAACAGCCTTTACACAACAGTATTAAATCATTTAGCTAATGAATTATTCTATTGGCAATAAATAAAAATCCAAAATAATATCCAAATTGTGCAATGTAATGTCAGAAACAAGTGACCTTTTCTATATTTTTAGGAAACATGTTTTTAATCTACCTTGTTAGTAAATATTAGTTTTACCTCCTTTCGTTGTTGTCTCCAAAATCATCCAAAATTCTAATTTGAACATTTATATCAAGAAACAGATAATGTATAGATCAAATAAGCGTTTTTGGGAAATCTCAATTTGGTCTGTTGACCAAGTTATTATTGATTATTAAAAAGAACATTGTCCTAGAAAATATCAGTTAATAATACTACTTCTTCTCAAATACACATGAACAGTATAAATTACCTTGAATCTTAATATTTATATTGTTGAAAAGAGTTCTCGCTCCAAATTCTTGAGGTTTTATCTTATTGAAAAGCTTTTCAGCTCTATAAAATATTACAATTACATGGGACCTGGTACGGAAATAAAGGTGCCAGTAACAAGTTATCTACACCTTTTCCAGAACGGGTCACTGTGACTCCCCTGCGGGGAGTTCAGGCCCCTACTGGCAGGCTTTTCACTGAAGCACCGGCACTGTTACCAACAGTGCCTCTGCTTCAGGTTTCCCATTCCCGTGAAGTCCTATGAGACTCTGGAATGGAAAATAACTGTACCGCCGCCCCTGATATCCCAGTAACACTGGGATGTCAGATGGTGGTAACTGTGTTACGGGGTTGCTGGTAACCCGTCGTCTACCAGCGGGTTTTACCGGAAACTTCTTAATGAGGCCCAATGTATAACACAGGGTATATTTTCACTTTCAAACTGATAGTAGACAGAATGATATTAGTTTCCTTCTCTGTTTATTAAGATATAAATCTTAAATATGAGTCCTTTTAGTTTGAAAACACCTACATTTAGGTATAGATAACCTTATTCTCTGGTGAGTCAAATACGAGCTTACAAGATGATGATGATGATTTGTAGCCAGTACCCGTCAGCCACTGAAAAGTTGAGAAGGTTTGTTTATGGTGCATGTGGCTGAGAACCCTATAAGTGTATTAGTGACTGTGACTGGGAGGTCGTGACAGCTTGCTGTCTTACACGTTCCACTGCATTGACTTAACTGTGTCTAATGTGTTTGGATCCTTATCACAAACCTTACAAAAGTGTTAACCTTCTCCCACAAGCCAAAACCACCTGAAGTTGCTGTGGTTTTGCCACAGGCCACTGCCACCCACTAAGGTTCACATCCTCTCTCACAGGGTACAGCCTCTCATTACATTTCTCAGGTTGCCTACAGTGTGCAGCTATTCTTAAACATTCTCTGTTTTTTTACAGGACACAACCACTCACTAAGGTGTATGGGTCCTCCCACTGGGTGCACCGACCGATTAAGGTTCTCAGCTTTTTCAACAGGGAGCAGCTACAGCTAAATGTGTTGTTAGTTTTGCACAGGGCATAGCCACCTGCTATAGTTTACAGGCTCTCCCGTAGAGTACAGTGGCCCACTGGGGATCTCAGGTTCTCAGGGCACAACCACCACTTAGACTCTGGGGTTTTCAACAGGGCACAGACACCTATCAAAGTTCACATTTTCTCCGACAGAATGTCTAAAATGTGTCCTCACACTAAGGTTCTCAGGCACTCACAACATAGCCACCCATTCGGTTTTTTTTGTTCCTCCATTTTTTCACAAGGCACAGCTAACCACTGAGCTTAATGAGACCTTGCACAGGGTGCAGCTTCCCTTTAAGGTTCACAGGTTATCCCACATGGCGTAACCACCTCTGTTGTTTCTCAGAATTTCACAAGACACAGATATCCACTGAGGTTAATGAGTTCTTGCATAGGGTGTAGTCTCCCCATGAAGTTCACAGGTTCTCCCACAGGGAACCGCCACCCCTTAAGGTTTTCAGGTTTTTCACAGGCTGTAGCTGCCTACTAAATCTTCCAAGCTCTCCACAGATTATTTACTAAAATGGGCTGTTTTTATGACTTTAGTGTAGGATTGTTTTTATTGAGACTATGGCTATTTTAAAATAAGTGGTAGTCACTTTAGGAAAGTGGATTGGATTTCAGTTGATTTTTATTGTTTTATACTGTAAATGTTGAAATGTGAATATCTAATATTGTATCTGGAGTTCATTGTACAACACGATGATGCTCTTGTTTGCCATGTTCGCACTCTCGAATAATTGTCAATAAATTAAAGTAAAATCCATAAAATAAAGTTCTCCAGCTCTGTCACCGTCCGCTGCCTATGATATGGGAAAGGGAGTCCATCGGTGAGGGTGTTCCCTCCCTGCATTCTATCCCCTGCACCTTTCTCTAAAGGGGGGAAGGATGTCGGACCTTCGTAGGCCTCAATAGGCTGCTCACCTCCACTATGCAGTAAAGCTCCCCGGCTTAGTTTAGTTTAGTTTAGTTTATTCATTTGTATTGTCACCAGACCCGAGGGTATGAGGGCGCATGAGCAGCATGGTTATTCAAAGCTTGGTTACAGGTTGCTTATACATTGCATTACATAATTACAGTGTGACAATGAAGGACATGTGTACAGTTTGGCAGGAAGGAGATAATGCAGTACATATATTTAAAGATTTACATATATTTTATAAATGTACATATAAACATACATTGCGGAAAGCAGCAGTGTGGTGTTAGAGGTGTTAATGGTTCGTGTTCTTTATCCAATGGATGTAGTTGCATCTAAAGTGTGAGTAAGATTGGGGTGTTCTGAGAGATGGTCGTAAGGAGTTCCAGTGTTGAGGTGCTTTCACCTGGAAGCTGTTGCCGCCCATTTTGGTGCGTTTAAACCTGGGGACAATGAGCAGGTTAGCGTTGGAGGTTCTGGTGGGTCTGTTGGGGGTGTGTTTGCATATTCTGTCTGCCAGGTAGCGTGGGGCAGCGTTGTTCAGGCATTTGTGGGTGAGCGATGCTACTTTAAGCAGGATTTTGTCTGATGTGCTGAGCAAGTTATGGGATTTCCTGATGTTGGAAATGTGTTCCCTCCTGGGAATGTTGAGCGCTGTCCTAAGAACGTTGTTTTGTAGCGTCTGAATTTTGTTGGTGATTTGCTTGCTGGCTCCTATGTAGAGGGCATTACAATAGTCCAGTTTGGATAATACCAGGGCTCTGGCTAGTGTAATGCAACTCTGGGTGGATAAGAAGGGTTTGGCTGCTCTTATCATCTTACATGTGTAGGCCGTGGAGGATGCCATCGAGCTAACCTGTTTGTGGAAGGTTAGGGAAGAGTCGAGGTATATTCCTAAAGTTTTCACTTCTTTGGAAACCTTGATTAGGTTTCCGTCTATGATGAAGTTGGTGTAGTTTTGGTCGAGTTTGGTTAGGTTGGAGGTGGAACCAAGGATGATGAGTTCAGTTTTGTTAACATTCAGGCATATACTGTGCGAAGCCATCCATGCCTGGATGATGAGATACACCTTGTTCACCAAGGCCAAATCCTGATTGTAATCTCCCGTCAACGGGATGAGGATCTGTGTATCATCGACGTAGTTGGTGTAGGTGATACCCAGGCCATCTAGATCGTCAAACAGGTGCTTCGTGAACATGTTGTACAGAGTGGGGGAGACGCAAGAGCCCTGTGGGACTCCACGCGTGATGGGGATGGGCTCGGCAGCGGCAGAGGAGGAGAAGACACGCATGGATCTGTTGTTGAGGAATGACTCAATCTAGCTGATGGCTTCTTGGAAGAAGTGGGCAGCTGAGTCTAAATGATTGCATAGGATTTTATGGTCAACTAGATAAAACGCCGCGGAGAGGTCTAGCAAGAGTAGCAATGCAGTTTTCCCGTTGTCTCTAAGGGCGTCTATTTGGGCTTTCAGCTCTATCAGGGCGGTTTCAGTCCCATGTTGGGGTCTGAAGCCTGATTGTCTTATGCCTAGGAGGTGGTTAGTTTCAAGATATTTTTGGATTTGTTGGTATGCTGTCTTGTCAAGTATTTTGAGCAGGAATGGGACGGTGGTGAACGGTCTGTAGTTGGTCGGGATGGACAGGTCGAGGGAAGGTTTTTTTAGGAGAGGGAGGACCCAAGACTCTTTGAGGTTACTGGGGACTGTTCCTGAGGAAAATGAGGCATTAATAAGTCTGGTGATGAATGGCGAGAGGTCTCTTGCCTCATCTTTAATGATTTGTGGGGGGCAGAGGTTGCCTTTGCAGTTGGAGGGTTTAAGGCCAAAAATGATTTTTTCTACTTCGAGAGTAGAGACTTTGGAAAAGCTGAAGCGAGCAGTGTTGGGTGTGTGGTGTGAGGGTGGAGGGCTCGAGTGGGCGTTGATGGGGTTGGTGAGTTTGGTGAGGGAGTCTTTCTTGTTTTTATTTTAGTTTGAAGGCCGGTGACTTTGTTGTTTAGAGCATTTTGGATGCTGATGCACCATTGTTTGTTCTTAGCGCAGGTATCTGGAATTATCACCAGTGTTTCCAATTCTTTCAGGATAGTAAATAGTTCTTTGATGCTGGAATTGGATTGTGAGATTCTCTGGTTATAGGATTCTTGTTTGGCCGCTATAATTTCTTTTTTATAGTTGGCCGTTATTTTGTTGAGCAGTAGCTTGTTATGGTCTGTCGGAGACTGTCTCCAGACTTGTTCCAGTTTACGTTTTTCCAATCTAAGGGTTTTAAGATGGCTGGAGAACCATTGGTTGAGGTTCTTTTTTGGTTTGCATTTTCTGAGTTTTAGTGGTGCAATGGTGTCTAAGGCTGTGCACATAGTGTTGTTATAGCCTTCTACGAGGTCATAGGGGTTAGAGTCAGGGAGTTGGTTGAGCGTAGGAAGAATGAGCAGGATCAGTTTTTCCACTGTAATGTTTTTTTTGCTTCTCGTGGGGATGGCTGCGGCTAGTGCCATGTTGGTTATGGGGCTTGAGGCCTCGAGTGAGAAGGAAAGGAGATGGTGGTCAGTCCATGATTGGGGAGAGTTGTTAGTGATCGATACGGCACAGTTGTAGTCTGCTATCCAGTCAAGGGTTCTCCCTTTGTTATGGGTGGGTTTGGATACTTTTTGTGTGAAGCCTAGTTCAGACAAAGTGTTACTGATGAGGGTGGCCTGATTGTCTTTGGGGTCTTTGTAACCTAGGTTGAAGTCTCCTAAGAGGAGGCATTGTGAGGAGTTTTTTAGGTTGTCGGTGAGGATGGCACTGAGGTCTTCCTCGAAGGATCCCAGGGGTCCAGGCGGTCTGTATAGTAGGTGAATGGATATTGTTTGGGAGTTGGCAGTGGGTAGCTTGGCTGTAAGTGATTCGCATGATGGGAGGTGTGTAGCGGAGTTGAGTCTGATGTTAAGGTGAGTCTTGGCAATGATGGCCAAACCTCCGCCTCTAGCTTCAGTTCTGTCCACTCGGATGATGGTGTAATCGATGGGGATGGCTAGCGAAAGAGCTGGGCCTGCGGCTGCATGGAGCCAGGACTCTGTTGTGGCTAAAAAGTCTAGCTCTTCAGCTAGGATGAGATCAGCGATGTCCGTGGCATGGGCTATTATGGGGCGAACGTTAATGAGGGTACCTTTTATAGGTGGGGTAATGGTTTTGGGAGGGGTGGGGGTAGTTGCTGTGATGAGCGTTTTGTTGTTAGTTGTGGTGGTGTTGAGGGGTTTAAGTTTGGGTTTTTTCAGCGTAAGGTTAGCGCAGGTACTAATGGAAGTTTGGTTTGTGAGTTTGGATTGGGTGGAGTCCCTGGCTCGGGGCTCATGTAGTTTGGGAAGCCTGGATCGTAATCTGGTCAGCATGTCCGAAAGGCATGCGGGAGAGAGTAGGGTAAGCATGATTGTGGTGCAAGGCTCTGTGAGGGTGGGTGATGTGGTGCCTAGGCTGATCAAGTTGAGGGCTGAGCTGGGCAGGCACGCAGAGTATGGTGGGTAAGATGCAATCTGTGCATCTGGTGTGTGGGTAGATAGTATTAGCCACCTAGAGATGAGTTCTGGTGATAGGACAAATGTCGTGTACCGGCATGGAGCAAGTAGTGGCAGCTAGGGTACCCTGTCTAGGGTCAAAAATCTAGCAGTGGGCACATAGAGGTAGTTAGTGCAACCTGCCTGGAATAGCACTTAGTTCAAGTAGCGCATGGTTGCAGGTTAGCATCTGATTCAGGTTACAGGCATGCAAAGTGGCCCTTAGATTCAAAATAGCATACGTTTGCAAATGAGCACAGCACTAGATTTAGAGTGACACAGGCATACCAATTAGCATCTAGGATCAGAATAGCACATAAATTCAGAGTAGCACAGATTTGCTGATTAGCATCTAGATTCAGAATAACACCTAGATTCAGAATAGCGCAAATTTGCAGATTTGCACTTAGATTCAAAGTAGCATACGTTTCCAAATTAGCACAGCACTAGATTTAGAGTGACACAGGCGTACCAATTAGCATCTAGGATCAGCATAGCACATGTTAGCATATAGGAGTATTAACAAAGATGTAGTTAGCTAGCGGAGCGTCATCCGTGGCGTGCAGTTATAGTGTTAGGGCGTACCAATATAGTAAGTCCTGCTATGAGAGTTTGAGGTGATGCAGCGGACAGTTTTGATGCTGCTGCAATGATCATTGTCTGTAAGAGGGGTTAGGTATAAGCAGTGCAGAAAATGCAGCAGGTGCTTACCGAGCCAGGAGTGCAAAAGTGGATGTGAGCCGGCACACACTCACTGCCCACAAGAAAGGCAGTATGTTCTCCCATGGTGCATGGTGTACTCTGGGGGTCCCTGCCCAATTATAAGTGCTGTCAGTGGTGCACCACCAGAGCTACTTGTGGAGACCTCGCTGACAAAAGAGACATGCCACTTGTTACAGTTGACTGGGCAAATGATGCTGATTGAGAAGGATGGATGGGTGCAGGGGTTTGGACATGGCATATCTGATGTTGCTACTTGGCTGCAGCCTGATGCAGGAGTGTGCTCCAACCTTCCGCCTCATCAACTCTGGAGTAGGTAGTGGTGACTGCATGGCTTTTAGCCTCTGAGGACATGTGTGTTTGGTGCAACCAACCTCTTGCGCCACCAGTGTATACGGTTCCACATCATGGTCATTGACATGGTGTAGCTCCCTTTTCAACTTGCCTTATGCCCCAGCTTGATCCAATTGGCAGAGTCCTCTGCCATGCATAATACCACAGGGTCCTCTCCCTGTCTTTCCTGGTTGTGAGGCAAATTATTACTACATCAGCACCCTGTGGTATTATTGGGTTGGTTGAAATAGCCTCTGCTTTAGGCACCTCACTCCTTTCCACCACTGGCAAAGCAAGAGGAACCTTCCCTACCACCCCCTCTTTCTGTACCTCCCATTCCTCTTCCTGCCTGAGCATCCTACTAGCAATTCATCCCACCCATCTACAGCAGTGCCCTTGCCCTGCTGGGTGGAGACCATGTCCTCCTCTGTGCATCCGATTGAGTCAGGATCCAGGCCAAGCAACTCCTCCAGGAAGCATGTAGCGGCCACAGCCTCCTCCCACATGAGGAACATTCCTGACTGATCCTCTAATACCTCTGTGGGATCTTTCACATGAGGGCCTCCTCTTACTGCCTGTGTGCTTTAAACCACTGGGACATCTTCTGATGGACACACTTTCGCTTCTACTTGTGATCTTTCCCCACCGACACAGAGCATTGGCAGTGCTCTAGGGGTCCTGGCCCATGAACTGGCATCTACAAAGAGCAGGAGGTACCCCCTCATTGCTCATGTGCAATATTCTTATCCTGGGAGTACAAATCCTCCTTCTGCTGCCCGAAGCCTTCTTCCCCTTCTCATTCCAGCATCATGACTTCCACAAATGGCAATGCTGAGAACTATATGTGTGTGTTCTCACTGCTGCTCGATCCGATAACCCAACGTGTGTACTGTGAGAACCAGGGAGAACCAGCGCAACTCCAACTGACACAAATGGACAAACAGGGGAACAAATAAACAATCCAAGTCCTAATTATGCTGCTAAAACTGCAACTAAAACACTCTTGAATACTCATGCAGTACTAATACAATATGACTACTACTGTAATATATGTACATTTTTTTTAAAACAGCATATGACAAACACGCAAAGGGGAAAGTGCAGTTTCTGTATTTGTTGTGTTTGTTGGGGATGCAAATATGTTTGTTAAACTATTTTGACTGTTTATCGTTTTAAAAGAGACACAACAGAGGAATATACAAGAGGTATAGTCAACGTGTTTTTGTTATTGGGAAACTAATGCAAGATTCTATCATACAATCAACACACTTTCAAATAAATTGGAACTAAAATGGCTTCAAAAACATACTAAACAGCAAGAAACTATTCAAATGGCCCACAGCAAACAGAAAACACTCCACCCAATACCTTAACAGACTTCTCAAGCACTATCAAATGCATCAACTATGATCCAAGTATGCACCTGCCCTGTTTACACCTTCCCTCACAACCTAGTAAAAGCCACAAAGTAAAAGGAGCTGAACTGGGCCTTATATAGAGGATGAACTTTCTTTAGAATTTTTGTGATGCGGAATGGCTAGACTAACCAGAAGAACAAATCCATCATTTGTCACGAGATCTGCCGATCCTGATTGGACAACGAATAATCGTGTGAGACCTGTCAGCCCACTGTGTGTTTTTCAGGCATATTTCTTCTGCACCAAAACAATGTCCATCTCTCAGGATATCGACGAATATTCTCCTAAAGATGTGTCTGCTACTGTCGACTTGTTGTAGATAAGTTTTTCTGTTCCAGAAATAGCTGTAATATTCAAATATTGTATTCAAATTTTACAATTTATGTCCCTTAATATATTTGCCCATTCTTAACCGTATTTGTGCATGCAGTTTCAAAGAGATGTTTGATTATGTTAACATATATCATACATAACAATTCATTTATGAAAATTCGATTCATGTGCAGGTCTTCGTCACTTATAATGAAAGTAGAGTTGCGTTCAGTCACTTTTTAAATAACAGGAGTTGTGTTAAGTCAGAATCAGGAGATGGGCAAGGTGGCATTTTGAGTCAGACTTTACTACAACATCCAAAACCTATGCTGTCACAATGTTTCTTGGCCCTACTTCTAAAGAAATGGAAGATGGCTAAAAGAGTAAGCAAAGTCTGCCTTTCAGAAAACCTACTCTAACCTGATCTGCTTCACTCCCTACCACTGAGCACAAAAGCCTGATGTTAACAAAAGTCGAATAAGGGCCTCTGTCGAAAACAAAAGAATGGTGGCTGTTTGTATACCCCACCCAGATGTTTCTTTATCAAAACAAAGGGGCACCTTGCCCGCTGCAGAGTTCAAATCACAAAAAGAAATGTTTCTTTAAGCTTACATTCCTTGTGATTACATGTCAGTCTAAGATTAGTCAATTTCTCCTTGTTTTTTGTCAGGCACTTTGCCTCAGTCTCTGGTTTTCTTCTCCCCTTAGGAACAGCCTGGTTCAGCAGTCTACACCAGGTTTTCGTTTTGGTTTCCCCACCAAGGAAACCAAGGGCCTCAAGATGTACCCCCCACCTTGGGATTGGGTGTTTTTCAGCCCACCTTCAGGCCTGTTTTCCTAGGGTTGAATGTCTCTTTCCCTGCCTTCAGGGTCTGGTTCCTATCGCCATGAATTGAAGTCTCATCAATCTCACCTCACTGTGGGGTAGGGTTTCTCTTACTCAGCCTTCGGGTTTGGTTACTATCACTCCACCTTTGGGTCTGGTTGCTCTCACCCTGCCATGGGGTCGGATTTCTCTAAACCCACCTTGGGATCTGGTTTCTCCCACCCTGCATTGGGGTCTGATGTCTCTCACCCTGCCTAAGAGATTGATCCCCGCCCTCCACCTTCCTGTCTGCTTTCTTTCACCCCATATTGTGGTTTGGTTTTGGGTCTCTATCCCTTGCTCTGCCTTGGCGATCGTCACCCTCGGGGAGAGGGGACGAGATCCCAGGATTTGTCACAAAGCCCTGTTAAAAAGAAGTGTCTGCCATCCACTATACAATCTTCCCATCACGTGCAGTCTTTTTTTGGGTGTGTGTTAGCCATAAAAGTAGCACAACCCATAGAACAGTAGCTCAATTTGTCCCATTTTGGGTGTGAAATAATCAGCCAGCCCTACTTGTATGCCTACATCGGATTGCCCTCTGGTACTTGTGTATAATGCGTACAGGAATGCAAGGTGTCATGCACTAAAATTGTCTATCACAACCCAAAAGACATGAAAAGAGAGCTCTGCATTAACATACATTTAGTAAACAAGAATGTGAATAAAGAACTTAGGAGGGCAAAGTGGGCATTTTATTTGTCTGCATTAAAAGCTTTAAAATGTTCATATTTACCAGTTGTTTTGCATGCCAAATACTGTTCTGTAGCAGCAGAGAGAACACTTAAAGCGGACCATTAAGTGCGTTCAACCCATGGGTACCCATTTATGTTGATCGCCAGATATTTTGTGCAACCTGCAAGCATATGTTCAAATTCTGTTCAGGGACTTTCTGCCTTGAATCCTTACCCAGTTCATTAAATAAGAAGCATTTAGTTCGTGACATGGTAATATCTGTCATTAACAATGCCGTTAAGATATCCTACACAATCTCAAACGTATAATAAAATATGCTGATAAAATATGATACTGCCGTAGTTTACGTTAGACCCTACCGCAGTCGAAAACACCTAGCTCAGCCACTGATTCTGAATCACGACCATGAAAGGGTCTGGGGTAATTAGAGGCAGGCATTAAGTACAGTCGGAAAGATGACAATGTAGCATCGAATATTTAATAGAACTGCACTCATATTCAGCCTAACTTGCCAATATGTCCTGTGATGTAATGTCAAGCTAGCTGTGCTGACATTTCTCAACATCCTAAAGGAAATCATGTTAAAAATAAATCCATCTGTAAAGTTTGTAAGGAAAGGTCACGTGACTGTCATCTAATGATAATGTTCTCATTTGGTTTGGCATCGAGGTGGTGCGCCACATGTACGCCAAAACGATTTCATTGGAAAACAGCTGCTTTGATCGATATGACGTGAGGAGGGACACATCATTTATCGTGTTTGGTTATTTACACAACCATAGACAATCCATGGCCAAGCCCCTCCTCCTCCCCCTCCTACTGGGATCTCTTTGAACTAGCTCTAACAGGCCCTGGCATTCTGCTGATATTTACTGGCTCAATTGCAGCTGGAAATAAATTCGTACTGTAATACAAATGTAGTACTCAAGAGTGCCTTTATCCACTTGATGTCTGTGTGTTGTTTGGACTGAAGTCCTGTCAAAATAGGCATTGACCAAGCCAAAGTACTGGCTTGTGAACAAATATTAGCTAGGCATTTGCCAGACACTGTTATCATATGTTCAGGTAATCACACCATTTTCCAGCTATTGCCATGTTATGGACATGTGGTACCATTATGGCCGTGCTGGTCAAATTTATTTAGCATGGCTACACAAAAGCCCAAACTGTTGACTTTGCTGATGCTTGTTTTGTTAACCACTTACATAAAAAAAAAAGACAGATAGGATTTATCAAAGGTAAAATGGGGTATAACAATCTCCACCAAAAAGAATCTGGGAGAAAAAGGAAAGTCATTTGGAAAAATTAAAGATGCTTAAGCATATATATGTAGATAGTACCTAACTGATGTACATCAACAGCCATTCAAAAAACACACGATTGTGAAAATATGTATTTAAAACATTGAGTGCATTCCTTTTTTTAAAATATGGAAAACGCACATTGACATTTTCTACAGAACATATAATTTGAGAGGGATTATGTTCAAATGGTTAGGCAGCACTTCATAACACGAGAGCTAGATTTAAGTTTGCTGTTCCCGTTTCTTTTCGTCTTCCAACATGAGCTCATGGCCGGCACTGCAGGAGGACCAGGCTCCCACTGGATAGCGGCACTCTTTTCCTATCATGCAGAACCTTATGGCTCTAAAGACATTTCATTTCACCCTTTTAAGAGGCAACTTAGAGCACAGTGGTGGCCACTTAGCAACAGGAAGGAAACAAAGCTAATTAGATTTTCTCATGCTTCACTCATCCCGTCCACCCTGTCTGACACTGTTGTGTGACAGCTGCTAAACATAAACGCAGTATTTTCAAATTGAAAGCCGCAGGAGTGTTTGACCTCTCAAGAACTTTGGACTAGCTTTCCTGAATCTACTTTTTGGAGCATGGTGCATACATACCATACTACCAATCAATGACTATTGCAGGCATAAGTAGAGTGATGCTCTCGTATATTTGTCTTCTTAAATGAAAGAGAAAGGCTTAATGAGCTCTCTTTTGGGTTCCTTAAAGAATAATGTGTTCATCGCTCACCTTCAATATCACATTTTCCAGTCGTGTTCTGTTGGTGTCGTCAGTTCTTATCATTACATCTACAGGCAAGAGTAGAACACCTGGCTACACAGAATCGGGGTTGTATTTTTCCAGAGCATTTCTTAATGGCCAAAATGTGAATAAAATATCACAGATAGGCACCACGAGTTCAGCTTATCTGGCATTCATTTACAGGGCACCCCAAAGGACAAGCGTCTGATTGCAGAGAGATGAGGAAATTATCTTCATGACACACAGACAAGTTCCTGTATTTCTTCATCTTGCTTCAGTTGCGTTAACAACAATGCATTCCACAACACCAAGTAAAAATGAATCACTTTGCAGGCCATGTGTTCCACCATCGAAGAATGCAAAACACAGAATGTCATCATTATAGAAATAGAAAACGTACAAAACACGGTTACAGGAACATATAAAAGCACAACATACTGTTGGAGATGCATTTTGTTATTCCTTCTTCTCCAGGTTCTTAGTAAATAGTCTGAGGTTGCGAACACCCTATCAGGAAGTTAGTAATCCTTGCACAGCATCTCAGCAACATGCAAAAAGTGAACACTATAGTTTTTCAGACGCAACGACTTTCGGTTCCCCATCCTTATTCTAGAATAGCAAGGGCATAAAAGTAAAAAATGTTGTACGCATTCTACCACAGTTGGGCAGAATGAGCAACAAGTGTCTCCTGTTTTATACCAGATATCAATTACTAGGACTAGTGGCAGAGTATTAAACCTCAACTTCATACAAAGGCCACGTGCCATTGGATTCATGATATCCATCAAATAACTTTCACAGCCCCACATGGTTTTATACAAGAATAAACTCCAACCCACTGCCAATGTAAAGCAATCAGACAATCATTTGGAAGCTATTCAATCCCAAAAAGCTCTCCTGATAAGTTATTGTGCATTCCCAGCTACTTCCCATGGCGCAGACCAAATACAGCCCACATTCAAGGAGAGAAGTAATGATCTAACATGGACCAACCATCGGCCATCAGGGGGCGCATGGAAGGCAGCCAAACCTTCTGTCAGCTCTGGTGAAGCGGGACATAAAGGGTCTCTGAGCCTGCCCCCCTTTGCCCCCACACGGCCTGAACCGTGTGAACCCCCATTGAGGGGCGCACGCAGGGTGTCACTGCTCCAATTTTGGGACAATTGTTTTTACATGTTTTTATTTATTTGTCCATGATTCAGAAATTGAACCTTTACAAAATATATTTTGACAACATATATAACACAATTGAAAATGATCATCATGGTTATTTAAACATCAAACATACTTAAAACAGATGGTCGTAAAACAAGAGAAACCAAAAGTTACGAGCAAGGAATCATTGGATATCATGATGTGCCAATTCATTTTCTATATGTTTACAGAAGCCAACTAAGGCATAGGTCAGTGGCCTATGGTTCCCATTCATCATTCTTGCCCAAAGTGAATCGAGACAATCTTCATACACTATGTTTACAAATTTCATCAACATATTGGTTCTCTTGATTTTAAATTGAGTACAATATAAAATTTAATGTTTAAGCATTTCAGTGGGTTCTTCACATGAAGGGAAACAACATGTTTCATTCATAGCATCTTTTACTTTATTCCAATGTTTGGTCCTTTCACGTGTGTGATATAGATTCAATTTAAACCACATATAGCACGTTCTAAAGTGATTGCAGGGGAAGGACTCAATATAGTTATATCTAGGAACATGTTTTTTGGTATGAATGGAATATTTGGTGTACGTTTTGTATTTCTGTATTTGTGTAAGGGTTTTGCACCAGTCGTACTCATAAAGTTTTTTCTTAACATATCCCGGTCTTAAACACAAATCAACAATTGTGAGGTTTAATTCAACCAATATAGCCTGCATTTCACGCTGATATTGGGTGAGAGATGGAATATTATTCAATAGGAGATTTGATTTCAAGTCGACGTAGAGAGATTTAAACAAAGGAGAAAACATTCTAGCATGATCGGTCAGTTGTCTCCATTTCCTTCGCGAAGATAGTGAAATTATGCCTAATTTGTGTCTTATTACACAATTTGGCAAGGTCATTGGAAAATACATTGCTGATTTCAACAGAGTTTCTTGCAAACAATCCAAATAAGTATTCATGTCAGAAAGGCAAATGTCCAGGAGTGCAAGAGGACACTTTCAATCTTAAGAGTGAAGAAATCTATTAGCGGCACCAAGGAAAACTTGCAGTATTTTGCGTACATTTTTTTTAATTGAGAGAGCAATAGTCGGCTCTTTAGGTGCAATAATGAGAACCCAAGAGTTAATCGAATTGGTTTTAGAGATATAATAGCCCAAGTAAATTGTATTTGCAATCAATGGTATTGATGTTTTCACCAAATGCCATTGATAGCCTTTGCTCTTGTTTTTGATCCCAAATCACATTATGGCGGTTTTAGTAGGATTTGGGATCAAATTATGTGCTCTTGCACATTCTTTGAAAAGATGTAATTTTGTTTGTAACCCCATTGGAGTGGGGTCAAAGATAATAATGTCGTCTGCAAAGGCGAGCCATTGCAGATGTGAGGTGCAAAGTTTGACCGAAAATAGATTTCTATCACTCCAAGCATGGTCCAGATCTGACATGTACAAGTTGAGAAAGGAGGAAGCAAGGTTGCATCCTTGCTTCAGTCCCAAAAAAGGTCTTAATGGGTTCAGTGGTTCTCCCATCAGCAGAAATCCTGATCTTATATAAAGTATCCGTGTGCAATTTGACAAACCAATATATCAATTCAGATGGGATTCCCATTTTTACCTTTGTATCCCAAACAATATTATGGACAACACTGTCAAAGGCTGCAGGCATGTCAATAAGGGCAATGTAGACAGGATACAAGTTCTTAGATTTCGTCCAGTATTCACATGTGCCATTATGGTAGCGTTTAGGGAGGTACTCATTGCTTTGTGGAAACCTGCTTGAAATTTAGAATATAAGCCTTGTTCTTCAATGAACTTTTCCTACTCGTACATAAGGAGGATTGTGAAAGCTTAGCCTCTGTGTCAATCAGCAAGATGGGCCGGTAGTTTTCAGGTAAGGACGGGTCACCCTTCTTATAGATTGGAATTATATTGGAGGTCAGCCAAGAGCAGGGAACATTCTCAGTATAAATTACAGCCTGAAATTTGTTTTTAGGATTGAAGCCCAGAGATCTGGGTCAGTCTTATATACACACGGGGGTAGCCCATCGGGCCCTGCAGACTTTGAAAAGGATAATTTGTTAATAGCCCATTTTATATCGTTGATCGACCAGCGATACCGGTTCGTCTCGCTATAGCAAAGTGACAAGTTCAGTTTGCTCTTGAATTCTCATCAGGAAATAGAAATTTAGATGTGATATAATCACACCACGTTTTCTCAGGAATACAGTTCGGCATAGATGGTACATAGCGATTGTCAGCACTTTTTATGGTTTGCCAAATAGTTCTGGTATCATGTCTACATATTGCTTTAATCAAAGTACAATTGGCTTTGTTATGGCTCACGATGCGCACATGTCTCAACTTGTTTTTGTAGATCGGCAATATGCGTTTGCGCAATATTTGGTAATTGGGAGAGTGAAGTCCTCTATTTCTTAATCTCCTCAGTTCTTTGTTTTTTTCCCTTTTTAAAGTATTACAAGTTGGATCAAATGAATGAGGATGAACCTTTGTTTTATACTTAGAACAAAAGTATACAAGTGTAGTTTTTATCATTTAAGAGCACATAACCTCCATGTCAGTAATCAATTTGACTTGATCTAGCTTGATCTTAGCAATATTCATTGAAACAAACTCAACAAATGGTTTACACAATCCTATAATCCATCAAAGCGATATTGGCTGGTGATGAACTTCCGGGAAAACTAAAGAGGGATCTGGCTGTAACATAGGACACTCAAGTTCAAGAGAAATGGATAGCTGAGCGTGATCGCCATATAGTAACGGACTGATTGTTAAAGGAGTAACTATCGGTGTAATGTCATGCGATAGAAATATGAAATCTATCGTCGAAAAGTTAGAACCACGGCTCCATGTGAATTGGGAACCTTTTCCCATCATTTCCGCAACATCAGTATCCCAATCATGAAACTATGAATTCCAAATTGCACCTCTCATTTGGGAGGAGGCTTTGGCGTTGTTTGATTATGTTTCAAACCTTCTCCGACAGTCAGAGTTGAAATAACCTCCAATTATTATTTCACATTCACAAATCTCAGTGACCAATGTTTCAAGACAGTTATCAAGTTCATTTAGCATGGCATCAATTAGGGTGTTAGATGGGTTCCAATATAAGGTTATTAATAAGAGTGATTTGAGTTTCTTATTGTTCAAAGTCAACAATATGCACAGTAGATTATGGGACTCCCATACAAGTTTAGTTTGGACTCTCATGTTATTATTTACTGCAATTGCAAGTCCACCGGAAGGATGCCCTAATGACGTTCTCCTAGCTGGCAAGCAATATGTTGTGTAACCAGTAAGGATAAGGGAGTCAAGTTTCATAGTTTCCTGGAGCAATATAATTGAAGGATGCCTAGGGGAAGTCAACATACCAAACCAACTGATTAAATTATGAAACCCCACGAATTTCATGACATAACCTTTAATTCATCACTTCGCAGTGGCTATGTCAGACATGTTGGTGTTTTAGAAGTTAGGATTGATTTTAGCATATGTTCTAACCATGTGATGTCTTTATTTTTGGCTACAAGGTTCAGCAGTTCAACAACAGATGTATTTGTGTCAATGGCCCCGTTGATGGCTTGTGGGTTTGTTCCATCATTCTCAACAGCGGACGGGTGGGAGTACGATAAAAAATTCTTGAGCAGTGAGTTCATTGGCAAAGGTGGTTAATAAGAACCCTTGTTCCTTGATTTCTGCTCTACAAAACCAAATTAATTTCAAAATTGATTCTGAGGTAAGGTAACAGATCGACCGGTAATTATTCCATCTTGCAAATGAAACTCTCGAAATATCTTCTGTTTTAAGGATCCTTAATTGTGGAATTCGAGATAACAATGCAATCAGAAATGAACGATTGATTCGAGAGCTGCCAAGAAAGCTTGAGTTGCCTTCAAGGCTAATAATATGAACCTTCTCAGATGCTGACTGACGAGTAGGCGGAAGTGTTAAAACTGGAGCCTCACTAGGAGGTAGGGTGTTTGTAGGCATAAGGGAATTTATTTCTGGGTCATTGGGGATGGAGCAATCATATTAGTACTGTTGAAAGATATAGCCGCTGAAGCATTGGAAAGTGATTCTACAGAAATGACACCTTCCTGATTAGCTTAACTCAAGACATGCCAGAGTTTCAGCACGTTTGTTAGTAGTGTTACAGGTTGTTGGAACTTTGAGAATTTCCTTGCATATACCCGGCCCATGAAGAGATGTTATCTGATTATTTCCATTACTGGGAAGACAAGGTGTATCATTGCCAAGAGAGCCTGTTGCATTGGAAGCTTTTGAAAAGTTATCATCAATGGATAAAAAACGGGCTTTGCTCCCCCCATTGACTACCAGAAATGTTTGTTGTTAATTGAAGGAAGAGTATTAGCCATAAGTTGATCACTAAGTTGATCAGCTGTGCAGACTTCACCATAGGATTTCCTTTCTCGAACAAATGGCAGAGCCACAAGTGGTACCTCCAAAGTGGGTACTTTGTGCAATTTAGCGTCAGTCTCAGAGCGATCAATAGTAGTACGACTCCTTCCACTAACAGGGAAGTATCCATTGAGATTTATTTTATTCAGCTTCAAGGGTTGTTCAGATGTTTATATTTTTGATTCAGAGCTTTTGGAAGCACCCTTGGAATTTTTGGTGACATGCTTAGGGATCTCTCGAGGTCGGGTAATCTTAGGGCGATAATGTCTACATTTCCCAATGTGTTACATACTGGCACCTGGGGTTTATGATGCTTATTGGAAGCGGAGACAGTGTCAGTGCTCTTTATTATGGGAATTTGAGGCAGCTTGGTTCTCTTTAGAGAGCTGTTGTACATCAATGGGATTTTCGTGAATGCTTACAGTTGACATACCTGTGTTAAATGTCCCAGGAGCCTTGATGTTAGATGTCATATTGACGTCATTCTGTCTTGTTTTGCCATTTAAAAGAGCCTCTTTGCATCTTTTAGCGTAGCGTTTGATGGCTCGCAAGTGTGTTTTTTTGGCACGACGGGACAGAAAGCCTATATTTTCCTGAGGATCAGCACTAGTATTTCCACCTTGTTTCAAATGTTCCATTGCCTTTAAAAGGACTGAAGGGCTATCCGGGGGTTCAAAGTGTTACGTAAAGTTAGTAGAGTGTTGATCAATTGTTGCTTTCATCTCATCTATAGAGGTTTTCAACTCTTTCATCTCAACACCAATGTTACATGCACACAAATTAGACGGGGTAGAATTAGGCTCAGGTGGAAGGAGTAGAGGAGTTGTTATATCAGAAGAATGAATGACTTCTGAAGAATGTTGTGTGCTTTTATCGGCTGAGGACACTGAGAGATTAGGTGTCTGGGCTTTTACCAACTCAATTTTTTATGGATTCAGAGGCTAATATAAAGCCTTCAATCTGATCCCTTTTCGAACAGATCTGGCGCATTGTGTTTTTTTTTCCGCGAAGTTCTAGATGCGACAGATTGTGCCCTCTATCAAGGAGGTCAAGGATTTTAATTATTACCAGGAATGCGTGAAGAGACCTCCCTTCATTGTTCTCCAAGGAATGAGAACGTGAGGAGGAATCGAGACAAGAATATTTCATTTGCGGTTGACTTAAATCAGGAGAGTACAACAATTGGGCTGGGATATGTTGATATCAATGTCAATGGTATTGTTGATTAATTGAACCATTGAGGGGACATTACAAGGTTGAGTTTTTGGGGGGATCTTCCACTCCGGCAGCCTTGTGACAAGGGGAGTCAGCACACTTATAGAGTGGCGCACTTGATTGCACAAGGCTGCCATATTTCGAAGATCAGATTCAAACAGGTCATGAGTACAAGAGCGGGTGGAGAAAGATCTTGATCGAACACTTGCCCCTTCACCTCCCCTCCCATTCTCGATACTCGTTGCGTCTTTGTGATGAGGTGAATCAAGGTCAGGGGAGAACAAAGAAATTGTACATTCAGCAGAGTGAATCTGCGCAGTGTGTGATGAAAGAACCAAAGAACATGGTTTGAGGGAGTTTGATGGAGGGTGTTCGGGTATAGTGAGATCAATTTAAGAAGTCCTTCCTGCTCAGATCATCGAGTTTATTGTTGAACTCGTGATGACCGCTGGCGTAACTTTGTTGCAGCGACCGCTGCGCAGACCACTCGCCAGGTTCACAACATGACAGACCGCTATAAGCAGCAAACACCCAAAGACATAATAGTGTCAGGCCACAGATTGATAAGGGATTGTTCGGGGAACACAGAGGGAACAGCAGACACAAAATGAAGCAGATTTGCCTTACGGTTCCGCTTCGAGCGAATTAGCCACTGTAAGAAGTCATGTGTCAAATGCTCACCGCCAATATCCACCCGGATTTAGGTAGCGCAGAAAGGGATAATATCTATAGCTATGGGCTATGAGCACTACATCAGATGTAAAAAGGGAAAAATTAAAATATAAAAACGGGCAAAGCCGGTGAGCGGGCGAACTGGCGAACAGCGAACAACAAACAGCGTAGACTTATGCGTGGACTTGATGCGCGCGCACTGATGCGTGCGCGCTGATGCGCGTGGCACAGCCTTTTTAAGGTATTCTGGGAAATGGAGGCGGGGCCACCTATAAAAGGTAACATAAACATTGTGAAATCAGTGAGTTCAGTAAAGTAGGATGCAGATATACAACTGTAAAGTGTTAATGTCCTTTCAAGTATTTGTACCAGTCAAAGTACAAGTAAAGTCCAATTGAACAAATCAAAGGATCCAGGAGCGTATCCAGCAGTGTGACGTCCCAGCAAACAGCATAGACTTATGTGTGGATGTAATGCGCGTGCGCAGATGCGCGCGGCACGGCCTTTTTAAGGTGTTCTGGGAAATGGGGGCAGACCACCAGTTAAAATCCAAGTAAAGTCCAATTGAACAAATCAAAGGATCCAGGAGCATATCCAGCAGTGTGACGTCCCAGCAAACAGCGTAGACTTATGCATGGACATGATGCGTGCGCCCATTTTGGTACAATTCCGCCCATGGATGGCAGAGCTTTCAGCAGGGTGAGGCGGGAGAGGAGACAGCCCCAGCCCACGGTGGAGAAACCAAAAGTAATGCATGAGGTCCGATGCAGAGCGGACTTCGCGGGAGGAAGGCTGAGGCAGGGCCCAACACCCTGCACTACCAGCACAAATAGAGAGGAGGGGGTCATGGCGGGATCAAGTGGGGAGGACCTGGCACCACCCCTGTAAGGAAAAGAAGCAGGGTGGGAGGACTCTCCTGCTAACGCCGGCACCCCAACCCTAGGGAGGAGGACTGGTTGGGCACTGCAGCCTGCCAAAGTGAGGAGCCCCGAAGTGACCCGGAAGGGAGCTCATCCAGTGAGGAGCCACGAGGAGGGGACTCCAGGGGCCAACAGACAGGGCGCCTGCCCCAAGCCAACAGGCAAGGAGCACATAGTGAGTAGGAGAAAGTCTCCGGGGGACCTCACTGCCACTCCAGATGGAGAGCAAACAAACAGAAGTCAAGTGGAGCAGGCCCGCCCCCAGGTGGGACAACCAGAGAGGCCCCAGGGGCGGCAGCCCCTCAGACCAATGGAGTGAGCTGACCTGGGGAGCAGGACGTGAGTGGCCCCTGCCCCCGGCGAAAAACATTTGACTGAGTGACCCCCCCCCCCCAGATGGATACCTGGGTTGGTCTGCCGGGGAATTATAATGGAACCCATCAGAGAAGGCACAGAGCCAGTAGTCAGTGACAGGGACAGAACCAACGCCCACCCCAGGGTGAACCAGATCCCCCACCACCCAAGGATATGCAAAACAGAGGAGAGAGAGAGGGCACTGAGGTGTGCTGGCCCGACCCCTGGACCAGAACGGAAAGGAGTGACGACATAGTGGCGAAGGGGCGAACAAGGCCAAGCGGTGGAGGAGCTGGGGTGATGCAAGCTACTCAGCTGGGGAGACCTGGCCACGGCGGCAGAAAAGACCAAGGAGACGCCCAATAACAGGCACAGAGACAAGCCAGGGGTGAAACAGGAGATAGTCCTGAGGGCCAAGAGCCTCAGCTCAGTAAGCAGAGATGGCACAGGAAGGGAAGGGGGTCTCCCCGAGCATACCAGAGACCCTCGCCAAAAAAACACAGAAAGCCCAGAGCAGAGCCGTAAGATTCTGAAATGAGAGTGAGACCGCAGATGATGCACAGACCCTGGGTCGAGGAGTTTCCCCTCCCCCAGCCCATGAGCTGGAGAGACACTCTACAGAGATTCCAATTTACAGATGGGGACCGGGCAGAGGCAGGCCTGACCCCCGATGGCCAACATGGATGGGGACCCAGCAGCCACGAAATCTGATGTCGCAGTCCTGATGCAGGAGATCAGGAGCATTAGATCAGCTCTGGACCAAAGACTGGATAAAATGGACCAGAGACTTCTGTCAGTTGAAGACAAGATCCAAAGGGCAGGAGCCAAGAAGGCATCAGTGGAGACTCTGGAACTCCAAACGGGAGTGAGGCTGGCAGAGCCCGAGAAGAGAGAGGCAGAGGCTAAACTCATACTAGACGATGAAGGCGGCAAAAATCTGGGGAGAGACTGTGTTATAAATATATGTATAGAGGTAACAGGATTTTTGGGGATAAGAAAGAAGAGGAGCAGTTTCCTCAAATCCTGTTTCCAAGAGGGGCCGGATGTATATGCACTAAACTCCAAATATAGGGGTATTATTTAAGGACACCTGAGGCAAGGCCAAGAAAAAGAGTGGGTATCAAACTCCAAAATGGGGTAAAAAGTGAGATAAGATACATTTACTTAGATGGTAAAGGAAGGCATATGCAGAAAACTTAAAAGTGCACATGCGAATGGGGTTGTAAATATGTCAGTATAAAACCTGTATTGTGTCTAGATTAGGAGATATAAAACGATAAAAAAAGATGATCATCAGATTTACAAATAAAGAGATTGATGTCAATCAGGAGGGTACAAATCAAAGGAGAATAATAAAGTGGTTAATACATTGTTTTATGGTAATAAGCAGTGATTGATGGTCCTGCTCAAATTATTAAGTGTGGTGAACTTGATAAAACAAATAAAGTAATAAAAGATTTGGTAAGTATTGACAGTCGAGATCGACTTTTCATCATTGGGAACACTCCTCTTTTACACCTATGCAGGATACTGCCGAGATACACACCCAAGATGAGACAGTATCATGCAGAGTGCGTAAGAGGCACGACTAATAATACACTCATGCCGTGGCCTCAAGAGTGTTCATTGTCAAAAACATTACTGCAACATATGACAACATATTTGCATGCTACATACAGGGGGAAGAAGTTACAGAAAAATATGTCAGTTTTAGAGTTGTGTAAAATGTGTCAGAGTGAGAAAGAAGATCTATCTGAGAAGGAGTGGGTGCTTAATCAGCATAAGGACATGGATATAATGCCTTTGGGTCATCCTTCCTCTCCTGAAAGAAATTCCTCTTTCCCCTTCTGAAAACAAGAGCACAGATACTGAAGAACAGGGATGTGATCCTTTAAGGGAATCAAAAGCAGCAGCAGGGTATGTTAATCTGACATACAAGTCCCATGCTTTTAACAGTGTGGATAATGCAGAAGAGAGTAAAAGTAGAGATCTCAAAAATATGCAAACAAGTGATGAAAGTAAACAGTGTGATGAGGGAAAGGACAGACAGAACAGACAGATGGAGATAGTGGAAGAGGCAAGGAGACAAAGGGAAGTAAAAGATAAAGCTAAGTGAGTAAAAATAGTACAGAATTAACGGATTTAAGGACACATATTACTTAAGTTAGATGATAAGGGTATTGATGGGGTTTGAGAAAGGGAACAAAGAGAAGAGCGGGAAAAGAAAGAAAGAGAACACGAGAGAGCATACAAAGAAGAGAAGGAAATGGAGAGGATATCGAAATAAAGAGAATGCAAGTACGCATGTTTCAAAAAAGGCAAGAGGAAGAAGAGAAAAGAGAGATGAGACAAAGGGAAGATGAGTTCAACAGAAGTAGGGGACTAAAGGATGATGAGATAGATGATCAATTCCACAAAAGCATGGTGCTGATCGAAGCCCAAGAACAATTTGCAGAAGATAGAGGGTCCTTTGAGCCCAGCAGGGAGCTGCAAGGTATAATGAGGATACAAACGGGCTGATGAACATGAAGTAGAAAACATAGGGAAGAGGATTTCGGATTTATATAAGCAACTGAGAGACTGAGAATAAAATCCAAGAGGATGTTGAAGGATCTTTATCAAGGGTAACAGGAGGAGGGTCATGTGACGTATTAACAGATGAATATAGAGCTCTGTCTTTCAGTATAGTAGATTTTGATGCTGTGGAAAGGGATGAAAGTCTTACAAGCTGGGGCATAATGATGTCAGATGAAGAAAGGGAAAAAACAAGAAAGTGTGAAGAGATGGCGCATGTGGTTTCCCGAAAGATTCAATTGTATAGAAAGGGGTAAAATGGTCATACTTAGAGGACCCTAAGAAAAAAAACACCAGAACTGCCATTCGACCACATGCATGGTCGCACAGAGCAGGGGATGTATCCCTGTCTAATGTAAGCAGATTAAGGTCACTACCAGGATGGAGACAAATGGGCACAGGCGGGTATGATCACGGATCACGGTTTTCACAATGCCCATTATAAGACAAAGGGGCAGGACAATCACAATATATTCCATGGCCACACATGGATAAGGATAATTTGAAATGCCAATTACTAGTTTTACATTAGGTGCAGAAAATGTGATATATGAGTTAGAAAGAATGACATCAGGAATGACGTTAGCTATAGGTAACATAAAAGTGCTTCTAGCAGCCATCCTAGAGGTGAGGGCTGATGACATTTGGAAGCAACAGTGTATTCAGGTATAAATGCACCAAACATGACACACAATGGAGCACCATTTAATAATTGCAGAGCAGATGTATGGGGAGCACTCCGAGTACAATATCCCGATACATCAGATATGGATGCGATCATGACTAGGAAGATGGGCGAGGATGAAGATCCTGTTGCCTTCATTCAAGATATTCAAGAGAGATGATGTCAAGAGATGAGGGATCCATAGGATAAAACTGTGGCATTATTTGCCCACATTTTATATCAAGAATGGCCCGAGCCAGTGCAAAGGCAGATGAAGAAACAGGTAGGGATGAAAGCGAAGCCATTGGCAGAAATACAAATGCTGTGTACCATTGCCAAAGAGAAGAATAAGAAGAAAGACGAGAGTATAAAGCATGAGGAAGCGAAGTTAGTTCAGAATACATTGACAAAACTAGCCGTAGAGGGAGTGGTATTGATGAGTAATGAGGGTGTAGCCACACAACAGATTCAACCAGTGCAGCAAAGTAATGTAGTATATCCTATGGATCAGAGTGGGTACAATGTTTGGCCAAGAGGAAGAGGAAAAGGACCCAGGGGAGAAGAACCCTCAGGAACAAGGAGGATTTAATAACAGACAGCCGTAGCAATGCTGGAATTGTGGATGAATGGGACATTCAGCCAGAACATGTAGAAGTAGAGTGGGTATGCAGAAAAACTGACAAGCTGCAAGAGGGGGAGTGGGCTGTGTTCCACAATATAATACAGAAGCACAGGAGTATTATGTCCAAGATTACACACAGAATCAGCCACGTGCACCACAAACATAGCAAGCTCCATTACAAATACAATTTCCACAAGGACAATCACAGCATGTGCCTATGCAATCCCAACAGATTCAGACCCAGCAAGCACAGACACAACAGGCCATGGTACCACAATGGAACACAAATGTAGGAATACCACAAACACCTGAACATAAACTAGGGAGTGTGACTGTGGTAGGAGGAAATCCGTTCACATGTACAGAGATGAATTAATATCCATAATAGGACAGCCCACAGCACAACCTGATGTGTTCAATAGTATCAGTGACACCGGACCCCCAAGAGGAACCAAGGATCAAGGTAATGATAGGAGGCTAGACATTTTCGTTCCTTGTTGACACTCAAGCAACTCGTTCCTGTGTCCATGAGGGAAAATACCCAATGTTTGGCATTGCCGTGAATTCACAGGGATTTGCTTGGGTGATGGATTTAGTTCCTTTTACAGACGAATTACCGATCTCTAAAAGAGAACACAACATGTCAGTGTCCTTATCATATTCTCGGCAGACACGAGTTAACATATTAGGACATGACTTGACAAAACTTAACATAACAATATTTTTTACTGATGAGGGAATAGTTTGTTCCACTCCTGGGATACATTATATGAATGTGAGCAAATATATATTAGTCTTCACAGGCCTGGAAGCATTATGAGGAGTTCCTTTAGATGTAGAAGTATTTTTGTTTGGAGTGACTGTTTTCTTATCATGGTTACCGAAGTTGGTAGGGAAGATGTTGAGAATGCTTGAAAAGGTTTTGTTTAGAGCACAAATACCTATGGATGATGAAGAAGGGCATGTTGTCCCCTTAGAGCTAGAAGCAATAGTTGTCAGAGAGGAAAGGATGGTTGTCCATAGAACAGATGGTGAGGGGAGGGTTGAGAATAGTGATAGACTTTGCTGAAGGATACAGATTGACAGACTTGACAGCCAAAGAGCTTATTAGGGATGATTATTCAGATGATGAATTAGTCTCACTTATTGGATTAAAGTGGAATATATTGAAATACCATAGAGAATGGTGATGGTAAAAACAAATCAGTCATTTCTCCAGGAAAATTTGGAGAAAGTGCCAAATATTGTATGGATCACCAGTCTATATGACATAGGCCTATTGAAAGGAGTAGGAGCAGTTAAAATCAAGCTTAAACCAGGAAAAATGTTGCCACCAGCAAAACCATGTCCCATGTCCCGAGAAACAGATTAAGGTATATTCAAGTCCATTTCCACTTTAATGTAGCTGGGAATATTGGTGCCATCTGATTCCCCTTGTAACAGAGCTGTGTATCCAGTGAAGAAATCAACTGGAGGGGTCATGTAGATTTGTTTAGGATCTTCACCCTAAACAATATTATTGAAGCAGAGTTTCCTTTAGTTCCAAATCCTGTCATGATATTATTTAACATTCCATTTAAGGCTAAATAATTTACAGTTATAGATCTAAAAAAAAGTGTTCTTCTCAATTCCCCTCCGTAAGGACTCACAAGATTTGACTTCATTTTCGTATAGTAATATTCGCCTGAAACACACTTGTTTGCCCCAGGGGTACTGTGATTCCCCATCAATCTTTAAAAGGGTCCTTCAGATAGACATTGGTAATGTACAGCTCAAGAATGCAATAATTCAGTCTGTAGATGGAATATTGGTGTGTAGTGAGACAACGGAAAGGTGCAGAGAAGACTCAGTGTGACTCATGACCATATTAGCAGAGAAAGGATACAAAGTGGACAAAGAAAAGTTACAATATTGTCAAGAAGAGGTCCTGTACATAGGATAGCAAATCTCTCAGGAGAGGTGACAAGTTACACCTGAAAGAGCAGAAGCAATTATGAAAACTTCAGAACCTAAAACAGTGAGGGAAATGCAACAGTCTTTAGGCCCATATAACAATTGTAGTGCCTGTGTTTTCAATTACAGCACATATATTCAACCACTTTTAAAAGAATTTAAAGAAGCACACGTAGACAAAAGTCAAATCACATTGACAGATGAAATGACTGAAGGATTTGAGGAATTTAAAAAGAAAATTAGTACAGACTCTGTGCTAGCAATTCTAGACTATCATGTAGAATTGTACTTATTTTTTCATTCAAAAGTCACAACAGCAGTCCCTGCACATAAAATTAGATTAGGACATGGGCATAAACCATTGACTCATTACAGTGGGACTTCAGATCCAGTTATGAAAGGGTATTACCCTTGCGAGCAAGCTGTAGCTGCAGCTGCATTTGCCATTGAAAAGGCTTAAACTATGACAATGGGGTGTTCAGTAGCATTATTAGTTCAGCGCGCATTGCTTGCCATTCTAGAGAAACCCAAAAGTACATTGACCACACAAAGAGCATATGGGTATGAGGTAATTATCTTTAACCCTGCAATTAAAATTGTTAGATCTAGAATATTGAATCTAGCAACATTCACATCGGAACCAGTAGAGGAGGATGATTATGTACATGACTGCACAACATATAAAGAACTTTATGATGATATTCCCTGTGTTCGAGAAAATGCTCTCGTCGGCGGAGGGAAAGACCTTTTTATTGATGGGTTTTGAAAAATGTATCAAACTAATGGTGAAAGGCTGAACTGAGAGGGTGAATTTGAAGTAGTTACAAGCACGAGATTGCCTTTGCATTGCTCAGCTGCAGAATTATCGCTGCACTCAAAAGATATGAGGATGAGGAAGTGATGGCGTACTCTGACTCCACCTATGTGATGTCAACTGTGCACGCAAGTTTGTCACACTGGAAAGGAAGGGGCTTCCTCCACGCAGACGGCACTCCAGTACAACATGCAGCCCCATTGGATAAGCTTATTGAGGTATTAAGACTCCCATTGACTATCACTGTCATAATATATGGCTGATCAGACCCTGGCATGGCTAACCTCCTTTCTCTCGGACTGCACATCCCAGGTGGAAATGGGGCCCTTTCTCTCATCTATAATTTTTGCTACTTGTGGTGTCACTCAGGGATCTAACTTATCCCCCTTCTTTTCAATTGCTACATGGCCACCCGGGCCCCTAGGATAACCACTTTCACCTCCATCTTTCAGTGTTATGCAGATGACAAACAGCACTTTTTCAGGCTACCCTCAGCAGGGTACCTACCTAGCAGAGGTACAACCTACATTCTTTCTCCCAGCTCTGCAACCCCAAACTCCCCTGTGCATCTCCTCACTGTACCTGAAAACGCCCGCTCAGACTGTCCTGCAGATCATTCACCCACAGCTAGCACCTACTTAGCAGAGTTAAGCCCAATATTCTTCCTCCTGCACCTGCTTCCGCAGCCCAACCCCTGAGTACCACCTCACGGAGCCTCAACATGGCCTTACCTGACAACAAGACCACTTTCATTTGGCAATGCTCACTTCATCCATTAGGGATAATTGCACATATGACACCTAACATAGCAACCCCTGATGTCGTCCCTTCCTCCCTTGGGCCTCATCAGTGAGGATTAGCTTGGGTGTCTAGGCTCAGCAGGCAAAGTCCCATGTCTGGGCATAACCGCCCCACTCAGGATGACTTACCCTTACTTCATCGCCATCACTGAATCCTGGCTCACTCCTACATCTGGCCCAGCTCTATCTATCACAGTACCATCAGGATATACTATAATCCAAGAAGATAGACCCACAGGCAAAGGAGGAGGAGTTGCCTTCATTCACAAAACCACACTGGCCCTCCGACCTATAACCCCCATCTATACCACACTGCAAAATCATCTCAGCCAAACTCGACTGTTCACCTAATTCCACCATCACACTTCACCTAGTCTACTGGCCACCTGGCCCTCTAGCATCATTTGAAGAAGACCTTACCCAACTACTACAGACCAACTTAAAACCATCTACCCAGCTGATCATCCAAAAGTGATCTCAATCTAGGTTACAATGAACCCAGGGACTCAGAAGTGCCATCCCTTATCAAAATCATGACTGCCTTTAGATGTACACAACTTGTCCACGAGCCTTCCCATATACATGGCCGAACACTTGATTGGATACTCGACCATAATTGTAACATCTCCATCCTCTCTAAAACACCTTGCCCTTGGACTGACCACCATTGCATTAGCTTCTCTATCCCTATCCCTCCGAGCCGCCCAGAAAGGCTTAGGCCATTGCCCCCTTTCATAGCTCCAAGCTCCCGCAATCTGACAAATGAGCACCTACTCCCATTGCCTTCCCCCCACATACCCACAAACCTAGACACCAAGGGACTTGTTGCTCACTACAACACTATGCTTACCAAAGCTGTCAAGACCCTCGCCCCACTCAAGCCATGTAAATCCAAGAACTCTAAGCATAGGAATCCCTGGTTCACAGCCAAACTAGAATCTCTATGTGCAAAAAAATAGGCTGCGGAAGCCACCTGGCAGACACCCCTCACGAGCCAAAACAAAGCACGATTCACAGAGGCAGCAGACGTTTACAAAGTAATCTACAAATCTAAAGCAACTACCTACAACACAAGAATTACCGAAGCTGCTTCAAACATCCGAGAATTGATCTCCATCCTAAGAGAATTAGAATCCCTCATCACTCCTCTCTCTAACGTCACTAAAGACACTACCTGGTGCAACACAATTCAAGAAACCCTAACAAATAAAGTCACACAACTTGAGGTTAAAATTAAAGCTAAACTCGTCAACTACTCTGCAAATGGGTCAGGTCATCCCCAGAACAATCCAAACCCCATCGCCCAACCGTTCAAATTCAAACCGATTTCAGAGCCTGATTTAGCTATCATTATCGCAGGCCTCAAGCCAACCCGCTACATGGGTGACATCTGCCCTGCCACTTTGGTAAATGAATGTGCAGACCCTCTTATCCCCCTTATCACTGCCATTGTAAACTCGTCATTACATTTCTGCACCATCCCAACCTGCCTTAAAGAGTCATGGATCACTCTGCCTCCTCGAGAATCCTTCCTTGGACCCCACTATCCACACCAATTATAGACCTACCACCACAGTGCATTTCCTTCTGAAAATCATTGACAACGTAGCTTATAGCCAAATCCAAGCCTTCTTAGAAACCTACCATATCCTCAGCCCTCGCCAGTCCAGCTTCCGCCATGAGATTGAAACAGCAGTCCTGGACCTATCAGCAGTCTTCGACTTAGTCAACCACCAAACCCTCTATAGATACCTCACTAAGGTTGCAGCAACCCCTAGCCCCCGCCCCAGAAACAGTAAACTGGTTGATTCCTTCCTGGCCAACAGATCCTCCAGTGTCTTCTCCGATGAAGCATCAGCCAAACCCACTCCCACTCAAAACATTATGAATAATCCCCTGCACCTTTGAATTATTCATAATCTTTTGAGTTATTTTGACACATTGAATCATATCTGTTATGAACACAGGTGTGAGCTGCATCAATTATCATTTTGACAATTTGAAGAACACCAGACCAAAAAGTGACAAAAGGCAGACACTGATACACTAAACACCTGGGGTATCTATAGTATATCCCTGGACTTGTACTATTGCATAAACTCCTGCATCCAAAAGGTAAAACAAATACCAAACAATAGTACAAAAGATGACTACTTACTTAATGGAAACCACACATTCCCTATTGATATTAGAACAACTAAACAAATTTGATCCAAATCTGACTCTATTCACGTTAGATGAACAAAGCCTTCATATGTTTATTCCACAAAGTGAAGGACTTGATGCCCTGGAATTGGCACTTCTGCAAGAAGATCATTTCCAATCCAGTAAAATCTTTACAATCAAATTGGCCAAAATGATCCTATACAACAATTACTTCTGATTCCAAAATGACCATTATTTGCAAGTCTCTGGGACTTCAATGGGGTTTTCGATGGCCCTGGTGAATGACAACCTATTCATGCATGTTTTTGAGACCAAACATATCTTGAAGCATCCTATTTGGAAATACAGACTCTTTGAGTGGAATAGGTATATAGATGACATCTTTGGGATCTGGAAAGGACCAACAGATGAATTATTAACATTCCTTACATATTTCAATGACTTGCAACCAAGAATCAAAATCACACTGGAAATGAGTACTCCACGTGTTCATTTGCTTGATGTGTTGGTTACACCCAGTGACGATAAACTAAATTCCACAATCTACCGTAAATCAACAGATGTCAATAATACCTTACACTACGCAAGCTACCACCCACAGCACCTCAAGAACAAGCTTCCACTGAGCCAATACATGAGAATATGTAGTATAATTGAAGAAAAATCTAATTACAAAGATGCTACAGAAGATGTCACCAACAGATTCAGTAAAATAGACTATCCAGCAATAATTTTAGAAGAGGCCGTAAGGAAGACAAACATTAGAACCAGGAACAATCTATCAACACCCAAGACACAAACAGGGAACCCACCGTTTGTTCACTTGATGAAATCATCCAAACAAAGTGGACAAATAAATCGGCTAATTAAGAAAAATTGGAACATCAGAAGATTAGAACCACAGTTGACTAGACTGTTCCCTAAACTTCCCATGATATTATACACACGAGGGAGAAACATGAGAGAGAACCTGGTTAAGGCAGAAAATTCATCCAGACCAAACCTTAGTATGGTATATTCCAATGTCTACACTATGGACACTGTAATAACATACAAAGAGGTGACCATGTGAGACATCCCTATAGTGGCCAGAAATGTAAATTGCGCAATTTTGAAACAGGTGCCTCCACATTTTTTATATATGGTTTCATCTGTCCATGCAGACATTAGTATGTGGGCCATACCATCCATAAAATTAAAGACAGGATCACAGAACATAAATCCAACATCAGACTAAACAATCAAAAATCACCAGTGGCAGGGCACTTTAATCAAAAAAGATTGTTAATTGCCCAGTTTAAAATTGTAGTGCTAGAATTAGTAAAGACTCCCCCTAGAGGTGGAAATACACCAACATTCCTTTCCAAAAGAGAGATGTGCTGGATTCACAGACTAGACTCTATGAATCCCACTGGACTCAACAAGGAATTCTCACTCACTCCTTTTCTTTAACTACCTAGATTTACATTGATGTGAAGCCAATATGTGCTGATATGCGTCCCAACTATGGGCCTCATTACACGGTAGGCGGTAACCATGGCACTATTTGCGCCATTGTTGCCGTTGGTATTTTACCGTGTCCGCCTTGGTGGATGGCGGAATTACCGCCCTACTCCAAGGTGAGCGGGGGCGGTAATTCCCCATTCACCAAGGCCCTTCCCCATTCCCATTTTTATCCCCATAGGGCATAATGGGAATGGGGAAGGCGCTAATTACGGTACCGCAAATTGTGGTACCGTAATTAGCACGAAGGTCCCTTTGCGGCACCCTACTTTAACGGCTGGTAAAACCAGCCGTTAAAGTCGGGTCCCGCAAAGGGAACTCGTAGTAAGGCGGTAAGGGTTAACGGTCACCGGTAGCATTACCGGTGACCGTTAATCCTTACCGCCTTCTGTGTAATGAGGCCCTATGTCTTGTTGAAGCTATTATGTTTTATGAATGATGTATGTACAACAGCACATATTCTGTAATGTAATGACAGAGTGTCAATGAGTGAGACCTAACTACGATATAGACCCCATAACATGAGATTTGATTATTGTATCCTTACTTGAATATTTATGTGTGAAATGTATATATTCAAGACACTTGGACTAATGCGAAACATTCACAAATGTGAATTGCATACATCCTTCACTGAAAGAGTGGATCCACATGTTAGATCAGCATACTCAATGATGTAGGCTATTAAGACTAACACGCTCATTATTCTTTGCGTAATTTAGAGGTACGATATGATATGATGATATGATACCCAGAGGTTTCTAAGCGCAGACCCGGGGATTGAACCTGTGGTGCTCCGTGTTGTCTTGCTTCCTGTCAGGAATATGGGATGGTGGAGGCGAAAGAGGTGTTTAAAGCTTAAAAGAGCTTAGTATTGGTATATGGGCTGGAAAAACTACATTTCCCAGCAGCCCTTTGTCATATCGTAGTCCTTGCTGTGTGCGTTGGCCAGCTGTCTGTAATTAACAACAGCTTATCAAGGGCCAACGGCGCAAGGCAGGTGTGGCTTATTGTTTCCACGAGGCAAAACCATGCCGGAGGTTCACGCGGTCCAGCGCCCGCTTACAGCAGGATTCAGGAATCTTGGCAGCACACGGAGAACTATGCGGTCCTAGAAATTACGCACGGCTAAGCACATGAATCAAGAAGACTCGCGCTGCTTCATTAAAGCTCCGCTCTTCTACCGGCGCGGACACTACGAGCGGGGTCGCTCTCATTTCCATCAAGGCGTCATTGTTTCCCGTCTGGGACGGCTTGCGAGTCTCCCAGATGCATAGATAAGTGCTCAATGCTTTGGTTCCTTTTCGTGAATTAACGTGGGGCAATGTTTGCAGGACTTCTTTGAGCATATTATATGGGTCGAACTCTTGATTAGACCAGGTCTGAGAATTACTGAATGTTTGATACTAAGGAGGAAATCAGCGGTCACGCTGTACAACATACAGTTTATCATTGGGGCCTGTTACCTCATTATTTATGTGTGTTGGAGTTCATTCTATGTGGGTGTTGAAAATCACACCTTTGGTCCTACATGTTTTATGAGTGTTTATGTTGCTTTGGCTTGCCCAAAAGGGCCATGTGTCATGTTCTTCATGTTGGGCAATCATAGCCCATGAGTTTGTTTCATTCACGCTTGCTTATATGTATTCCATGTCCTAGTAATAACTACATGTGCCTGTATCAAGAGGCTATTAGAGAGAACAATTACACTATCTAAGGTACTTATTCAGCCTGTATTAAGGGGGCATATTGGTGATCTATGTGTGTGTTATGTTTCATGGTTTACCATATTAGACAGTGTAGGGTTTTTCCCTGTTTATTCCCCCATCCTATCCACTGTAGATTTTTTCCTAACCCTCTATCCGGTTTTCCTTAACCTCCCCATCCCCGTCCACAACCTCTCCCTAACCCTCTTCCCCCCATTGGCTGCCATGTGGTATCCTGTGTTTTGAATATCAGGTATCTGTGCCAACCACGGGTGGAGGGTCGACTTCATTTGGCTTCTGGGGTTCGGGGGAGAGTGTCGACACTTTCCTCCCCTATGGTTTTTTGGACACTTCCAAGGCGAGCATGTTGACGCTGAGCTATCCTCCCGAGACATACATGATGTTCACTATGTTCAACTTTCTATGCCTGTATGTAACTAAACAGATACATTTAAGAACAATTATATGATTTTGGGACAAATCCTCCAATTCAAGTATGTTTTCCCTCAGAGTACATTGCACTGATTCAACAATAAAGTTATGGGTTCTCCTGCTGTTTTTTACAGGCACTGCAATGGACACCCAGACAAGATGTCAACCTTTGTTTACATATGACATTGGCAGGTATATGTGTGCACCAAACATCATAGACAAAAGTACTTTTTGAATGTTAGGGCCCCTTCTATAGGGCTACATGTATGGCCTTTCAAGCAAGATTCGATGTTTGTTTACATATGACGTCAGCACGTTTCTGTGCACTCCAAACTTCATTCGTAAACAGCCATTTTTAAGATTAGAGCACTTGCAGCTCTTATTCAGAGGACTACACTTACAGCCTCAGCTTGCCGGTAGGTAAGTATTATCTTTCCTTGAGAACACAGTGTTGTCACTTTTCATAGTCACCTAGTGGACGTATCTCTTTACTTTTCAGTCACTCGCACATCATACCGATTACCACCACATACCTTTAAGAGGTACGACTTTGATTTGCAACAGTTTGTAATTAGTAACGTTGGTTCCCATGCCGCATCGTTAGAATTTTATTGGACATTTATACATTAAGCATGTCCTACTGGCTTTCGTCCTGAGAAGTAGCACTAACCTGCAAGATTGAACCTTTTCTCACCTGTAAATGTATGTTCCCGCTGTGAACCCACCATTAGACTTAATTCATAAGCATTATGACATCTGAAACATTAATGTTTTCCCATAGAATTTACAACTCCAAAGACGTCCTCTTGATGTGACACATGTCTAAAACTACATATTGCCTACCTGAGATTCATCTCGTGACTTTTCAACAAGGTGAGCCCTATTTACCCTATTCAATTGGATGACATTTCTCTCAAATGACTCATTGATTTTTATGTATAACTGACACACTAACTGGCTTTTTTTATTTTTTTGTAGATATGAGTTGGAAGTTTGAAAAACATGACATTCTTGAACCATTTGCTCCTGATGAAGGGATCATTTATCCCAAAACCTGTAGAGATCAATTTTAACCACACATGGATTTATTTCGACCACTGTACTCATCGTTCTCTGAATATCTTTGATATGGAAATGTGATGATTAAATATTTAAAAATTGATACAAATTGATTTGATAAATTTGAACATACACTACTTGATTGCTTACCATAGAGGACAACCGTTCTGACAATGGCAATAAAATTTGACTGACTATAATGTCAGAACATTAGGGGCACGGGGGAGGCAAGTGTTCACCAATTTAAGACATTTGTGTTTTTCGCTCTTCAAATCGTCACATTGTTTCCTTTTTTTTCTTTGCACAGTGTTTACTCATTGGTGTTGGGTGTGCACAGGGAAGGTTTTGCTTATGTTAGCAAAATATGTTGCATTTTTTCAATGGTTGATGTTAGTTTTTGCATTTACTTCAAATGGTAATGTCCATGTATGTCTATCTTTTCATGAAAAGTAATTCATTATTTTTTTCCCAAAAAGTTTTCTGATTGATTGATAGTTGTATTTTTATTTCATAAATCGTTAAAAAAAATGCATATTACACGGCCTGTGGTAGCGGCCCTGTAGTTATGGTTAAGTTGCTGAACCCATAGGCAGGGCACTTTTTGGGTGGCTTATAACTTTGTCCCCCTAAACAAATCCTCACATAACTTTGAAAAGAAAGTATATGGCCCCGTCAGATTGATTTTGTCAATTTTGGTGAGGTTTCGTGCAGGGCGGCAAAGGTATAGGGGGGCCCAAAATGTATGTTTTTTCCCATATACCCAATGGAAAAAAATGTTTCTCATGCCTACAACCGAAACTACTGGACAGATTTTCACCAAATTTGCAGCAGCAGCGGCGGCGGCTTGGTACCGTAAGTAGGAAAAAAAAGAAAATGTGTGATAACTGGGTTTGGTCCGTGAACTCACTTCCCTGTTCGGTCCGTGGACAGGCCTTCGATTGGTCCAGGGGCTGGTGTGATGTCCACGCACATCGGACGTGCCCTCTGATTGGATAGTGAAAAGAGTGTAGTGCATCAGATTTTTGGAAACGCCCACCATGTTGGATTCACGGACATCCGCTGGTGTCCGCGATCATCCCAGTAAAACATATTAAAAAACACAACATTGCACTTGCCAAACTAATGAAACAATCTCTGGAGGGGGCAGGGGTGTTGAGGATGGGATGGGATATGACCTTAAAAAAATGAAAAAACTGGTGTTTTTTCAACTCCGATACCTGCGAACAGCCCGGATAGCCGGGGCAGTCCTGTGATGTTCGTGAACATCTGAGATGTTCGGGGACATCTATTCCTATTTCTGCATTACAGAGTTGGTGAAAAGCAGTTTTTGGATGGCTTATAAATTTGGCGCCACTCAGTGAAACTGCATGAATTTAATTCTAGACCTGTTCTGAAAAGTGTGGTGCTCTTTTGTCAAGAGGGAACAAAATAAGAGGGGGGGTTCCCAAAATATTTTAAAGGCCTATACATGTGGTCCCATTTGACGAATCTGCACAAAGGTTTGCAAAGTGATTTTAGACTTTGATATGAATGTTTTTAAAAAGTCTGGTGGGATTTTGTGAAGAGGAGGCAACATTAGAGGGGGGTCTCAACATTTTTAGATGGCTTATAACTTTGTTGCTGTTTGACAAATGAGGAAACAAGTTTTCAAAAAGAATATAGACCCAACCTTGAATGTTTGGGAAAAGTCTGAATGGATTTTGTCAAGTGTGGGCTAAGTTATATGACTATTTTATGTATGTAGATTTTGACACTTTAAAAAAATAAAACATGGAGGATTTGCAGCAAACTCATGTATGGATCATTGGCAAGGACCTGTAAATGTGTCCGTGTTACATTTTTCTTTAAACTGTCATGAAGTAGGTACAAAAAAATAGTAATATACCTTTGGTGACTGAGGTATAGCCTGTGCATATGGGTAGTGGCTAAATTGTCCAGGTCACCATGACTCAGACAATCTGGCTTCTGGCCATGACCATGAGGCACCAGCAATGGTGTTACAGTGGGCATGACCCCAGGGATCGAAATTGGGATAGGTTGGAATGGGGGAAAAAAATCTGCTCTTGGGTACAGGTTGATGTGCTGGATGGGATTGCAGCAAATATGTACAGCAAGGGTCAGCAAGAACTTCAAAGCATGGTTTTGCAAATATGTCCTTAGTTTTATTTTTTTTGAAAGTGTGAACATGTAAGTACATAACACAATGATATAACATTGGTGTCTGGGCAATGAACCTGGCCATCAGCAAGGAGAAATGTGTACTGTAATTTGAGTGGTGTTGTGCACTGCACAATGGTGCAGCTTAATTCGGCAGCTACGTATCTTGCCTTGCATTCTTGGCTGAGCCCCATAAACATGGTCTTGCAACAACTTCAGGCAGATCCGAGACGGCTACATACCATAACCAAAGTGCCCCAACCGAACCCTCCACACAAGACCAGCCAGCCTCCAGGGACTCCCGTTTCACTTGGACTTCAGGTACACGCCTTGGTTCCTCCGCCCTCCCTGCACCTCGCTGCTCCCCCAAGGCACACCTAGGCCACCGCCGCCTAGTCCCCTATCAGCCCGACGCTCTTGGCTCTGCCATCGCTATGCCCCCTGATCCCTATAAGGAATAGGTTGCTCAGGCTATGCACTTAGCTCACTGTGTGCGTCCCACACCACGCTCCTCAATTACTCCACCCACTGCAGATCCGCAGACAAGGCCCGACGCAACCTGCTTTCACACACCCCTTCTGATCCTTATGAGGAATAGGATCCTCAGGCAATGCACTCAGCTAACCGCAGGCATCCCACCCCATGCTCCTAAATCACTCTGCCCACTGCAGAGTGGTAGACCAGGCCCCACACAGCCTGAAATCCTCAATTCTGCCATCGCTATGCCCCCTCCAATCGTTATGAGTAAAAGGTCCCTCAGGCTACGCACTAGGCTCACTATGAGCATCCCACACCATGCTCCTCAATCACTCTGCCCACTGCGGACTAGGAGATCAGGCTCCATGCAACCTGAATTCTCTGATTCTGCTAGTGCTAAGCGCCCTCCGATCCTTATGAGGATTAGGTTCCTCAGACAAAGCACACAGTTCATCTTACACCTCCCTCTCTACTCTCCCCAGCCATTGCGACCTAGGCAAATGTGCACCCCTGCCAGACCTATCCGTAAGACCACCAACTTCATGCTAATCAATGCAAAATCAATCCCAGCCATCGCAGCTGAAATCCTTGACCTTATAATTTCAAAAACCTTGACTTACTTGCCATCACTGAAACCTGGCTCCACCCCACTGCAGGCCCAGCGCTTTCTATCACCATCCCTCCAGACTATGCCATCCTAAGATGTGACAGACCCTCTAAAACAGAAGGCAGCATCAGCCTTGTCTTCAAAAACACCTTCACTATCAGAGCCACGCATACCAACATCACCCCCAACTGCAAAACCCTTCTCGTCAAGCTTTCCATATCACAGCCCGACTCCAGCACCATCCTCCTTATCTACCACACCCTCCAGGCCCCAGCCTTGCCTTCGAGGATAATTTACTGCAAAGTATCTTCTCCTCCATCAAGCCCAACTCAAATGTTGCAATCCTTGGGGACCACAAACTAGGTCTCAATGATCCAGCAGTCTCACTAGCAACCAGAGTAGCCACTGCACTTAACCATGCTGGCTTAAAGCAACGCACTCTCAAGCCCACCCACAACCAAGGCCGCGCCCTTGACTGGATTAGCGGGCTTAATTCTAACATTTCTATCTCCATCACATCCCCTTGCCCATTGTCTGATTACCATATCATTGCCTTCAAAATCCCCCCAACATAATGCCCAAGACCAGCTCACCATGCTAAACCTAAAGGTATGACCCGGTGCACAAAACACCTCAATTCCACCAACCCCGCCCCATTACTTGCTCCCCTTGCTCACCCCCTACCCTCAGTAACAGATCCAGCAACACTGATGCTGGACCTCTGCAGCATTCGATCTGGTAGACGACCAAATTCTTTGCTCTCAACAGCTAACTTCTCTCCATCTGCCACCATTTGGATTAGGTCTTTCTTAGCTTACAAGTCTTCATCAATGACTTTTCTGCTGTACCTACTTCTGTCATCTGCAGAGTTCCCAAAGGCTCCTGCATCTCCCCAACCCTCTACAACATTTATACGAAACCTCTCTTCGACCACATTGACCTACTTGGCATATCTTACACAAACTATGCTGATGACATGCAGCTCCTTATAGCCCTTTCTGGTTATTACAATCAGTACTGAGCCACCATAAACTCAGTGTATGAAGTCATACAAAACTGGACGGCTTCTTACCTACTCTGCCTCAATGATGATAAAACCAAAATCCTCATTGTCGACTCCCACTCCACACTATGCAATATTGACCCAGCCAGAGTTTATCATCGATCGAAACTGAATCCCCACCTCTGCTGCTGCCAAATACCTGGGCATTTACCTGGACGCCAACCTTGACCTCTTGCGACAAGTGAACTTGATCGCCTTGTCTGCTTCATGCCAGCAGGCCCTTACTCTCCACTCCCAGCCGCCTTTCCATTGCAAGAGTGTAGTATTGGGAGGTGGTAAGAAGTCAACAGGAATCAGGTGAAGCACTGGAGACTTGAGTATATAAAAATGAGTACGTTTATTTATAAGTTACAGGGCAAGTTAAGTAGGAAAGGCAGGAGCAAAAATAGATAACATCCTTTCACACATCGTGTCATCCCAACTGTAGCCACTAATGTCCATATAATTCTAAATGGCATCACTGTATTCCACTATCTGCACAGTGTGCACCCAGTACAAATAGATACTATAAATCCTACACATCTCCCTCTGTTCCAACTGAACACACAACAAGATACCACAAACCAGGCATTCAGAGACCATCATGATTTCCACACTCCTGCACATCTGTAAAAGCCATACAACAATCACAACCATAAAAGCGTATGCCACATTCACGTAACTAACATTCAACACAACCACGTACACAATTCACCACTTGCCCAGGACTGCCACTCCCGGGCCACACAGCTGCCACCTGCGAGCACATACATTCCTTGCCACACTCAGCCACCGACACGTATCTCCTCCCACTCCATCTGTCACCTGGAGACAAGGGTCTGCCACACCCAGCACAACTGTGTAGTCACGCAACCATCAGGTAACTTTCTAACGTCCATATAGACCATCAATTTGCATCCTTATCACAACTACATCGCAACCATAACTACAATACACCACCATTCTTCTCAGAAAAACCTGTTGTTTGCGCCATCCAATTATATACAGTTCATATACACACCCGCAGCCTCAAAGAAAACACATAAAGAGGGAAAAACATAGAAAAGATACAAACACAACAAAGATCACATATAAACAGCGCAATTGTAAAGGAGAAACAGTGCGTAACAGAAACACCACGACAGAAAACTGATCAGGATTTCAGTCCAAGTGCACAAGATCTTTAAAAAAAATTAGTGAATGCAGTCAAACTTGTGAAAGCATTGAAACAAACAGAAAATATGGCCAAATACAAACCGGTTGAATAAATATAATCATACGCAACATAAATGCGCACAAATAGCATGCTTCAAATTACGCCCAACATTCGTGCATTAATACATCTTGCACACGGGCCATTCAACACAACGGCAGTATTGATAATTCAATATAATACTTGTAGTGAGCTCATAAAACTCTTCATGAACATGACCACTGAACGATGCAGTGTCACTAATATCACTAATGTTGAGCCTATTACCCTGCCCATCATATAACAATACAATAATTCAATATCACACTTATAGTGAGCTCATAAACATTTCATGAACATGACCACTGAACGAAGCAGTGTCACTAATGTTGAACCTATTGCCATGCCCAACATACAACCATATCATATAATATATTGGTTCTCCCATCCTGTAATCCCAACTGTAGCTATTGGAACACTAATGTCACATATAATTCTAAATTACATCACAGTATTCCACTGTCTGCACAGTGTGCACCCAGTACAGATAGATACTATAAATGCTACAAAGAGCTATCACAAGAGCTAAGCTCGACTACTGCAATGCTTTATTGACCGGTACTTCTGAGCAGAACCTTAACAAACATCAGACAATTCAGAGCCCTTGGTCTCTCCAAATCTGACCATATTTTGAAAGCCAGGAGAGATGCACACTGGCTGCCCATCCAAGAAAGGATTATGTTCAAAACAATGTCCCTGGTCCATCGATGTCTCTCTAACACTGCCCCGGCCTACCTCTCACGCTGCGTGGAGGCATACTCTTCTGCCTGACCTCTTAAATCTGCTTACTCTCACTTTCTGGAGATTCCCAATTTCAATCGCTTCTTGGTGGGGGTAAGAGCTTCCCGGTCATGGTCACCAAACTATGGAACAGTCTCCATCCGGCACTCAGAAAAAAAACAGCCTACTGGACCTTCTGCAGAAACTTAAAGACCTGGCTGTTCAACTAACTTTGCTTCTCCTAAGACTCATCACTTCTTCTAATTCATCCCCACCCTCTCTCCCTTCTTCTTTTTTCCTCAATGTAACTAGCGCATAGATACCTGAGGGCTGTGGCACTGTAATAAATGCAAAGGAATCTAAATAAATAGATAAATAGGGTGTAGTGGACACTGAGCTAGGATTCAGGGTAGGTGCAGTGAATAATAGGGGTGGTTCAGTTGTGCTGGGGTCATGGTTCAGCCTTATGCCGTAGGCAATTGAACAAGGATTTGTATATCCCCAGCATATGCTGCTGATAATGACAGGCATAAGTATATGTTGCAAAAAATATTTTTCTTAAAGGAGGTTTATAGTACTTTCATATATATGAAAAGAGGAATTATTAATAACTGAATAAAAAAGATGTAACGCCATGAAACATTTTTACTTAAAGAAACCTATTAAATTGACAGAAACAACTTTGCTAAAGAGATGTTACAGTTGAGATGCATGCCAAACTTCGGACTCCTCTGCTCCAATATACATATATTATTATTATTATTCTTTTTTGTATTCTTATAAACACACCAGATCGCCCACAGGCCTCAAGGCACACACTTTGCTAAGTAGGTGGAGTAATTGTTCCTCAAACAGTGGCAGTGTTTTAGGTGGATGATAAAAAACAATAATAGTAAGAGGGATGTTATTGCTGATCTTTATTTTAAGAACAGGATATTTGCACTCTTCCAGAGGCGCATGAGGCTAAAGATGATACTGAAGGGTGTCCTTGAGAAATAATGCAACCCCCGCCCCTTGCATTTTTCTGACCTGCCCTCAATAGCACATAGTCAGGAGGGACCGCTAGAGTGGCCTCATTAGAGATGGAATCATTAAGCCATGACTCAGTGATGGCTAGCCAATCGTAATTGGATTGAATGAGGTTGTCTCCTACTTCAACACCATGTGCCAAAAGGGAGCATGTGTTGAGCAGAGATGCAGCCAATAACAGATTGGGGCGGTCCCTAATTGGCTGCAAAGTGCTTGCCGAGTCCGAGATAGCAATATTGCATGAGTCAGAAAAAGTCTTTTTGGCCTTGGGGCACATGGTAGAATGAACAGCACAAATTCAAAAATAAAGAGAAATAGTAAAGTGAAGATGACCAAATGCAGAGCCTGCTAGCAGCTGGATCGGACGTGAAGGTAAACCGAAACAAGCCATCCGCAAACTGGTGATAACAGTTAGCTAGTGGCATCCCACCTTGGTATCCTTTAGCATTTTCCTCGTGGGTTCTCATGAGCACTTGCCTATCCGTACTGCCCTTTTTATTTATGCACTTCCCATACTGCAAAATGAGTATGTGCATTTATAGGAGCACTGTGTACAATTTTTTGTACAAGTAAGGGAAATGCAGATGCATAATATTTGTAGAAGATTGTTTTGTAGCAGTTGGTGTGTGGAAGCTTAATATGGTCATAGGGTTATATGTACAGCTTTGGAAGTGATTGTTGTATAGATGTGTGACTGTTTGAAAGCAGGCATTGAGGGAGTGTTACAAATATAAAAGGGTAGAAGGGCTGCCCTCTGTGAATGTGAAATCCGGGTCTTTTGATGATGCATGGCCTGGAAGGGGATCTGTGGAGACCGTGGATAGTATAAAGGTCCATCAATTTTGGTCCTTATTATATGCTAGAGAAAAGTATTTAGGACATACAATTGTTTCTGTCCTTTTATATTTTTCTCTAGTATACAATTGTCCATTACTCCCATTAGCATAACACAAAATGCTAATGGAAATTTTGGAGAATCTTATTGAGTCTAACTACTTTACTGAGAATTGTAAAGTAGATGGAGTCTATAAGATATTTTTTTAGTTATATTTTCTAACTGTGGGACCTTTTTGTGTGTTTTTTGGCATTTAGTTTTTGCAGGAGGGTCAGAATGTATAGGAGCAGCTGAATGCCTCTACACAAAGTCCCGCCCCCATCTTGCCTATATGGTGGAAACCGGAAATTGCGACATGCGCAACACCAGCGATTGGCCTATTCCACTGAGAGGATTCTAGAAAACATATCCATTAAGAAAACTCTATGTGATGTACCCTTGTAAGGATGATAAGCTCTTGGAGGAGATCCCTGAAGGAATAGCGAGATGAGAGGAAAAGAGGCTGGTGACGTCACAAGAAATGAGAGTGACGCATTGAGAAGAATGGTCAAAGAAGAAGACGGATAGACCTTATGGAATCTGATGACAAAGCAAAGAATCAAGCAAACTTTCATATGCAAAATGAAGATTGCATATGTGAAGAGCACTGCAGAAAATGCAAGCTGTTTTATAACTGCACAGATGCAGTAACACAAGTAGACTATGGGAGTAATCACGAGAGAGGCGGTAAGGGGTTAACGGTGCCGGTAATGGTGCCAGAGCCATCAGCCCCTTACCGCCTCATTACGAGCCTGCTCACGGGAACCCGTTAAGGACGCCTGGTTTTACCAGGCACCATTAACGGGTCCCGCGAGCAGACCACGGTGCCAACAACAGGCCCTTTATTAACGGGCCCATTGTTAGCACCCTCCCCATTTCCATTGAGCCGTATGGGGGCTCGAATGGGAATGGGGATGGGTTCCTTGAATGAGGAATTACCGGGCCTTCCAAGGTCGGAATGGCCCGGTAATTCCTCAATCAAGGAACCCGGACCCGGTAGTCGGTAAGGGGGTAGCCATGCCGCTAATAGCAGCATGGTTACCTCTTACCTTGTAATGACCCCCTAAGTGATCATAAAGACAAGCTGTGTAGCTTGTAGTGAATAGACTGCAGGCAGTGCCGCCATTATATAGAATTCTGGAAATCGGCACCACATATTTAGTAAGCTCAGACCCATGAAGAAAGAAGGATCGGAAGGCTATGTCACAGCAAGAAAACAGTTGAAGATCAAGGAAAGGCCAGGAATAACTGTCTGGCTTGGTTTCAAAGTATGGAGCAGCCAAGAACCGGTTATCTATCCTTGAAGAACAGTGAGCGTGAGAAGCTGAATTAGCCCTTGGCAAGTTTATTAATTCAACACAATTAAATGCTGCAAAACAGGCTGAAATACGGTCTCCTGTCACGTGAGTCAAGGATGGAAATAGGAGTTGGGTTTACGGACCAGAACTGTGATAAGTGTGTGCCTATACTCCCTTTTATTCTCAGGAGCAGTGATACTTTGCAAGGACAAGTTCAAAGCCAATCTGAATGGCAGAAGGCTTGAGCGATGAGAGATGTTGGGCTAATTGAGTGGGGAGACACAGTCAAGTCCACCTGCTGGCACCTGGGGTACCAGCTAACGTGCTGCTAGTAAATTGAATGTTCCAGAAGGGTACAAGTATGCCAACCAATTGCAGAAGGCCATATAACGAAGGTCATTATAGTTTGATAGCCAATGGTGTGTCGTGTATTTAGTAACTGATGAAGATGACTTGCACTAGGGGTGGGCATAGATTGTCCACCTGACTATAGAAACCCAATCACATCCCAATCACTTAATGAAAGTTTACTTAGACTTGAGCCTATCACAATCCCCTATAGGGTTTTATTAGTTTGCCACGTAGTATGATGTCATCTATGACACATTTTTGTTATATAAGTGTGTTTTTTATGCAAAATGATTGAGAGCATGATCGAAGGTCCGTTGATGTCCATTGTAACTCCCTGTTTTAGACAATTGAAAATGAAAGCGTTGGAGGAGACATTTTGCAAACTACCTGAGTTGGTCTTATTATTTGGTGCAAGAGTTATTCTGCATCCCCATCATTGTATGACGTGTTACTGATTAAAAGGGCCCTTCAAGGGTTCAACAAAGTAAGGTGGGGAGGGAAATTAGGGAAGAGGAAACAACCGCAAATATGGAAGGGCAGGAGGACAGAGGAAGATGTTGAGAATGTGTTAAATCTAAAATAGGGGTCAGTGTTTCTCATGCTCCTTGATTACATCTTCAAAAGCACTTCGAAATTGTTCGCCCCTGCAGAGTGGTGTGTTGCAGTATATACAGAGTACTGTTGTCTTCAAAAGATATGGATCAACAGCCTCTTTCATCGCTTGCAAGGTAGCTTGTGGAATTTTGTGTCCCACAGAAATAGGCTGTGTGGTTACAGTGTTGGTTGAGGAAGATGAGGTCAAGGAAGACAGCCTACTATTGGTAAGAAAGGAACAACCTTTTTGAGAGCATTGAAGTGGTTGGATTTGGTGTAGCGGCACATGGAAGTGGTCCGCTAGGAATACTGACCAGGTAGTGCGCGACTGAGTACAATGTTGCACTCAGTGCTTTTCACTTTGGTAGCTTTAGCCTTTGGTACATTTCCAACAGTGGTAAAGAACTGCCAAACCCATGATTCTCTCTGGGTGCTAGAGGTAGGCACTTCCTCTACCTCATCTTCTGTGTCCTATTCATTGTCTTTTGAAGTACTGCACTTTTGTTTTGTGGTGTTGGTCCTCCAGCTGGTGGTGGTAGTGGCTCTTGAGGAGGAAGGATGGCAACAGCGGATGCCATTTTTAAGATAAATAGCAATTTTGCTAATATTCTTAAAAGTATGTGCTCTGTGCTGAATTGTTACTGGATAATGAGTAAGAAAGGTGTAGGAGCGGTGCAAGAGTCAATTTGTATCTTGAATGTTCCTAGATCAGCAGAAAATGCAGTTCCGAACCATTTGTGAAGCATTCGAACATTCACAAAGTGCAGACACATTTGCGAACATGTCATCATGCCGTGGGCAAGTACGTGGTCACGTGACACTCTCCGGATAGTCCACAATGACATCAGGTATTCGCATACGTCAATGAACACAAAAACTGTGGAAACATTTGCAAAAAGTGTATAGGAGTGTTAGAAATGATGCTAGCAGGTGGGGAAAGGCAGAGTTTTAAGGTGAAACTTGTTAGGCAGAATTACATGCAGTACCCTTTGGGAACATTACACACAATTAAGACTACAGGTGTAAGCACAATCTCACCTTTGGTACAAGCCTGTACTACACAGTTGTGTGGTAGCAGTGGCTGAGCAGCCAGACTTATCTCAAGAGGGATGTGAGGAGTACAAGATGTTACACAAAGGACTTGCAATCACAGTAGTTCAAACAAACACTTACTCAAGGTTTCTTGGTAAAAGAAAATACTTTTATTTACACATTTAGTTAGAAAACATTCCACTAGCAAGAGGCAGCTCAATATCACACTATAATACACTACAGTACAGTTTCTGAACAAGTTAGGCTCCCCTGAAGTGGGAGCAAAATGGCACTTCAGTAACTTTCAAAAGGGGTAGAAAGACAAAGGTTATACAAATCAAAACACAATTACTTTCAGAGGCAGGGCAAATAGTTACAGTTCACTACAAGAGGCAATTCAATTCAATAGGCCTGGGCCAAAGTCAATTGTTCAGTGTCTTGGATAGGATAGTACAGTTCTGGTTATTAATGGTTAAGTCTTTGCCAATGTTCTGAGAAGTAGTTTGCCAGAAAAAGAGTTATATGTCGGATTAGGAGCAAACACGACTCCAAAGTTGGGAAAGTTTCACAAACTTTCGCCGTGTCAGAAAGGATTTCCACACCACGTTTGTACAGTATCTAATGGATGAAGAAAAGCTGTAGCTGAGGCAGTTGTTCCTGGCAGTTCCTGCCGATCTTGCTGTTCTCGAGCTTTAGTTGTGGGGAAAAGAAGGAGGACGTCAGGAGGTTCCTGCACTGCCCACGGAAGAGGCCACAAGCTTGGCTAAACGTTGGTTTCAAGGTGTGAGTGCCTTAAAGTCCACAAACTGGTATCCTTCACATTGGCTATCCGGTTTTCAACAGCACTCTGAAGAAAATGCGACCAGTATGGAGACGGTGTCCAGGTGGCTTGCGAGTTGGTTGTTCCCACCAGCTCAAGGGAAGAAGTTGTCCTTGAAGGGCTTCTCTGTCGAGGGAGTTTCAGGCAATTCGGCCCTGCAGCAGGGCTTCACCGGGCAAACCAACGCTCCAGGAGTTGCAGCAGTCGTCTTCCTTCAGCTCGTCTTCGGTTCTTTCGTTCCAGGATACTACATAAAATGTTTGCCGGATTCAGAACTAAAGGAAACTTGGCCTCTACAATCTGGTTAGTTGGTCTCATGCCTTGTATGAATATCCACAACCCTCCCTTTCACAGGGTACACAGCAGTATTACATGATGACTCTGACGGTACCAAAATACCTTGCCTCATTAATGCTTAGATAGTCTAAATAATTCCCTCACCTGCCTCTTGAGACATTGGGAATTGTCTCACTTGAGGTAAAATTGCTCCTGGTTTCAGCTTTATCTTACCCTCTCCCGCTCCTTTTAATAGGCCTACATCATAGGGGCCTGTAGTTCAGAAAACACTTGGGACCTTTTACAAATCTTCATCAGAAAATGCTGGACGCTGTCTCATTATTGACATGTGCTGTGGGATCTCCCTTTTCTCTATTCTGATCCAATATGTAATACTCATAAAGAACACCACTTCATTGTCTAATGGATCATCTCTAACCATGTCATTGTCAGTGACGTCAGTCAATCTCTACTCCTCCCCAATAGCAGTACTGTGTTCAATGGCCTAACGACATCAGCTGTGCCTTCGAGCATTACCATTTCCTCTCAAACTATGGCTGCATCTAATTTTAAGGGAATAGTATGTCCCCCCTATGTGATCTAAACAGAAATTCATTAGATATCCTCATAGTCCTTCCCACTAAGTCAGGTAGCCATGTTAACAGAATGCTCACCCTATAAACAAACATTTCGGGCTCCATCAGCACCCATCACAGAGACATGTGTACTGTAAATGCCAATATAAACTCACCCATATTTATGTAGTGTATCCCAGGAGTGGAGCACACTAAACCTTCTTCAGTAAAAAAAATTGTCATATTATGTGTTGTCATTAAGTCTCTCCCCTGAATATTAACTGTTGTCTGCTGTAAATGCAGCAATGGAACAGACATATCACATTCTCCTATAGCGACTGGTAATTCATTGGTAAAAGGAACTCGACCTGCAGCTCCAGAGAATCTCTAAGCATTGATGGCATTTACCGACATTGGGTATTTTCCCTCGTATACACAAACGATTTTCCCTGTGTCAATTAAACATGAAAAAAAAATATACTCCTATCATCACATCAACCCTTGGTCCCTCTTAGGGGTCTGGAGTCATGGATAGTACTGAACATATCGAGTTGCCCTGTGAGCTGTCCTATTGTGGATACATACATACCCCTGTAACTGTAAAAGGATTCCCCACTACCACTGTGACACCCCGTATTCTAGGTGTCAGTAACTGTCCTGTGTTTTCATTCTGCTGTATCTGCATGGGGGCATGCTGCGACTGCCCGTTCAGTGGATTCAATGATGCTTGCTCTGATTGCTGTGGTTGCTGTACCTGTTGCACTTGTGGTGCTTGTGCCTGATACACTGTCTGATCCTGGGCAAATCCATCCCTAGCCTGTGAGCTATATGCTTGAGGATAAGCTGTCCCGCCTTTTGAGTATTGACCATTTCATATATACCCTTGGCTCCCACATGTGCACACAATGTGTCCTGTCATTCCACACATCAAACATATAGGAGAGTTTTGTCTAATTAGCCCTCCTTGATTAAATCCTCCTTGCACATTCTGATTCTCATTCTGCCCATTCTGAAACCCACTATATTGAGTGTTTTGAAAACCACCCCTTCCTCTGTAACCCATGTCTCTACCTCGTGATATAACCTCACTTCCTCCTTGATTTATCGGGTACTGGCTATACACCTGCAACGTGTCCACTGCTTGCTGTACTTCTAGCCCTTCTGCTCTTGTCGCTACCGCCCCTTCTATGGCGTATTTTAACAGATTATTCTGGACTAATTTAACTTCTTCAATTTTTCTAGCATCGTCGTTCTTTGTATTCTTCTCCTGTAACAGCCGACACTGATGCACTATAGTCAACTGTTTTTCAGGTCAGTTTCCCATCCGCACTAACTTCGTAAGTTGTCTTTGTACTGGCTCCAGCAGTCCCTGACACAAAATGTGGTAAAATACTGCAGCTGATTTACTCCACAGCTCACGTGTTTCAAGAGACCAGCGCTCTTGAATGTCTTGAATGTAAGCAATCAGATCTTCATCTTCCTTTATCTTTCGTGTCCTAATTGCACCCATATCTGATACATCAGCATATTGTACTCTAAGGGCTCTCCAAACATCTGCCCTACAGCTATTAAATGGTGCTTCATTGTGCGAAATGTTCAAGGACAAAAACAGGGGCTTAAAAACTGTAGCTTCAAAAATAATCACACCTTTGATCTCGAGGTCCTTCAAAAAAAGCGTAAAATGGGACATGATAGCAGAGCATGTAGTAAAATATTAGACGCCGGAAACATTGGTAAGATCAAAAGCATCAAATAAGCCTACAAAAATTGGCTTAAACACATACAATTATGATGACACAGAATGACGCAGAAACCATGCTTTTCTAAAATGAAAAATAATTTCTGGTGCCTGATTAATGATCTAGCTGGCCCTCAAGCCTCATTGCAATCTAATATGGTAAACGAAAAAGACTGGGTAACCCACTATTAGGTTCTTTACACCAAAAAAAACACAGTGCAAGATCCTATGATGCCAGTGTTAGAGTACTGGGATTTGAACTTCCCAAAAGAGGACATTGTTGCAATAATCAATTAATTAAGTTCATCAAGGGCTCCGGTACCTGATGGGCTCACAAATCTCACACTCAAAGAGCATCCCGAGATGTGGGCCAAGTTTCGTCACGCCTTGTTCGGGAACATTACAAATGAATGCGTAACACTGATTTCCTGGAAGACTGCAATCATTGTACCAGTGTTTAAAAAGGGCAATAGGGCTAACCCCAAAGACTACCATCCGATTGCTCTTCTTGACGTCCTAAGCAAGGTGTATGCCACACGACAAACTGGTGTTGTCAAGGGAGTCGGTTGTAGTTTGAATCTCATAACTGTTAACATCTTAAAAATGGAGGCCATGAGAACTGAGAGTGAGATCTACCTCACTACAACTGACTTGTCACATGCATTCGATAGCATCTGCCCCCCCATTCAAACATAACATAGCGTTAAGCAGGGCTGCCCTCTTGCAGCAATTATCTTTAATCTGTTCCTCTCTGACATTGACCAAATATTTAATGAATTGTATCATTCTCACCGAAAATTAATGGTGTACACATAAGTCACCTACTTTATGCTAACCATTTAATTCTTTTGGATGTAACACCAATTGGTCTACAGAGGAAACTAAACGCCCTTGCATTGTATGTCAATGAAAATGGCCTGAGTATATATATAGCAAAATCTGAAATACTACTCCTTAAGGACTTGCAAGGAAAAAAACAGCCACTTTTCCACTGGCACATAGACAAAATACAGCTAAAACAACAATGCACACGAGGTACCTAGGAATACAAATCAGTTCAAGCCTAAATATCGCCCCACGGGTGGAAGGCAATGTCAACAGCTCGCCACTCAAGCAACAGTGCTAAATATAAAAAATACGGGAAATACTCACTACTCCCAGTATTGGCCTTCTTTAAACAGAAGGCAACCCCGGCACTAACTTTTGGAGCAGAATGTGCGTTAGGATGCCTGCCTGGATTATGGAATACGTTGGAAAACATTTTCTGGACAAAGGTACTTGGATTACTCAGGGGTACCCCGACAGTGTGTCTACGAACTTAGTTTAACTTCCATTAATGCGCGAGTATGCTGGAACACATTAGTTCTTTAACAGAAAATGACTCTGAAAGACAGCTTATCGCAGTATAAAATCTTTGTAAATCCCGGATGCAACAACGAGTCCTCTGTGCTGGCCGTATGGGTAGAACTCTGTAAAGCCTTATTTGTGTGAAATAGATACTACCCTTGATACGTTGTAAATTGGGAGAATGGCTGAATTGGTATTGCAGCAGCTCTTAACTGTGTTAAGAGCTGCATCATATCGCGTCTATTTTGTAGACAAGGGACCTCAGTGAAGGGCAGCAGGCTAGTTGTCGTTCATCCCTTCCTCTTAGATAAGGTAACACATAGTCCCTTAAAATTTCATTGTCACCACCCGAAGAGCTGGGATCCCCTATTTGGAGCGATCATGACAAATGGAGTTATACACTCATGTTTCAGCAATCCAGATCATTAAGATCCGTATCGCGGATAAGCTCTCTACAGGAGGGCAACACTGGGAGAGAACAAGCTTGCCATTCAGCCATTCTCCCAATTTTTGCTCTAGTGCACGCTTTGATTTGCACAGATTGGTCTGCACCAATTGAGAACAGGAATCAGCTTGAGAGGTCTTCAGATACACTCTGGGACCCACCCTCTTATTCAAAATCATAAAATCGTGCTGAGTTGCATGATCGACACGGCAGTATTCACATAGATCATTCCATCCTTCAAGTTTGCCCATCCTGATGAAGGCCCACTCAAGAAAGGCATACATTATAGCCTGTTAGGGCCGAAACACAACTGTGTAGACCTTTTTATGACCCATTTCGGTGTTCATCAACACTGATCACTTGTATAATTTTCTCAATATTGTGTACCACCAATGTATTACATGTCTTTGACCCCTGTTGTGGTGTGACAAAACAGTAGGTTATGTATTTTGTTTAATGTCTGTATTGTTACTCGAGCCTCACTGACCTCGAAGCTGTATGCACTATAATATCATGCACCTTCTTGTACAGTCAGATGGATTGTTCTTTGCCTTGTGTGTAAATAGACCAGTCGGTTTCCACCTTTGATTATAAACATTGACTGTAAACATGAAGGTGAGTCCTGTGTATAACATGAAATAGTTTATCGGGTTTTCTGAACAGGTGGGATTGACCCTGTTCACTTGCTTTTGACTATAGAGCCCTCCTGGGCAGAATAGGGTCTCAACCAGGAGCCCTTATATACTCTGTTATTTTCTAACCAGTCAAACGCTTTCACTATTTCTTTTGATTTTACAGGATTGCTTATCAAAGTTTCAATTGTTAAACCCAGATTTACTAATATATTCTCACCCTCATGTTTCAAGGCTGCCATAAATTACCCGTTCAGATCATTACCTAAGTAAGGATACATTGATTCCTTATCAGACAGTCAACATTTTCTCAGCAGGATAACTTTTTCCAATACATAAAGCTTTTAAGTGAATAAAATACAAATTTGTATCGTATCATTTCAAGAGGAACACATTTGGTAAATAAAACAAAACATTACATCATACCATCACTTCAATTCTTTTTAGAAATGGAGTTAGAGCACCAGGTACAAATTCTAAGCCATACGATAGACAGGAAATCACCTTCATGTCATAACATTTAATACAAGGCTTCATTGTAAATCTCCCATATCTTCTTTCAATCGCTTTTATTTGGTTTGCAGATACCTTTGCTTTTGCTATAAAATTATTTTTAATAGTCTTACACGAATGAGAGCTTTTAAAAATATAACCTAGATACCTCAACAATGAATGATTTTTGATTCTAACACCTCCACAACTCCATATCAGAGTTGAAGGTTTGCATACTCTAACACCTGTCTGGAATATAACTGTTTTCCTGGGGTTTATTAACAATTTCCTTTTGCATATGAATTTTTCAAAAGCAACAATCATTCTATGGAAGCCTACCTTTGTGCAATCCATTAAAGGAAAATCATCTGTGTAGGCAGCCCATTTCATTTTCAAACCACCAATCTTGGGAGCAATCAGGCCACTTGTATCTAATACACTACCTGCTTGAGAAACATATAAATTAAAAAGGGTGGCAGCAAGTGTGCACCTTTGCTTTAAGCCTTTATATGTACACATTTAATTTGACATCAGACCCATATTATTCAACCTTACTCTCATAACCGTATCGGAGTATAAATGGATTATCAAATCGAGTAACCCTCTTTCCAGACCTAAATCCAATCGCGTTTTCCAGAGAGTGGGCCTGCCGACCATGTCAAAGGCCATTCTTAGATCCATAGAGGCAATATAAATTGGCTGTTGGCCTTTACTTTGCACCATACTCATTAGTTGTGCCACAATCGCCCCACCTACATCCGTCCCCATTACACTCCTAAACACTATTTGCCTACAGTCTAAAATATCTTGATCAGTAATCCACATATTTAATTACTCCAGGAAAATTCCTGTAAAAATCTTAGACTCTACATTCGTCAATGTTATTGGATGGTAATTCATCGGGCATAGATGATCACCCTTCTTAAAGATTAGCAAGACAGTAGATATCTTCCACAATACGGGTATTGTCTTTTTACCAATAATATCCTTAAAGATAATATGAAGGAGCCCCGCCCACAATGGCACGTTATGTTTCATATTAGCAAAGGATAAATGATTTGGGCCAGGCGTGGTTGTGGCTTTCACTTTTCTAATGTGTCTTGACATATCCCTTACTGTAATGTCTACCGACCATACTGAATCCGCCTCAAAGTATGAAGTCCACACCTGAGAGTCAACAGGATTTATAGTAAGTTGAGTCTGACTAATTTCGGTGCTATTTATAATTTACCATCATTTTCGTGAGTCGTGACCTCTCATTGCTTGCAACATTAATTCCCTGTCTTTTTGTGCAATGGATGATCTATGAGCAATCAGCCAGTTTGTATATGTTTGCTTACATTGTTTTATCTTATTGATCACCTCTTTTGTAATAACAGACCCTTTTTTTTAGTTCATGGACTTCTTTTCTTAGACAGGCTTTACGATTTTTAATTTCAATATCATATGCATGTTTATTATATTTTACCATACTAGCCTTACTAAGAGACATGACTTAAGAATGTTGTAATATTACTTCGAGGTAATCATTAAAAGCAGTGGCTGAATAAGTCTCCATTTTATGTTCAAGTGGATATGTGTTCAAATCATGCAACATGTTAGTATTTAGATTCTCTATTTTATGTGGGGTCCATTTGACAGGTGTACTTGAGGTATTCACCTCAACTTGCTCAGCAAATAAGCAAACATCATTGTTTGTCTTTACCCAGGGCAATTTAATGGACAACATTGCATGATCACTCACATCATATCTCTGCGCACACATATTACATGTAGAATCCTGTAAATCATTACTCATAAATGTATAGTCAATTATCGAACTGCACCCTCTCGCATACCATGTAGGAGTAGTATTAAACATGGATTGCAGCCCCCAACGTCCTGCAAAGTTTAACCATAAGTTTCCTCTGTGCTTTTTATTCCCAGTTGCCAGAGTAGAAGACCCCATGGAGGCCAGGACCCATATCCCATCACTACTGAGCATATTGCAATCGGCATTCAGATCCCCAGCTGGGACTATATTACCACTGGGCTTGATGTCAAACCATTTGCTTATTAGTATATTTAGCTTCACAAAAAAGTGTTCCAGTTCCGAATCAGGTGTTTCTGCAGTATTCCAATACATGTTTATCATTAGGATGTGGAATTCTCCACCTTTGGTTATACGTTTAAATGAAGCTATAATGGCGCAATCTATGATCACTGTTTTAGACTCCAACACAATGGATGTATCATCCCAATATGCTAATGCCATACCAGCTTTGGGACGTCCTCTTACACCTTTTTTTGCAAGTAAACAAATTATAGTGAAACCATCCCACATGAAGAAACCAATGGCCTATGTCTCTTGTAAGATAATGTGATTTACGTGGCTGTGAAAGCTGTGTCTCCCCTTTCTCTTTTCTTCCCTCCACACTCTCCTCACCTGAGTCCTCAGAGTCACCGGTGTTCCGTAGGTTTCGCCGGCTCAGGTAATCCCGTTGTTTTTTAGGTAGCACTTGCCTGTCTCGGTGAGAAGCCACAGTGACCGCTGACTGGACAGCCGTCCTGGGACCCCTTGACCGGGAACAGGCCGGACAAGAAAGGGAAAAACCCACAAGTGGGAAAAAACCCTTAGGAAGTTCTGGTAAAGAGGAGTGGGACGAATCGAACTGGAAGCTGATGCGTGATCCACTGGTTAGAACTCAGGAGGGATATCCAATGCTCCAAAGAATGGTGGAAGGAACCAGGCCACGGATAAGTTGGGAGCGGTGAGAGAAAGAGAAAAGAAAACTGATGGACAGAGAAAAAAGGAAAACTGGAGAGCCGCGAGAGAAAAGAGCGGCAAAGCGAAAGGATAAAAATAGCACGCCCGCCGCCGGAGCGGCGAGTCTAGAAAGAGAAAAAACGAAGAAGAGCCGAAGGATCGGCAAGTACAAAATGCTGCAAAAAGCAAAAAACTGCCGCTGTAATCAAACAGCGAAATAGGTAAGAGGAAAAGAACTCCTATACCAAAAATGAGGAGTGAGCAAGCAAAGGAGACCCGCTGCAAGTCGAGGCTAGCAGAGGGCAACGCTGGAGAGCGCAAAAACACGAGCCGCTGGAGAGAGCGCCAGCAACGGTTGAAACGCAGCGACTGTCGGGCTTGGATGACAGATAAACTGCCGGCAGTGCTGTGATTGGTGGTGGTAGGTACTAGATACAAAGAAAGGACTAAATGGCTCTACCTGCCGGAGAGCCTCCAACGTGGAAGGAGCCGCCATCCGCGGTAGCGGTTGCGGATGACAGTATGACCCCCTCCCCACCTAACCGCCCCAGGCTTCCCCGGATAGCGGCGGTGAAAAGTAGCCAATAACCTTGGTGCATGAACCTGAGAAGCCGGTTCCCATGAGTCCTCCGACTCCGGGTATCCCTTCCAGGACAGAAGGTACTCAAGACGTCCACGATAATACCTGGAATCACGGATCTTAGATACCTCATATTCCTCAGGCTCCGAGGACTTTGCTAGTATAGATCTGGGGATAGTTCTCTGGTGAAGATCGGGATGGTAAGGTTTGAGAAGAGAGGAATGAAAGACCGGGTGAATGCGGTGAAGAGAGGAAGGAAGCCGAAGGCGGAAAGCTACAGGATTCACTTTAGAGAGAATAGTGAAAGGTCCCAGAAAACGAGGAGACAGTTTAGAAGGCCTTGTCCATCTAGGTAGAAACTTGGTGGATAACCACACCTGATCCCCTGGCTTCCAAACAGGACATTCTTTCCGATGTTGATCGGCACTGGATTTCGTCCGTCTTCTGCTAATCTCTAAACTCCGCATAGCAGAGGTTTGGGCCTCCTTGATATTTCCTAATACCTCTTCCACTGTAGGGGAGTTAGTATAACTGGGAACCTCCGGAAATACTGCACGAGGGTGAACCCCGTAAGTGCAGTAGAAAGGAGAGAGTTCTGTCGAGGAATGTCTAGTATTGTTGTATGAGAATTCCGCTGTGGGAAGCAGCGATACCCAGTTGTCCTGATGTTGAGAAATATAACACCTTAAGTATTGTTCCAGTGTTGCATTAAGGCGTTCCGTCTGACCATTGGTCTCTGGGTGAAAACCTGAAGACAGAGCTCTTTCAATGCCCAAACGGTGGCAGAAGGCGGTCCAAAACTTTGAGATATACTGACTTCCCCGATCCGAGATTATCTTATCGGGAAGACCATGTAGCTTGAATATATCTCGAGAGAAAACCTCCGCCATCTTAGCAGCAGTGGGCAGACCAGGAAGGGGAGAAAAATGAGCCAACTTTGAAAAAGCGTCTACTGTGACCATGATGCAGGTACAGGATTCCGAAACAGGCAAATCAACTATGAAATCGGTCGATATAAGACCCCAAGGGCGCGTTGGAAGTTTGACCTGAGTGAGCAGACCCAATGGTTTTCCTAGGCGGTACTTGGCTCTGGCACAAATTGGACAAGTGTTGACATACTCGTATGTCTCCTTTCTAGCATTTGGCCAAAGAAATGTTCTAGAGAGAAGTTCCAAAGTACTCTCAGGTCCTCTATGGCCGGCCGAGCGAGAGTCGTGACTCCACTTTAGAATTCTCGAACGAAGAGGACCCGTGGGGATGTAAAATTTCTGTTTGTAGAATAACCAGTCACCTCTTTGTTGAAAAGGAGAGGTGTTACGTAGGGGTATTTGAAGTCTTTCCTGAGTGAGGGCAGTCTTCACTTCTTTGAGGAAAGAACCAACCAAGGCCAGAATTTGGTTGCGTTTGAACATGGATTCCCTCTTTACTTCCAAGTGTTCCTTGGTAGAGTCTTTGCGGGATAAGGCATCCGCCAGACTGTTCTGGGATCCCGGGATATACGAGACTTGGAATTCAAACTGTGCGAAGTGATGTGCCCACCTGGCCTGTCTGGAATTTGAACATTCCAATTCTTGTAATACCTTGAGGTTCTTGTGATCGGTCCTAATCAGAAAAGGATGTCTGGCTCCTAGCAGGAGATGGCGCCACTCTTCGCAGGCTAGTTTCATGGCCAGAAGTTCTTTCTCCAGTACCGAATAGTTGAGCTGGCTGGGAGAAAGGGTCTTTGACATGTAGGCTACGGGGTGTTCCGCTCCTTGGATAAACTGGAGAAGCACCGCTCCTACAGCTACCGCAGACGCGTCCGTTTCCAGAACAAAAGGTTTTGATTGATCCGGATGCTGGAGAATGGGAGCAGTACAGAACAATCTTTTGAGAAAGTTGAAGCTTTTCTCTGCTTCCTCAGACCAAAAAAAAGGAATAGCCTCCTTCTTGAGTAAGCGCGTAATCGGGTATACTACCTCTGAAAAGTCTGAAATGAATCTGCGGTAGTAGTTGGCTAGTCCTAGGAATCTCTGGACTTCTCGGACTGAAGTAGGAGCTGGCCAATCCAGAATCGCATCCACCTTGGTTTGGTCCATGGCCACCCCTTCCTCTGAAAGAATGAATCCGAGATAGTGAACTGAGGATACTGCAAATTTACACTTCCCGCTCTTGACTAGCAACTGATTTTTCTGAAGGCGAGACAGTACTTGTGTGACATGTTGAACGTGTTCCTCCTGGGTAGGGGAGAAAACCAGAATGTCATCGAGGTAGATGATGACTGAGACTGACAGCAGATCAGAGAATAGCCTGTCCATGAACCTTTGGAATATAGCCGGTGCATTCACTAGGCCGAACGGCATTACTCTGTACTCAAACAAACCGAATGGAGTTCGAAAAGCCGTCTTCCATTCGTCCCCCTCGGTGATGCGAAGCAAATGATACGCATTTCGGAGATCCAATTTTGTAAATATTCGAGCCCCTTGTACTGCCTCAATAATGTCGGTTATGAGTGGCATGGGATACCGGTCACGGATTGTAACCTTATTGAGGCCCCGGTAATCGATACAGGGTCGAAGATCAGTCGAGTCTTTTTTCTTAATGAAGAACAGGGAGGCGCCAGCAGGCGACTTCGAAGGTCTAATAAGACCGTTCTCCAAGTTGGTATCTAGATAGACTCTTAATGCCTTCTTCTCGGCCTGAGAGAGAGAGAACATGCGCCCAAATGGTACCAGTGCATTAGGTTCGAGATCGATTGCACAGTCTTCTGGTCTATGGGGAGGTAGCTGAGCGTGAAGGTTCTCTTGAAATACCCCGAAATATCTTGCACAGAAACTAGGAAGCGCGTGAATACCTATATGATCCTTGGAGAGAACTCTGATAGACTGTTGATCCGCCCTGGTATCGGGAGGAAAACAGTGTACCGAACAGTAAGTAGAGCAAAAGCTTAGTCGATTTTCCGTCCAGTCGATATACGGATTATGCCTGCGCAGCCAGGGAATGCCTAAGATTATGGGGAAATGTGCGGCTCTAATGATGTCGAACTGCAGGTTTTCTGTGTGTTGGTTGATGACCATGGAGAGTTGTTCAGTGGTATGAGTGATTAATCCGGATGACAAAGGTGTACCGTCCACTCCTTCTACCTTCTGACCCACCTTCCGTACTATCCGTGTGAGCCCCATCTTGTCTGCCCACAGAGTGTCCACGAAGTTTCCGGCCGCTCCACAATCCAATAAGGCTAATGTTTCTACCAGTCTTCCATTCAAATTCAAGGTAACAGATAGTACCATCAGTCTGGAATCCTCTTGGGATTCTGACGCTGATACCGAAAGTGTGACATAGGGACGCTGAAAAAGATCTGAATACCCCCGGCTGCCCGTCCCTATTGGCGCCGAGGGTAATCGTTTCCCACCTTCTTCTCCGGTACTTCAGAGCAGTCCTTCAGTACATGTTGATCGGAACCACAATAGGCGCACAACCCATTTTCTCTTCTTCGCCTTCTCTCCGCTGACGATAGAGGTGCTCTGGTAGCTCCGATCTGCATCGGTTCTTCGCTTGGAGTAGAGGTGAATCGTCCAGAAGGAGAGTGTGAAGGAGGGTTCATGAGATTTCCTGGTCCTCTTTGTTTCCTGCGTTCTGTCCTTCTCTCTTGGAGACGGTATTCAATGTGGAGCGCGGCAGCAAGTAAGTCTGGAAATGTGGGAGAGCGTGGAGATCTGGCTAACTCATCTTTGATCTCCTCTCTCAACCCTCTTCGGAATACAGCGTATTGTGCTTGTTCGGACCATCCTGCTCCTGCCGCCAGTGTCTTAAAAGAGGAAATATATGACAGCACATCCAGTGCACCCTGTCGTGCATCCAGCAGGTCCTCACCTGCAGTAAAAGATAGTTCAGGTCGCTCGAAAGTCTGTTTCAATAGGTTCTGGAAACCTGAGCAATCCTGTAGAATAGCATTGCTGCTCGTAACTAGCGGAGTAGCCCAGGCTAAAGCATTCCCTGTCATATTGGAGATCATGAAACCTACTCTGGCTTGATCTGTAGAGAAGGTGTGTGGTCTGAAGGTAAAATATACATTGCAGGCTTCCAGGAATTCCTTCACCCTTTTAGGTGAGCCATCAAATCTTCCTGACGAAAGAGTCATAGGAGGCAATTCCGGAGGATGTGAGGGTTCCCGGACCGCTACCATTTGCTTTAGAAGGGCATTCTCCGACTTTACCCCCTGTAATTCCAGTGACATGGCCTGAAAAGCCTTCCATAATTCTTGGACTTGTTCTTCGGCAGACATCTTGGTCCTAGATGGCGTTTCAATCTGTGATTTACGTGGCTGTGAAAGCTGTGTCTCCCCTTTCTCTTTTCTTCCCTCCACACTCTCCTCACCTGAGTCCTCAGAGTCACCGGTGTTCCGTAGGTTTCGCCGGCTCAGGTAATCCCGTTGTTTTTTAGGTAGCACTTGCCTGTCTCGGTGAGAAGCCACAGTGACCGCTGACTGGACAGCCGTCCTGGGACCCCTTGACCGGGAACAGGCCGGACAAGAAAGGGAAAAACCCACAAGTGGGAAAAAACCCTTAGGAAGTTCTGGTAAAGAGGAGTGGGACGAATCGAACTGGAAGCTGATGCGTGATCCACTGGTTAGAACTCAGGAGGGATATCCAATGCTCCAAAGAATGGTGGAAGGAACCAGGCCACGGATAAGTTGGGAGCGGTGAGAGAAAGAGAAAAGAAAACTGATGGACAGAGAAAAAAGGAAAACTGGAGAGCCGCGAGAGAAAAGAGCGGCAAAGCGAAAGGATAAAAATAGCACGCCCGCCGCCGGAGCGGCGAGTCTAGAAAGAGAAAAAACGAAGAAGAGCCGAAGGATCGGCAAGTACAAAATGCTGCAAAAAGCAAAAAACTGCCGCTGTAATCAAACAGCGAAATAGGTAAGAGGAAAAGAACTCCTATACCAAAAATGAGGAGTGAGCAAGCAAAGGAGACCCGCTGCAAGTCGAGGCTAGCAGAGGGCAACGCTGGAGAGCGCAAAAACACGAGCCGCTGGAGAGAGCGCCAGCAACGGTTGAAACGCAGCGACTGTCGGGCTTGGATGACAGATAAACTGCCGGCAGTGCTGTGATTGGTGGTGGTAGGTACTAGATACAAAGAAAGGACTAAATGGCTCTACCTGCCGGAGAGCCTCCAACGTGGAAGGAGCCGCCATCCGCGGTAGCGGTTGCGGATGACAGATAATAAAATCAAACTGTTCTAGCATTTTACATATCTTACAGTTTGCAACAATTTGAGAACAGCCCCTGGTATGCCAGGATACAAGACTATATGGGATATTTGCGCTAAAGGTGCTTATTGACTGATTTAAGTTGCTCAATAGATTCCCTCAAAGAGAGAGCCGGCCATCCCCACTCTTGCATATCCTTCAATTGGGACCTTGCTTCTGCCACAACCGAAGAACCTGCTCCATAATTGTGAATTAAGCCATCCCCTCTACTCAAAGCGCCTGTATTTGCGTTATATTGTTTTTTTGTATTGATTTGGTCACGAAATGGAATGACATCAAAACCCTTTTTTTGTAGGGATACAACCTTTTTCACAATAAGGGCTCTCACTAATGGAGATGCTATTATCAATCTGACATAATTGTAACTAAGATTATGAATGAAATCAACAAGCTGAATATCAGTCGAAGATATCAGACTAAGTTCAGTATCTCATGGAGCAAATTCAGTATGTATGGCCTATTAAGTGACCTTGCGCCACCTTCTTCAAACACACTATAGCGAATTAGACTTGGTTCATTGGGGAATGCAGGTGCTCTGAGGCAATCTGGTGTTATCCGATTAGAATCATTCTCCCTAAATAGAACAGGTACATTTTGTTGTATTTCTTTTACCTCTATAGGTTTTATGTTACTACGCCGTGTGTCACCCTCATTCATCTTGAGATCCTTCTGATTACTACCATTAACTTTCCCATTCAAGTAATGGCTGGTTTGGGTGTTTATATAACAAAATCTCTTTACCTAATGAGGACATCTTAATGCTTGGTATAGTTTTGTTCATCTCTTGCAATTTTTGTTCATTTGGTTCTCTATAAGAGTACTAACTGATGCAAGTTATCTTTCGTCTGTACAGAGTTCAAGTCTTGTTTACACATATTTTCTATTTTGCCAGAATTCATATTATCTATCCCTGGAGCCCCAGGATGTATTGCTTGAACGATCGCCCTATCAGCATTGATGGAATTGTTAGTCACACTGGTATGGTTCACATCCTCTGCACTGGAAGAGATTTGATCCATCGTAATTTGTGTGTGATTAATACCACCAGGTCCTGCAGATTTGGGGTATTGGTGCGTGAAGCTATGTCAGGATTTTTAAAAATATCAAATATATCTAACACCCCTCTTTCCATGATTTTTAGATTCCTATCGATCCTTTCAGAGGTTTTTTTTGTGCTTAAGCGCATCAGACAACCTCAAGATACCTTTGGAATACTCATCACGCGTACAATCGGAAACCTTATTCTCACTCATTATTTCCTCGGTTATTGGCCTAGATCTATTGCAACTGTCAGAGGTATATATGGGATGGGCGATGACTTCCTTTTCTTTCTGATGCACAGTCATAACATCACACAGGTCCATGGTGCGCATAAACTTGCGCAAAGACAATTTTGAGACTTTAGACGCACTATCCAGTTTACGCCTTTTTTTTCCTTTATTTTGGATAATTTCTCCACAAAAGTTGGCGCTACAGTACCTTTTTCGCACCATTCACCAATATTACAATCCTTATTACTGTGTAATGTATTCATATTTCCTATATCATTATCTAACACTCCTACAACCACTACTGAAGCTAATGTGTTGTCTATCTTATCTGATGTTTCCTTAGCCTGAGATGCTGGGCTTGAGATGACATTTAACTCAGCTTCATTCCTCCAACAGTACCCTGCACAACTCAGGTAATGCGGTCATTGTCATCACAATTTCATTCAACAGCCTCGAGTGCTTTTTTAATTGTATTAGCATCAGGTTGTTTATATTGCTAGAATCTTGTCCTTGGGACGCAGTAACATTATCAACATACTGCACAGAGTCCATTAATATCAGGTCCAGATGTTGCAAGAGACCCAGTAAAGTTATCTCCCCTGAACAAAATATTGCGGGAGTGTCATCAAATAACTCACTTGCATCGAGTACCTAATAGTGTTTACCATATTGGGTTTCCCATATGTTATGCTGACCATGTCACGTTCGTCACCAAACAAAGATTGTGCTGATTCCAGAACATTTACCGCTTTACCATCTAGATTAGGGGACTTTGAGACGACCATCATGTAGGAACATATTTGTGCGCATTCAATCCGGCCCTCATCTGTATCCCATGAGCCTGGCAGCGGCAACGCAGCAGCGTGTGCTCGCCTAGTTGTTACTGCTGAGTATGAGTAAGCATTATTCTGTTTCACCTTTCCGTTTATGCGGGACATTGTTCCTAAATATACCAATTCCCTTGTGTATCAAATGACAAACCAAAATGCACACGTTTAGCTAGATACAAGCACACTTTTAGGCTTGTAGATATAATGCTCACGGGTGCAATATACAAACTAAAAGATGCAATCCTGATATAACAAGGGACTAAAAACGATACCAGTATGAATATCAGTTTGAATACACTGTGTACATATGCAACACGTTCACAAACCATATACCATGCACTATAGGGAGAGAACAGTTTGAGGCGCTATATTAGTTTGCAGTTTACACCCCGTACAGAGGACTATCAACACTCCAATACACCCCAATGCGGTTTGAGTGTACATCGATTGTATGAAGAGAGGAAAAGAAGAAACATACAATCCGATCAGTTTGTACCTGGTAATCCTGAATGCGTATGCTGAAACCACCATATGAACGCACCATTAGATGCACTAGCAAAAGTAAAGCAGAGTACAACACAGCCTCAGGCCCATGTCACAAGCATAACAGGCACAACAGGCCACTTCCTAAGGCCACTTCCTGAGGCGCGTGCGCTGAGGGTGCGCGGGCCCTTTGTGTCGAAAATGGGCGTGTCCTACAATTACATAGATAAAACAATGTTTACTCCATTAATCTGAACATATTGCTGGTTTTAAAGTCCACTATAATGGTTGCCTATGTAGAACATATATTCACCACGATTTCAAAGTCCACAGTAGTCCAAGAACAAAATCCGTAGCGCGAGCTTCAAGAGGGATTATACCAGCACTGCAGGCACAACAGGCCACTTCCTAAGGCCACTTACTGAGAGATATCTCTTATCTATATACACAAAAAATACCACTCATTACCTTTCTTACACTATTTTCTAAGTTGCCCGTTACTTTTTAAACGACCACAATCCCATCCCCACAATTTGCCATTTACCTTAGTCTACTTACCATTTGCTCTTTCAGCTTGAGACCTTCGGTATCGATTCCCCTCTCCAATCGATCACTTTCAATTTCCGTACGCAAAGCGCCTGTGGAAACCAGGAGGGATTTTGTCAAAGAGGGACACGTCCCACCTGTATCAATTTTCTTGCAAGAATTCTATATCGGCCACTCCCCACAGGAAACCTTGCGATCTTCCGGCTAGATGGCAAAGGGCACTTGACCGTCTGAAGCACTAGATACTACTGGGTCGATGGGTCTTTTGTCAACCGTTCGACATGCTACCACGTGAACCATAGCAGCCCTTTTACTCAAGGTAACATGTTATACTATGGATGGACTGAGAATCACTTCTCAAACTAAATAATGAGACAGACACAGGAAGTTGGCAAATAACTCTGTTTTGTTAGCAATTGTCTAAAACAGGGAGTACAAGGAACATCAACGGACATCGCACAGCATGATCTTGAAGCATTTAATAAAAAACAACACATTTATAATAAAGGTTTGTCATACATGATGTCATACTATGTAGACAACTTAGAAAACCTACCAGAGATTGTGGTTGCATTAAGGGGAACATCTAAGCATACTTTCTATATGGGATAGAATCGTGATTGGGTCTCTGTAGTCAGGTGGGAAATTTATGCCCTCCCATAGTGCAAGTCCTCTCCGACAGTAATTAGAAACACAACACTTCATTCGCTCTTAAACTGTAAGGCTCTTCATTATATGGCCTTCTATAATTGGTTGGCATGCTTGTACCCTTCTGGAATATTCAATGCTCTAGCAGCACGTAAGCTGGTACCCCAGGTGCTGGTGAGTGAACTTGACTGTATCTCCTCACCCAATTAGCCTGACATCTCTCATCACCCATGCAGTCTGCCTTTCACATTTGTCTTTGTACTCGGCCTTGTAGTAGCTTCTTGCATCTGGGAATGTAAGGAAGTGTGGTGCACCATGTTCTCATCTATTTTCATCCTCAGCTCACATGATCAGAGACCGTGAATTTACTCGTATTATGGCCATTAATTGTCTTCATTAAATAAAGTTGGTATTCATGGTGTTCTCTCTTTGCAACATTTGAAGGGATGCTTCTGCTTCTCACATTTTACTGTTCTTTGCAGCTGATAACCAGTTCTTGGCTGCTTCCAGTCTTTGATATCAAGCCAGAAAGCCTCTTTGGTCTTGCTTTGAATTTGAGCCTATTCTTTGCTGCGACACACATAGCTTCCAATCCGTCTTTCTTCATGGAGACTCTCTTACTAAAATGTATCATCGAATGTCCAGAACTCTGTATTCATATATGTTGGCGGCACCACCTGCATTCTATATACTATGTATAGGCAGCCTTATGAATACTACTTACGTTGTAGCGTCTGTACAATTGTAAAACGGCTTGTATTTTCTGCAGTGCTCTTCACACATGCAATCTTCATTCGGCACACGAAAGCCTTCTTAATTCTTTACTTTGCCATCAGATTCTATATCACCTATGCATTCTCTTCTCTGGTCATCCTTCCGAATGCTTCACTCTTATCTTTCGTGACATCACCAGCTTCTCCTTTTCACATCTTCACACTTCTTCAGGCGCTTCTCTTAGGAATCAATCAGTCTTTCAGGGATACTTCAAATAGGGCTTTCTTAGTGGATACCTTGTCTCAAAGATTCCATTACTGGGGTTGGGCGTGTCGAAATTTGCAGCTTCCAGCATAAATGCAAAATAGGGGTGGGACTTCCTGTAGAGGCATTCAGCTGCTCCTCTACACTGCCATGAGTGGACAACAAAGAAGATTCTTTTTCCATTGAAACAGTGCCTTGATTTTGGTGAGAGTTGGGTTGAGTGTGCCAGAATGCCTAGTCATGTGTTCTTGGACGTTTCTTGGTCATATTACCAATATCCTTTAAAGGTAAGGGGTCTGGAGAACAATACAGGCCAGGAAGGTGTGCAATTCATTAGATGCAGGATACTGTTTCCTTGACTTGAAATACAATGATTAAAGATGTCTCTGTTTTCCATCCACAGAATTTAAATGGGAGTCTGGTATCTCGGACAGTGCATACCACTGAAAAGGTATTTTTGCATCAGGCCCAAACTGCTGTTTTGTGAAGTGTTAGGATGCACATATTGCGTCCCAGTCAGGCAGAAAGGTTCAGACTGAGAACAACCTATTAACAAGCACCGCAGTATGAGAAGTTTGAGATTCGTGCAGCAGAAGGTGCATGTATCACTTGTAGTTTGTTTTGACACACATTAGATATATCACATAGTAACACAGAAAGAGCAACAAATGCACAAATGTTGTTGGTCCAGAGCTTATAGATAGGGCAATGAATTATAGGTCCAGTGTTTAGAAGTAGTACATGATGTTACGTCTTGTGTAAGATGCGAGAAGAGAGCTGAAGTAGGTGGAGAGAGAGAGAACATGGAGTCAGAAGGGTGATTCAGTAAATGCAATGTCAGTGGGTCGACAGGGAGACTGCCACTACATTGGATTTATAGTTCTAGTGCACAATGATTAGAATGAAGGCCATATTGTGGAGCTTTGCTCTGTTTAGCTCAGTCCCTACACATTCCCCTTTCCATCCACCAGGAGAAAAGCCGATGCAGAGGCACCCGCGCTCTGCAGATAAACACTACTTGTATGCAGCTGCAGAGTTCGAAGGTGCTGTGAAAGGATACACCCTTTGAAGGACAAATTCATGAGAGTAGAGCACAAGGGTTTGTGTAATGCAAACAGACCAGGCAAAGATTCAGAGCACTACCGCCCTCTCCACATGAGCAGTCATCCTATTAGAAGTACACAAAGATGCATAATCAAAGCAAATAAATCCCTGAAATTCAAGCCCAAGAGTGGTGCCCTTGGCACCTGTGGATGAAAGGAGATAAGGGGGAGCCATGTCTGTCATGTACTTTGATTTGGGTTAGGAGGAACAGCTTGTGTACATTGCAGTGTCAGGTATAATGAGAAGGCCTATCGTCTTATCGAAGCAGAGTTGGCCTCACCAGTCTTACTTTGAACATGTCTGGATAAAAATAGGGGGGAACATCACGTGACAGTCAGGATTTATTAGCGTATCAATATACTCATCAACCAATCTGTACTGGATTCAATAGTGATGATGTAGTGGGCCAGGTGGAAAGGGGAATGGGTTTAGATAAGGTGTGGGCAGTCAATTGACTATAGGGTGGTATAAGCTTGTGATATGGATGGTAACCAATGAGGGTGGTGGGATGACATTGTAACCTTTGCTTGCTAATACGCTGGTTTCCGCTATATAACATGTAACTTCTTGGTCTGTGACAAACTCTGTGTCAATTCAGTTCAATGGGATTATTTGAGACCTTTATGCATGTAATAAACCTTGTTTTTCTTTGAAAATTGGTGCAGTGATTATTTGGCCTTTGGATTATTTTTTATCGTTTGGGTTTTGGGTGACATTCTTCTTTACAAAAGCAAATGAATTTGCTCTCACACAAACGTTCTGCAAATCTGCCCGTTGCTATGCAGACATAGTCAGGGTCATAAATATCATGAGAAAGGCTGAAATATATTTTCCAGAGCTGATTTAGCTAATCAGATTGTAACTCTTGCATTCAAACGTTGTCATTCAATGGTCAATGATCTAATTTTTAATATTACTACTTGCATGTTTTCCCTATTTCTAATAATTTCTGGATGGACTGACTACTAATCCAGGATCAATTCAAAATATAAAATATATATTTTTTTTAGAGAACTAACCTTTTCAATGTGATTTTGAAAGAACAAAGTTACATTTGAGAGACTAATGCCCATGCATCCTTTGATAGTACGTGGGAATAGGCACAGCACTATCTTCAGTGTTATTAAGAATTTTTGGATGGTTTCATGCAGTGTCAACGAATGGTTTTTAAAGTTATAAGCATCTGTTATAAGCAACTGATACGTGATTTTCGCATGAGGGACACTCTTAGTTGTAACAATGTAAATAGAGACACAGTGAGCTCTCCTGAAGGGCCCACTGGACAAAGTGTGTGGCTATGTCCTCTGTTCATTGTACATTTGGCAATTCCCCAGGCACAGTGGCTAGCCGGTATACCTTTTGGGCAGTGACAGCCACATGCAACCAAATCCATTGCGCAATGTCCCCAGAACAAGTAATTTGGCCATTCCCCACACACAATGACCCTACGTGCAGTGATCTCTGGGCATCGCCCGCAGCTAAGACCCGGGAAAATCAACCATATCTACAATAGCCACTAAGAATGACATTAGTTCATGCCCCAAGAACAGCATCCCTGCACACATGACCTCATGATACTGGTAACCTCCCTCTGAGCAACCCAGAGCATGTACTTGTCCCCTACTAAGAATAGTCTGTATTTCTGCTATTTCATTAGGACCCACATTTTACAACTGGTGAACAGGCGATTCAAAGAAAGCACTGTGGGGGTTCAATTGGATTAGATTTGTTTGTGACATTCCCTCAATGGTTATGTCCTTCCACTTTGTGAACTCTACAAATAATTCTGAGTGGCCTATACACCAACTGCTGGGTGTCTGCCCTAGACAAGTAATCCCAACTGGTAAAAGTTTTCCCTCTCCTCTGTAATGCTGTTGTTATGCTTGGTTACATTGACTTAGACGATAAGGATGTATGTCTTTACAATGGTTGAGTTGGCACAAATGATATCTTTTCGGGTACCCAGCACATCCATTAAAGAGTTGTCTCACATACCTCAAATTCTAATTGATATATTCAGGAACAGATCAGTTGCATTCCTGCCTTCATAGTATACCCACGTGTGTGCCCATGTCAGCCTCGATTATTTTCCCCCTTAAAAACCAGAATCTTGCAACATCTAAGGGGCTGCAAGAAGAGCATTAAAACTATCGCATAGCACTGCGCCTCAGCGAGAATCATGAATCCCAGTCACTAGAGCTTGTATTCTTCAGGATTGACCATGTTCTTTTCCATCCAAGAGCAAGAGATTGAACATTCAATTTGAATACATTAGATTCATTGGTTCTATTACAGGAGCAACCTGTTCCTCTGATCTAGTTTCTGCACTCATTTTGCCTGCTAATCACAACCGATTCTTGTCTTTTTTATGCCTGTTACAGATGGAATTGATAAAATACCAGATAAATGGGATAGATGCTATCACGTTATTAATATTCCCAATGATGATATTACTAATTGTATTTGGTTCTGTTGCAGGATGTTATACCTGCTAGGGAGCATTGCATACTAAAATCAGTTGGTGACATGTATTGAGACGGATGCCCATAGACTTTTAAAATGCACAATCCATGTTTATATATATACTCATTTTTGTAACTAACACATAAACCAATGTATTTGATTGTCTGCTCTATCCATGTGGTTAGTCTAGTACACTGCTGCGTTGACTGATATGAAATGTACTGGGAATTATAACTGTCTTTTGTTCTGTTTTCATTGTTTGTTTTTTTTTAATTCTAAACTCCTATATCAATGATTGACTGGAATACAAAATATGTCTGACCCTAAAGACAAGTCCCTTTTTCATGTATATTCATTCAGAACAAATTTGCTGATGACTTGCTCCCAAGTCTCCCATGAGATCTGAATAAATCCATCATAACTAGAAACTGTGTGTCCTATCAATTTCGTTGCCATTGTGTTGATTTGACAGAGCATACGATTGTATATTTCAATACAGCTAGCCCAGGCACAAAATGCACGGGCAACAACTTAAATATTTGTGTATTTTTAGCTGTTTTAATGACTTATTTACTTTATTAATTGAAGCTGCATTTCAAAGGTTTACATGTACTCTAATATGTGCTTCACTTTGTTTGTTGTTACATGAAGCAGTAGCATTTTAAGGCTAAACATTTGGAAGTAAACATTTTGGGGTTCTAGAATTGTGAAATGGATAGGAGAAATTGGCAGTAATTCTTTACTGACAGTTTTCACCATTAAACTCATTTTTGTGCATTTGTTAATTGGAGTTTGGGAGTGGGACGGACATATCTTGTCTGCTTTCATTTACCTCTCAGCCACCATCAGCATTGATGTTTTTTAGTGCTGGCGATGATGCTATGGATTCTGCTGGAATTCGCCTGAAATTAACGCATGGTGAAAGCAGGGAAATTCCATAAGAGTCATTTTGTCTCATTCAATCGTTATTTGCAGGAGGCACTTGCACTTTTCCACCAACATAGTGAGCAAAACCAATTTCGCTTATGTTTTACCCTTCACTGTTCCACTACATGGTGGAAATATTGCCAGAGGAAGCTTTGTGTAGTCAATGCAATTAACGCTATTTCGAAAACTGTGTAACCTATGGATGGCAGTCACTGGCAGCCTGAACCCTATATTTCATGGCTTTTGTTGGCTTCTTCTGGAGTAAGTTACACACATCTACATGTCTTAAAGGAAGGAATCACTGCATGTAACAGTAGGACATATCAAATGCAGTTTACTGTTTTGAATTATACTTCATGACTACCACAAATGTGCAGAACTTTGCCAATGATTTAAATAGCCATTTAAAAATAGCCTAATTCATTTGAAACCAGTCAATATATATTTTGAAAACTGGGCTCTTTCTGAATTGATTACAAATATAGTTATTATTCAGTAAAGTTGCATTTTATGTCATCAATTCATACAGTCAGCAAACCAAAATGGCACCAACCGTTTGGAAATGTCAACAAGGAAGAACAAAGCGGCAAACATTGCGCTACTAAAAGGACGAGTGTATGTTTATTTTAAGCTACACGATTATTGACAAGTTATACAGAAAGTGGTTCCTTCTTCAGACTGTTGTAATTTTGCATTTTATAGTTGAAAAAAAAACCAAACAAGGTTAGTTTATTAAAATGTTGTTTTTCTTACAAATTATTTGCTGATCTACAAATCTGTAGTTTTGGAATTCATTGGTTCATTCTAGTCTTTCTTTTCCCTTTGGGTGATTTTTATTCAAATGGGACATAAAGTAATTCAACCAAATACTCCTATTAGCATTTAGATTAAATGCCTTCATCCAGACTTAGTTTCTCTCCTGTTTCAGCATCAAATTGTGGTCATTTCGAACACAGAATTACAGTACCTACAGTAGTGGCACTGTAGTTATGGTTAGGTTTCTCAACTCATAGAAAGAGCACTTTTTGGGTGGCTTATAACTTTGACCCCCTCCCCCCAGATAAATCATCACCAAACTTTAGAAAAAAAAGTATATGGCCCCCTCAGAAGGATTTTGTGAAGTTTGGTGCGGTTTTATCCGGGTGGGGGGTTATAGGGGGTCCCAGAATTTGTAGAAATCCTCAGAGACGCAATGTAAAAAAAGTTTTGCTCGTGCCTACAGCCCAAACTGGTCAACGGATTTTTACCAAAAGTGCGCTGGGAGCTGAGGCTTGGTTCCAAAAGCTTGCTTTTGTACATTTGGTTTAAATCTGTTCAGTTGTTTATAAAAAGGGTAAGAAAATAGGTAAAACTAAATTTGGGATATCCGTTGACTCATTTCCTGATTCAGACTCGGACTGCCGCTGATTGGATGTTTTAAAACTTGAGCTGCGTCATATTTTCTGGAACAGTCGCCTTGTTGGATCTGCGTACAGCTGCCGGTGTCCGCGGATAGCACAGTGATGAAAAAATTTGGAAAACTCTTTTGGGGTTATTTGGTGGCTGAAAGAGGGCCTGGAAATTGTGGAGGGTGGAATAAAGTTGACATGGAGCTGTTTTTACAGGTTAAAAAAGGTTTGCAGCGGCCACAGAGTCCGCGGACATCACTGTTGACCGCAGAGAGTGTGTTGAGAAAAAGGTCTGAATTATTTGGTGGCCAAAAGAGGGACTGCAAAGGGTGGGTAGGTGAAATAAAGTTGATAAGGAGCTGTTTTTATAGGTGAATAAAAGTGTTGCAGGTGGCGCAGAGTCTACGGTCAATTTTAGTGTACGTGGACATCTTTGGGAATGAAAGGTTCAGTGTGTGTCTTGTTATTTAAAGATTTGTTGTACGTACTTGTTATATAGATGAAATCTATTGTGGTGGTTGTGGCCAGTGTAGGTAGAAGGGCTGCTCTGTGTAACGGTGTCCATGGACACCACAGTAGTGCATGGATCTGCATATGCCATCTAGGTCTTTTAAGGAAGCATTGCATGGAAAGAGGACATTGCGGGACTAGCTAATCAGGCTTTGTGGTTGTGGAGTAGGAGTTGAAGTGTAAAGGAGTACAGGATAGCAAGTCTTTTATTTGTTGTGTGTAGTGAAGATGGCTGTGGCTATGAAGAATCAAAGTGTGTGGATGGTAGGAGATTCTGGGGTACATTCATTGAAGGTTCATATTGGATCTCGTGGCATCTCTGCTACTATTAGATTAGAAGAAGTAGAAGTTCCTTGGTATGCAGATTGTGGATTAAAGTTGCCGACTTTATTACTATTCTGTGAGAGTATGGCTCACTTTAAACATCCACATGTTATTATTGTGCATTGTGGAAGCAGCAGTTTGGGCTATGTGACTGCAAGTTGTTTGCCATAAAATGCATGTTGAAAATTGTAATAACACTGTTTCCAGCTGCAAAGAAAATTATTTGAAATCCATGAAAGTCAAATATGGAGAGGTCCAAACTTGTTTTGTTCTGAAATGGAAGAAGCTAGTAAGCATGTCAATAAGGGTGTATGTGCTTTTGTATTTGGTTTAGGAATGGGATCTTTTGACAATGCAAATATCAAGTGGATGGTGTAAATATTCGAGGAGATGCAGTGCATTTGACTGATGTCGGAAATCAGATGGTTCTTTAGAACATCCAAAATGCACTGAACTCATGAAATATGCTGTGAAGGATTGTTTTAGTAGTTGTAGTAGTACATTAAAAACAAAAACAGAAAAAAATAAGAAGTAGTTTTGTGAAAGTTAGAAAAACGAATTAAGTCCAGTAGAACAGTTGATTTTGTAGTATATTACATCCTTAAAAAAATAAGATACATGTTATCTTAAGAGCCACCATTTCTCAACAAAAAACAAATTAAGTGTTTTTAATTCCCCCACTTCATGGCTGGACTTTTCCAGATGTTCGCAGACCTTCATACTTTCCACGGACTATGCGGACCGCAAAGGGTCCAGTGATTTGTATGTTTAGTTCAATGTTTTAACTGTGAAAGGTGGGTCCTAAAGGAATCTTTTTTTTTTTTCTTTCTGGAATGTATATTTTTTGGAGAGGTGAGGAGGTAAGGTGGGGGAGCGAAGGTAGGGAAGGGGCACCAACCACAAACATGGAGCCACAGGTGGTCAGGGGAAAATTTTGGGCATGCCTTAAATTTAAGGTAGGTGGCAGTGGTTCTTGTGCTCCTTGACTGCAGCCTTGAAAGCACTCTGAAACTGCTCCCCCATGCAGACTGGTGTGTCATAGTACAAACAGAGTATTGTGACGTCCGAAAGGTAAGGCTCAGCAGTGTTCTATATGGCATGCGAGGCAGCCAGTGGGATACTCTGCTCCACAGGAATACCCTGCGTGGTGGTAGGAGTGGTTTAGGAAGATAGGGTAGAGGAAGATAACCTACTTCTCCCTGAGAAAGGAATAGCCTTTCTAATAGCACATGCGGTGTCGCATGGAGGTAGTCACAAAAAGGTACTGTCTAGGTTGTCCGCAACTGAGTATGCGACTCAGCGCATTGAACCTTTGCAGCCTGAGATTTTGGTACACCACCAACGGTTTTAAATAACCGCCACACCCATGATTCTCTCTGGGTGCTGGAGGTAGGAAATTATTCTACCTCATCTTCCCGTTTCTTGTCATCCTCAGATGCAGTGAAGTGGTCAATGATATTTATGATGTCATCTTTGATGTTGTGGGTGTTAATGTTAGCAGTGCACGGTGGTGGCGCAAGTTATGGTTCCTTAGCTTGCCATAGATGGCACATTTTTCAGTTTTACTTGTAACCATATTGTCCCTTTAACAACGTTTATTTCACTGAATTATATATATACACCACAATAGTAGTTGCAGAAGTGAAGAAACTAATATGTGATTTGTTGTAAGATTATTGTGTCTGCTGCTATGATGTCTTCACAGGTTTGGCGTCGCCTCTTATAGATCTGTCAGTGTTCAGTGCTGTCCGAGAAGGGGCCTTAACATGGATTTTAAGGTTGTGTCTTTTGTTGGTAACAGAGTTTTCCTCAAATTGTAAAGTGAGGTTTAGTTGTTTTTGTTACTGAAAATATCACTGGTCAGGCTAACAGGTTTTGACCAACTATGCAGCAATTGTTGTACATTTATGCGTTTGCATATTTAGTTATGCCTTTGTCGAAAAGTCGAAAGGTTTTTGGCACTGTGACTCAAAAATGGTAGCTCGTGACCTGTATCAGAACGAGGTGGGTGCCTAGGAAAGGTGACAGAGCAACGTCCTTTTCGATACATTGTCATAATTCTGTAAATAAAATGGTCTCTTTACTTTACGTATTATCAGATTCGTTTAATTCAAAAATGGGCATAACAAGCTAAAAAAGAGAGAATAGAAACTTTATAGCGCAAAGAATATGGTATTGGTGACTGGAGTGAAGCACTGTTACAGCTCATATTTAGCCGAATATGAACTTCATGTTTCTTGAATGCTCATTAGGCAGTGGAAAATGAATATGCGCGCACAGATGTCTTCACGTTTGAAAATGTAATTTTAGCGCAATATTTCAAGGCAACTCTAACATGATTTCATAAAGCACTGATCCTGCTTAATTGTTAAAGAGACACATTCCTCCTTCCTGTAAGTTTTTGCACCTTTTTCTCAATTTGTTTAATGCAATTAACAACCTTCATTTTTGCACCAGATGTTTCTTGTGGATCTTTTTTTATATTAATATGTTGCAGAAAAGATTCTCTCGTTAAAATATCCGATTGTCTGATGCAAACACACTACAGCTTTCTATGCAAACATTCTTACTATTAATTCAACAGTATATGACGAAAATTAACCAATTTGTTTATCCTAACAAAAGGGCATGATAAAAAGAGTGCTGCTTTTTGCAGTATATGCTTTTCCCAGAGCTCTTATTAAGGGCCTGATTCATGGAAAAGAGTGCATTTGTGCTGCAAGGGCCATGCGCCGAGAACGACACTGCACGCATTAGTAAATCTGCATGCTCCACGTATTCATGGATCTAATTGTGTGTTTCCAGCCAGCATGCAAAGGGAATCCAGCTGCATGAGGAACGCCACAACATTCCCCCATTCAAACCAAAAACATAGCCAAAAACCAACCTTTGCGCAAAGCTCTGTGTCCACCTCTGACACAACTTCCTGCACCCCAGCTACTAAGTGCGAGGTTCCACGTAAGTAATGGCTGCACCCCAGCTACTCTGCGCACATTCCCATGTAAGTAAAGGTTGCACTCCAGCTACTCTGCGTGAGGTCCCATGTAAGTAACGTCTGCACCCCCGCTACTCTGCGTGAGGTCCCATGTAAGTAACGGCTGCACCCCAGCTACTATGTGCGAGGTCCCATGTAAGTAACGGCTGCACTCCAGCTACTCTGCACGACTTCCAACATAAGTAAAGGCTGCAACCCAGCTACTCTGCTTGTGTTCCCACATAAGTAACATCTGAAACCTAGCTACTCTGCGTGAGGTCCCACGTAAGTAACGGCTGCACCCCAGCTACTATGTGCGAGGTCCCATGTAAGTAACGGCTGCACCCCAGCTACTCTGCGCGAGTTCCAATATAAGTAAAGGCTGCAACCCAGCTACTCTGCGTGAGTTCCCACATAATTAACATCTAAAACCCAGCTACTCTGCACAAGGTCCCACGTAAGTAACGGCTGCACCCCAGCTACTATGTGCGAGGTCCATGTAAGTAAGGGCTGCGCCCCAGCTACTCTGAGCGACTTCCAACATAAGTAACGGCTGCAACCCAGCTACTCTGCTTGTGTTCCTACATAAGTAACATCTGAAACCTAGCTACTCTGCGTGAGGTCCCACGTAAGTAACGGCTGCACCCCAGCTACTATGTGCAAGGTCCCATGTAAGTAACGGTTGCACCCCAGCTACTCTGCGCGAGTTCCAACATAAGTAAAGGTTGCAACCCAGCTACTCTGCGTGAGTTCCCACATAATTAACATCTGAAACCCATCTACTCTGCGCAAGGTCCCATGTAAGTAATGCCTGCACCCCAGCTAATCTGCGCAATGTTCCACATAAGGAACGGCTGCACCCCAGCTACTCTATGCGAGGTCCCGCATAAGTATTGACTGCATGCCGCTGCTCTGCACAAGGTGCCATGTAATTCACGGCAGCACATGAGCTACTCTGCATGAGGTCCCATGTAAGTACCGGCTGCACCCCAGCTACTCTGCACAAGGTGCTCAGTTTCAAAAGAAATTGTAAAGGATGCCAGTTGGTGGACCATTATACAGGAAGCCCCATGAGGTCAAATTAATAAGATCAGAGAAAAGACTGCGATAAACCACACCACCGAGACTTCTTGCAAGTTTCTGCAAGTGAATATCTTTCCCCTCATATCTCTTAACCTTTGTCCTTCAAGGAAGTAACCGAAACAGAAATGTCAGTACAATTGTCCAGCCTTAAACCTACCTCCTGCAAGGGGGATATTTGTCTGGCAGCCACTGTTAAGGCATGTGCAGTGTAACTCTTGCCATTAGTAACAACATTTGGGAACTGTTCCTTTCAAGGGGGTAATGTTCCAAGTGACATCAAACAGGCATGGCTCTCTCCACTTCTAAAGAAAACATTGCTCGATCAGTCCTTACCAGAAAACGATCTACCTATCACAAATGTTTCTTTCCTGATAAGGTTGAATATACCCAGATCCAGGGATCCCTGGAGACCCACAATATCCTAGGGTACACACAGTCTGGTTTCAGGAAATCCCATGGCACAAAGTCCATTTTGTTGGACTTAAATCAAACATCTTACATAATTTTCAGATGGGCAGCACAGTTATACTTATGCTGCTCGATGTATCCTCATCATTTGATGTGGTGGACCATGGGATATTGGTGCAGAGACTCTGTGAGGCAGCTTTCTTCTCTCCTAAAGCAGCCAACTGGGTCAAATCATTCTTCTCTGGCTGATCGGCTATGGTCTTCTGTAATGATGCTATGGCTGAAAGCGGTCTGGTGACATGCGGGGTGCCCGAGGGAGCGTGTATTTCACCTGCGCTCTTTAACATCTATACCATTCCCCTTTTTAAGATGTTGGATGAAGAAGGCACCCTCTGTGCAAACTATGCAAATTACACTCAGTGCCTGATCAGCCTCTCTGAGAATTATGCTAATGATACCACATCAGTTAACCATGTGTTTCACCGCATCAAATCCTGGATGAGGGATAATGGCCTAGCAATGAATGCCAACAAAACAGAATTGATGATTGCCAGCACTGCTGCCCAGTCAAGGAAACTAGAGAATGAATATCAAGCCTTTAATATTTCAGGATGTGAAATTAAAAAGCTTAACAAAGTTAAAACCCTCGAGTTGTGCTGGAGTTGTGCTGGAACAGGAGCTATCCATGAAAGCACTTGTTTCTAGCTCAGGCTATTATTTAAAACTTCTGAGGCAAATTAGGCCTTTTCTTAACAGATCTTACTGTGCCATGATCACTAGAGCGATTATTGGAGCCTGTATAGATTATTGTGCAAGCCTAATCCAAGGTACGAGCTGGCCGAACTTCAAAACAACGCAGTGAGAGTGGTAGAAGGCTCTCAGATCCAACAACTCCAATCTTCTGCTTATTCCCAAGGAAAGGTTGGTTGTTGTAGCATGGAACTCGTTTGCCCATACAGCACCTAGGCTGTGGAATGATCTTCCACCCGACCTGAGAGCTTGCACTACCTCCGAGAAATTCAAAGATGACCTTAAAACCATTATTTTCCGTTAATTCCCTCATCTCTGCCCTTCACTCTGTCCTGTGACTCTGTTTTTGTGTTGTCCCTGCACTATCATGTTCACGGGCCCGATTTATGTGCATTATAAATAAATAAAAAAATACTCTGCAGAAGGTGCCACATAAGTAATGGCTGCACCCCGAACTACTTTGCGCGAGGTCCCATGTTATGAACGGCTGCACCCCAGTGGTATAATGTCCCTTCATCGCCAGTAATTACCAAGCCTGGCTTTTAAAACATGTACATAATTACAAAAATGGTAAACAAATGTTTGGGTCGGGGCAGATAAGAGGTCTGGAGGATAGGGAATAGGTCAAAATAGGTGGAGGATGGGGGTTTTGGTCATAACTTCACTCAAAAAAAATCCATACACGTTTAAAAGCCAGGTGTTATAATTAATGGGGATAAAAGAAAATAGAACCAACCCAACTACTCTGCACAAGGTCTCACATAAGTAATGACTGCACCCCTGCAAATTGTACCCCCTGAACATCAGCCCCTGAAGGTGCAGACACCACCCACCAGTCTCTCTCACCTCTGCCAATACCCCAGGCAGCCCTCACACCACCCACCAGCCCCCCTCACCTCTGCCAGTACCCCAGGAAGCCCTCACACCACCCGCCAGCCCCCCTCACCACCATCGAGCCCCCTCACCTCTTCCAATACCCCAGGCTGCCCCCTCAAGTCATGAAACCACCCATCAACCCCCTCACCTCTTCAATACCCAAGGCATCCCTCACACCACCCACCAGCCCCCCTCACCTCCGACACTGCCCCCAGGCATTTCCCTCGGATCCAGACACCGCACCCTAGCACCCTCACATGTGCTGATATCACAGGCAGCCCTCACACCACCCACCAGCTCCCTCCACCTCTGACACCACATCCAGGCATGCCCCTCAGGTCCAGACACCACCCACCAGCCCCCCTCATCTCAGAGAGTACCCCCAGGCAGTCCCCTGAAGTCATCACACTGCCAGGCCCCCTCACCTCCCCCAATACCCAAGGCAGCCCTCACACCACCCACCATCCCCTCTCACCTCCGACACCACCCCCAGACCTGCAGGCATTCCTCTCAGATACAGACACCACCCACCAGCCCCCTCACCTTTGCTAGTACCCCAGGAAGCCCCCTCAAGTCATGACACTACCCACCAGCCCCCTCACCTCTGCCAATACACCAGGCAGCCCTCACGCCACACACCAGCTCCCTTCACCTCCGACACCACCCCCATGCATTCCCCTCAGATCCAGACACCACCCACCAGCCCCCTCACCTCCAAGAGTACTCCAAGCAGCCCCCTCAAGTCATGGCACCGCCCACCAACCCCTTCACCTTTTCCAATACCCCAGGCATGCCTTATACCACCCACCAGCCCCCTCACCTTGGACACAATCCACAGGCATGCCTCTGAGGTCCAGACACCACCCACCAGCCCCCCTCCCCTAAGCGAGTACCCCAGGCAGCCCCCTGAAGTCATGACACCACCCACCAGCCCCCCTCACCTCTGCCAATACCCCAGAGAGCCCCACACCACCCATCAGCCCCCTCACCTCTGACACCTCCCCCAGGCATGCCCGTCAGGTTTGGTTACCACCCGCCAGTCCCCCTCAGCTCTGAGAGTACACCAGGCACCCCCCCGAGTCATGACACCACCCACCAGCCCCACTCATCTCCGCCAATACCCAAGGCATCCCTCTCACCACCCACCAGCCCCCCTAACTACCTATACCACCCGGAGGCATGCCCCTCAGGTTCAGATATGATATGATATGATATGGCATTTATAACGCACCTAAACTGGTAAATACACTTGCACACCAAGTTAATAACAGTTTAAATTGTAAAGTGAAGACTGTTTAGACAAAATGATTACAGAGTTCAAGGTGCAGGGGAGAATATACACAGCCTTGGTATCTAGGCTGGAAACATATGAGGAAAAGAGAGAGCAATCCGATAGGGATAGCCGCGTGCCCTGCACACTATCTAGCAGGCCAAATGGCCTAATGGAGATATTAATCCGAAGATTATTTTGCTTGTTTATGAATTTCTTTATATTTCAAATGCAGAAGATTTAGGAAAAATAAATTCAATAGACAATTAGTGATCATCAACAACAAATTTTGCTGTTTATTTGTATTTTCAAGTAACACTATTACACTGCCAACATTGCAATAACGTAATAAAAGGAGACCATATCAGACACCCTTACAACGGCTGGAAAATCTCGCTAAAACAATTTGCAACATGCGATACTAAGAATGTAATCTATGCTACACGTTGCCCATGCGTTATCTACTATGTGGGGAAAACAAACAGGAAAGTTAAAGACCGGTGGACGGAGCATAAATCCTGCATCAGGACCAAAAATTGAAAATCCCCAGTATATAGATATTTTGAAGAGAAAAAACACAATATTTCGCAAATGAGATTTGTGGTATTGGAGGTCCTACGACCATCAAGTAGAGGTGGACATCTTCCTAAAAGCTTGCGCAAAGAGAACTCTTCTGGATCAATAAATTGGACGCTAAGGCACCCCTTGGAATTAATGAGGACTACTATCAGAGCGACTTATACAAAAATTAGAATGTCTCATCAGATGTGAAATCTCACAGAAAATACAGGCTTCAACACTCGCTCAGTATTATAGAGCTAAACGGATACCGAGGGGCCTCAGAATCTATCTCAGACCCACCCTCTGCAAAGAGAATAAAGACTTTGTTAATAGATGGGAACACATTCTGAATAAATGTTCTTTGGACCTCATCCTACTCACCATCGAAGAACTTTCAAAATCAGTGACATCATTACAACAGGAAATTGAACAAATCTCAACACAGCTTTCCAAACTTAAAACAAACACAGAACTCACACAGATTCTGGAAGACAGCAACAGAAAACTTGAATCTTACAAACAGGACATAAAACAGCGCAAAATTAGAAAATTCCGCAGAGATACTTTGGATTATACTCGCGATATCGTCTACTCTTGGCAAGAGTTTTACGCAAACAGCCGACCAGTACCAAGAAGACCACCAAGGCAACCAACTGCAGCAGAAGACCATAAGGAAAGCAGCGAAGTAACCAGTGGGGAACTCGAAGAAACACCAAGCGCTGCAACAGCCGCTAATAATTTACCTGAAGCCACAACCAGTGGATCCACAGTAGCTACACCACAGATTCCTTTTTTAGGCAACGGAAAACCAGAAGAGGACAAAAGAAAAACCCTGTCAGAAAAAGAAATGAAGAACAATCTGGTAATTAACATCTCTTCCAAACCTCTTACCTCGGCACAAATAGATACACTCAATTTGGGTATCTCATTTATACCAACTAACTCCACCACGTTCTTTGAAGAAGAAGTCAACCTCTTCAAACTTATAAGGAAGATGGAATTGAAGGTCTTTTTTAACAACATAGAGGATAACATGCAAACCACAACTAAATCAAAATACCTAGAAATGAAAAATAAAAGCAACTTCTACCCGCAGGCCAATCACCCGCTGATTCATTTATTTAAACAAAAAACCATCAAAGACCTTAAAAGATTGAAGTACACCCAGCCTAAAAAACAGAACATCCGCAAACACCAACTGAAATTAATTAAACAACTGGCAGAGGACAGTAGCTTGACTCGCAAACAAGCAGATAAAGGCGGAGCTTTGGTACTAATAGACACAACCCTCTACGATCTAGGCTGTTCTAAACTCTTACAAGATACCAGGACTTACACACCACTGGATAGTGACCCAATACTTGGGATAACTAACATTATCAATACAACTGTGGAGAAGGCTCTTATGATGGACTGGATAACAGAAAAAACAGCTGACTTTCTGATACAGAAATACCCCATAACGCCGGTCTTCTATGGACTGCCTAAAATACACAAAAACCTTCGAGATCCACCATTTCGCCCAATTGTGGCCGGGACAGAAAGTATATTTCAACCCCTTGCTATCTATGTAGATACAGCCCTACAACTATTGGTCAAGCAACATCAACCTATCTCAAGGATACGACTCATTTTTTGAAAATTTTACAAACATTACAACTAACAGAAGACAACCTGATACTATTCACCATGGATGTAAACAGTTTATACACTTCTATCCCACACTCCGAAGGAATTGAAGCTCTAGAATGTTTTTTATTATCCAACAGACAAGTGAATATCCACAAGATTCTGGCACTGGAGTTAATCAACATCATACTTTACAATAACTATTTTCGACACAATGGTCAGTTCTACCTACAAATTTCTGGTACCTCGATGGGGTCCTCCGTGGCCCCGTCCTACGCTAATATCTTCATGTATCATTTTGAAAAACAATATGTATTGAACAATCCAACCTGGACGAACAAGATCAAATACTGGCAGAGATACATAGATGACGTCTTTGGGATATGGAAAGGCACAGAAACAGAATTACTCGATTTTTGGAATTTTCTAAATACCTGTAATACAAGAATAGGTTTCACTATCGAAATCGGCAAACCACATGTGAATTTCCTTGACGTCACTGTTGAACTAACAGGTACCACACTTAAAACTAAATTATACAGAAAACCTACGGATGTGAATAGTTGTCTCCATCACACAAGCCACCGTCCCAAGCATCTGAAAGACAATTTACCTTACAGCCAGTTATTAGGGCTCAAAAGAATCACCTCAGAAACAGATACACTCCAGGGAGAATATAACATTATGAAGCAAAGGTTTCTGGATAGAGGCTTCCCATCGGAAGTGGTAGAAAGAGCCATAATACGCACAGAAACCCAGGAAAGAAATACACTATTGGAAGGCCACCCAAAGAAGAACGAGAAGGGATTAATCCATACACTAAGATACTCAAGCCAAAGCTTCCAGATCAAAAAAATTATACACAAAAACGGGGACATTATCAAATCAGACAGTACGCTTATTCAGCTTTTCCCGGATCCACCAATGATGGCCTACAAAAGAGGTAAAAATTTGAAAGATCAACTGATCAAGGCAGAAAAACCAAAACAACCACTACAGACAACTCTCAGTAAACAAAAACCCGACACGTTCGCATGTCTACACTGCCAACATTGCAATAACGTAATAAAAGGAGACCATATCAGACACCCTTACAACGGCAGGAAAATCTCGCTAAAACAATTTGCAACATGCGATACTAAGAATGTAATCTATGCTATATGTTGCCCATGCGGTATCTACTACGTGGGGAAAACAAACAGGAAAGTTAAAGACCAGTGGACGGAGCATAAATCCTGCATCAGGACCAAAAATTGAAAATCCCCAGTATATAGACATTTTGAAGAGAAAAAACACAATATTTCGCAAATGAGATTTGTGGTATTGGAGGTCCTACGACCATCAAGTAGAGGTGGAAATCTTCCTAAAAAGCTTGCGCAAAGAGAACTCTTCTGGATCAACAAATTGGACGCTGTGACACCCCTTGGAATTAATGAGGACTACTATCTAGGGCCATTCCTATGAACCCCCTCGACAAGGAGATAGCCATCTTTGTTTCACTTACATAGGTCATCCCTACACTACACATAACCTTCTGAATAAATTGTATGTTACTTAGAAGCCATTTTCGGTTTAATTCTTTACATCCGAAACCCCATCTGTGTTTTTCTTATTTTGCTATGTCAATGTGATTATATCTTTTAACATTTAAAATGTGTGTTTTCCTTATGTTTCACTTGCAAGCTTAAAAATGTTTATAATGGTCTGAAAATGCTAAATGTCTAAACAAAAGTTCCCTTGACAGTACTGTTGATGACATGTAAACAAAGTACAATTACATAACATCACAATCTAGAGAGCGACCTACTTTTTTAAAAAAAAAACTAATTCTTTAGTTGCCCTTAGTACAATAGCCAAATTAATGGCCCGTTTGACCTATTTTGCCCATATGGAGGCCCACGGATCACCGCTATATCGAATTCTAGATTAGTGATGCACATCTACGGTCATCACAATTACTAACTAAGTGACGCCATATAGTAGAAATTCATATCATTGCTTCTCCATTTATTTCCTATGTTGGAATGCTACGTTTAATTCATAAACAACATGGGAGATTGTTTACATCACTCCGCGCATGCGCGAGTGACGCCATGCGTACGCGTGACGACGCCGACGCATGCGCGAGTGACGTCATAGCACTTAACAATATAAAAACACGGAGTATATGAGAGAGGCTCATTCAACTGCCGTCTCCCGCGGCTCCTGAACACCTCCTACATTGCTGGCGTGAATCGAAGTGAGTATCCTGGCCGGACTTTAAACTACTTATCACTCGCACTTAGTTCTTGGCTCCAAGCCTGTTTACGTCTTCTTGAAAGCCTCTTATTTTCAAAAATATCTCTTCTTCTCTCTAGACTTGAGAGAATCGCATCTCCCATCTGTTCCTTTGGGGAACAGACTAAAAAGAACTAGATTCCGTGTGCCTACCAGACAGTGCACAATTGACTGCCCTCTGAGTCTTTGCTGGTTATAAGCATACCTCAAGGTAAGAGGTTATTATGCATCAACCAAGCACAATGATTTCACTAATTCTCACTCCATAGTAATATATCACGAAAAATTCACTGCACCAAGGGCAAAATATATGGTCAGTTATCCACCATTCATATAGACACACATGTCGCATAATCACACTCGCTTGGTGAATGTGGAAAGACTGAGGTACTGCTGGGCATTTTTTTCAATAGAATGTGTTACCCACCAATTCAGCAAAAGTGTTTAACTGATTATTGTTTACATAACAAATGTGATTTTGGTGTTATCCTTTGTTCACTATTAAGTCTATCCAAAACGCTAATATATTGTATATAATTTTCCTTTTTGTAGAAATTGTTTGATGAATATGCCGTCCCTGATGAAGAGTTTTTACGACTCGAAACGCGTTGGGCACTTGAAAATACAAATAAACAGCAAAATTTGTTGTTGATGATCACTAATTGTCTATTGAATTTGTTTTTCCTAAATCTTCTGCATTTGAAATATAAATAAATTCATAAACAAGCAAAATAATCTTCGGATTAATATCTCCATTAGGCCATTTGGCCTGCTAGATAGTGTGCAGGGGACGCGGCTATCCCTATCGGATTGCTCTCTCTTTTCCATTTATAACGCACCTATACAGAAGTGTTTTAAGACACCACCCATCAGCACCCCTCACCTTTGAGTGTAACCCAGTAGGCCCCTCAAGTCATGACACAACCCACCAGCTGCCCTCACCTCCAACAATACCCAAGGCAGCCCTCACATCACCCACCAGCGCCATTTACCTCCAACCCCAACTCAGCCTGGCCCTGTCACATCACCCCTTACCAGTGTAAAATTGAACAACAATTCACCTCAACTCAACTGCCCTGCCACCAACATTTATGTATTGTTCGCTTGTTAGGCACGTATACAGGAAGTAAATACTGTTTCATAGTGCCCACAGGGCAACAGGGTGGGGACAAGGTGTAAGAATCAATTAAAATACATACACAAAATATTAAATACAGTGGGGGGTGAGCCTACTATGCCTGTTGAGTGTTCTGAACCTGCAAGTGCAGAAGGGAGAGGTAATGGGATAGGTGCTGGTGTGGTCATGGGTGAGCAACGGGTGAAGTGCAATGTAAGATAAGTGCGAGCCTCCAAGGGTGGAGGGTGAACCGAGGATAGATAAAAAGCTGGGGCGATTTGGTGTGGGAGGTCAGGGCCCAGAGGATGCATAAGGGCCCTGAATATCAAACAAGCAACTGTGATATTAGTAGAGGAGAGAGGGAGGGAGGAGATGAAGAGGAAAGTCTTGAGGATCTTCCAGAATTTAAGAAAGTCATGCTGAAGACAAAGAGGGAGTGGGAGGCTGTTCTAAAGAAGAGAGCCAGGTGAGTAAAGTGATCAACCTCCTGCCCTCTGTCTAGTGAAACACTTTACACACAAGGAGTTGGTGTCAGAGGAGTGCAGAAGTCTAGAGGGGGAATATTTAGTAAGAGAGAGTTGCAGATAGTGTGGTCCCCAGCCCCAGACTGCCTTGTGGATGATACAAAGGGATTTGAATTTAATCCGTGAAGCAACCGGGAACCAGTGAAGACTTTTTAGTGCAGGAGAGATGCAGTCCCTGGGCTTGAGGACAAGGATCAGTCTCACTGCCCTATTCTGGATTAGCTTGAGGGGTCACAGAGTGGAAAAAGGTAGATTCTGTTGGAAGCTATTGCAATAGTCAAGCCTAGACAGTACCAGGGCTCAGGTAACATTGAGCTTCTGGGGGAAGGTGACAAATGGTAGAATTCCTTTGAGAAGGAAAAGCTGAAAGTGGGACTTCTTGGCAATGTCCTGAGAGTGAAGGAGGAAGCAGAGAAATGAGTCGAAGATTACTCTGAGGTTTCTGGCTTCAGAAGAGGGAGCAGGTGGATAGCCCATGGAAGAAGGCCAGAGTGAATGGAAGAAGACAGGTACAGGGGTACCTATCAGAAGGATCTCCATTTCTCTGGCATTGAGGCAGAGATCATTGGAAGTGCACCAGGGCTGGATGGCTGAAAGGCAGGGATGATGGAAGGTGCAAGAGCGTCAGCAGGAAGTTTGAAGAAAAGTTGTATATCATCATCATAACACTGGAAGTTGGGGGAGAAGGAGGAGATGAGGACTGCCAGCTGATTAAGATATATGTTTAAGAACCAAGGTGAGAGAATGGAGCCCTGGGGGACACCACAGGTGGAAAAGGAAGTAGGAGAGGAGAAGGTGCCCAGGATGACTTGGGAGGAATGGTCAGTAAGGAAGGAGGTCAGCCAGTCCAAGGCCCGCTCCGATATATCAACGGTGTCATGGTGCCTTTGTATGAGGATGGAGGAGTTGACCTTGTCAAACGTAGAGGACAGATCAAGAAGGATGTGAACAGTAGGAGAGTTGGAATCCAGAGATTTGTGCCTGCGGTTGCTCGGAATCCAAATTGATGGTTGTGAAGACTGCCAACAAGTTCAGTGTGAGAGTTGAGTTGGGACAGGATCAACTTCTCCAGCAGCTTCCCCAGGAAGGGGGTGATGGAGATGGGTTGGTATTTGGCTGGACAGGAAGGGTCTGCTGATGTTTTCTTTAAGGATGGGGCACACAAGGGAGTGCTTGAGGGATGAGGGGAAAGAATCTGTAGCAAAGGAGTGGTTACAGAGTTCAGCGGGTGCAGGGGCGAGAGAGCTAATGTTATCCTTGATGGTTTGGGATGAGCAAGGGGAAACCTGTTTGGAAGAGACCTTCATGCAGCAGACAACTCTGGTGACTTTGTCCGGTGAGACAAGGGCGAAGGAGGAGAAGGAGGAAGGAGGAGGATGAGTGGCCAAGGGAGGCAAAGGGGTGAGGGATGAGTTGGGAGAGGGTGTGACAAGCCTGTTCAGGATGCCCTGAGTTTTGAGGGTGAAGTGAGTGCTTTGCACAGTTCATGAGAAGAAATAGGGGAGGAGGGTACTGTGGAAGGGTTGGCAAGTTACCTGCAGATTTTGAAAAGTTCATCCATGTTGTTGCTATGCCAGATACCTGTGCCTGAATGTGAGCCCTTTTCTTGGCACAGATAGAGTCTCTTTTGCCTTTGAAGCAGGCCAAAGGGCAGTTTGTCAGAGGATGAGCCTGAGGTTTGCCACGTCCGTTCTGCAGCTCTGCACTTTCGTTTCAGGTCTGCAAGTTCCGAGTTGTACCAAGTGTTGCGCTGAGAGGCGGGTTTCAAGCGTATCCTCAGGGCTAGGGCAAGAATGTCAAGTGTGTTGGTGATGGACAGGTGGAAGTTGCTGAGAGCAGTGTCAGTGGTAGAGTCTGAATTGGGAGGGCAAAGGGGGATAAAGGTAAAAGTGAAGGCAGCAGCTGACACTAGTTTCAGCGGACGGATGTTCATGAACAAGTTTGGCAGGGCTTCTGGAGGATTGGTCACAATGCCATAGGGACCCAGGTGGGAGGTGAGAAGAGAGTGGTCAGACCAAGAGAGTGCGGTTACCAGGGGAGATGAGAGGGGGAGGTCAGAGTGGATGAGGGCATCCAGTGTGTGTCCAGCAGAGTAGGTTGGATCAGAAAGGAGAATTGAGAGGTATGGAGAGGTGCAGAGATCAATGAAAAGAGTGGATGCTGCACCAAGTGAGTCCAATGGATGTTAAAGTCACCCAGAAGCAGCAGGTTGGAGGAGGTTGAGAGTAAGGAGGAGCAGCAGTCAGCCCATTCGGAGAGGAACAGGGAGGTAGCGCCGGGAGGCCAGTAAATGGTAGCAAGGGTCAGGATGGGGGAGGGAGAGATAACCAATTTGCATACCAGGCTCTCAAAGGAAGAGGAGAGCTGAGTGAATAATACGTAGCCAGATTCCCACAAAATGGGTGCACTGATGCAGCATCCATGTTTGTAGCTCATCACAGGACTCTGTGGTAGATCACAACTAGTGGCACAGCAACTGGACAGCTAAATTCAGCAGTAGCTACACAGTGAAAGCACCATATACAAGTCACACAGTAAAGCAATGTGATGCAATGTGACTTATCAGTGTGCACATGCACCATTGCATTTGCCTCAAAGTTCCGTAGGTGAATGGCCCAGGAGGAAAGTAGTCCAAGACATCCCTGATGGGTCATCGCCACATGTAATATCAGTGCATATTAGCCAACACCAATCAATAATTCAAGGCACTGATGTTGGAAAGCACAGCATTCAACGCCCCTACAACTAACATAATTTGAAAAGGTGTGTTTTGGGGCACTGAAAAGGAAGTCTGAGAGTATGTGAGCCAATCAAATGGATGATGTGTACCGCCACTTATAAATAAAACTCAGATGTGATGAACAAGCATTACAGTGGCATATGTGCAGCATGACATGAGAGCACACACTGTATGGTAACTGATGTGTGTTTGCGGGTGTCCATGCATTGTGAGGCACCCCCCCCACCTGCATAATTTATGAGCCTATACCACACCGCCACAATTTGGCCCCCAACCCACGTGAGAGTCACATGACAAATGAAAAAAAGGAAAATCAAAGCAAACCACATGCCGTCCATGAACAAAGACACTGCAACAACTGTGTGATAAATAACGAGAAACTGGATTCAAAATATTTACAGTAACCAAAACGACTATGTGGAAATGGGGAAATGTCCAAGGGAAAAAAGAAAAATCACACAATTAACTATTTACATATGCAGCGGGGTCAATAGACAGCCATTAAGTCCTCCAGGGCAGAGTCAAATTCTTCATCCTGCACTTGGAGGTGGGCCATTGTCCAGTCCTGGATGGCTTGCAGGCTGTCCCTCATCCTACTCTCCTCCTCCCCCCACATGTCAACCTGCCTCTGTGTGCTCCCCTCCACAACCTTTGCCCTGGCCCTGGCAACCCGTGCCATCCTAGCCTACTGCCTCTCTGCCATCAGCTGCATCCTTAACTCCATCCTGATGCACACCAATTGCCTAAAGTGGCAGCACTCCTCCTGCCAGGGGTCGTAACCTCGCTGCATAGCTTGCCTCACCGATGTAGTAGGGCCCTGTGATGATTGCCCCTGAACACTCCTAGAGTGCTGCTGCCTGGCCAAGCGTACACTGCGCATGCACCCCCGCCGTTGCACAATGGGGGTGTACAGTACCAACACTGTACTGATGTGCCAGCTGCCCCACTGATGCCTGTTCCTGTGTAGGTGCCTGGACAAGTACAGGGGTTGTGATGGGAACTGGCAAGGAAGTCCCCCACCCCGGAGGATGACTGGGGCACAAAGGAGGGTATCAGGTAATATTGTCCCTGTATATAATCTTGCCATACATATAGTCGCCAGGAAACGACATAGGTGACATTATATATGGAGACAATATATGGGGTAAATGGGAGCAGGGTTTGCAGGGGTGTGCCCCGCTCGCTTTAAAGAAAAAAATAAGATGTTGGGACTGCAGGGGTGTCCCCTGCATGTTCCCTATGATAATGTCACCGCAAAAAATGCTGGCATTCTTGCATGGCGACATTTTTGCGGGGACATTATCACATGGAACCCAGAGGAGTCAGTGGAGGAGGGGGCAGATAAATGCGCCAGTTTACAGAAACCACCCGAGAGCAGCACATGTGCCAGCTGGGCCAAAGAGACAGACATCCAATTGTGATGATCTGAGAGCAGTTCACAAATCACTCTCACATCATCATAAATCAAGCTCAACCGCCTTGCAATTCCAGACAGCATGGCCTGCAAAAGCTCAGGGGTGATCTCTGTGGCCTCAAAGGGGGGTCTGGAATGGGTGGAGGCATCCACGACAGTTGTGACAGCTGCATCAGATGGATCAGGGACAGTAGGTTGGTCAGCTCCCTCCACAGGGCATTGCGCATAATCCTGTCGATGTCCCAGGGGTGCAGCCTGAACATCCTCCTGGATGCCCCCACTCAACCCCGGGGACTGGCTTTCCTCTTCCTCTTCCTGCACCACCTCCATCTCCCTGGATGACTCAAGAGAGCCATCTTCTGCACTGTCAGGTGGGCCACACATGGACTTGGAGATCATGCACGTCGCTCACATGCCCACAACACATTGCCAGTACTCACACAAATGCCAGTAGACAAAGTCTGATGCCATAAATGGCTTGCATTTGCATGAAACAGCAATCAGCGACATCTAACAACAAACACAAGCAACAAACAGGATGAAGGAACTGCAAACATGCATGCCACGCATATGCCATAGAGCATTATCCCACATGGGTGCCCACCCGCAGCATCCTGACGACTTCTACAGGCCAAGTACTGGGACTGGAGGTCCGGATAGAACCTCTCAAGTGCCTGAAGCTGTATCTGAGGGAACCGGTGGCAGCCAGCACGGTGTCCCAGATCCTTAGCCTTGCATCGATGTCCAGCTATGTAGCTGGGTTGAAGAGAGCATCATAGGCGCCCAGGACACCATCCACCAGGATGCCAACTTCGGTGTTGGTGAAGTTGACTGCCCTCTGCCTCAATGTGGGGATGCTGCCCTCCCCAGATGACATGGATTGGGCAGACATGGCAGACCCGAGGCAGGAATGGGCTTTCTGGGTGCTGGGTAGGAGCAGTGTTGGTAGAGGTGGAAGTCCTGGCAATTACAGAGGAGGTGGTCGCAGGCCAAACACAGGAGTCCAGGCAAAAGTGGGGAAGCTGGCACACCAAGACAGTGCTTGTTGCAGGCAGGCACTCACTCTCGAGCAGCAAGAAGCACTATAGAAGTGACAGAGGCAAAGAAGGGCCAGAGTAGGCAATTGCAGATGCAGAAGCAGGAAGGCAGGAAGAACAGTGGTGTCTGTCTTGCATCCGCAGTAGCTGATAGCAGGGTAATGTCACTTAATGTGTAAATTACGTCCTGCATGCAGTGACGCTGTGCAACTATATGGCACGCCCACGCCATTAACGGCAATGACGGGGTGATATGTCATGCAACACGCACTACTAGTTGTGCGCATGAAGGTTACGATCCTGATGAATTTTGGAGACTTATTTTGTAGTGCCACAAAATCCTTTCCTTCAGGCACTGGCCACCCATTTAACTTTGGGGGGGATTACCTCTGTGCATGTGTGCATGTTTTTGTGAACTTTTTGAGGTCTACGCTGTGTTGCATATGCAATTTTTGTGTTTCTGGGTGCCTCTGTGTATCGCATACCACTTTTTTTTGACTTAACGGAAGGCTTCCGGGTGTCACATATGCCATTTATGAGTTTTTGGGTGCCTCTGTGTATCATCGCTGCTTTTTTGTCTTTTCGGAAGGATTCCTGGATTCGCTTACACAATTATCTGATCACTGGGTGGGCCTGCATGTCGTTTAGAATATGTATTCCCTTTTGGGGTACATTTGAGCCTTGCTGGACAACTAATCTATGTCGCACGTCACGTAAACTGTTCCCTCACTCATATTGGACAAAGCAGTGGTTCCACAAGTGCTTTGAGGTACAAACAAGGGCACAACATAGGCAACTAACGTAGTTGCAAATTAAATTCCCAATTTAATCCATGCAAAATAAAGAAGCAATAGAACTCAAAGAATACAATTTACACAAGCAAGTAGTGGAACAAATTAGTATAAGTAAAGAGAAATTAGTGTTCAAAAATCATATTGCCCAGGACAATAACTTGGTGTGCCTTCCAGTCATCCCTTCCACCTGTGAGAAAGGTAAAGGGGGCAGACAGAGTCAGGGTAAAGGGGGCAGACAGAGGCAGGGCCGGGGACGTGGTGATGAAACATCTGCGCCAGCTTTAGCGGTTTGGGGATGTGGTGCAGAGACATCTGCCCCAGCCACAGGGGTTCAGTGACATGGTGTGGAAACATCTGCCCCAGCCCCAGGAGAACATGGCAGGCCCCAGGCCACATGTGGCTCTGCACCTTGACCCCAACTTGGTTCCAGCCAGAAAGGGGCAGCACCAACACCCAATGCCACTCGTGGCAGGAAGGAACACCCTGCAGAGCAGGAAGAGGCTCCAACCCACGACACGCCACAGGACACTTGCACCGAAAGGAATAAGAATTTCACTGATGAGGAGCTCCAGATCCTCATTGACTACGTGACCGATCACCATCGTGACATGTGCCTGTATGCAGGGAACACACATTCACCCGCACAAGGTATGGTGCATTGGCAGCATGTCACATACCAGATAAACACCTTAAGGGTGGAGATGCACAATGCTGAACCGGTTCAGAAGTGCTGGAATGATCTCACCCGTCACACCAAGCACAAGCTGAGTGTCAACCTGTCCTCTGCACTGACAACCGGTGGGGGTCCAGCAGAGGAGGAGCAGCTGACAATGCATGAAGAGGCCACAAGTCAAATCATCCTCCTTAAGCAGGTGCAAGATGTGGGAGGTATGGAGAATTATGAGGACACATCAAGTGAGTGGGCGTCATTGTGCCTCCTGTGTTTTGCCAGTTAAGCATCACCCACATCATTTGTGTATTGGAACATCTGGCTGCATTTGTGTGAAAGCCCTGGGTAGAGCATGTCCTGTGACGTTCAGACTCATGTTAATGGGCAATCATACTGGGAGAACCCTGTGTGGTGGACATTTGTGGCATATGTCTGTGTGACAATACACATCCCCCACCCGGTACTCCTCTGGTACCTGGCCACCATGAGACACCTTCATGTACTGTTGAGTACTACATTCTTGTTGCATGACATTATGCACTGCTAGACAGGTGCATGCAGGCAAAGTTTAATTTTCACTTCATGTCATGCAGAGTTGCATGTTCCAATTGTCACCTGCTCCTATGTGTTGCCTTGTCACGATGCATATCTGAGCTGTCTGTCAATGCACCTTGTGGTGTTTCCAGAGTGAAGTTGCATTAGTGTCCAAAGATCACATCCACAGTTACTCAATTCCAGTGACACAGAGCGCCTACTCATTGTGATGCCTGCTCCCTCTTACCCTCCCACACTCTCCATGGGGCCACTCCCCTCACCCTCTTCTGGCTATATCGCCAAATCCACTCTCCATCTCTCTGTGCTCCATGGACCTTCACTAGAAGGCTGCACTTTCGACTATACCTACTCATGGGCTTTTTCCCTTTCCACACCTTCCTGCTGGTGCTCATTGTCTCCAGTTCCCTGTCCCAAACCTGATTAGTGTGTCATGTTTTGACCATGGTGTTGTCTGGGGATATGGCTGTCTGGCTGTTGCCATGTGATATAATTTAACATTTGAATGTCAAATGCGCATTACTTTTCCACTGGTATGTGTGGCGACTTGACAGTTGCATTGCCCCTCATTGTACGTTTATGCCACTGTTGAATGGCAAATAGTCCACTGTTGCCATGGACATGGCGGGTGGGAGGAAGGCACTTGTCAGCAAAAGCCATGCATCTGTTGCTTACTGAGCAAAGTGTATGACTACACAATGGTTGATGGGTGTGTGTTTTGCCATGTGTACTTTGAGTGCACCTTGAAGCATGTATGCATTATGTTCTCTTTGAACATGGCCTAATCTGTCTTTCTCCATACATGTGCAGGTGACAATGAACCAGATGCAGAGGAGTAGGAGGAGGTGGAAGAGTTAATGGTGTGTCAGACCACCAGTGAGGGACGTGGTGTGGTAGGTCATGAGAACCCACTGGTGCTCCAGACTATCCTCAGTTGTGCTGCAGACTTTTTGCATACTCTTCTGAATCAGCTGGCTGTGACGCTCAACCTGATGTGTATCCCTCAAAGAGGACGAAGGTGAGTGGCCCAATGGGCTGATCAGATGAGGCCTGTGAGTCTACGGCTGGGCAGCTGGCTTCACAAGGCCTGTCAGTGATTGCTCCCATGTCTGCGGTGGTTACGACTGCAAGGCCACCCTCCCATGATTTGGCATGAGGTCCTGGGGGTGATGTCCAAGGGTGGGCTGCAGACCTGCAGCCAATGACAGGGGCACCACATCAATAGGCATGGTCCCTTGTATCAGGCCGCCATGCGCCCCGCACATGTGGGGGATGTGTGCTGGCTGGAAACACAGAGTGGGAGCAGGTGATGTTGCATGCTGCCCTCTGACATGGGAATGTGTTGGACAAAATATCTGAGGCGATGGATAAGATGGGCAAGTCCATGACTACTCTAATGGCAGGGATTGAGCAACAGCTGCAGGTCATGCAGTCCTCAAGCTGCTCCCACAGACTGCACAGGGAGAGCAACACCAAGGGCCGATGGGCTGATCTGCAGGAACACAGTGAAGAATTGAGGCATGAAATGTTGGCCATGAAGACTGCTATCCATGGAGAACTCCCAGCCACTAGGACACTGATCCATGAGGAGATGGATGCCTTCAAGCAGACACTCTCAGAGAAACTCAATGCATCACAGGTGAGTGCGCATACAGACTCTGCAGCCATCCGTAAGGAAATGCATGGAGACCTCATCTAACTCACTGCTGGGGCAATCCACCCTGTCATGGCTGGATGTGGCCAGTGAAGACCAGGCCATGGCACTGCATGGTCATGCTCTAACACCACGTCCACCTGCAGATCAACCGCAGGAAGGGGGTTCCAGCACATAACAGCCTCCTGGTCCACCACTGATGTGAGGTCCTTGAGCCTATGGAGTTTTTTTTTTTGTTGGGTCAAATGTTTGGGTGGACATTGACATGCACCCAATGTCCCCCACGCCTCCTCTAGGGTGGTCTCCCCCCAGTACATGAAGTTTATGTTTGTTTTATTTGTTGCCCATGGCCATTGTTTGTTTTATTTTTTGTGTCCCCTTGATTGGGCATGGACACTTTTAAAATATTTTTTCTATTCCCCAGGCCCGGATGTAGGGATGTAGGCATGTGTTTTTGTGTTGCCTTTTCCAAAGGTCAGTTTGTTTTAAAATGTGTTTTTCTCTCTTGAGATGTGCATTTGACCTCTCAAGGGCATGAAAGATGCAGTTGTGGCCAAGCAGCCATGCGCAGTGACATCAACTGGCATGGTTGCATAGTGGTGAACAGGATGACATGTGCAGGTAACATTGGGTGGAATGTATATTGATGCATGTTTGTGTTAGGGAGAATTCTCAGAAATGTGGTAATTCCCTCCACCTTACAGACCCCCAGCAGCTTTGCTGGATTTTGAGGACTTGATTTTTTGACCTGGATAGAGTGAGACCCTTTTTCCCCCACGTTTATGTGTTTTAATGTGTTTCTTTTGGTTGTGGAGTCTGACAAACTCCATAGGCATCATCGTTTACATTGTGTCACACATCACCTTCAGTGCAGTGACACAGGGAAGTCTTTTAGATTTCCCAAAGGTTTAAATACCTCCTCTGGGATAAACTAATGTTTCCCAGATCAGTAAAGTGAAATTGACTTTATTTACATTTGTAACTTTCTAGACCCAGCACACACTATCTTACCATAGGGTGCTGGAGGGGTTATCTAGTATCCCCTTTGTTTAGCTTCTCAGGTAAAACTTTTTATGTTACGCTTTTCTCACTGAATGGCTGGTGGCAGTGGTTTTGTTTTAGCTACTGTGGTGTGCATTTACCGTGGGCTGCATTTGCAGCTGCAGTAAAGCACCCAAGGGTGCCATTTTTGTCAAAATGGCCCGGTCTTCTTTATCTGCCATTTTGTTGTGGAAAGGTCCTTCTTGAGATTTACTCTGCACGCTGAACCAGGTATGGTCTGATTGTTTGCTTTGCCTTTGGCGGGATTCACGAGTGAAGCCCGCATCTGGCTCCCGGGTGTCTTGGGTGGGCAGGAAGTGAGGCAGGTGCCCGAAACTCCCTGTGCTTAGTCTCCTAGGAGACCCAAATGCACTCTGTGCTGATTGGCTGGCTGACTGTCCTGCAAGGACATCCCCCTGCTGGGTGACTGACAGCTAGGCTTGAATGAATGTGAGAGAACTGAATAAAAGGTGAGACTTTTGGCTTGGAAGGCAGAGTCGACCACTGGATGAAGGTACCGAAGAAGAACTTGAAGAGGACGCCTGCTACAACTCCTGGACCGTTGGTTTGCCCGGTGAAGCCCACCTGCTGTGCTGAAACTCCAAATTCGTATTGAGAGACAAGCCCCTGCAAAGACGACTTCTCCTCTTGAGTTGGTGGGACCAATCAACTCCAAAGTACACCACTTGGACATCCTTCTCGGAGGTGTTTGAATTTCCACAGAGTTGCTGCTGGAAACCGTATAGCCAGGGAGAGGAACACCAGATTGCGTGCATTGCTTTTAAGTTGGCCAAGAGCTCCAAGAAGATCCTCCTGACTCACAGGAAACAGGACTGACCACGCCTGAGCCCCCTCATCAGAGTGCAGCACCCCAGAAGCAAGGAAAGTCCATCTCGACAGCTAGGAACCGCAGTGTTGATATTTGCGGTAGTCACAAGGAGCTGAAACACCGAAGTGCCACTTGTTGGAAAGATTGCCAGTTGCGATCGATGACCGTCCCATTGCAGTGCAGGAGTCCCCAGAAGTCCTCCCTCCCTACTTAGGCCGAGGAACAGAGAGATCTGTAGAGCTGCACAGGAACAGGAGTCATCTGCTGCCCTTTTTTCTTCAATACAAAGGTACTGTAAATTCTGAGAGAACTTACCTCTTGTTGTAGAGTTGCTTGCATCTTCTACCTTTCACAAGTCTAACAGCTTGTGGCCCATTTGATTCTTCCTTTCTTGTAAAACGTTGTGCAAAGACTTTTTCTACTTACCTGCAAAGAAGCACTTCAACTCAGATAGACTTTTGCCCATTGACTTTGGCTTAGCCTTTTCACTGAAATACTCTTATTGGAGGATCTGAATTTTTTTCCTGCTTAAGAATATTTGTGTTCTCTTGTATGCTCTAACTATCTATTCCTTTGACTTATTCCTACATGTTTCTGAATGCAACAGTGATATATTAATGACCCCAGCACCCTAGCAATTGAAGTCACATGAGGGTGTAGATTGTGTCTGTGGGCCATCCCAAAAGCATATCTACTGATTTCGAAACATTAAGAGTGTGTATGTTATGAAGTGTATTTAAGTGTTGCTGTCAAATTGCCCCCTATGAAGAAGGCTTATTCTAACTAACTGATGAATAAATGAATAATTGTTTTTTCAAGAAACCTTGTGTGTAAAGGTTTGTTTGAATATTTGTCACTGTGAATCTCTGTGTAATCCCTTACAGCTCACATTGACTCCTCTTGAGATAAGCCTGGCTGCTCAACACGCTACCAAAACTGTGTAGTACAAGTTTATACCAAAGGTTGGGTTTCCTATACCTGTGGTCAGAGTTGTGTGCAGTGCACCAAAAGCATACTGCATACAAACTTTGCCTAACTGTGGGCTTTGTGTATGATTGTGAACTATGGCTGTTGTATTTCATTGTACCATGTAGTTGATTTGCTCCAGCATCATGCAATGATTGCACTCCATTGGAGGTCCAGCATGCACTCGATCACATCCCTAGTCCACATACCCTCGGCCAGGCACTCAGGCACTGGCTCTTCTCTCACGCATTTGCAGGCACAATTCCTGGTAGAGGTGATGAGGGAATCACATCATGCCAACTCAGCAAGCAGGTAAGCATGTGCACTGTCCCAGGTGTTGTGTCAGTGTTCTTGGTAACTGGTATTTGCATCCAGTAAACATCTTTATGAACTGGGGGGTAAACCTTGTGTCACAGTGAATGTCTGTGAAGATTTGTGTCCGAACACATGCATGTGTGTGTATATGCAGTTACACTTCTATGTTATGCATTGTTTTTGTCGATGCACCTATATAGGTGACCCCATAATTGTAAGGGTTTGTGCAGCACTATTCACACTTTACCCATTGGCAGTGTTTCATTCAGTCTCAATGTAGGTACTGATTGACAGCATGCATTCACTGTGCATCTAGAACCTGTGCCACTTCCCAATTCTCTCCCTTCTCCACTTACATGACCTGCCCAGCCATGCCACTGTTTAACATGTACCACACGTTCATTGATCTGTATCCTCATCCTCTGCTGTAGTGCTTCATGACGTAGCCCATTGTGACTCAATTCTGGTCTTTTGTGTGCATTGACTCCATAGGAAGGACATGTTTGTCACACTTCATGCAGGTCTGGTTGGACAGATATGCGCATGTGTTCCCATGACTGACTGCTTCTGTGTTACCCAATGAGGTCACGTTTTGTACAGTGTTTTATTCTGTTGGTTATCTGCACCATAGTGGCTTACATGTTTTTTTTTTGGATACCTTCTTCATGCCATATTCCACTCTCAGTGAGTTTACATTGCATGCCCATATTGTGGTCCCATGCATGTGTGTGAGCTCATCCTTTCCCCACAGTTTGTCTTCATCTGTTCTCCTTGTGTGAGTTGAAAGTGCACCCTTGAATCCATGCGCACTTTGAAGTACAGTCTCAATCAGGGTGTGTGGTGTGTTGGGGGGTAAGTGAACAGCTGCATGTTGGCCTGAAGTCCATTTGCAGTGTTGTAGTGCAGGGCTGTATGTTGGTTGGTGTAGGATCTGGGTACGTGTTTTGAGTGCCTTCTTTACAGGGACGTAAAGTACATGGGCTGTTTTGTGATTTGCATGCCATGGTGGGTGTTGTCGGTCTTGTTTTCTGATGAAGAGCTGATTATTGACCTTTTACATGTGCCCATTCTTTGCCAGTCTGCCCTTCACCTTCACCAATGTTTCCCTTCATGGAGCACTACATGTGGTTCTTGTCCATCTCTGTTCCTTCTGTGCTCTCCAACCAGGATGCTACTTCAAGAGTTGTTCATGTCTACATCTTCCTCCCTAGGGCGGATTGTGTATGCCCTCGCCCAATGTGATGTCAGACATGTCTGTCCTCATCTCCGCTCCAGACGGTGCCTTTTCCTATTCCTCTCTCTCTCTCTCTCTCTCCTACTTCACTCCACTCCACTGCTCATCAATTGTCACTCTGTGTCCTGTCTACCTCTTGAACTCTGTGATCCTTGTACACTGTGTGGGGCATGCCTATTTTCTTATTCCCTACATGAGTTGTCATGGATGGCCAGTATCTTTAAGTTGTTGCAATGCATGTCTTTGCAATTTGAAAATGTATTTGCAGGTGGGATGCAGTAGATGCAAGTCAGGTGTGTACCATGTGCAGGTAAGTGAAGGGCACTCAGGGTATGACTTGGGCTTTGGTTTGCGGCAAGGAGTCTGTCACTGTGTGAGGTTGCTTTTATTTTACTTGTTTTGGGGTGAACAGGTCCAGTTTTGTGGGTGCATGTGACATATGATGATGTCAGGCATGTGTGTCTATGCATGCTATTTTCTCAGGATAATAATGGTGGCCCTGATTGCAGGATACTAGTTGGACGTGGCTATCACTGTATGCCCTTAGGTGGTGAGTTCTCATGAGGGTGGATAAGCCGGCTGTTTGTGTGCTGTGTCACATGTGTAAGGTGGTGGTGGTGAGTGTTTCCTTTCACTTTACACATATGTCTTGGTAGTGTGCGAGCTGTGTACTAGGTGTCACAGTACCACACAGAACTTTGAAGTTGGTGGACTTTGCTAGGAATCTGGAGTCTAACCTTTGTGTCTACTTTTGGAGGCGGAAGAGCTGCAATTTAATCCCCACACTGGCGCTGAGCACATTTGCTGCGCAAGCTGTGTGTACGGTGTCACAGTGCTCACACAAAACTTTCAAGTTGGTGGATGTTGCTTGGAATCTGGACTCTGCCCTTTGTGTCTACTTTCGGAGGCGGAGTGGCTGCTACTTAATCCCCACTCCAGCGGGGAGCATGCACAGTGTCCGAGCTGTGTGTTAGGTGTCACAGTACTCACACAGAACTTTGGAGTTGGTGGACTTTGCTTGGAATCTGGCGGATGCTACTTATTCCCCACACCGTCACGGAACACAAACATTGTGCGAGCTGTGTGTTAGGTGTTGGGAATTGGGCAGTGGCCAGAGGTCCAGCGTATCCTTTTTCCACTCCCCTGCAAGCTAAAAAGTACCCATACCATTGGACAACAAAGCAAGAGTGAACTCTTATAACTCTATTAATATGACGGAAATGATGTATGACTTGCGTAGTGGTGGCATTGTCAATACTCTGTCTGATCAGCCCACTAATGGATGAGGAGATATTGGCTGTGGCAGGAATGCCCATCCTGCCCTCTACTCTAGACAGCGGCTTGCCATCAGTCACTGCTCGGTCAAAATCGACGAGAAGCAAAAAAACACCAAAGAGCAAAAAGTGATGCAATAACTAGATCACTTCATTTTTCTTTTCCACCTACAAATGAAACAGTGGCTCTAAAGCTTGTGTGAAATGACACCCAAAGTAATGCTGTCATGCACTCTGAGGATATAGACTGTAACATTGGCCATCATGATCAGCCAACTCAGGTACAGGATGTTATTGAGTCTCACAAGTCAGATATTCCACCAGCAAGCTTTTCGATGGCTAATACTCCCCCGGATATCCTGGAGAGCACTAGTCTCGAGCAACACAATGGCCAAACACCTACATCACTGCTGTTTTTGCTTCATCCCGTGCTCCCTCTCCAACTCTCCTCCTGTCAAGGCGTTTATCAACAGTATTGAGAATAGTGGAAGGTGGGTTCAGAGGAGCGAATGATGATCAATTTATGGAAATTAATCAAGTGCTGTGTATCCTGGTGTCTCTATATGAGGGCTTTCAGAGAGAAACAAAGGCCACCACAGCTCTCTTGGAAACCCTGCTGAAATTTGATCACATCAAGCTACACGCAGCTACACGCAGCTGCCAGGAAATTCTTATTTACCCGGAAACTTGGCCCAACTAAAATTCCATCAAAGGAGCCGCAAAACCCACTGAGCCAAACTTTACAACCTACAGGAGAAGTGCAAAGGCTGCTGCGGAAATCAGTTCCATTTGGCCAAAAGAGTGACTTGGTGGTGGAATCTCTGGCTTAGGAGCAACATCTAACTGACGGACAGCTTCCACGGAATCGAAAAGTGATAGAGAGGGATTTGGCTCCTAAAGACATCAGCAAGAATCTCCATATACAACAATAATAATGACAAAACGAGCCAATGCACCATCGATAATTGTTGAGAAGATCATGCGGATGACTCAGTAGAAGATGTCCTGAGTATAGCCCCTTTCACAAAATAATATTTATCGGTGCAGACAGACACGTCCAAAAGTAAAAAAACATGGCATTAAAAAATCGGAAAAAGCAGGGTCCGCGAAGCTTTATCGATTCACTATTCGCTCAGTCAACGGTTTAGGCACCCTATCTCAGTTTGCAACAGGCATTGGGGCTAGTGGGGAGCTAGAGAAACACCCCTGGAGGCTACTGTAATATTACCAGTCCCTGCGATAACAAATGTGGCTCATAATGTCTTTGCGGCTACTCGGCACAACTTGAAGAGGCCAGTACTGCAGAACACTGCTATGCACTGAAGTCACAAGGAATAGAGCAAGATGGAGTACAACTTAGTAACTGCAAATTCCTTTAAGAGGGCCTAAATAAACACATGACCAGCATGCAGGGCAGAGAGCCTGAGGCCCGTGGGGCACGCATAATTTCCAAACCACAAAACAGCATAAATTGTAGGAAGATTCATAAATTGTGGAACTGGAAAGCGTGATTTCGGAAAACCCGCATTTCAGTTTTGAATCATACTAATATCTTGTCTCTCCTTGAAGAAACGTCCACACTGGGAGGGATACAAACTGGTGATATAGCCAGAGTATTCTTTCCAGATAGATCTAGACTTGATCAAGTGGTGATTTATTTGAAATCCAAACTGGTCGTGGAAACCCTGCTCAAAGAACGAGACAATCTAAGATTTCTGGGTTATGACTTGGTCCAGCCGCAAATTAATCATTGGGCCCAGTTGGGGGGATCTTCTAAGGATGCTGTCTGTATGTCCACGTCACTAGAGGGCAGAGGGAATCAGTGGAAAAACAACCACTCCAAAGAGAAAGATTTTGGCCTCAGCGAATAATTAGATATTGGTCGTGGCTCTTAGCTACAGCTGCAAACTAGACTAATGGGGCTGAGCACTATGAATGGGGAGGACTGGGATTCGATCCCCCTAGCCAGGGGAACCCTTTATGTTTTTCAGTTGGCTCATTTAATTCTCGTGGACACATCCATTTATTTAATAACTCCTCCTTAGCTTTTAAACTTAGGGAATACACAGTTGTCAATTTGCAGGAAACTTTCCTTAAAAGGCAGCCAGCTTTTGATGGCTATAGAGTTGTAGAACACGCTGCTCGACAATGTGTCAATGGCCGCCCATATGGTGGTCTCTTGACTTTGGTGTAAAAATTCCTCCTCTTTCAAGGTTGAGGCCTTTGTTGAAGTGCAATTTGGAATATTGCCCACCCATATTAGCCTTGCATTGATGGGGATAGTAAATGTCCTTGTTATTAACATCTATTGGCATTGAGGCATGACCCCCCTGGCTGATGTAGTTGAATCTGTCTCCACATGTGTTGCAGATTGGCACAACAAGGTGCTCTTTGGGCACATCCTGTTATCGGGAGATTTGAATTCAGTCTGTATCTCTGCTACGGGATGGTCCAAAACATGCTTTAGTAATGAATGTTTGAAGATTAGGAATGGTAGAGTGTGGGTTGACTGCCTTACAGGTTTGGGACTTTTGCCACTAAACAGATGAACTCATGAGGATTCTCCACCTGTGGCGAGTTGTTCAAATGGACTCAGTTCCTGGATCACTGACATGATGTGATATGATAAGTATTTATAACACGCCTGTACAGAAATGTTTCTAGGCGCAACACAACAAAGAAGGGAGGACAGAGGGAGGACAAAACAACAATCTTACTAGGCCTTCTGTCATTCAGATCGCACAAGTGTGAGGGTGAAGGAGGGGGAGAAGTGCCCTTAGAAACAAGTGGCAGGAGGGCACTGGGTGGGAAAGTGCAGGTAACTCAAGTGCTGCCGGTAGGTGGCTCATGCGTGCAGGGGACTGTAGGGTTTTAGATACAGACCCTTAAGTGCTAGGGAGGCCCAGATGCAGTGCAAGGGCGACTGGGCATGCAGGAGCCTGGACCCAAAGCTCAGTGGGTGGCCAGGCGACCAGTGTGTGGAGCAGTCGGGCACATCAGCATGGGAGAGGGAGATTGAAAGTGTAAGCATAAATTAAGTTCTTGAGTTGCTTCCAGAACCGGAGGTAGTCCTGCTCAAGTTTGAGAGAGGCAGGAAGTCTGTTCCAGAGGGAATCCCCAGCAGAGAAAATAGATCTACCCCCCACTCTGTTCTTGGAGAAGCATCTGACCCTCAGAGAGTTGGAGATGACTGAACAGAGTGCGTGAGAAGGAAGATTCTAAGGAAGAGAAAATTGCAGATAGTGCAGTCCCAGGCCCCAAAAGCCTTGTGGATGATGCAAAGGGTCTTGAACTTGGTCCTTGCAGCCACGGGAGCCAATGGAGAGATTTCAGAGCTGGCGAGATATGATCCCTGGGCTTGAGGCCAAGGACAAGTCTCGCAGTCCTGTTTTTGGATGAGTTGTAGAGTGCAGAGAGTAGAGGCAGGAAGATTTAGAAAGAGGCTGTTGCAGTAGTCCAGTCTAGAGAGGACCACGGTTATGGAGACAGTGAGCTTCTGGGGGAAAGTGAGAAAAGGAAGAATACCTTTGAGGAGCTGCAGCTGATAGTGTGACTTCTTAGAGACGTTGGAAATTTGAGGAGAGAACGGAAGGGTGGAGTCGAAGATGACGCCAAGGTTCTTGCACTCACCAGAAGGTGCTGTTAGAGAGCCATGGGTGGGCGTCCAGAGTGACAGAGAAAAGACAGGAGCAGGTTTACCGATGAGAAGGATCTCAGTCTTACTGGCATTAAGGCAGAGATCATTGGAGGCACACCATCCCTGAATTGTGGACAGCCTGGTATGAGAGAAGGAGCAGAAGATGGCGGAGGGGAGCCTAAAGAAGTGCTGGGTATCATCCGCATAACACTGAAAGTGTGAGCAGAATGTACAGATGCGGTGGGCAAGATGTGCCAGGTAGTGGTTGAAGAGACAGGGAGAGATGTTAGACCCCTGGGAACACCACAAGTAGAGAAAGAGAGAAGAGAGGAAAGAACCAAATAGGACCTCGGAGGGTCGATTAATGAGAAAGGAGGTCAACCAGGCCAGGGCCTGACCAGAGGTAGCCAGGTTCTTGCTGAGGTGATTTAGCAGGAGTACATGCTTGACAGTGTCAAATGCAGATGATAGATCAAGGAGAATGAGGACAGAGGGAAGGTTAGAGTCAAGATTAGAGAGCAAGTCTTCATGGGTGTTCACGCAAGCAGTTTCTGTGCTTCTGGCTGCTCTGAAGCCACACTGGTGTTCATGGAGGAAACCAACAGATTCAGTATGTTTATTAAGCTAGGAGATGGCCTTCTTTTCCAGGAGTTTGCCAGCAAAGGAGTGAGAGAGATTGGGCGATAGTTTGCCGGAGGTGACAGATCGGCAGAGGGTATCTTAAGAAGGGGTTACAGAAGGGAGTGATTAAGGGGGGAAGGGAAGGTTCTAGTGGCAAAAGTGAGATTGCAGAAATTGGCCAATGTTGTCAATGTGGTCCTTGATGGTTCTGGAAGAGCAGTGGAGCACCTACTTTGAAGAGTCTATCCTAGATCGGTGTTTCTAGACACATTGTCTGGGGTGCACGGGGGAAAGGAGGAGAAAAGAGGAGGAGAAGCAACTGAAGAGGGGCTAGGGGTAGTAGAGGGAGAGGAGGAAGAGGTAGAGGAAACGAGAGTGGACAGGATGTTCTGAGTTTTAGTAGTGAAGTGAGAAGCCAGAGCTGTGCGCAGGTTCTGGGAGGGAACATGAGAGGTAGAGACTGCAACAGGATTGGCCAGCTCCTTGTAGATTTTGAAAAGTTTGGCCGAGTTGTTAGAGGCCACAGAGACACAGGCCTGGATGTAGGATCTCTTCTTCGAGAGGACAGAGAGTCTGTTATGCCTTTGGAGCAGGCCGCAGGCCAGTTTGTCAGAGGTTGAGCTTGATGCCCTCCAATTTCTCTCAGCCACCCTACACTTGTGATTAAGGGTGACAAGGCCTAAGACATACCAAAGGTTGCACTTCAATGCAGGCTTCAAACGGATACTCATGACAGGGGCAAGGACATCAAGAGTGTTAGAGATAGAGAGATGAAGATTAAAGAGGGCTGTGTCAGGGTGTGAGTCATTGTTCTCGCTTTGAAGTTCAGAAGTCAGAGATTAGGGACTGCTCACTCTTGGTGGCTCGATTTCAGAAATTGGTTATTACTGCTGGTAATATGACTGTAAACCTTGGGTGGCGGTCAGTTGTTCCCAACATTCAAGGACATCCTTTCCGTTGGACACCGCAAATGCTAACAAAAGTAAACCACTCACTTACTGAGATCATTGCCTCGATGTCAAGACACATAATGCTATCTCACTTCTCTGCGGTGATCTTTGAATGTTTTATTGCCAATGTAATTGAATCTAACATCCCAGGAAAGACTTTTCTGACCCCTCGGCTCTCTTTCTACTCGCATTCTATAATTATGAGGTTTTTAGTAGAAGACGACATTTGAGGCAGCAGATTAGGTATATAAAAAATTGTTCTTGTTTGAATCACCTGGAGAAGTTGGCACAGCTGAAGAACGTACAACAGAGGTATACAAACTGGCTTTGTTATTCTAAAATACAGCGTTCATAACTGGATGCTGTGAAAATGCTTGATGCACTGACATGGAGGGATACAAAATCCTTCTGGTCCTTGATTAATAGCTCTTGAAATCATGAAGCCGGAAGACTGGTTAATGCAGTTGCTGAGCGCGCATGGGTAATCACTTTGACACATTATGCTCCTTGCCAGTGACATCTGTTTCACTGGAGAAGGGCTTGGTCCTTTCTCTTGATGCTCACCTTGAATTCGACTTATCACCTACTAAATTACAAACTCTAATTGGAACCATTAGCAATTTGCATGCCCTGGGTCCAAGTGGGCTCTCAAATTTGATATTCAAGTAAAATCTGCCAGTTTGGGCAGAAATTCTATCCATGCTGTTCTCCGATATTATTAAACTCAACCAATTTCCTGACACATAGGACAAAGCGCACATCATTCCAATATATAAGGGAGGGGACAGAGCCCATCCAAGAAATTACCGTCCGATAGCCATCTTGGACCCAGAATCAAAAAAGTTCTCCTATATTCTATTAGAACACCTTGAAAACTGGGCCTGTAGGCCAAAAGGTAATATCTAAGTTGGAAACAGCTTCAAGAAAGGGATGGGTACCCGTATAATTGGAATGCTGTTAAAGTGCATGCAATCTCCTACATGGACCAGGGGGAGTAACTATGTGTTCTTGGCATAAATTGATATTGCAGCAGTGTTTGATGGTGTGGATCGGTCACTGCTTTGGCAAAAACTACAAAAATGGGGCATTCCACCGGGCCTACTGAGATTAATAGTTGCCCTCCATTCCCATTGTCATATTCAAGTCAGTCTAAATAAGCAGGGTGCATTATCTTGCCTGATAAAAACTTACAGAGGAGTGAGGCAGGGGTGTGCCCTCACGCCATGTCTATACAATCGGTATATGGCCAACCTGGACAAATCGTTGCAGACTGTGGTCTTTGCAACCCCAAAGATCTCTAGTCTCGGGCTGATTTGGACAGGATATGCAGATGACTATCTGATTTTTGATAATACCCTGGTGGGCCTTTAACACCTTCTAAATGCATTTAATACCTTTGTAAATGATAACTCCTTACCCATCAATCCTGCAAATACAAAGGTAATGCAACTCTCAAGCACCCGGAAAGAAATACCTTTCAGGTGGCACATACAGTCAGAAGTGGTGCAAAGGATCAATTATTTTACTTACCTGGGCTTTAAGATTAACTCTAAGCCATCTATTACCCTTACTCACGTATGGCTGCATACGAAGGCTGTTAAGCTAGTGAACCAACTGCAGAAGGTGGATTCCAAGTTTGGTACATTTTCGCTACTTCCATGCCATAGAATCTTTGAGGGCAATGTTGTTCCAAAGTTATTATACAGCATTGAGATATATACGATCTGGTGGTGATTGACTATTTGCCACAGCTGGAAGCACTGATATGGAGAAGTGTTTTAACCCTACCTCCTTCCACGCCCCAATCTATTATTCGATATTAATTGGGTATTATTTCATTGAAAGCCAGAGCCCTTTGACAATTTCTGTCATTCTACATGAGACTGTTAGATTCTCTAGCAAATTCCTTGTTTTCGGACTTCGGGAGAGCCTGCGAAACTGGAGGCTCTCGAGCGTTGTCGGAAATTAGGGAGTTTGCTCAATTATGTTTGTCTGGGACAGGGTGTACTGTTCAGGACATTATAGGTAATCCTGGTAAGGTCAAAAAGCACTTTTTGTAGCAGACTGGATGAACACAGTGACAGAATATCAAGCCTATCCCTCTTTAGCCCAGTTAAAGGATGATCACAAAAACAAAGCATTTTGGCCCCTTACCTGGCAATTTACTCTGGCAATGAAAAACAAAAGATGTCCACAGATTTGTAGAACTCTCCGGTCCCTCACACACAGATTTGTGTTGGTTAACTACAAAAGAATTATTCCCAATTTTTGGGTAAAATGATAATATGTATTTTACTGTTCTCATAAGAGAGAGTATTTCTGAATAATATTACATCATATATTCAATTTCTAGTTTCCGTTGCAGTATATATCTCAGCATTCATATGTAACTATTCTATGAATCATACAACAGGTTAATTCTGTGATCAACAAATTCGTTTTCAGACAGATTAATCAAGCAATAACAATTCCTTAAGAAATCACAGTTGGTTATGATGACAACTTCCTTGTGTTGTGTTATCACAAACATTTGCTCAACGCGTTACGGGAATATGTTCCCTTCATCAGGAGTTCTTTAGTTCAATATCAATCTTTGCACTTGATTATCTCTGGATGATGCTCAATATTTCTGTTTCATTCTTAATCTTAGAATTTTAGGTTCCTCACCTTATAATATCTGGTATACAGTCCACCGACACCTCCCATTGGAAGAAGTGCATTAGCTGTATTTTAGTGTAAAAGGGGCAAACAAAACTACCTTTCCTGGTGGAAGGAGCTGCAACGCAGGGTAGCCAGAGCTCCATGATAGTCGGGGGACATGTCCCTGGTTTTGGTGGGCTGTCTCCCATATGGGGTGACCATCCCCAAGTTCAGCGGCTGTCCCAGGGAGTGCCTGCAGGGCCCCCATCCCTTCCCCAATGGAAATTATATAACACAGCCGAGCCAGAGCTCCAGGAATTGTTGGGGGTTATGTCTCTAGCCATGGGTGGCTGTCTCCCATGTGGGTCGACCGTCCCCAAGTCCAGTGGCAGTTCCAGCAGGGTTCCCATTCTTCCCCAGAGGGAAAGTCTGTAACACAGCCCAGCCAGAGCTCCAGGCTGGGTTGGGGATTGCCGGCGCACATGGGAGACGGGTGCCCAAGGCCAGGGACATCACCCCCGACCATCCTCGAGGTCTGGCTGGGATGTGTTACAGAATTTACCTACGAAAATAAAAGGGGACCCTGCCGGGACTCCCTGGCACTACCACTGCACTTGGGGATGGTCAACCCACATGGGAAATGGATGCCCACAGATGGGGACATCATCTCCAATCGTCCTGAAGTTCTTGCTGACCAGTGTTACAGCTTTTCCCCACCAGGGACTCCTGGCAGTGTGCCAATACCTCCCTGCTGTAACGTAGCCCAGCCAGAACTCCAGGATAATTGGAGATGATGTCCCCGGCCTTGGACATCCATTTACCATGTGGGAGTACCGTCCCCAAGCACAGTGGCAGCTCCAGGGAGCCCCTGCAGGGTCCCCTTCCCTCCCCCAAGGGAAATTCTGTAACGCAGCCCAGCCAGTGCTCCAGGATGGCCGGGGGTGATGTCCCTGGCCTTGGCTGACTGTCTCACATGTGGTTTGGCCATCCCCAAGACCAGGTTCCAGGGAGCCGTGGGAGGGTCCCCAACATTTCCCAGAGGGTGAAGCTGCAACTCAGGCCAGCCAGAGCTCCAGGAAAGTCGGGGGTAATGTCCCTGGCCTTGGGCGACTGTCTCCCATGTGGGTTGACCATCCTCAAGTGCAGCGGCAGTCCCATGGAGCCCCAGCAGGGTCCCTCTCCCTTCCCGGAGTTAAATTTTGAAAAACAGCCAAACCAGCACTCCAGGATGGTCGAGGGTGTTGTCCCCGGACTTGGGTGTCTGTCTCCCATGTGGTTTGACCATACCCAAGCCCAACAGCAGTTCCAGGGAGCCCCAGCAGGGTTACAGAACTTTCCTTGAGGGAAATGCTGTAACGCAGCCCAGCCAGAGCTCCAGGCTGGGCTTGGGGATGGGCGACACACATAGATGACGGGTGCCCAAGGGCTGGGATATCACCCCAACCATCCTTGAGCTCTGGCTGGGTTGCGTTACACCTTCTCCCTCTGGGAAAGGATGGGGAGCCTGCTGAGACTCCCTGAAGCCGCTGCTGCACTTGTGGGCGGTCAACCCACATGAGTGACTGCCACCCAAGGCCAGGGACATAACTCCGACCATCCTGGAGCTCTGACTAGGCAGCATTAGAGAATTTCCCTCTGGGAAGGGACGGGGATCCTGCCGGGGCTCCCTGGGACTGCCGTTGGGCTTGTGGACGGTCGACACTTTCTCTTTTCCACCCAGGTAGGTTCAACCACACATGTGAGGTATTGTTTTCATCCAGACACCTGTGGGAATATGGGAAGGTAGGACATGTGTTGTTGGCAGCGTGTTTCAGTAGTTTCCAGGTGGGAAATGTCTGAAAATTGAGTTTTTTCCCTAAATGTAGGACTTTTCCAGGGCTTGTGGGAAATACATCCTAAGGCGATTCGCCCTAGTCAGACTTCTGTGGATTCCCACGGGTATCTTCTTTTCAGAAAAGCAGGGGGTTCTCTGTTTTCCTTGGTGGCTTCGACACCCTAGGCCCAAATCTGTAGGTTGTTCACAAGAGCAAAATCCCTCAAAATCTGCTCTGCCGAAAGACTTGGGGTTACCAGTGGTTTAGCCTTTTCCCTTTGCGCCCAGGTAGTTGCACCCACACATGTGAGGTACCGTTTTCCTTGGGACAACTGTGGGAACGTGGGATGGTAGGACAATGGTTGTTTGCCGCGTGTTTCGGTGGGTTGGCAGGGGGAAATGTCTGAAAATTGGTGTTTTTTCACCAAATTTCGGACTTTGCCACGGATTGTGGGTAATACATTCTGGGGCGATTCACACAAGTCAGACCTTTGTGTATTCCCACAGATGTCCTCTTTTTGAAAATGCATGGGTTTCCTGTTTTCCTTGGTGGCTTTGACACTCTAGGCCCAAATCTGTAGGTTGTCCACAAGAACAAAATCCTGCAAAATCTGCTCTGCTGAAAGACTTGGAGTTACCAGTGGTTTAGCCTTTTCCCTTTGCGCCCAGGCAGGTGCAACCACACATGTGAGGTACCGTTGTCATCGGGACACCTGTGGGAATGCGGGATGGTAGGACATTTGTTGTGTTTGCTTAGTTTTCATAACGTTTTCAAACATTTGTTGCTGCACTTTGTCACACAGCATTTCATTTCCTGAATGTGACCTACATTTAGTCACTGCTTTAGGCACTATACACTTTTGTAACCTACAGAAGTCACCTAGCCTTCAAAAGGTCTGCCTGTGCTCGTTCAAAAAACGTATTCTTGACATTCCTCACCACATTTGTTTTCCTTATTTACACATGCTAAGTACGTCTGTTTAGGCCGTAAGCATACAAATCCTGTGTACTATGGTTTGTTTTTTGGTTTATGGTATTGCTTGTTTTGTGAAAGATTTCAAACAATTTATGATTTCCTAACTGGAATAGTCGGTAAATGTATCGGAGCATTGCTTTTCTCAAAATTCACAGAAGCCATTGCCTTGCCGTGCCAACCATGTCAACCACAAACCTTTTTCTCTGTCATTTTTCCAATTTTTCCCCAAACTATGGACATTTTGCCAACATAGTTGTTGCCTGACATGCACAAATCACCCCTTCCTAAATTTTGAATTTTGTCTACTTTTCTGAAATATATGCCTGTCTGTCTTCCCATTCAGCTTTCCTACCCTCCTCTTCTATTCCGTCCACGCATGTCCTATTGGAAAAAAGGGCAAAATCGCTTATCTCTCACGGATGATAACCATATAAAAATATGTTTTTTGGTTTCCACTCAACCTGTTCTTGACAACCTGGAAAATAGCGAATTCAGCACAGCAAACCATTTGTTCCTAGCTCTTACAAGGAAAAAAAAAACACAGGCATCTCTGTACATCATTTTATTGGCATTTTCTGAAAAAACACAAAATGTGCTCCCTTTTTGGTTATTTTCTCTCACCCCCATAGAGCAAACTAGACTATGACCGCCTACATGTGGGAAGAAAAGGAGCCAAATTTGGTCGAGATATCTCATGTAACAAAAAAGTTACAAGGGATTGAATGGCAACGTACCGAAATCACCAAAAAAGGCCTCGGCACTGGGGGAAAAACCTTGGCAATTAAGGGGTTAATTAAAAGTATAACTTTGTTGAGGCAAACTGTGTATATCAAATATGTGTGCCCTCACTGCCACACAAACTGCACGAAGATTCACAAAGAATGCCACACGGCCAGTGCCTGATTTGTGGAAGTTGCATGGAAAGCATGTGGACTGGTTTCTTTTGCTGCTTAAGAGCTGAAACATGTTACTATTGTTTCTAGGTAGGGCTTCTAGGCTAGTAAATAAAACATCATTGAATTATGTGCATTTCATGTATTTAGCGTTTTTCAGAGTCATTTTTTATATATTTTTTAATATAAATACCCCATTCCCTATATTGTTATCCATACCCCAAACCCTTCCACATCTCTTTAATCCCTTAGCCCCTATATATTTTGATGAGTATGTTCAACATACTTTTTTCAATTAAAATTACTTTGAAAAAAACAGCAGTCGGCAAACCAACGCCATACTATTTACAGATATAGGAAGAAAATAGGAACATTTCAAAACAAATGAAGTTATAGGTGTCTGTTGCTGCTTGAGAGCTGGAGTTGGAGCTGGAGCTTTTTCCTTTCATTTTTCTCGTTAAACTAAACATCATTGAATGTTGTGCGTGTCAAACATTTACAGGGAGAGACAGAAAGAAGGATACATTTAAATGCAAATTACACTTTTAGCTTATAGAAGAGAACTTGGGTAGGAGGATCTTAGGCAATACTAAACAGAACAAAATTTATCTTTGAAAACACAATTTAAAGGAATCTGTATTTCCCATAAAAGCAGCCTGGCCTTTGGGATTTTTTCTTGAGTAATTTTCCTTGCTTTGCAGGGCACCTAATGATTTATTGTGCATGCACGCACTGGGTAACTTGATTGAACATACATTCACACAAAAGTAGTTGAATTGGATTTATTTGCCAAAACTATAGAGAACAGAAAAGAAAATTGGGGGAGCTAGGAAATTGCTGGAGGTTGTGATCTTAGGAGATGGGCATTAGTGGCAGGCTTTGTAACACAATACACCACCTGATTGAGCAGTGGTGTGGGTAGGAATTTTCAATGGGCCAGCTTCATACAATGGGCACAGTCACACGCACTATAACCAGTTCTATTGCTTTGGAGGAACAGAAGAAGATTTGGGGGTGCTGACATATTTTAGGGATGTTGTTATTACAGGTGGTGGCCATTAGAGGCAGATTGATTGGCTGTGTGAGGAAAACACACCACTTGCCTAAGAATATTAGGATTAAAAAGAAACTTAATGTAATATGTGTGAACTTTTCACCTACTTTCAGCGGGTCAGTTGAGGAGCAAGAAGATAAAGCACTACCACCTTTTGAAATGGACTGTTCTAGGGCTATCCGTGTCTGTAGTGTTTGTGTAAAAAACAGCACCAATTAATATTTCTTCAGAGCCAGTGTGAAAACCTTGGGGGTGGGAGTCGCACGTGCCATGTAAATATCCCACAATTCAATGCAGAAAAAGTAGGTGCTGTAATTGATTGGGGTGCTTGAATCTTAGGTGGTACAACATTACAGCTTCCGTTAGTAAATTCACGTTTCAAATAAATCACTGCTACAACTTGGTCTGGGAGAATTCAAACTCCAGCCATTGTGTCGGCTAACTAGTAGATCATCTAATATCACATCTGCCTTAGCTCGTTCCGCACCTTCTCTGCAGTCAGTCTAACCCCCAACTTCCCTAAGATTAGAACCTGGCACAAGTGGGGATGCATATGATGCTCCTTTGTTGTAACAGACCAGCATCCACATTTAAAATGCCTGCAATGGCTTGCTGAGGTGCCTCTTTTTCTGCCTCTACTCAACAATCAGTGACACCTACTGTGAATCCAGAGCACACATCTATGTTGTATTTCTTTGTACAGAGTAAACAGCAGCATTTTGACACGTGTACTCTGTGCCAGAGGCGTTGCTAGAGGGGGTAAGTGGGCTATAGCCCCTGGTCTTTTGGTTGTAGCCCCGGATAGAATCTTAGGAGCTACAGCCAAAAGGCTAGCTAGCCTCCAGTCCCAACAGTTCTGACATCAGTGTAGCCCCGGATCTTTTCCAGACCTAGCAACACCCCTGCTCTGTGCAGAAAAGGTGTGTCCCAGTGGATGGCAGGAATCAATCTGTATATGTCATCATTGCTGGGCCATTTGAAGCAACAACATTCACAAAAGTGAGAACAAAATTAATCATACCTGCAGAAGTCATTGAAAAAAATCTGCAGCATGCTGGCACTGCCGCTCTGGTTGAATTAAGGACTGTGAGGTCTGTCAGTCCAACAACAAAGTAGCATGTATGCCAGTGCCATCACCCAAGTTGCGGTAGGGGAAACTGGTTGTGCGCTGAGCTCAGTCAGAAATATCAATGTAACAACCCACATGTACGGCTGATGAAAACTAAATTGGCGATAAAGTTGTCAGTAGACCTTCTGCCATATGCCTTTAAAGGGAGCTGAAGGGAAGAGCTTGGCCCCTGACAAATTAACAGCCAGACTTACCTTTCATTCAAGACTGTAGCAGCATTTCATGATGCAGTAGTTCTTGCAATAAGAAAGATCATGGGCAGGTCAAAGGGTGGAAATGTCAACTTCACTATGGATCTCTGGATATGCAGACAAGCAGTGTTAAGCACTGATTACATTGCATTAACATTGCATTGGGTTGCCTTCCCCTCTAGTGCCAAGCACGAGAAGTAATCTGAGCAGCTGCATGCTCTACACCAAGAAGCCACTTTGTATTGATGGTAGGAAACACACAGGAGAAGACTTCTGGGATAAGGTTGTGCAGGTCGTGGCAGAGTGGCTCCTTTTGACTATCATTGGTCTTTGTGGCAGCAGACAAAATGTCTCCATTATCATTTCTGCACTAAGGCTTGGGAACACATTGCTTGTGAAATGATTTGCACATGTTCTCCACCTTATGGTGATGCATTTTGTCCGGGATTTCTCTACTATCTGTGATATGGTTGCTGTGGTACACAATATGTACCCTTATTTCAGCCAGTCATACAGTGCCAGCAGGTTTTGATGCATTGCAGGTGCAACACAATCTATCACACTGCCAGCTAAAATATGTTTATACAGACTGGATTTCAAAATGGCATATGCCCAGTTAAGCAAAGTATTTCTATTGATTTATACATGTATCTATTATTTTCAAAATACACATGACAATGAGTGTCCAGGAAAATCGACAGTCAATAATAACAAGGTGAATAACCAAAGTCCATTAAACAGTTCCATTCAGAGGGTTATCCTTAACACTTCCAACAATAGAAGAGTCATCCTGTATATTGATAGAACGTATTGAGGGCTTTGATTTAGTATATATCAAGGCCTTGCCGGGTGAGAAAGGAAGGCCCTATGGTGGTCTTGTGACTGCAACTAAACAGTCCCACGGTGTGTCCATCCGTAGACTTTAACTGGATAGGAGCAATATATTGGTGGCTATGTTGGTATGGCAGCAGGGGCGGGGGGTGGATCATACAATAAATGCCTACTGGTAAATGTCTATCTTAATCCAGATAAAAGTGAATTAGAGGAGGCCTTGACAGCACTATCCTTTACATTCCTTGGCGAATTACCTGAGAAAGGTGCCACAGTGATTGTCGTAGGCGATTTCAATGCAGAATGCCTGGACAATCCCTGGCATTTGGTACCTAATAGAAGGTGTACCACCAAGGGTTCACGGACCAGGGGTAAGAGAATCCGCCAAGAATTGGAAGCATGGGGTCTGTCAATTGTGAATGGAAATGTCCAGGGTGATATCCCTCCTAATTTCACGTGGCAGAAGGGGCCATGGAAAACAATGTTAGACTATGTTTTTGTCTCCTCAGATTTGTCGCTGAAGGGGGAAAGCCTGGCAGTAAAGACCCTGGACTTAAGTGAAAATGTCCTTAACGGTGTACGAAATAATACTCTTGCCAAAGAAGCAGGAGAAAAATAGGCACTTGGCGCTAGAAATAAATCCAAGAAATTGTGAGATGAGATGGTCCCCAAAATTGGCAGGAATTTTTGATGAGGAGAGGCTTGAGTGTAGAGAGGTTGGTTCTCTTATGTTCCCCTGAAGGATTCTCCTCTACCATAGCAGATATTTTGGGTAGTCTCACCAGGGATACAAATTTGAAGAGAGGGGTGCTTAAAGTCCGTGGCACTCATGGTTTTGATCTAGAGATCCAGGTTTGCAAAAAAAAATGCGTTGGGAGTTAAGGAGGTTAAAGAAGGAACTCCCAATAGGTTTTGAAAAAGAGGTCAGGAGGATAAAACAGGAGTATAGAAATAGGATTAAGGCTAGGCAATTTGTGATGTACATCAATGATGGCGAAAGAATGTTGGCTTATATGTCAGGGAATAACTCGGACAGATTTTGGCAATTAATTAAGCCGAAGGCAGAAACCGATTTCTGGAAACCTAATCTATCTTGGAGGAAGTATGCGTTATTAATTTTACTGACCTTTACATGAAATTGGGGCTTAATGGGTCTCCAGAGTGGTTGCAGGTCAGGTGGAAGGGGGCTATTAAGTGGGATTTGGAGGATATTGCTTTATTGATAAAAAGGAGCAAGACATCTAATGCTCCGGGCCCTGACGGCCTATCAAATTTGACATTTAAAGCAAATCCTCCTGTTTTGTCTATAATATTGTCAGATCTATTTGCAAGTATTCTGACCAATAAAGTGTTCCCCAAAACCTGGTCTGCCGCCACTATAATCCTTATTTGATGAAAGTTCTTCCCCCCTGTTTTATAGAACATTATCACTGTTGGACGCCTCAAATAAAACTTTTCGAGAAAATGTTGCTCAACGAACTTCAAAATTGGGCATGTGAGTCTAACTGCCTGCACCCCTTTCAGACAGGGTTCCATCAGTGTATGGGCACTACTTTAAACAGTTTTGTGCTGGACCTGCTTTCAGACCAAGCAAAAGCTCCAGGTTGAACTATGTTTTTGGCGTTTTTGGATATTAGCAAGGCCTTCACCCATGTAAATAGGGCCTTGCTATGGAAAAAACTGCAGGAAAGGGGCTGTCCACTTTTGGAGGCAATGCATGTGGGCAATGCATGTGGGCACAAGGATTAGAGTGAGAGACTTGATGCCCACGGAGCATACACACCATGAATCGAGACAAATAAAGGCCTACGTCAAGGGTGTGTGCTGGCACCTTTCCTCTTTTGCTTTTGCATATTAGGAATATTAGGTCACTTTAGTGCAGTAAGAAAAAATACTCAAAAGGTTGGGAGAGTTTAAAATTCAACATTTATTGTATGCAGATGATATTGTGATTTTCGATCTAACAGCTATTGGTCTCCAAAGAGCTTTAAGTGCAGTGGAATAATTTTTGGGCAGCTTGGATTGGTCGATAAATACAATGAAATCCAAGGTACTGGTGCTAAAGGGGGGTAATAAAAAACCCAAAATCGTACCTTGGAAATTAAATAGCGGCAGACTTGGGGTGGCCAATAAGTTTAATTATTTAGAGTCCCTCGTTTATAACAACTTGGTAGGCCCGATCTTCTGATTGACCTCAAGGCCCAGTTCCTAGAAGCATTAGTGAAGCTGCAGCACTTTGACTTTAAATCTGGTAGATCTTCTGCCCTTCTAGTGCTAAAAGTGTACAAGCAACACATTGTTCCAAAACTAATATATGGAGCTCAGACAAGGAATGTACAAATTGACAGGCCAAAACTTGAAGGACTGATTTGGCGAGGGCTTCTACGTTTATCCCAGTCAGTCCCATTAGTTGGGATACTTTGAATTGCGACAGCTCCCCATCCAGACTATAATTGATTGGGGGAAGCTGCAGATTTTTGCAAACATATTGGCTCCACTGGTTGCCTCTGTCTACGAGAGTCTAAATGAATTATGGAAAAAAGGCTCATGTAAGGTCTTGGTAGACTGGGGTTCTGAGCATCTACAGACTTTACAAACAATAGGGGCCACATCAAAAGAATTGGGACTAACACCTTATTTGGTAAGAACATGTTTTCCCGGATACGTGTGGGTTAGTCTCAGAGAAAATCTAATGCAATATCAATGTTTTGGAGACAATTTTGACTGGGTAATTAAGAATTATAATACTGTGTCCTCCCATCTGAGAAAGCACCGGTCAAGGCACTTAACGTCCCACATTTTAAGATTTAGATTAAATTTAGTCCTAACTCAAGAGGTTTTAGGCAGACGAAAGAAAGTGCAGAGGTAACAGAGACTTTGCCAACATTGCCATAAGGAAACAGAGACATTAAAACATTTGTGTGTGCATTGTCCTAATCTGTGGATATTGAGGGTCCACGTTTTATTTTTGAATGTTATGCCGACAGAACAGGATCTGTGGAGGAGGATTTTAAATTCAAATGAACTGCTTTTATCTATTTGTATTTTAAAGTTTTGTTGAAAGCATGTGCAGTGGATTTTTAAATAAGTGGATTATGAAATTATGAGATTAGTTTTGAGTAGTAATGAATGTAGTTAATTTGGAATTGTTAAATTCCTTTTAATTGATGATAATGGATGTGTATGTGTGTTTTGTGTTAAAATTACAGATTTGTACTGTAATACACAATAAATAAATAAATAAATGCCAATTATTGAATGTAGGCAATGCGAATGAAGGCAATGTTCAGATTATAACAGTCGGCAATAGCCTCCAGACAGGCTTTAACCTTGGGATCAGGCCCATTCCACTTGGATAGAGCCATCCACCTAAATGCCAGCACCAAGAGTAGCCCCACCAGTTTGCACATTGGTTTCAGAAGACTTTTAATAAGGCCTAATAAGCCCAATAGCGGGTTTGCAACTATCCGCTCTTTCGGTGTCCGGTCATCATTTCGAATTCAAAAGGATCGAATGTAATATATTCGAATCAAAAGGACCGAAAAAAAAGACTGAATGCCTTTTGTTATAGGTAAAATTTGTGGTTTTTGGCCAAAAAACAGGGGTTTGGGGGGGGCCCAAAACAAAAAAAATACAAAAAAAAGTGCATTCGATTTTTTTTTCCGGTCCTTTTGTTTCGAAAGTATTGCATTTCGGAACTTTGTATTCGAATCTTTGACCTTGAACCAGCTCTTTCATTATAAGGGATACCTTATCAAAAGCATCCTTCCAAAATGTCACCATCCGAGGACATGTGCAGGCCGAGGTGTGGTATGTTTGGTGCATAGAGTTAAAATGGATTAGTTTTTATTTATCATTAAGTGATACTCTTTTTGTCTGTTCCATAATATATGCCCAATCCTCTTCTGGAATCTGAATCGATAGATGCTGTTCCCACCATCTTCTAGGCCCCTCCCCGTCATATGTGATTTCAGCCATTAGTCTACTATATATATGCAAGACCAATCGTCCTTTACCTTGGGCAACGATGGCATCATTTAAGAGCGCAAAGATGTTCAGTTGTGTAGGGTAGGATGGGAAGCGTGCCCTAAATTCGTTCCGAATATGAAAACATATGAATATATCTAAAGGATTGACACCTCCCATTTCCCAAAAGCCCTCAAGTGACATGAACAGCTCATCAATTTAAAACTCTCCTAACCCGGTTGTACCAACCTTATCAACAAGATCAAGATACACCTTCTCATGCGTAATCTTCAACCCCTGCACAAACTGTGCTGGGATCAGTAGTGAATATACATTTTCGGTTCCCATTTTGCCAGCTATTTTATACCAGGCCGCAAAGGTACATGAGACCACATTTATTTCCTTAGCATTATGTTTAGTTTTGCCCAATACCGCCGTCCACAATAAATCAGTCGCAACCATTGCCCTGCACGGTGTGGCCTAATAGCGTGCAGAGCGCACCAAAAGGACAGGAAATGTGCATAATATTTTTCAAAATCTGGATGTCCCAGTCCTCCCCTTTCCAAGGGCTGTGTCAGAGTATCCCACTTTACCCTGGGCTTCCTACCTGCAGACAAGAAGTCCAGGAGAAACCTGCAAAACTGTGTGAAAAACAGGACGATACTGCGGAATATAAAGCAACATATATAAACATTTCGCCAACACTGCAATTTTAATCGCTGCGATTCGTCCCAGTAACGAAAGTGGGAGACTGTGCTATCTCTGCACCTGAGCTTATCCAATGCCCTGGCATAATTTGCCCAGAACAGTATTATCCCAGTACCGTTTGAACCCAAAATTATCCATAAAAGCTGGCACAGATATATTGTAAGTGATTTCAACCCGGCACTTCACCTAAGTCAATGCCTAGCGTGGGATGCACAATTGAAACCCTTAATTATTTATTTATGTCTATAAGTTCTTTTGTTTCTGAATGATGTACCCTTATATCACGCCCCTCTCTTTGAATTCCCCCGCCCCCCGGTCACACTGAACCAGGAAGCAGGCTGTTTTGCAAAATAAAAAATATTTATTTGATGTATTTCACAATGTATATATAGCACACTACTTTAATGGTTATGCAATGATCACCAATGGGGTGATGTCACAATAAATCTCTTTAATCAGAAGGAGTAATGATCGGAAAAATAATGCAGCATAGAATAATACTTTGGTGTGGGTTCAATCAAAATGCAACGTGAGTAATCTTTCCCCCTGCACACTACTCAATCCCCCCCAATATGCAATATAAAAAGATGGAAGGAGAGAAAACAGGTTTCATGAATACAGAATTCAACAAAACAGCATCAATCCCAATTTCCCCCCAGCAAACACAGAGAGAGACAGGAATGATTGCAAACTTGTCAAAATGGTTTTGAATTTGGCTTTGAATGGAATGGTAAAAACACTGAAAATGAATGTATTTCACTAAAATTGTTTCAATACTAGTGGGAGCCGCTTTGTATGGTTTCAGACAAACACTAGAAAATTTTATTGAGTAACTAGCAAGTTGAAAACTTAATTCTGAGGTCGGATGCAATGAACAGCTATTTCACACGTGATAGATTTGAGCCAAACAAAAACATTTGCAGCAAACTATTCAGCGCGTGGTAAGCGCGATTGCAGAAAAACTGTAGTGGGATGCGGTTTTGGATTCTCTGGAAAGCTGGGGATACTAGCTTCAATTAGACACTTAAATTCCATTTCTAGCATACACGGTGAAGAACTTATGAAGGTTTTTGTGGAGGTCGTTTTTTTCAGAAAGAGTCAAAATAGCAAAACAAGAATGCGCTTTTTAAAATTAATAAACAAGGTTTCTTTACACTAGGGGAGACTATGAAGATGCAAACTACAGAACAGCGCAGCCACCAGCCCAGGATATCACTGGATGGTTTTGCCTGCAGAGACGCTCGCCTTTCTTCAGAAAATATATCAGAGCAAAGATGATTTTAACACTACTATTACAAAGGACTATAGGGTGAGAGAAAGAGTTCAGGCAAGACAAAAGTATTCTAGCAATACAGTTCTGGATATAAGAGAATAGGTTTGATATGGATGACTTATGGCCAATACATATGCTCGTGACAATCCTATGCTATGGATACTCACTACCAATGTTTGGAATGGACCCGTCAGGGATCTGGTCAGGGAGACTTTCTGGACAGGAATTCTGCTAGCACACCGGACTGGACTCAAGGTGCTCTGGTTCTGCAATCAGCAAGGCACTCTGGACACCGCACGGTGGGACTGGACTGGATCTGACAGGCTCTGGTTCTGGTTCACAGCTATCTGGTCACAGCACGGCTCTACTGGGTTGGATCTTTGAATTCTGGCAATAATTCTTAGCAAGAAAGCAGCAACAGCCCAGCCAGGCTGTTCTTTTGTTCCCCTTAGAGGTCTGGGGTAAAATCTGGTTTCTGGATTTTAAAGGCCAAGCTGAGAATGGTTCAGCTTTGGAAATGGGCCTTTCTGCTTTCTAAGTTCTGGAACTGGAGTCTGGAATATGAATTTCTCTTGCAAAGTGCTCCGGCAGCAATCGGTTGGTGGGTGAATGTGTGTGTGTCTCTATGTCCTAAACTGTCTCTATTTATGTATTTCCTAAAGGGGTGGGTATGCTGAATTATACTAGGCACACCCCGTGGTATTCTATTGGCTAAGGTCTTTCCTCTCCCTTGATTTGAGAAGAAAACAGATGACAAGGGCCCTCATTACGACCCTGGCGGAAAGTGACTGACCTGACCTCCATAGCGTAAATAGCGTTTCCGCCATCGCACGATGGAGCAAAGTGCGGCCAATTCCGACCCATCGGGCACGAGCACTACGCCATGGCGGAAGTGCAAAGTCCGCGATGGCGGAAATGTCCCCAAAACGCCCCTCACCGCTGTCGTACGGCGCCCTAGGTGCAATTCAGCCACCCATCTTAGCGGTCACCGTAATGAGCGGCAACCGGAAAGTACGGTGACCGTAAACATACGGAAACGGAAGTAAAAACATGGGCCCGGAACGGGAAACAGCACGCCGTACACCTATAAAATCAGAATTCCCACACAACCATTAAAAATACTATCCTGAGACACATCCCAACCCGTCATCCACCCCAGTGAAAGCAATAGAAATGGGAAAAGTAGCAAAAAAAGCGTGCGACCGCAAGCGGCAGGTCCACTTCTCCCGTGAGGAACTCACCGTGCTTACAGAGACCCTCCAGGAGAATGCTGCCGTCGTCTTCTCCACGCAAATGACCAGGACGGCACTTGCGAACAAGAAGGCCATATGGGCCCTGGTGGCACAGCGGGTAAGTGCGGTGGGGACCGCACCCCGCAACCCACAGCAATGCAGAAAGCGATGGGACGACCTGCGGATACGCGTACGGAGCATACTATCCGCCAATCGCAACATTGCCACAGCTACCGGGGGAGGATCGGAATCACCCATCAAGTTGACCCCCTGGGAAGAAATCTGTGCCTCCACCATTGGAATGGAGAGTATAGAGGGAGTCGGAGGGATGGAGAAAGGAGTGCAGACATCCGAAGAATCCGGTAGGTGGGCCAACTAATACAATGCCAAATCCACAATGTCCAATCATGTGAAGTACCATGTGTCCACATAGTGCAACAGTAACACATGTCCAGGAGAACGTCCACATACATTGGCCTGACAGCGCACTTTAAAACTCACATTAAATACATAAATAATTAAAAACCCTAAAAACACCCTCTACACGTGCAGCAGGCACACCCTAACTGCAGGCTGCAAAACAACTGCATCCTCAATCCACACAAAAATGGAACCACCTCCAAGGCCCCGACCCAAATCACCCTCAGGTACCACCCCAATGCATGTGATACATTGCCATTCCAATTTCAACAGACCCATTAATAACGCTCGCCTTCCTTTACTCCACCACATGGTCCGATTCAAACGACAAGCTCCAGGACACCCCTACCAGCACACCTGCAAAGAGGGCCAAGACCAACGGCCAAAGACCCTCCACCTCAGCTGCACGCATCAAGACACGGCAGCAGCACAAATCAAGTGGCAGCACACAGGAGGGAACATCAACAGGCACCCCAGCAGCCAGCATGCCCACAACAGCACCACCACAGGTCCCCCCAATGGATGCCACAGAAGGCACTGCCTCTGGTGGCAGCAGCACCATAGGTGACACTCCATTAATGGCAGCATGCTCCGACACAGAAGACGGGGATGTCGAAGTAAGATCCATCCATGACCTGTCTCAATCCCCCTGTTTGTTTCATCCCGTACACCATGAGGATACCACGCAGGGGCACCCACAAGACGACGACTGGCCATCCCCCACAAGCCCTGTGGCAAGGCAACATGAGGTGACCAGCCCCTCTGTGACACCACCGCAAATGGCCATGGCACAGCAGAGGCAACAGTCCCTCGACCAGGTCATCGTGCAACAGCAGCAACTGGCCACGCTCCTCAAGGACCATGCTGATGAATGTGGGGGTACTAAGGCAGCCAGAGAAACAGCAACTGAGACGCTTAGGGCAGAAATGGAGAGAAGCACCGAGAGCCTGAGAGTACAAATGGAGAGAAGCACCGAGAGCCTGAGGGGGGAACTGCATGCGACGTCCAAAGACGTATGTGCTGAACTTGCCGCTGTGCGCCGTGTGCTCACTGAGCTCTCACAAACCCTTAGGGACATGCATGGACGTGAGCAGGCAGAGACATCATCCGTTGCAAGTTCCGTCCAGGGCAGCCCCCAACGTAGATCTGGGAGGAACTTGCGCTCCACAGGCAGGGGTGCCCCTGATACCCGGAGAGGGGGCTTGCAATAGCGTCTGCCCACTGACAATGAGCATCTTTGGACACTGGTGTTCGGGGGGGAGGTAGGAGGGTGGAGGGGGGTGTTGGGCTCACTTGGGTGGCGGGTCGATGGGGTGTGTAACATAATTTCACATATGCTATAAACATTGCACAATCATCCCATGAGATGTGTGGACATTGATCTTTGTGTACGAGGCCTTTATAGGCGTACAGTCCATATTGTGCATGTTCCAGACACACACAGTGCCACAAGTCCCGTGTCCATGTAACAGCCACCAGGCGTGAGTGCTAGAAGCATGCATCTATGAGATTCTGATGAATTTCACGGCCCTCCTGTGCCTCGCGGACTCCTTGAGGTGCTGCCACATCCCCACCCTCATCATGACCATCTTCAGGTGCTTGCGGTTCTGCGTCAGGGGGCATGGGCACATTTCTACATACGCACATGTTGTGTAGCATGACACATGCCATGACCATCTTTGCCACCTTCACATGGCGGTACAGGAGTGCCCCGCCAGACCTGCTGAGGCAGCGGAAGGCCGAATGCCTGTTCTATGACTACACGGGTACGTGAGTGGGCATGGATGTAGTCCTCTGTGGGTTCCGGAGTGGTGTAAGGAGCCATCTCTTCAGTGGATACCCGGCATCACCTGTATGTGGACAATAAAGGACAATAAAGGATGTTTGTGGAATGACATTGCTACGTACGCACCCCCCCCCCTTCCTGCCAGGTCATTGCCGCATCACATACCCCACATTATCATGCATGAAATGAGACTCACCGAGTAGCCAGGATCTGTTCCCTGCGTGTCGCTCCATGTAGCGTGGTATTGTAGAGTTCCTCAAGACCATAGAATCATGGGTTGATCCAGGAAATCGGGCACAACAATGTGTAATGATCCTGTTGGAGTCACACACCATTTGTACATTAAGAGAATGATATTGTTTTCGGTTGCGGTACTGGGCCTCCATGGCATGTGGGACGACCAATTCCACATGGGTGCAGTCGATGGCACCAATGCAACCCGGTATGCCGCCAAGTGCATGGAATCCCACTTTTGTGTTCGTAATTTCCTGCTCCGAGCGTGGTAGAGAGATGTAGTCGTCTGCGTGCTTCAGGAGGGCATCGAGCACTTGCAATAGTGTCCGTGAGAACAGTGGCTGTGAAATGCCATGCAACTGTCCGACTGTGTGCTGGTAGGTGCCTGTGGCCAGGAAGTGGAGTACAGACACCACCTTCAGTAGGGGTGGGATGGCGGTTGGGCTATCTATCATGCTGACAAGGTCAGCCTGTGTCATGTCCACAATGGCGGTTATGGTGTCCCGGTCCAAACGGTAGAGGGTGTGGATCTGCTCATCAGTGAGGTTGAACGGATGAGCTCAGAGGCGTGGGATTGCGGGCTGCCTGCATGGTGGTAGTGGCTGTGCTGGTGGGCCTTGCTGGCCCTGCCTTGCCCTCCTCCTCCTCCTGCGTCTCGTCTGTGCGGGCGGTTGTTGTAGTAGTTGGTGTTCGTCTTCTTCTTGAAGTTGGAGTACTTGCAGTGCTATCAGGTCCCCCAGGGCCAACATCGCTAGTCCTGCCGGTAGCATTTTGGAGTGGGTGTGGTTGTGGGAGGGGGTTGGGTGTGCAATTTATCTGTTTTCAGGCTGTATAGCCTCCACCTGTGGTGATTCATTCCACCTGTGCCAGCTGCAATCCCCTTTGGGCGAGCACCGTACCGAGGTTCACCGACGGGCGGGGCATCCCATTTGTGAGTGAAGCCAGTTGCCATTTTCACACACTGCCGCACTACATGGATGATTTTGTGATTTCAAGCGGTCACAGATGCCTTTTCGACGTGATGTTGCAAATGTGGAATTCGAAGGACAGCGCTTTCGGTTTTCAGCTAGCGGCGAGGAGACGCCCACAGGTCTGACTGCAAATATAACATTCTATTGTTTAATGTCCTTGGGACAGGGGCCATGGCGAGAATGCTATGATTGATATGAATAGTATGGGATGCGCAATAGCGTAGTGGACAAAAAGGCAGGACGTTCCCAAATACATGTTACTTCACAACACTAGAATTCCGGGCTGGAGAACAGTGGATTTTGCAGACTGCATTACGCACAGACTCCATGGAAGTTTCGAATGTGATGTGAGTAAATAATCAGGCGTTTTCATACCGGGATGAGGGAATGATGTATGGATGCATGGATGCATGGACAGATGATTTGATGGAGAGTTAGCCCTGTACAGGGCTTTTTGGAATCTATCCACCTCCCCTGCGCTATGTCATGCAGAGCTGCCATAGTGGGACCATCGTCTTTCTGCCCTTGTTGAACCCTCCCTGTCTCGACGCCCCTTCAGGCACTTGTGTCTATGCACGTTACTAATCCCATCTAATGGGTTCTGTCTTCACAGACGCATGCACACAAACACTCGTTTGTAATGGTGTTTTCACCTCGATTTTTATGGTTGTGATTCGCAAGTGATTTTTGGGTGGGTATAATCCTTTTGAGTGGGCTAGCATGCATATGGCTGTGGATTTAGTTTGATCATTGAAGTGAGTTATACAAATGTAGTTCTGATGGCCATACTATTCTTTTTCATTTCATTTGGGTGACAGGTATCTCCTCCCCTTTTGCCGCTGCCATCTGTACGCCACTCCTGCAGATGGCTTTTACTCCCGACACCTGCTGCTTCGTGTCAATCAGTGGAGCACCATTACGATCTTATGGGACGATCGCCAATGGGCCACATGCCCTTACGCAGTGCTAGTGGCTAGGAGCAACATATCGTCTTTTCTGCTGGACTAGTGCCTACCTAATGGGACGGCCCTGCGGTTCTAGGCGCTTCCGTGTTGCCTTTTTGGACGTGAATGTAGCCCCTGTGTACCATGAAGGAACAGGGCGTCACACAAGAAGAAGCTGTTCATTTATTGCGGATGCAGCCCACAATACTGGAATGTATTTTGGAGTCATGACCTAATGGCTGTATGGCCCTTGGTGGTTTTGTGGTGCAGTAAATTTCTATTCTGTTTTTGTTTGTCTCATTTTTCTGCTCATGTTGCTGTACTTGGACCTTCACATGCCTGTGCTGCATCAGTGCGGCAATGGTGCCATGGCAGATATGGATGCCCACTCACAAGGCACTTGGAGCCCCTGGATTCATTTGTTCGTTGGCATGCATGGGTGACTTGTACATTTCACTGGTTGCATTGTGTGACTTCATTGCACCTACGAGGAGTTGTGCAATGTGGCCAGGGAGTGGTGTACAGGCACTCAGTAGGGCCGTTTACGGTTGATTCGCGATGCCGTACTTCTCACCATGGCGGAATGGTACTTTCCGCCATGCTTGATGGCGTTAGGTACATGTCCGCTAGGGTCGGAATTCGGGTACCGTTGCGCCATGGTGGTAATTACGGTTTGGCATGGCGCGCGTGCGCGTACTTGGTGCAGTTAGCGTTGGCGTTCACTACGGTGTCGCTAATGGCATCGTACTTTACGGTGACGGGTCATAATCGCACCGAGCGCTATTCGATGGCGGTATTGCATTTCCGCCATCGTTTTTCGATTTCCGCCAGGGTCGTAATGAGGGCCAAGGTGTTTTATGATCCAGGGAGAACCTCCCCTTTGTCTTTGCACATGAAATCTACTTTTCTTATAATGCATATTTACAATTTTACAAACTTGATAGCAATAATAACATATCTCTATCCCATATTTTGTGGAGCAATTATTCATCCAAGCCCCGTCGTGGTGAGAGCTTGGGTCTAGATTTGGCAATTTATTGCACTTTTGGTCTGGTACCCAATGTCAGATTTATACACAATTTTATACATATGTGCACATGATATCTGGGCATAATCATATGAAATTTCATGTTTCTGGCATCAACACAATTGCTACAAAAACACAATTTCTGCAGTCATATCCCTGAACATAGCACAGAGTTCTGAGTACTTTTAAAACATGACCAAAAATTTCACATTAACAATATTGTAATTTTACAATTTTTACAAATTCACACAGTCATTTGTCAGTCCTTTTAAAAAATATATACTTTTCTGTGCTTTAAGAATAAACAAAACTGTCTGTTCCCGCCCACAAAGTTCCTGGTGGCTCAAGATCAATCCCCGCCTCTTTCGTTTGGCAGGTGCTTCTGTTGACACTTGCATCTGCATATCTTTTCAATCAAGGAAGTCCTTTGTCTCTCCCCGGAGCAGCAGCCCAAATCCCCTCCCCTCTTCATTAACACCTGAACGTGAGTTCCTGGGCCAGAGAGCAGAAGGGAGGTGCCTTTTGTTGGGGCAAGCTGTGGAATTTGCTTTGTAGTTTTGGCTGGCATCAGGCTGACTTTGTTAAGTTTTTCTTTGATGAAAATAAACTTACAATTTCTAAGCAGGCAAACAGAACTCTAATTCCAGTTTTTAAAACATAGAGATTAAATAGTTGCAACCTATATAGCTTTTGATAGCAAGTCATTAAATTCCAACCATTTAATTTTAACTACACAGGTTTAAGCTTCTAATGCACTTAAATGACAGCTGTCATGCAGGCGGCCGGCGGTACGCGCCCATATTTTGACAGATTTTTACAGACAAGCACACTTTTTAATGTGGATATTCTTATGATGGATTCTGCTTTTACGGACATTGTGTGCTCATGTGGATTCCTTAAACAAGGTGACAGGTAACACCCAGCAAGGATGTTGGATATTTTCTGATGTTTGAAACATTATCTCAGCAACCATGGAAAAAGGATTTCAGAGCACTTCTGGGTTTCCTCGCAATAAAGCACTGCCTTTCATGTAGTTTCCATTTTCACTCTGTGGGCAGACCAGTGACAGGTTTCAGCAGTGTGGTCTCCTGTTCCACCACTGACACAGGCAATGTAGATTGGCAGCCAGCTTTCTGGTTTTACAGCACAATTTTTCATAGCTTTAGCACACATGGGGCTTTTTGCGGCCATTTCGCTGGTTCGGGTGCCACCAGCACGCAGTGATGTCACAGGGTAGAGACTAGTAGGTCAGTACATCCCACATTATCCTAGTTGATCTTTAGCCACAAGAAATCCCTGAAATGAATCACCTGTCGTACCATCGGACCCAGGTTTTCCTTCGGCTCCTTGATGAAAAATGCTGTACCATAGGCTATATCATCGGCGTATAGAGATATTATTAGTTTGTGGGAAAATATCTGAATTCCTCTATGTAGGTTATGTTAGCATAATAAAGTGGCCAGTAGCTCCATCACCATGGCAAACAACAATGGAGAAAGTGGGCCCCTCTGCCTTGTCCCCCTCCCCATTGTCAAGGACTCCAAAAAAGTTATGTTGAAAGCAATTCTGGCTGCTGGAAGTTTATACAATGGAGCCAGCTGAGACATAGGGGGTCATTCCGAGTATGAAGGTAGCCATGCCGCTTTTAGCGGCATGGCTAGCCCAATACCGGGCACCTGGGTCCGGGTACCCTGAATGGGGAAATACCAGGCCATTCCGACCTTGGAGGGCCCGGTAGTCTCCATTCAGGGAACCCAGACCCTGTGCATCCCCATTCCCACTGAGCCCTATGGGGGCTCTTTGTTATGATAGGCGCATTGTTAGCATGCTGGACCACTCGCGGGACCCGCTAAGGACGCCTGGTTTTACCAGGCGTCCATAGCGGGTCCCGCAAGCAGACCTAGTAATGAGGCGGTAGGGGGTTAACGGGGCCGGCAGCTCTACCGACCGTGTTAACCCCCTACCGCCAGTGTTGTAATGACCCCCATAGACTTAGTTCCCAACCTAATTTCTTTAAGTACACTAAACAAATAGGGCCATTCAATGAAGTCAAATGCATTCTTGGCGTCCAAGAGTATTAAAACTACTGGCACTGCCAGTATCCTAGATCAGGTCTATTGCTTCAAGGAGCCCAAAGAAACGATGCAAAACATACGCTGTGTTTCATCTGGGGATACAACCAGATTGGTCAGCAAGAACCAAGTCCGACATGACGGGGAGAAGCCGATTCGCCAATAGTTTGCGTACATTTTATTATCAACATTAATAATGTATATTGGGCGATATGATGCAGATTCTTCTGGAGATTTACCAGCTTTGTGCAGCTGGGTTATTGTGGCTTTTCTGAGTATTGGTGGAAATATCCCATTAACCACCAACTCCAAGTGAATTCAGAGCAGTTGAGGAGCAAGTATATGTGCATAAGCCTTATATAATTCAATTGTCAGCCCATCTGGCCCCGGAGCCCTCAATCCCAGGAATGCCTGAATAATACCCGGGGATATCCTCGACGAGAAAGTCTTGTTCCAACAAAACCCTTTGCTGAAACGATAACCAACAACGTTCAATCTCTGCAAAAAATGGCTGTAGATACCCCCTCTGACAGGATCCGCTTTAAAGCTTATAGGGAAGTATAGAACTCTTGGAAAACGTCCACTATATCAGCTGTCTCATATTTGGGGTCTCCATTCTGATTTTTAGTTAGGTTAACTTGCTTTGATTTATTTTCCATGGCCAACATTCTTTTCGGATCTCTGCCAAATTGCCAGTGTCTCCAGATGAGTGGAATTTCATCTCTAAGGTTTTAATCTTGGATTTGTTAGCTTCAAGTTCCCTCCTGATTAGTTTGAGAATCCCGGACTATTGGGGGCATACGTGTTGATGAGCATAACCTGCACACCGTTTAGAGTAGCTGAGGGTATCAGGGCCCAACACTCCGGTCCTATCGTATCTTGCGCAAATTGAATCCAATGGATTATTAAATGTATATTGCAACCCCCTGCCATATGCGGAGTATGCGGAGTAAAATCGATGACATCTCCATGATGAGGGGCATTTGCATTCAGATAGTTTAGTAAGTTGAGTTTCCTGAAGGAATACCACATTCACACCATGCCATCTCAAATACATTAGTAACTTCCTAGTTTTACCAAGATGGTTGCCCACTAATATTTCAGGTGGCTATCTTACCCGCTGTCATGGGTTCTCCATACATTAATCACTTCCCCGGGCTGGGCTCAGCACCCCAGGACCTCGTTCACCATACAATATGTTTTTCCTACCAGCATCAGTCCATGATCCCACGGACCTATTTTCCCCTTTGGGGAGCAAGCCAGCCTTCCTTTGATACATTCATAACAAAATCAACAAAAACAACTCAGCAAGAATACCATACTCCACCCACCTCCCACTGTAGGGTACAACCCCAATTGGTCCAACAAATGCCCGTCCATCCACCCCAAACAAAATATTAGTGGTTTACCCATGGTGACATAGTCACAATAAGAATAATTAATGCAGAGACCTCCAGTTACTGATTGCAATGGGTGCTTACAGGCTATCTGGCTTCTCCACCACAAGATTGAAGGGGCTTCTCACCTTCATGGTGCAGCCGAGGTCTGGTACTTTGCCTGCAAAAAGCTGATCTCTAGAGCCTCTCCCCGGCAGGAGCACCACTCTTAAAGTAGCAGCTGCCACTCTCCTGTACCTCTCAAACCCCAACCAACGGTTTCTTTGAGCACACCACTCCAAATCCTCATTCTATGGCATTACAATCTTTAGTGAATCTTCCATTGGCTGACGTCTGGAGGCGGTCACATTTGTAGAATCTTCCAGGTCCGAAATCTGATTTTCATCTTCATTCAACCTGGCGTGAGGATTTTCCTCCAGGTGCAGCTGCATCAAGTCGACCTTGCTGGTAAGGGCATTAAGCTTTGTGTCGAGTTTACAAATGCCCACCTTGAGGTGCATGAGGAGTCTTTTCACCACCATCGCTGCCTCAGTTCAGAGGTCCCTTCCTCTTCCTCTGCTCTTGAGAGTGGTGTGTTTCATTTGGGGTCTTTGCCCATTTTATAGCTGCTCTCCCATCAAATGACAGCATGTGCTGATTTTTATCTCCTTTCCCCATGGTGATGGAGTCACAATAAGAATATTTAATGCAGGGACCTCCAGTCACTGATTGCAATGGGTGCTTAAAGGCTATCTGGCTTCTCCACCACAAGATTGAAGGCGCTTCTCACTCTCGTGGTGCAGCTGAGGTCTGGTTCTTCTCCTGCAAAAAGTTGAACTCTAGGACCTCTCCACGACGGGAGCACCACTGCAGCCCGACAGGTTAGCCGCCACCACTTACAGTAGCAGCCTCGCCACTTTCCACTGCCCCGAGCCTCTATGTTATCTGGATCCGCTCCTCCTACTGCAGCCTGTCCAGGGCACCAGTCACCTAGATTGCTGGCCTAGCGGGTCCTAGAAAAACTGCATCAGTGTCCATGCACAGGTTCCACCACCTAGGCACACACTCAGTGGGACCCAATGTGGGAATGATCAAGCCACCATCAGCGGTGTCACGTCAGGCACTGTAACGGATATCTGGACCACCACTTATCTGCGCTTATCAGGCCCAAGCAGATGGTGTGACACTCCTTCCCACCTCAGACAGAGGACACACTGATGTGCTCTGGTCACTACGGACCTCCAGGACAGAGTGAAGAGGCCCCAGAGTGAGGTGTCCATGGCTCCAGCAGCCATCACATGCGCAGATTATGCAGCAGCGAGCTCATAAACCCTCTGACTTTGTTGCAGAGGGCAGGACCAGCTGTCATGGCCAATATCATGTCATCATTTCTCTAGAGTCTTTGTTCCTTATGGGCTTAAATTGGCATTGAGGGTGCTTCAGAACCCTGCACAAACCGCCAAGGTTCCACCAACTGAGTCTGCATTCAGGGATGACAAGAGTACACCAAGATATCGGGCTAGTTATACAGAGCTCACCGTAAAGCTGTCATGTTGGCTCGGGTCACAGCGCCACCCCAGCTAGGTGGTTCTAAGTGTTCTTAGTTAGCCTAGAAGCCACCCCTTTGGTGATCCCTCAGTAATCACGGCAAACAACCCACCAACCCCAACTTATGGCTAGGTCTGACCTGGGGGCTATGTGCTCATTTGTTCTATCAGGGATGGCGTTCCTAACGACTCTGTAGATTAGGGCTCAGCATTCAAAGAAATTAACTGTTGGTTGTTGCTAAAGCTGTCCAGGCCTGCTGAGACAGGGTGTGGTATAGTAAGTTCTCTGACCATTCTTTAGCTGTATACCAGAGGGAGTTTTGGGAAGACCTCTAAGAAATTCTTTGGTGAGCAACTTCTTAAATTATCTGTGACTGGGTAGCTGCGTGGGAAGCACAAAGAGGCTTAAACAAGGCCAACTTACAGTAATAGAAAAAAAAGCTGTACTCTGGTTACCACAACAACAAAGGGATGGTAAACTAATGTCTGTCATAAACCATAAATAAAACATTTAACAATAGTTCCAACAAAAGTATATGTCCACTTCTGCTTGGGAGGCCTATGAATAACCCCGATCATTGTCATTTGGCTGCAGCTTTGTGGGGTTCCCAAAACCTTGTTAGTTCAGTACATCAGTACACAAATAGGCCTTTCCTTAATAGGTAGGCTCCAGTATTGGTAAAGTCAGAAGGTCTCATCTAGCAGGTTAAGACACTGTGTGATTCTTCTCAGTATTGGAACACTCTCACAGGCTATTGTGGTGGTGCCTGAGATGTTCTTCATCTCATGACCACCACCATGCTCTAGGGTCCTTGTTCCAAATAATCCTCCTGACTGTGCCCCTCTAGTTTAAGTTCCATGGACCCAGTTAACCATCTTGTATCCCCTGCCACCTCCTCTAGTTTATATCCTGTGGTGATCAGGTTATTTCCAGCTTCCCTGCTCTCTCTCCGTCTAGAAGGGAAAACCGTTCCCCTTCCCCTCTTGAGATATAGTAGTAGTATCACCCCATCTAGCTCCTTTCTCTCCTTCTGCAATGTTATGGGATTCTAACACCTTCACCTTCTAGGACACTTGACTTTCTGAAAGTGCTTCTCTACCTACATACCTACGGTCCCTCCCTCTAGATGGTATCAATTATTTTCCAACCTCCTTGCAACTTTCTTTCTTCCTCTGATGTTCTGCTCGTCCCATTCACCAACAGATCTTCTTATTGATTGCACCGCATTGGGCCGCAGAGGCTAATTAGGGCATTCTCTATTTATGCACAGGGAAATTATTTAAAGATCAACCCGGCCAAAACTTAGGTGATGCATCTGACTATTTCACATAAGCCCCCAAACTTGATCTGGATGTTAGATAACACAAAGTTGGATAACTGAAGGAATTTGATTTATTTGGTCTTTCCTGTTGTTGATAGGCCCAATAGATCACTTTTCTTAGAATGTTTATGGCACAAGGCGATGGTACACACAGGACAAATGTTCAAGATCCGTTTTAAATGTGGCAAATTTGCTGTTCAACCCCTTAAATATTACGAGGGCAAGGTGGTTTCAAAGCTGTTATATGTCGAAGAAACGTTTACTGAGAGGATTCAGGATGTTTTTTTTTTAATTTGAGGCTTTGATATGTATATCCTAACTCCATCCCCATAGCTGCTATAAGATATGAATTGGGAATTAATTCATTGAGGGCCGAGCTGAGTGGCGCATGGTAGCTTTATATTGTAAGCTTTTTGTTCCTCCTAAAGATTTCTTTTATGGTGATTTTAATTGTATTATGAAGTCTAAAAGGGAAACATGTTTTATTAACCTGGTGGCACATTATACTACCTTGCTTTTGGAACTGTGGATAAATGAGTGTGAGCTCCTGGAGAATCTGTGTTATATTAAACAGATCTATAGAAGTGATTGGGTTAGCACGATCAATGCTTAACACAGTTATACATCACTGAACCATTTGATTGATGATAATAAAAAGATAGGTATTGTTGCTCCTTATTTTAAATTGTACCCTTGCAAACAGTTGAGCAGCGATTTCATTAGATGTAGATGAAATATATATATCCAACTAGGCACATTTTAGCTTGTAGAGGCATTATAGGTAAGGAGCGGGCAGTCTGCAGATACTATGTTGAAGAGACGTTGAAGCATTTGTTTTTATATTGTACAGAACTAACTGCATTGCGTAGTTTGTATTTTAGGACATTTTTTCATCAACTGGATTTTATTGATTTGGGTCATTTATAGAAAAGATTGTTGAATGGATATCCCACTTCAGGTGTAATTTCAGCTCTCAGGGTTTTAGAGGGTTTCAAATTGGAATCCTGATGATATGGGCTCATTTAGTCTTGGTATGTTTACAGAATATGTTAGCTCATGTTTTCTTTTTATTCTTTTTAATTACTAAGTACGTTTTGGTGACATGTTTTTTCCTTTCTTATTATTTGTTTTTTCTTTTCCTTTGATTTCAATGTTGTGGTTCTTTCTATTTTGTAATTATGTTATTTTATTCTGTTTGTTTTGCAAAAGTTTGAATGTATTTTTAACCACATGCAAATAAATAAAATAAAATAAATAGATCTTCTCCTTCTGGTGATACATCTTCCTTCTGCCAAAATCCTCCAATCTCCCCCTTGTCCTCTGAATGTCAGCTGACTTCACCCCATAAAATTGTTCCACTTTTTGAGGAAACTTCCCTTATTTATTTATTTATTTTTATTTCTACATTTGTAAAGCGCCACACAGCCCAGAGGCATCGGGGCGCTGTTGCACGAAAATGACTTAGTTGCAGTGCAGGGAAGGGTAGATCGAGGGTGTTACAGCGAGATCGTGCCTACCCCAAGCCTGGAAAAAAGGACGTTTGCCTTTACAGAGGTTATACAGTTGACAGGGCCCAGGTGGGGTTTATACAAACAGCATAGTTTTTATTGCTTTCCTGAAGCCCAGGTGGGATTCGATGCCTCTGATCTTGGCGGATAATAGGTTCCAGTTGGTGGCGGCGAGGACTGAGAAGCTAGCGCCCCCTGCTCTGGTTCTGATGCTTTTTGGAATTACTAGGCGGTTAGTGTGGCTCGACCTAGTTGGTCTGTTAGAGGGGGGACCAGAGACTCTCTGAGCAAGGTTGCGCGGTGCTGTGTCGTGTCGACATTTGTGGGTGAGTGCCAGTGATTTGAAAAGGATCCGTTCCTTGACCGGAAGCCAGTGGACAGATTTTCTGGTGGCTGAGATGTGGTCTCTTTTCGAGATTCCTGGGGCTGCTCTGAGGGCATTGTTCTGCACCGTTTGAAGTTTTTTAATGTTTCTGGCTGAAGTGCTTAGTAGGAGTGCATTGGAGTAATCTAGGTGGGAACCGATGATGGCTCTTGCGATGGTGAGGGAATTTACCTGTGAGAGGAAGGGCCTTGCAGCAGTGATGAGTTTTGAGTGGTATGCTGCTGCTGAAAGAGATTGCGTAGACCTGTCTGTCCATGGTGAGGTTTGAGTCCAGGTAAACTCCAAGGGTTTTGACTGCTTTGCTGCAATTGTCGATGATGAAGGAGTCATATTGTGGCCCCATTTTATCAATTGTGGCTAGTGATCCGATGAGGAGTAACTCTGTTTTTTCGCTGTTGAGGCAGAGCCAGTTTTCCGCCATCCAGGTTTGGATGGTGGTGTAAATGGAGATGAGGGTTTTTTGGTCGGCTTCGTAGTCTCCGGTGAGAGGGATGAGGACTTGTGTGTCGTCCGCATAGTTGGTGTAAGTGATGCCCATTGCATCGAGGTATTTGAATAGTGACCTTGTGAAAAGGTTGTGCAGTGTGGGCGATATGCAGGACCCCTGCGGGACACCACATTTAATTAGATGTGGCTGGGCGCAGGCTGTGTCCAAGAAGACTTTCATTTCTCTGCCCCAAAGGAAGGATGCTATCCAGGCGGTGGCTTCTGCTGAGAAATTGCCCGCTGTAGAGAGGTGATGGCAGAGGGTGTCATGATTGACCAGGTCAAATGCCGCTGAAAGGTTGAGTAGAAGTAGGAGAGCTGGTTTGCCTACGTCTCTTAGGTCATCGATTTGGTTCTTAAGGTCCAGTAGTGCTGTTTCTGTGCCATGGTTTGGGAGGAAGCCAGATTGCCGGAGACCAAGTAGGTGATGAGCTTCTAGGTAGCTCTGAACTTGGAGGTATGCAGCTTTATCCAGGATCTTGAGAAGGAAGGGAACTGTAGTGATGGGCCTATAGTTCCCTGGTACCTTGGGGTCTAGTGTAGGTTTTTTTAGTAATGGGCGTACCCACGCTCCTTGAGGCAGGATGGCACTTGGTTGGATTCGAACGATGTGTTGATGAAGGCTGTGAAGAATGGTACCAGTGCGGGGGCGCTGTCCTTGATGAGCTGGGCTGGACATGAGTCGCCTTTGCAATTGGAGGGTTTGATGGAGTTGAGTATGGTTAGGACTTCCTCTTCTGTAATCTCCTGGAACGCGAAGGCTGAGATTAATAAGTGGTGGTATTCTGGTGTAGGTTGGATAGTTGTTGCGATAGGGCTTTTTGGTGACTGATGATTTTTTCTTGCAGAGTATTCAGTTTGTTGAGCATGGCTTCTTGGATGTCGTTTTATTCAAGGGGTTTGAGGGGGGGAGTCGGGGACTCCAATTCTCTGAAGATTGCGAAGATTTCTCTGGATCCTGATTTAGCGTTGGCGATCCTGGTATTGAAGGAGTTGGCTTTGGCCGCAATGATGGCAGATTTGTATTGTTTGGCGATGTCTTTAAAGGCTTGTTTAGTGATGTCATTGGGGTTAGTTTTCCATGCTGTGAGAGCCAATCGTTTTTGTGAGCGTAGTTTCAGGAGATCCTGAGTGAACCAAGAGTTGGTTGTTTTGGTGGGTTAACTTTCCTGTGTGCTAAGGGAGCGATGGTGTCTATGGCCTTGGTAATAATGGCATTGTAGGTTGCTGCGAGAGTGTCCGGATTGTTGGTGAAAGTGTGTTTGAGTTCGGGAACCAAGAGGTGGGGAAGTAGTCTTTCCTTGGTTAGTTGCTTGGCGCTCCTGGTGAGGGCGGGCAGCAGAACTTCGTGAGCAGTGGGTGGAGTTTTGGAGAAGTTGATATTGAAGTGGATAATAGAGTGATCCGACCATGGAATAGGAGAGATGATGGGTGTCGCTACCTGACAGTTGTGTTGGGCGATCCAATCCAGGATGGGGCCTTTGATGTGTGTTGGTTTTAGCACTTTTTGTTTGAAACCAAGTGTTGCAAGGGCGTTGTTTAAAGAAGCAGCATTCCTGTCTGAAGGGTCATTGAGGCCGAGGTTCATGTCACCCAGGAGGATGGACATGGTGGTTTTCTTGAGGTTGTTGCTGATGGTGTGTAGGAGCGCTTCCTGGAATTCTCCCGCAGGTCCTGGTGGGCGGTATGTGAGGTGGGCGGTGATGGTGCAGCTTGGTGAGGGGTTGATTTTGACGAGCATGTAGTCACAGCTGTGCATTGGGTCCCTTTGGATCCTTCTGATGGGGATGGACTGTTTAGCTATCAATGCAACCCCCCCCTTTTTGTGTATTGCGGTCTTGCCTGAAAATTGTGTAACCATCGGGCAGGGCAATGGCTACAGCTGGGCCTGCGGCTTCATGGAGCCATGTTTCGCAAATAAATAGTAGATCAAGGTTGGAGTTGCAAAGGAGGTCGTGGATATCTAAGGCCTGTGCCGGGATGGAGCGCACATTGATGAGGGCGCAATTGAGTGTAGATGGTATGCTTGGGGTCAATTTGCTGGCAGTGGTGGGAGCGCATATATCTAGTGGTTCAACAATAGCATCAGCGGCAGCAGCAAAGGCAGTGCTGTGCGCACCTAAATCAAGTGGGTTACACATAGCAAATGGTACAGCAATAGCATCAGTGGCAGCAGCAAAGGCAGTGCTGGGCGCACCTAAATCAAGTGGGTCACACATAGCACATGGTACAGCAATTGCATCAGTGGCCGAGGCTGTAGCATAAATAACAGGTGGGTTGGTGTATGCATCACGCCTTGTGTTGCATTCAGTGGAGGCAGTACATAGGGCCATGTCGTGCCTTGCGTTCGTGTTGCAAGAGGCACTGGTGGATAGAGCGGCAGTGGTTTTGCCGGTAGCAGGTACAGTTTTGGGCACGATGTGGGTGATGGGTTCGTTAGAGAGGGTTGCAGCTGATGACCGGTTTTCTGCAGGGGAGCATGGTTGATGCCTACTTGGCGTTGCGTGCACGGAGGAGGATCCAGGATGGACGGTGACCACCAGTGGATGGTTGGGACATGCAGGGCGGCTGAGGGGAGTGATATCCTCGTGCAGAGGCGTTTGTTTCTGCAGAGGTGGGAAAGGGGGGCCATGCGGGCGTGCGGGAGTGCCGTACGGGATCGTAGGCATAATAGCCTGCTTGTTAGTGGTGCGGGAGACCAATTAAGGGGGGGTCTTACCTTTAGTCGGCACCCGCACCTTCGAGCAGCAGAGAGCAGACGAGAGCTCTGGATGTGGCCTTTTCCCTGGGCCTTCGCCCTGTGGCTTCGCCTGTCGGTCGCCTCCACCTACATTTAAAGTAGTAGGGGAGGGGCTGGCAGGCTCCACGGGCCTAATGGATGCTCGGGCCGCGGCGGTGATGATGCAGTGGCCATCTCTGTTGTTGTTGGTTGCCATGGCAACCCGGGCAGCCATTTTGGAGGGGCCGAGCTCCTTGTGCATTTCAGCCGCCTCCATGTAATTCCACCAGAATTCAGCTCTCTCCTCCTCCTCTCTTCTTAGTAGTCCTCACTCCATTTGCTAGGAAACTCCTTCATCTAACTCCTATTTCAACTCCCCACAATGCCACACTAAACTTGCTGCCTTTTTTAGCATTATCTCTCCTCCCCTTTAGAAGGGCACAATGTTAATTAAGACTCCTGTTGACTGATTTCTGTGCTGCTTTGTGATTGGCCCATATATTGATGGTCATATAACTGTGAAGGAGGCTGGCCTAGAGTTACATGGAGACTGCCACAATCTGGGATTCCAGATGGGGAATATACAGGCATGTAGTTCCCCCCTCCTACAATGAGACCCCTTTTTTCCTTGCCACTAATATAGGTGTTCCTCTGCTCTGTGCTTGTGATTTTGAAGTTAGAGAATCCTCTTCTAAGTCTGGGAAGTGGTCTGTTACATTTAAAAGTCTGTTGTTAAGAGTAATTTGCAAGATTGCAATCCCCACCAAGTGAGAAACATGAGGTTTTTCTGTTTCCCTGCTCATGTATTTCTTGCTAGCCACTCATTGTTCCAACACAACTTTGTAACCTCCAGCTATGTGAATATTGCTCACAATGTGAAATGGATCGTTCAGTACTGGTGCCAATGGAAAATAAATGTATAGCCTTACTTTTCTGGGATTTTGAAATATTGCAACTTGCACCCATAAAGGAGGAGTCTTCCTTTCCTAGGTTAGATGTTTGGGTCTGGCAAGGCAACTTGATTTGGCTCTGTGAGTGTGGTCACCTTGTGGAAAGAGGACACTAAGTATTATGAGCATCCTCTGCACCCTGTGGTGGTTTATGGTATGGTTGGTGAAAGGGAATGAGAGCAGGGACTACATCTTTTGGTAGTCCTGCATATCATCATAAGCAGTGTGCATATGTGTAACCATGCGGCTATCCCCTTGGTGGTACTCCATAGGTGTATAGGGCTAGAAGTTTGAGCATTTTTATGATTCCCACCACTCATGTGCATTCTGCTCTGTCTATGAATCTTACTTGAGTCTAAGTCTGCTTGGCCATACTCCTCTTCATAGAAAATGCACATGTGTGTGAGACTGTTTTGGCATGCTCCTAAATCTAATGAAGCTTATGTGTCTAGGACTGCTTTGATATACTCTCTGACCTAAAAAATCCATGTGTTTCTAAGACTGCCTTGGTATTTTCCATCACCTAAAAAATGTACATATGCAAAAAACTGGTTTGTTGTACTCCCCAACCTATGAAATGAAAATGTCCATAAGGTTGCTTTGCCATACTCTTGCCACGGTTTACTTGTGCCTATGATTGCTTTAACATACTCCTGTGGAAGGGCTATTTTGGCATTTGCCCACGCCTACAATGATCAGGTTTCCAGAAGAATGCTTTGGCATACCCCTGCATCTACAAAATACATGTGTGTCCAAGAGTGCCTTCATATAATATCTAGCCTACAAACCAAACGTGGTGAAGACTGTTTTTGCCTCCTCCACCACATACAAAATATAAGTGTGACTAAGATAGATTTGGTGTACTCCACAGTAAAAAAAATAATGTGCCCCTAACACTGATTTGTAGCACTCCAACTTACACAATTCACTTGTGCTGTAGACTACTTTGTCTTAATTACCTTGATTGCCTTCATGTGGGCCTAAATCTGCTTTGGCATACTCCCACCTATGAAATTCACATGTGCTCTAGACTGCTTTAGCATTCTCCTCTGTCTTCAAAAATCACTTAATAATGCTTTTGCATATGTCCCTTCCTATGAAATGTGCATGTCCCTCACACTGATTTATCTACTCCTATGCCTACTGTTTTGGACTACTCCCATACCTACAAAATTCATTTGCACTGAATAATACTTTGGTGTTCTCTTCTGCCTACACATTTCACTTTTTACCAAGACTGCTTTGCCACACAGCTATGCACATTCAAATGTGCCTAGCACGTACACATTTTGCATGTTCTCAACAGTGATTTGGCATACACCTCCTGTGGAATCAGAAAATACAATATTAAGGCTTTTACATCATGCAAAAGGAAAATACACTGACACGGGCTTGTAAAGATTCCCAGAATCTTTATTACAATACTGAACAGTTATAAAACAAAGTACACAAATAGCTATTTGGCTGTCAATACATCACATAGACCACCAGCAGGGTTCAATGTGAGCAGTGAGCAGGATTTGCTAGCTGGACATCAGTGTATTTATACAGTTTGTTATAATAATGTCCAGCCTCCTGCAAGTTAATCATGTACTGGGCTAGGGTCGTGCCAGGTTCATTCCTAGTTTACATATCTCGTGCATGCGGTTTACTTTTTAATACATTCACTAACAAACATTATTATTCTCTAGTTTAACGTTAAACTCTTTACACATTGCTTTAATACAGATCAAACAAATGTTTTGCATGTCGTATTTGGATAGCGTTATTGTTCTTGTATACTTGTAGGTTAACATCGCTGATTCAAGTAATCCCCTGATCCCGAGGTCAACAAAGGACAAGGTCTACATGACCCTAACATGTAGCCTGAAGGCAGGTTGGACATTAACTCTCCTACAAAGGTTGAAGAGGTTAAGGCAAGAACAAGAGCACACGAGACGGCCATTTTAGACTACAGGGTGACTTTGTACAATAAACTAAAATGGCGGCTTTAACCTAAAATGGAGGCTTGATTCACTTGAGGTCACGACCTTGTAATACGAATTTTCTTGCAAAGCGACTGGGCATAGGCCAACATATACAATGAGGACGAAACAATATTATATCAGTTCTAACAAACCCTCCTTTTGGCCTATGCCAAGCGCTAAACTACCTTCAATCACTTTGCGACTAACTCCACATTTCAACATCTATACATCCCGAATCATTGTCGGACATATCTATTGCCATTAGATCAGACAGTAGTTTCTTTCAACACATACTCTTTGGAAACCTTATCTGGGGCATATATTTTATGCCCTAATACACTTGTTGCTTGCGCACAACACCACCCTAATACTGAACATATACCAGGGAGACATGTATACAACAACAAAGGAATAGAAAACTTCCCAAGATAATCAGCAGGGCCGAAAACAACTTCCATCCCCACGATCGTAGGAGGTCCCAAAACCATACACTAAATTCCCAGTTTCCCTCAGGAACATGCACTTCTGAACTAAGAACATGTAGATTTTGGATAGCCCTAAAGATCGTTGGAGAGGAGTCTGGTGGGTAAACGCAGCAAGCAGACCCCACTAATTTACACACTCCTCCACGCTCGGCCAGAATGACATCTAATGCCATCCGGTTCTGAAGAGCCACTAATCTTATCGCTTTCTGTTCTAACGTCATATTATAGAGTATGTCAGTGGTCCGGTTGATGGTTCTCTCCAATACTCTCGCTGGTTCCCTGATATCGTCTGAATTTGTAATTTGCCCAAAAAATGGCACAAAGGATTTCATGATGTCCCCTAGAGTTTGTGCTGGAGTATCCCCTTTCACACCTCGACGTGGACGAGACTTCGAAATTTCTGCATTGCTGGCAAAAAATACCCCAGGTAATAGAATCCCTAAATAACAGGTTCCTTGCCAATCCCTGGGCAACCATGGAAATGCCACATTAACGCAAACAAAATAGACAGGTTCGCCTATGTACAGAGGTCTGTTCTCACTAGTCAAATTCGCAACGTTGGCGCACTTTCTAAAATTACCCATTGACCGTGTTCCATTCCTCTGTATGCAGAAGGATACTGATTCGGGGGTATGATTAACAGAATAAGATGGAGGCGTGGCATCCTTACTGCCTATAGGAGCCATTTTGAAAGAGATCAAAGACTGAAAAGGACGAGACAATCTATCAGAGGGTTTAACAGAAGCAACGTTTGGCTTACTCCTATTTGCAAAAAGCGAGCATCCCATGGGCATCAAAACATGTTTTTCAAAACTATTCAAATTTGTACCATCAAAGTTCCCTGAGATGCTGTCATTCCATCGGCTAAAGAATAGTGCTCTAAAAGAAGCGTAACAGCCAGTTGTCAAAGGTAAAGGATGAATATACCAACCTAGCCCCTTATCCCCATGTTGCGGTAGATGTGAACAGATCCAGCAATTGGTTCTATTTAAAATTGCATGAATGGCATTCATAATTAACAAAAGGGTATTATTCTGATAGTTCCGTCTATGCGAAGAATGTCTAGGCGATAAAGTATGCAATTGCACGGAAGGAGTGGGGAAAACAGATACATTTTCAATAGGTAAAAAGTCCTCTAGCGGATATGCTTCCTCCAGATACCATAACCCAAAACCAACAGTTACTAAAAATCCAGTTATTATCACAAAAAGGCAACAATACACTTTGGGGGTCCCCTTACATGCTTGATCATTGTCTCTGCTAGTCACATATCTATCTAAAAGTTCGGAACAAACGGTAGCGGGTACAGGCATTGTAGTCTTCAATCGAAAAACACCAATTGTTTGTTTGCTGGCGACTCCAGTCGCGCGTCTTCTTAATGTCTTTCCCACAACCCTTAGCCAACATAATCCTCCCATACAGTCAGGCCAAAAGAAAAGCCCTCAAATGATTTTCTCAATCGCACAGTCAGACCGTTCTGTACGTCTATTTCCTTGGACGTAAATTATATTTCATAGTTTCTGATGAGAACAAAGTGTCGTCACTTCCTCCTGGGGGTGGCGAGTGAACGGAAATGGGATCAGAAAAGGATTGATCCGGAAGTTCCACTGTAGGAGAGTGCGGAGACAAGATGGCCATTTTGTCTGGTCTTGCGAATTCTGGAACAGTCTCTGATACTCTCTTGTCGGTTGTTACTGTTTCAGGTACGTTAGTTACAGCAGTGGGAAGGGATTCTGTGTCTTCCGTATCGTATTGCACGGGCTGCGGGATCAGTTTGGTGTGCGTCGCATGGATCCAGTTCTTACGACCCGCTACCTGCACAGCAGTCTGTGTGACTAGCAGGACTTGGTAGGGACCCCTCCACCGAGGTGCAAGGCAAGATGACCTCTCAAAAACCTTCATGAGGATCCAGTCCCCCGGTCGTAGACTGTGACCAGGACCCTCGTACCGTACAGGTAATGCCTCTCGCACCTGGTGATACATTGAAAATAGATTTTTAGTCAACTGGTTACAGTAATCTGAAAGAAGCACATTTTCTATATCCTGCAATGAACTGCTTTTTGGCAAACCCCAAATATTAGCAGGTCTTCCCATTACCACCTCAAAGGGAGAGAGCCCAGTCTTAGTTTGAAGGGTTGTTCTCATCGACAGCAACATGATCGGTAAGGCGTCCGGCCATTTTAACTTGGTGCCAGCACACGTCTTAGCGAGCTTGTTCTTTATAATGCTGTTATGCCTTTCCACTAATCCGGCACTTTGGGCATGTCTGGCCGAATGGAACCTTTTATAAATCTTTAATCCTTTGCATATTTGTAGGATTACATCAGCGATAAAGTGTGGCCCATTATCCGACCAGATGACTCTCGGCAGCCCGAACCTAGGAAAAAACTCTTTCAGCAGAGTTTTTGCCGTGGTTATGACCGTTGCATCTCGAACCAGAAAGGCCTGAACCCACTTACTAAAGGCACAAATGACAACCAACACATATTTAGATTGTTGCAACGTTCCATTTCAATAAAATCAAAGTGAATAACCTCAAACGGAACAGAAGGTGGAGCGAAACTTCCTCTAGGAGTCGAGGTACCTTTTCCTACATTGTGCTGCAAGCAGACCATGCACCCTTGGACAAAGCGCTCAGCAGTTTTGAAAATCTTATCATTGGCCCATACACTGTGTAGCATTTTAGTCAATTTACTCACGCAGACATGTGTCGGACCATGAGCCATAACAACCATCATTAATGTAGGAGTCAGGGAGTAACCATTTTCCTTCAACATTGTCCACTCAACACCCATCATCATCCAGTCTCCCTGCACCCTCGATCCATCTCTTAGTTTCCTCTATGGTAGCATCTGCTTGAATGTCTTTTCCAGATTCGATACTTTCACCCAAAGTGCAAATAATTACAGTTTCTCTTACAGTATACATTTCTGAACTAAAATCAGTGGCAGTTTGTTTAGCTATCTGATCAGCGAAAGCATTCCCTTTTCCTACATCGTCTGTAACCTTTTGATGTGCTGCACATTTTATGATAGCTCGCTGAACAGGGAGTGCAAGTGCTGAAAGTAATCATACTATTAAAGTGCCATGCTGAATTTTCGTGCCATGCGAGGTCAAGAAACCTCGTTCTTTCCAAAGTCTACCGAAGTTGTGAACCACCCCAAAATCATACTGACTATCGCTATATATATTTACTGTAAGCCCTTCAGAAAGTTCACAAGCTCGAGTTAATGCTATAATTTCTGCGGCCTGCGCGGAATTATGCATAATTCTTTTGGTTTCCACAATCGTGCTTAAAGTAGTGACGGCATAAGCAGCCGTGGATGTACCATTCGGAGGTATAAGACAAGAGCCATCACAAAATAGCTCTCCTTGTGGGCTATTCAAAGGCGTGTCTTTCAGATCGATTGTACCTTTAGTCTCTTGTTCTGTCACATAAAGGCAATCGTGTGACGTTTCGTCACCATCAACAGTATCTTGCGGGACAGGTAAAAGTTCAGCCGGATTTAATACACAACACCTCTGAATTTGAATGTGGGGGGCAAAGAACATTAGTTCATATCTTGTCAATCGTGCGGAAGTGAGGTGTTGCGTTTGAGTTCTATTCAATAAAATATCTACAGAGTGAGGTACTATTAGGGTTAACGCATGACCCAGGACCATTCCCTCACTCTGTTTTACAGATGCAGCAGCAGCAGCAACAGCTCTCAAACATCTCGGCAAAGCGCATGCAACACGATCACGGGCGGATGAGAATTAGCTGCATGGCCTATTCTTCCCTCCATGTTCCTGCGTTAACACAGCCAAAGCACATCCATCACGTTCATGCACATACAACACAAAGGCCTTGTCATAATTTGGAGTTCCTAAAACCGGCGCTGAACACAGCGCGGATTTGAGCAAATCAAATGCTGTCTGGTGTTCCAAAGTCCACGGCAATGGCAAAGAAATGCCCTTCTTTGTCAAAGCCAGCATTGGTTTAATCGTTAACGAAAAGTTAGGGATCCACAATCTACAGTAAGAAGCCATACCTATCAGGGCTCTAACTTCCTTCTGCGTATTTGGGACAGACATGCCAGAAATAGTCTTTATTTGTTCAGGTGTCAACCGTCTTCCCTCCTTTGACAGGAGATAGCCTAAATAGGCGACCTCCTGACAACAATATTGGAATTTTTTGAGTGAAGCTTTGTGGCCATGTATCGCTAGATGACAAAGCAACAACACAGTGCCTTCTTTACAGGCACTCTCAGAATTAGCAGCCAAGAGGAGATCCTCTACATACTGTAGTGACGTGCAAGTAGTAGGCAACTCGAGAGTATCGAGCTGCTCTTTTAATACCCTACTATAAATACTTGGACTCTCAGTGTACCCTTGTGGTGCACGAGTGAATGTGAACGAGCGTCCACCTAGGGTAAACGCGAACATATACCTACTATCTTTGTGTATGGGAATACTGAAAACGCGTTTTTAAGATCAACAATGCTAAAATGAGTGGCAGAAGCCGGAATCATGGTTAGTATCATTGTAACATCAGGTGCATTAGGAAATTGAGGAGCCACAATTTTGTTAATAGCACGTAAATCAATTATAAACCGAAAGGGAATCGCATTATCACCTTTTTTGTATACTGGCAAAATGGGGCTGTTACATAGGCTATCTGTAATTTCCTCAATTACTCCACGATGTACAAAATCAGAAACTATACATTTCAAAGCCTGCTCGCCTTCAACTGAGATCTTATATTGCGGGATGCGAGGCAATTTTACTCCATGTTTCAGAATAATTTTAACAGGTTCAATTTGAAGAATGCCCACATCATTATCATCAATTGCCCATAAGCATTCTGGAACATTACTGAATTCTGGCGTTAAAGGTCGAGTCAAAAACTGAGAGGCGAGTGGTTGCTGAGGTGAAATTGTTAACCGAACTCTGTCCGGAGAACAATGTATTACTGCATGCAATCCCTTCAACAAATTTAACCCCAGCAAGTTCTCCCCACAGTTTGTGGTAAGTAGAAATGGACACTGTTCCGTGAAGGGACCCAGTGTTATCGGTACCGGCAAAGAGACCGGACAAACTACAGGTGTGCCTGAAACCCCTACGGAAACGTTGGGCTGCCCTGACAGGGGAATATTTGGAACCCGTGAATGATCAATGGAACATTTCTTTGCTCCCGTATCTACTAAAAATAGATGTGTCCTATTTCCCACCGCCATCTCAACGTAGGGGCCTTTCTGATGAACGGGAATAGGTGTTGGTTCCAAAACCTGCTTTGGGCAATCCTAGCAAAACAGAATATTATCAAGAGGAAGCTCTTCAGAGAGGTACGCGGCAGAGGGTGATCAAAAATGTTTCTATTATCCACATTCGAAACTTGCTTATCTTGTGAAGGAGGTTGCTGTGATTCTGGTGTAAACTGACCTCTGCCAGGGCCCCCTGCACCAGGGCGACCTCTGGATCGTCTACCCATGTTCCCAAATGACCTTTGCTTCAAGGTCGGACAGTGTGCGCGCAGTGGCCTTCCTGTCGACAATAGGCACACTGGTTAATGGTTACCAGAGCCAGGGGCGTACTTCCCTGCGGAAAGTACTGACCTCTAAATTGATTACCCCCTCTAGGGTTTCTAACAATCTGTTGTAATAGGACTTTTGTTTTCAGGTCACCCTTTTTTTTCTCAAGTTTTTCCTTTTCATTATTTACACGATTTTCATAGTACTGAGCCATATGCAGTACTTCTGATTGAGACTTCGCCTGCCAAGTGCTTTCGGAAGACATAATCTGTAACTTGATGTCAGGCAGCAATCCACGTACAAATTTGTCGACAAACAGCCTTTTCCCTGACTCTGTGCCTAAGTCTTGTCCACTGAAATCTGAAAATACCTGTTCAAACCGATTGAAGAAATCGGTAGCAACCTCAGACTTTCCTTGGACACAGGCTGTAACCTTGTCCCAAATGATTCTTTTTTCAGGAACTATGGTTTTCAATTTTACAATAATCCTATCAGGCAAGGTTAATATCACTTGAGGCGGTCGCTCGCCAGCTGGTCTTTCTCTATCTAGCCTAACCATGTTATCCCATGTATCTCCTAACCCAGGTACATCATCTACAGTCCTAATCTGTTTCCATAAATCAACTGGCAGGAGTACGGGAAATAATAAATCAATATCACTTAAGGTGAATACCGACGACTGTAAGACCAACTCTATTTCTTTATAGAACCCGGTCGGATTCTTTCTTACATCGGGAATAGATTGCTTTATGGTGTTTACTTCCTGTCTTGAAAACAGGACGTGAACAAACTGTGATACGTAATGTGCAGGAATTTCCCCAGCGAGTATACCTCGTGCTTCATCGACCGCAATCTCAACTTTTGGGACAAATGTAGGAGGGACCTCTCTCATAGGCAACTGAGAAGTAGGCAGCTCCGAACGCTTACTAAGCAACAGAGCCAAATCAAGCGCTAAGGCAGTCGAAGAAGTATCAACCGAAAAGGCTCTCTTATAAACACTCAACAATTGTGCGGGACAACAAATCTTTCTTTTTACACACTCATTCTGCAGGTATTCTACCATAACCAACTGTATTGTGATTTTAATGAGGGAAACCAAACTCAAATCTGTTTTCCCCACCCCAGGTGATCCAACCGGTTTGTTAACTTAAAAACCACCGTGGTTGGGGGCACATTTATTTTTATTTTTATTATTTTTACAAAAGAGTAAGATGCTAACTGTGGGTTTTAACACCCACAGTGACAAGGCTGTGTAGGAAGGACAGGAAAAGGATAGAATTTAATTCTAGATTGGCCCTTCCTTATATACCTCATCTGTCCCTATGTAGCGCTGCAATGCCACCTACAAAAAGGGACAGGATAAGAGGAAACACTATCAACTTCTAAATATTTGAAAAAACTTTCAGCCTTGTATCAAATGTGCCCTCCATCCACTCTCTTCCTCTATGTGTGTGCATAGGAAGAGACAAGAACCAGAAAATAGAATTAAAATTTAAATTAAAGTTTTACCCAGGTATGGCAGCATTAGGCAAGAGGAACCCGCAGGGAAGCCCTGGTGAGACCATGGTGAGGACCAGCATGTCGGCTTTCACAACATACACCCCGGACCTGAGGAGCGTGCAATTCACCCGGAGCCATACTCACTGCTGTGGATGGCCCGCCGTCCACACAGCGCGTCCAGTTTCCAGACGTTCCGAACACCCACAGAGAGGGACGCCGACATGCAAGAAGGCGAGTCCTGGTTGCGACCGTTCCGAAGACCCACAGAGGCCCGGGGTTGCTGATTTGCCAGAGGGGCGAGGAGGCACCATGCCCAGGGGGAGGGGCTGGGTGGCAGAACATCCCCTTATCCCACACAGACCAGGAAAGGGAAGGGGGAGACCATGAGCGAGGAGAAAAATGCCTACCATGACTACCGGAAGCGGAATGGGAATCAGCCGGGCAGCCTTAAAGGAAGGTGGTGCTGAAACGCACAAGCCTATAGAAACAATGCTAGACAGGAGCCCTTCTGATTGCTGGGGAACTAAGCCGGGGGCAGGACAAAAAAGGCTGCAAACTTACCAGCGTTGTTGTTTGTTCTTTTACAGAACATTGGAGAAGAGAGAGAAGCAAGAAGTGAATGGTGGGTCTATCTGGCCAGTAAGGAGTAGGAGACAGTCAAGGAGGCTTTCTCCAGCATAGCCAAGGAAGATTTGACAGAGAGGAAACTGTCCTGGGACATTATAACTATCCAAGGCTTACTTTTTATTTAATAAAAAGATATAGGGCCTCATTACATGGATGGCGGAGGACCATGGCGCTATTAGCGCCATGGTTCATGCCGGTAAAATACCGGCACCGCCTTGGCGGAAAGGGGAATTACCGCCCCATTCCAAGGTTGGCGGGGCGGTAATTCACCCTTCCACCATCGCCCTTCCCCATTCCCATTTTTGGCCCATAGGGCTCAATAGGAATGGGGAAGGCGCTAATTACGGTACCGCAAATTGCGGTACCGTAATTAGCTCCCTGGGTACCTTTGCGGGTTGGTTTTTAACGCCTGCAAAAAGCAGGCGTTAAATCCCCCAACCCGCAAAGGGACCTCGTAGTAAGGCGGTAAGGATTTACCGGTACCGGTATTTTACCGGTACCGGTAAATCCTTACCGCCATCCGTGTAATGAGGCCCATAATTTCAGCATCAACCCACGGCTCCAGTGTTTCCGTTGTCACATCCACCTACACAATTCATGAGTGCCTAGGACTTCTTTGTTGTACTCCCCTGACTATAAAATGCATGAGTGCCTCAGATCGTTTTATCTTCTCGGCTTTAAAAATGCAAGTGTTCGTAGGACAGCTTTAGAACACTCCTCTTACTACAAAATGTGCATGTGCCTAAGACTGTTTTTACATACTCCCCAACATTAAGGGTCAGGTGTTCCAAAGACTGCTTTGAAGAACTCCCCCATCTACAAAATGCATGTGTTCCTATGACTTCTTTAACATATTTCTTACATACTAATACTGCTTTAGCATATGCCCCTGCATATGAAAAGTGCATGTACCTCACACAGCTTGTCATATTCACACGAAACAAAACCTCATGTGTATCTGAGACTGCTTTGGCCTACCCCAATGCTTACAAAATGCCCAAGTGCCTGAGACTGATTTGGTTACATGTCTTTATAACAAAGTAGTTTTTAAGGAATACCCATATATCAAATCTTTTAACTTGAAAACCTTTTTGGAGGGCAGTCCCCTCACTCCACAAACCCCAAGTTCGCACCCCTAATAACTCATCCCAACCGTTTCCAAAAAAATATTTAACCCTTTACCCCTCCATAAATACATTTACTATAAAGGTTTTCAATATAAAATATTCAATATATGGGCATCCAATAAAAAGGATTCGATATAAAACACTGTATACCAAATGATTTGTCATATTTACTACCTACCCAATTCATATGTGCCCAAGATCACTTTGACTTACTCTTACAACTAAAAAACTAAAAATAAAAGTGTTATTTAGACTGCTTTATCATACTCCCACTTATAAAATTCACATGTGCCTTAGTTTACTCCTATGCCTACAAACCTCACATGTGCCTTGGACTGAGTAGGCATACTCCATTTCCAACAAGATTCACATGTTTCTAATCCTGATATGACATACTGTCCCATCTATGAATGCCACATGTTCTTTTGGCTGCTTTGCCCCACACCTGCACCTGCAAAACACATATGTGACTAATCCTGCTTTTACATGTAGCTCTGCCTACAAAATTCAAGTGTGCTAAAACTGCTCTGCTGTTCTCAAGAATCTCTAAGACTGATTTGGTTTTCTCCTCCAAGTACAAAATTAATGTATGCCTAAAACTGCTTTGTTGCACTACCCTAACCACACAATGAATGTGTGCCTAAGGCTGCCTTTGCTCATTCCTCTTCCAACAAATATCATCTGTGCCGAAGAATTCATTTACATACTCCTCCACCTACAAATTCACATATTCCTCAGCCAACTTTGACATATTCCCACAACTTCAAGGATCAGATGTCCATAAATCTGATTTGCTGCACTCCTCTGCCAACAAATGCCACGTCGGCCTATGACGCCTTTGGTTTATTTTCCTCCTACAAAATCCATGTGTGTTTAAGACTGGTTTGGTGTATCAACCTCACTAAAAGTAGGTTCTATGATGTTTGTTTGACTGTTCGAATCATGTTTTGCTGTATATTTGAACCCATTTTGTTACAGCAAAATGCAGAGGGACACTCTCCTCAACCACCCCTAATAGCCCTTCATTCCCTCTATCTGTATACTAAATCCCAAACAGCCATCTATTTTGTGTGGTAATCAATTGGAGAGAAATGTGGCATAGTTCAACTCGACCAGCTTAAAAGATGAACAAAGTGTGGAATACCAAAAAACATGCATGTATGTAAGACATATTTGCCATATTCCTCGATAACAAAATAACACTGTGCTTAAGATGTATTTGACATATACCCATGCCTACAAAATTCACATGTGCCTAAGACTGCTTTGGAAAAAGGAGGACACTGAATAACGTCTGGGAGATAAACTCATACCCTGGGGAAAGGCTGACATTTTAAGAGGCCTGAAGGCCACCACTGCCTGGAGAAAGGTGGTAGAAATCCTGGAAGCCTTTAGGGAGCCTCTCAGAGCTATTACGACCTGGAATCTTGAAGGAGGGAGTCTGGCGGAAAGGCATGCTCAAGCATCTCTCATTCGCTAGGGGAATAGGCAAGCCAATTCCTAAGTCTTGCCACCAGCAAATCCTGAGAAAGGAGTGAATCTTATGCATGGTAGGAGGTTAATATAAAATCAACTGACTGGCAATGGGCCTCATTACGACTCTGGTGGCACGGCTGCGGCCTGAGTCGTTTTTTTGCCGGCACCGGGGTGCCAGTATTTATTACTCCCCATTCCCATTTGCGCCCCATCAATAACGGTGCTGGCGCTACCAGGTGCTGTTCCACAGGGCAGATCGGACCTGCCAAGCTGACAGGCACCTGCGGGCAGACGTCGTAGTTTGCCGGTCCGGTAACTACGGTACTGGCAAGCTTACCGGTACCGTACTTACCGGACCGGCAAACTTATATTGAGGCCCAATGTTCCTGAATACACATTGACACTGTTGTGAAATCAAGGTCCAAAAGGGACCTTTTGCGAAACCTGTATATTGAGTACTGAACTGGAACCTCACCTGATCTGGGACATGAGGGTTACCTGGGCATTAGCCAAAGGCAGCCCTGATCCAGAGGCAAGGAACAGGCATTGATGGTGCTTTGAACTGAACCCCGCATTCAGTGTCATGCCTGTTAAAACTGCTACAGACCTCGTCCACAAAATACCTCCCAGTACTGGCCAGGTGCTCTCTTTTATTATTCATGGACAAAATATCTGGAATTCACTGTAATGGTGGGGAAAAAAACAAGTGAACTAACATGGACCAAGAACAATCAGCACAAAAAAAGAGGGTCCATCAAACCAGAAAAGCAAACAACTCACTGTAGCAATAGAACAATGAACTTCCAGATCCACAGCCCACCAGTGAAACAGCTGAGAAACCACAGAAGACTGCAAGAAAACGTGCTGGAAAAGGTGGAGGGGATTAGAGAAATGTTTAAAACGTTTTGCCTGTGTGACTCATGCCCTAGGGAAATGACAAGCACAGATTGTCCTCTTGCTTCAGGCGAGTGATAGAGCCAATGGAAGGGGTATGGAGTTTCAACCAGGAAGAGCACAGTTTATAAGGGGAGTGAATAGAAGACTAATGGTGAGAAGGAGAGGCATGAGGGGATCGAGGCGATATTGATTACAGCAGGAGAGGGAGGAGTAGTAATATCAAGGAAATGAGGTAAGGTGAACAAATGGTTAAGAGAACGGGCCAGGTTGTCTGTTATTGGCACAAAAAGATTTCTCTTTAGAAGATCTGAGGAGTTTACGTACAGGAATCATATAGCAGAAGAAGTGGTTATTGTGAAGTGGGGAAGAAGTGGTTATTGGTAGTGACGTGGCCCCAGTCTGCTAGCCATTTGCATTTGTGGAGGAGGAGCCCAGCATTGCTTCCTTTTCCTACTTAATCACCAGTCTGGCACAGAGTGCAGCGCAGATGAGCAGAAGTGGGGAAAAAGTGGTCATGGGTGGTGGACTGGCCCGAGTCTGTTAGCCATTTCTATTTGTGGAGGAGAAGCCACGGACCAGGAATGCTTGCGTTTACTACTTAATCCCCTGTCCTGCGTGAAGCACAGCATGGAGGAAAAGTGGGGAAGAAGTGGTTATTGGTGGTGGACTGGCCCCAGTCTGTTAGCCATTTCAATTTGTGGAGGAGGAGCCCTGGACCAGCATTGCTTTCTTTTCCTACTTAATCCCCAGTCCGGTGCAGAGCAGAAGTGGGGAAGAAGTGGTTATTGGTGGTGTGTGGTGTAGCAGCGTGGTTGCATGCAGGAAGTAAGCATTTATTGAACCTTGGGGTTTTTGCTTGGTCTGTGGGGAGTTAGCACAACCTAAGGTGGACTACTCCCTTTTGCAGTACAGGATGTGCTTTCAAAGTTTTTTCATCTATCTCGACATTTGACCTCCCACCCCCCCACCACCACTCAGACTATTTATTACTCTACCACTGGTGGATGGTGACTTTCTTCGACTCTTGAATAGGGGTGGTTACATTGAGCTGTGCTTGGTGTCTCCTGTTGGCCTTTGTTGTCGGTTGCGAGTTGGTGAATGACGCAGTGGCAGCAATTGCTGTTACTTGTGTCTGATTATATGACTTCTTAGCCCTGACTGCTGCACTCTTTCCAAAGACTTATGGCCACCTGCACATGTCAAGGAATCCTAGGATTACAGCTGCCTGGTGTGGAAAACTATCTGAAACCAGTAGAGTGTGGCACTGAGTTATTTGCTTACTTCCTGGCTCCTGGGTGGGTCAGGGGGAGAGGCGAACTAAGGCAGCTCCTCCAGCTATCAGGCGTTCCCTGCCTATCGTGCAACCTGATGCACCTAGGTCTTATTGTTTATCTTTGGATGCAGTTTTAGATGAGGAGTTAACGTTTTATTATTGATTGGGTTTTATATAATTCCCTGTTTTTTAATTGTCCATTTTTTTTTTTTAACTTTGTGAGTGTGATTTTAAGCTCTGTGGACTCCTAGGCTTCCTAATAATTTTTTATTGTTACTAATTATTGCTATTCCACGCTTTTATTTACTGCTTTATGTTTCCAATCATATCTGACTGCATCAATTCATTTTATGGACTTATGGATTAATCACCAAGCGTACATGTTTTTTTTTAGCTTTCTACTAATTATTAGAATCTTCGCTAGGTTTTTCTAACTAGTTTGCTTTTTTGCTTGTATACTTGCACATCATTTGCATATCAGTATATTTTCACGTTTGCCCATTTGCACAGGAACCCTTCACCTTTCTTCCTTTACTATAGCAATGAATTGTATAAGAACGTAGAAGGCTAAGAGGGATCCCAAAGGTTTGGGATGGTTAGTCGTAAGGCAAACTCACCCATCTCAACAATGGCGGGCACTAGGAAGGTCTATTAATTGTTTGAGCCCCTCAACAATGTTAATATTTTAATCACTGAAATTGAGAAGCTGTTATATGATTTAGATGGAGGGGCCTCGGGTGTGCCAGCCCCAAGTATGGCTAATACTAACTGTGCTAGAATGGATGAAGGATGAAAAGACACAGGGGACATTGTCAAATGGGACGAAAGGGTGGAAACCCACCCCAGGGGGAGGGATGGGTCGCAGTGTCCCCCTGGAAATCAGAGAAGAACCAAGGTGGACACATTGTCGAAGTTCATTGTGGAAGGCGTAGTGGATCGGGAAGGAGGGACAGATTATCTTCTCCTAGTCCATTTCCCCAACATCCTGGGATCTGTGGGTTCTTGGGAGGGTACCGTGATTGAGGTTTATCCTCCGTGTGTACTCTGTGTGGAGCCTGTTGAATGTAATGTTCTTGTTCTCAACCCTGACCCTGAGATTATTGTAAACCCCTCACTGACCATCTAGCCCTTGAACCCTATGGAAGTTTTGTGATTGCACTGAAAGTAACACTGCATAATAGATTTTCCCCTCTGGATCCCTGTCTGCTACAGGAGAGTGAGTATTTGAACCCAAGGCTGGCTGCGATGCAGAAGGAAAGTAGTTTATGCACTGGGGAACTATCACAGATTGGCTTTATAGATTCCCAAGTAACCCCAACAATACCCAGAGAGGAAATTAACTTACCCTCGCAATCAGGACAACATTGCCCTCACTGTAAAAGTGTTTGGAAAAGTAATCCGAGTCTGAATGATTTAATTGTGGAAATGGCCAAACTAAAGGATTTGATTATGGGGTTATCGAAAGTAGTTAAGGATCAAGGAAAGTAACTTGAAGCAGCCCAAAGAGTGTCAATATATTCTACATCTAATCCCAACGCTAGACACGGTATGAATTTTGAGACAAATAAGTGGCAAGTGGGACCTGTATTATGGTTTTAGACCAGAGTGGGTGATTGTGGGAATAGAGGGGCACCGATGCAAACCATAATCCCAAGAATGGCAAAGGACGCAAAGTGGGCTAAACCCATAACTGACATCATTAATAATCATGCAGCTACACCCCCCCCACAAATTCTAACTAAGGGCAGTTTTACTGGAATTCCAGCCTACCTGAAAGAGATGGTGCTTTACAAGCTATCGACCCCCAATCTCCTAGCGTTGCAAATCTATTTTCATGTGTAATGTCCCAAAACTAAGCCCCAGTGTTTTCGAAAATGAGGATGCCCTAATTAACAAGAGCATCCATTGGATATGCCATGTGAAGGGGTGCGTATCCATCATTAGAGAGGATATTGTTGGGGCCTGGTGGGGAACTATGGTTTCTAACCAGAGAGATGTCATCCAACTGGTTTTCAAGGACGTAGCCCTGGTGGAACTGCTAGTGTCAGTAGACGCAAGATATTATCCCCTGTGGGGGTCCCTAATTCCTTGCTTACATCTAGGAGAGATGACCTAGATGAGGTGGATTGACATCTCTCTCCCCCAGGTAATCCCTGCCACACCCACAACTGGGGAAGGGCTGCATTGAGCAGCCAGAATACTGTCTACTTACAATTGTTAATTGGTACGAACAAGGAAAGCTTACAATCCTTATCTTCAACGTCTACAATAGACCATATGGGGTAAACCTAATGGCAACTGTGACTCTCTTTCATGATTTAGTTAGCAATTTGGAGTCTTGACTCCCGAGCCATCTTCACGTTATTGTTGGAGGAGACATCAACATTCAGTTTGAACCATTAAAAGAAACTGAGGAAATATAGGACAATGTGGATGTGGCCTGGGAGATACTGTCATTGGAAGCTAGCTTTCCTGTGCAGACTCACAAATATGCCCTGGAAACAGCTAGGATCCTGTATGGGTTAAACCCGAAGGCCTGTAATGACATGTAGAGGACAGGCTGGGAATAAAAACAACTTTTCGTTGACCTGATTGTTCCTCTAGGATAGATTACGAATTGGTAGATGTTAGGGAGAATTCTCAGAAATGTGCTTATTTCCCTTCACCTTAGAGACCCCCAGCAACTTTGCTGGATTTTGAGGACTTGTTTTTTTCCCCCTAGAGAGAGTTCGAGACTTTTTCCCCACTCTCTCAGGTATTTTGATGTGTGTTTTACTCTTGTGTTCTTTGGTCATGGTGTTTTAGATGACTCCATAGGCATCATCTTTTTATAGTTGTGTCACACAGCACCTTTAGTGCAGTGGCACAGGGGTGTCCTTTGGACTCCCCAATGTGTACATACCTTCTCTGGGATGAACTACTGTTCCCCAGAGAATGTTAAGTTAAATTGACTTTACTAGTCTTTTTAAATTCATAGACCCAGCACAAACTATTGAGTGCTGGAGGGGTTACTTAGTATCCCCTATGTCTAAACACTCTTGTAGCTGTCAAAAGCTACCCTTTCTTTTTGAAATGGCTGGTGGCAGTGATTTTATAACAAACAACCGTGATTTTTACCGACCGCGAACACCGGTAGATAAAAATTGGGGCTGCCATGTTTTTCAATATGGCGACCAAGACCCCTCTGTAAAAACAGACTTTGGTCATCTTTTTTCACCGTTTCTTTGTGGAAAGGTCCTTCTGGTGTTTAACTCTGCACGCCAAACCAGGTTTGTTCCTTTTGTTCATGAGCCTTTGGCGGGCTTCAGGACTGAAGTCTGCCCATGGCGTCTGAGTGACTGGGGTGGGCAGGAAGTGAGGGAGGTGCCCGAAACTCCCTTTGCTTGGTCTCCTAGGAGACTCAAATGCACTCTGGTGTGATTGGCTGGCTGACTGTCCGGCATGGACAGCCACCCTGCTGGGTGAGTGATAGCTAGGCTGGAATGAATGGGAGAAAACAGTTTAAAAGGCGAGTCTTCAGGACTGGAAGGCAGAGTAGACCACTGGAACAAAAGAACTGAAGACGAGCTGGAAGAGGACGGCTGCTGCAACCACTGGACTATTGGTTTGCCCGGTGAAGCCCCGCTGCAACCCCGAATTGCCAGATCTCCAATCGACAGAGAAGCTCCTTCAAGGAGAGCTTCTTCCTTTGAGTTGGTGGGACCAATCAACTCAGCAAACGCCTGGATACCATTCTCGGAGCTGGTTAAGGTTAACCAGGGAGAAGGACACCAGTTTGTGGTGGAAGCCACAGCTACTTGACCTGAAGTGACACCATTTTGTTTGCTCCGACGACAATCCGTGTGGGGCAGGAGTCCACTGACATCCTCCCTCTTGTCCCCATGACTGAGGCTCAGGAACAACAAGACCTGCAGGACCTGCCAGGAACCAACGTCTCCAGCTGCATCTTTTTGCTCCACTTTAAGGTACTCTGCCATCCGGTTGAATCTTGCGGTGAAACTTTCCCAACTCGCAGGCCTAATCAGCTTGTGACCCAGCATATCTTTCTTTATCATCTGAACTACTTCTAAAAACTTTTACAAAGACTTCTCCATTTACATTACATTATATTTTTATTGTGCTCTATAGACACGCAGGCATGAAGACGCAGACAACATGCAGAACATAAATGCATATGGTTACCCAATCTGGTTGGTATTTTGTAGACCATAACAGAGACAAGCCTATCTAATTGAACAACAGTATGTCAATTAAAGTTGTTAGGGAACTAAACTTTTTTATCCAGCAGTTTATGTGAACAACAATGTTTTCAGCTCCTTCTTAAACACTTGAAAAGACTTTTGACCACGTATGTGTTCTGGTAATTTATTCCAGAGTGATGGGGCTTTCATATGGAAAGCTCCCTTTTCTGCTTTTGAAGTTTTAGATCTTGGTTGCATTAACGAGTTTTGTTTACCTGACCACAGTGTTCTAATATTAGTTTTGTCCTTAATGTAGCACTGCAGATAGGGAGGCATGATTTGTAACTAACATTTAAAAGTTATGGCAAGCACTCTGAATTTAATTCGTGGTTCCATGGGCATCCAATGGAGTGAGCGCCTAGCCTCTGTTACATGGTTGCGGCGAACAAGACCAGCCACAACTCTGACGGCCCATTTCTGTACTACTTCTAGCCTTTTCAGCTCATGTGACTAATGCCCAGTAATAAACTACAGCAATAGTCCATCTTTGGACCTATGATTGCACAAGCAATTGTCTCTGCGTCTTCCTGGGAGATCATAGGTCTTAGATGTGCTAGCAGCTTAATGTAAAAAACAGATCCTGAGACTACTGTTGTTACATGCTCCCTCATATTCAAGGACTGATCCAATGTTACCCCCAGTATTTTTGTTTTGGGTAGCAGTGATATAATATCATCTCCTAATTTGAAGGCACTATGAAATGGATTAAGTTTACTAAGGGCTTGTGAGCTGCCTACAATCATTAATTCCGTCTTGCTCCTCTTTAGAGCGAGGAAGTTGTCCAGCATCAATTTTTCAATTAATGTGAATATTCTGTTTACTTCCCTTTCGTCCTTCTCATGATGCCCGGTTAATGGGATGACACATTGAGTGTCATCTGCATAGTTTGAGAACATGACCTCCTCCTCTTCTAAAATAAAGACGAATGGGGCCATGAAGAGATTGTATAGGCAGGGCGAGGTGCTCGCGCCTTGGGGTACTCCATATAAAACTGATAATGGTGTTGCTTGTGCTGATTCGGAGCATACTCCGCTACTTCTGTGCTCCAAGAAAGAAGAAAACCAGCTTTCCATGGAATCAGAAAAATTAGCCACCTCCCTCAGTCTGGGGATAAGGATAGAGTGTTCTAATAAATCAAAAGATACTAATTTATCTAAAGAAATAATCAGAGACATTCCACCTATCCATCTCAGCTAGTTGTTTTGTCTTCAATTCCAGAAGTGAGGTTTCTGTGCCATATTTTTTTCTGTAGTCTGACTGGTGAGAATTTGTACCAGAACTGTGGTGTCCTATCCAAGAACACTAGAATATTGACTTTGGCGTGTCTATTGAATTGAACTGACCCTCCTGGTAAATTGAACCTTTGCATTATCTAAAATATGTGTTTTCTAACCCTTTGTACAAACCTATGTTTTTTATTCCTATTTAAAAGTACTCAAGTGCCATTTGGCTCCTTTTTCAGGAGAACTCAAACTGTCTTTATAACTTAGAGTTTGATACTGTAGTATATTGGTGTTTATTATTGATTTGATTTCCACTAGTGAAGGTTTTCTAAATGACGGTGTAAATTAATGTTTAAGTAATCTTTACCAATAAACCTTGAGTAAGTGTCTACTCGAACCACTGTGATTGTGTAACTTCATCTACTGCGCACATTCCCTCTTCAGATAGGCCTGGCTGCTCAGCTCACTACCAAAACTGTGTGGTAAAGACTTATATCAAAGGTTGGTTTTTGCTTACACCTGCAGTCCTAATGGTGTGTAGTGTTCCCCGAGGGTACTGCCTGCAATTCTGCCGAACAGTGGAGATGGGTGGCTGGGAGGAAATTGAAGAACTATCAATAATAGATTGAGCAGATAGTGATCATAATCCCCTCCTGGTAAAAGTGGGAAGGATCAGGGTGGTATTTCTGCAACTGTACCAATTGGAATGAGTGTGAATGGGAGACAAACTGTTAAGTGGGACATTATTATATCAGCTGGTTTAAACATTTGATATAATAATAATAATAATAATAATAATAATAATAATAATAATAATTGACTGTGCTTGTGGTGATGTCTGACACAAATTCGATCTCTACCCACTTGGAAAAGTAGTCCACCATTACTAATCCGTACTTGTGGTCCGCCAACATGCCATACGGCGGGCCAATGAAATATATACTCCTCATCCCTTCCTAATTTTGAAAATGTATGTGTATCTAACGTTGAAGATGGTGAAGTTATGGTTGACTATGACCATTTGATTGCTGACCTTAATCCCTGTTTTACCAGCTCAGTGTGCCCGCAACAACGGGGTCACTCACGGATGGCTGTATGGTTTGATTCAAAATGCAAGTTGGCCAAGGAAGACCTTACACAGTACCTTGGTGGTCCGGGAAAGTGGATAGGGAAATTCTCCAAAAGAAGAGAAGTAAGTACAAGAACTTAGTGAAGCAGAGAAAGTCAGACTTCCTTAAAGCCAAGTTGGACGACCTGAAACATGCAGCTGCAAATAAAGACAGTAAGGCTTTCTGGGCTATTATTTTGGATTGCAAGGATACTTATGATAACATTCTACACTGAAATTATAGAAGAGGAATGGTTTAACCCATTTCCGTTATTTATATAAGGAGGAGGGAGACTCTGGAAGTCCCCACAGAGAAAGGCCAGATCAAATTGACTGGTTCCTAACCAACACTAGTGGGCCAAGCATTAATATCAACATATCTGCCCTAAAGAATGCTCTGCTGTGCAGAAAAGGTCACAAGGCACCAGGTCCGGACAAAATTCCCGTTGATTTTTGGAAAGATGAGCCTGGCATCTGGGTGCCTGTGTTTACGAGATTATTCCAAGCAGTGGTGTGCCTTAATAAGGACCCTGATTCATGGCTTTGTGCGGAGATCGCCCCAATCTACAAAAAGGGTGGGAGAGAAAAATGTAATAATTATAGACTGATCTCCCTACTCGGCGCATCAGGGAAACTATTTGCTAAAGCCCTATTACTACACTTCCAGGACTGGGTAACATCAAGGGAACTCATTTCGCACCTCCAGGCTGGGTTCCAAAAAGGAGTGAGCACTGTTGTTTTCGTTGTCAATCATCCTAGAGAAGTACACTGTACTTAAAATAACACATGTCTATTCAGTATGCATTGACCTCCAGACCCCTTTTGACAGTGTCACCAGGGACCAGCTGTGGCAGGTCTTGCTGAAAAGGGTGTGCCACCTGGTTTGGTATCCTTGATTGCCTAGTTCTATTCTAATAATTCAGCAACTGTGAGATGGGGCCCGGGAGGAGAATCCACCAGCACATTTCCTGTTGATAGAGGTGGGAGGCAAGGCTGTGTCCTTGCCCTGCTTCTATTCTGTTTATACATCAACAAGATTATCTCGGACCTGTTGGCAGAATGCCAGGGGGGGAACTAGATGCTCCATAACTTGGTGTTGATGGGTTCTTTGCTGATGACTCAGTTCTGTTATCTACGTCACCTATGGGGATCAAACAGGGACTAGAGTTTTTTATTTGCAAGTGCTCTCACTTAGGCCTGACTGTCAACAGGAGCCAGACTAAGGTTATGGTATTTAGGCCAAGAAGGGTAAGAGCCTCATCCCTCTTACCCTTCTTGGCCTAAGTTTGAGGGGACTGCACTAGAACAAGTTTCGTATTATGATTATTTGATGCTAAGGTTCTGTGACACTGGATCATGGGCAGGGCAGTTCAGTAGATCAGAGTCAATTTTAGAGAAGAATAATGGTGGCCTTAGGAAGTTTTTCTCCTCCCATGGTGAGCAAGCTATCTCACCTGCAATTCGTGTCTATATGACCCAGGTAGTATCATCTGTATTGTATGGATGTGAGACATGGAGCCATTGTAATGGTTATAATTTAGGGGTGGCTAAGAGAACATTTTTTTAAAAACTACTTAGGCTGTCATGTAGTTACCCATCTGTACCGATTTTAATGGAGTACAGCCTTGAACCGATAACCCATAATTTGTCCTGGAAACCAGTGTTTTACTGTGTGCAACTGGGATTCTATGGCCCTGGGAAAATACCAAGATTCTCTCCAACCTACTAAACTATCTGGGAGGTAGTTCCTTACAATAGCCTAGCCACGTAAAACACCAATTCGGGTCAGTGGGTCTGAGAGCCCTCTGGGACAACCCATGAGGCTGTGCAATGCAAAATGTGTAGGCAAGGAGTTTGCTAAATGGGGGATTAAGGAATTCCTATTGAGCTACTGCTTGAAATTGAAATCAGGGCTGGATTACCTTTCCTCAAAGCCCTTCCAAGGCAGGGAAAGTTACTTGGATTCAATGACTCCCACCTATGTGACCTATGTGCAAGCATTATACATCAAATTTAGGGTTGGCAACCTTCCGGTTGTGACCTTGACCCGAGGATAGAGTAATTGTAACCCTGAAGTTTGCCCGGCCTGTGGAAAAGCCCCAGACTCTGCTGTACATGTTTTGCTTTTTTGTGAATGCTACAAGGACTTGAGGAGGCTTTACTTGGTTCCACTATTTAGGAAAACGTATGTATGAACCACCTCTGAAGCAGTTGTTTTATGCAGATCGACTGTAATTTTAAATGGTGTGCATTTTGCTGCTAAATATATTTATCATGCTTGGTATTCGTAGGAATCTTTTAACTGTTTTATGACACAGTCTCTACTATACAGTGTTATCTATTTGATTTTACGAGGTGCTTGTGTATCTAATATCGCATTTTGCAGAGAATGGAGATAAAGTGTGTGGCTAGCGATAAAATGTTTTAATTTTGTGTATGCTGATGGACAAATGTGCTGAATGAAGCACTTTTGACTTGATTTGACTTGGATTTCCATCGAAGATCCCCAGAGGGACCCAGTTTTATAAGGTTTTGCTGTTTGGGTTCTCCCACATAGGCAGCATGTTTTTAGATAGTAGGTGTTACCTATCTCTAGTAAACAGTGACCCAGGGGATTAGGTAAGCTTAGGCTATAGGAGGGAATCAACAGGAGAAGTGAGAGGGGACAGCCCTTTGAGGGTCCACAGCTCAACTTATCCAGAATGCCAAACCAGTCCTTTGCATATGATATGATATAATAGGTTATTTATAACATGCTTATTACCCAGGGATCAAACCTGTGGTGCTCCATGATGTCTTGCTTTCAAGGCAAGCATGTTGCCCCTGAGCTATCCTCCCGGAGGCAGCATATGTTTAATGCAAGCACTTGAACTGTCTGAAAAGTTCTGTACATTATTACGGTCATCTGGGACACCTGAGCTAGCCATGGTCATTGGGGACCTGTTCTGTAAAATGAGAAGCCAAGTTCCAGGAGGGGAATGTTGTGAAGTCTGAGAAGGCCATGGTCCAGGAGGCACCAGCTGTGATATCCAAGAAAGACAAAGTGCATGGGGGGCCTCCTATGAAACTGTGAAATCCCAGGTCAACAAGCGAACATTGTGCATATACCAATACCTCCAGAATTCATGTGCACATAGAAATTACTTGGTATACATTCCCACCTGCAAAACTCACATGTACCTAAGACTGATTTGACATACTCCGATATCTACAAATTTCTCTTGTACCTAAGATCGGTCCCTTATAATCCCCCACCTACGAAATGCATGAGCCATTAGCCCTGCTATTGTGTTCTCCTATGCCTGTTTATGTGTGCCTAAGGATAATTTCACACAAACACCTCAGTCTGCCTACAAAATTCATGTGCGTCTAAGACTGCTTTGGTGTGCCCTTCTGTCTGCAAAATTCATACATTGCTTAGTCTGTTTTGGTGTACCTTCCTGCCAACAAAACCCATGTGTGCCTGCCTAAGACGTCTTTGCCCTACTCACCTGTCTATGAAATAAATGTACGTATGCTTAAGATTTCTTTAGCATACTTCCCTACTCCAAAATTCACGCATGCCAAAGACTGCTTTGGTTTACTCCCAGACCTAGACAACTCATGAATGTCTAAGTCTATTTTGGCGTACTGCCTTGCATATAAACTTCACATCTGCCTAAGATTGCTTCGGATTCACCTATGCCTAAAAAATTAACTTGTACCAAAGAATGCTAGGACATATTTTTCTACTTAAGAAAAACAAATTTGTCCTAAGACTGCTTTGGCCTACTCCTATGGCTATGAAATACACATGTACCTGATACTGCTTTGACCTACACATCTGGATACTGGGGGGAAGCCCCTTTCGGTGAGACCAGGGAGGTGAGCACGATTACCAATAGTACCCCTGGGGGTTGTACTCATGGGCTGGATCTCATGGGCAGGGAATCCCTCTATGGGACCATTGACGACTGTCTTGGGAGAACGTGGTGTGCACCCACTGCATTTCTGTCTCTTTCCTCTTACCCCACTCAGTCCTCTGTGGTCCTCCAAGCACCTATGTATTTATGTAGGGTAGAAGACTGTATCCATACAGACCATACTGGGGTGTGGAAGAGTGAGGGCTACGCAGATGGAGTTCATTTAACCACTAACATGAAGAAGAACAGGCAAGGAGGCAAAAGCTTACTGCAGAACCAACTTATGCAGTCCCTCCCTGAAGGAACCGAGAGAGGGGTAGAGGCGTGCCGCAGAGAACAGAAAGGTCTCACAACACCTCGCCAAACACATAATGCGTTGCCTGTTGTCCAGGCTGGAGAATCAGAGACCCAGGAGAGACCGGGAGTCGGACTGCGCGGTCAGACTGAAAAGCACACGCCGAGAGGGACCAGGACAGGGAACACTTTGTGGACATGCACAAGAGACTGCTTAAAGGCATGCGGAAGCCCACAGCCGAAAGAAGCAGCTCTGCAAAACCACCCAATCAAGCAGGTAGTCAATAGTAGAGACAAAAGAGAGTGAAGCAAGTGGTTAGGGAAGGCTGAATAATCCCATCTCTATTGTACCAGCACTTGGTAATCAGTGCTTGGCCAGTTAGTGAACCAGGCATGGGTATGACATCCAATAAACCTGAAAGAGGGGTCTGGGACACATACAAAGTCAGGGAAGCCCCGCAAGTGCAGCACACCAGCTTCTAGGACCCATAAAAAGTTGGGGAATCCACGAAAGAGAAGCACATAAGGGTTTGGCACCCATACACAGTCGGGGAAACCTTGAAAAAGGAGCACACCAGTGTCTGGGACCCATATAACGCCAGGGAAGCCCTGCAAGAACAGCACACTGGGGTAAAGGTCCCATATCAGTCCAAAGAAGCACAAAATCAAGGGGCTGGGGCCCACAGCAACTCAGAGATGTCCTGAGACAGAATAGAGGGGTCTGGGGCCAACACAATAGACAGCGCGGTGCCTGAAGTGAAGATAAGGGATAGAGGACCCATTGCTACAAGAAGGGACACTTTCATGGCCACTGAATTCTACAGACAGGTCTGGCAGGATAGTGAACCTGACTTGTTAAATTTGTGAACCTGAGAAAGAATAGGGGAAGGGACAACCCCCTGATATTTGGGAACTGTGTTATTAAAGAAAATAATAGGGGAGGTAATCCCCCATTCATCCTGTTGTTTTTTTTTTACATTTGGGGGATCACCCAGCTTCAAGAACGTTTAAGTTAAAGAAAAAAAAGTTGTGTTTTTCTCAACAAGAACTGAGCATTGAGTTAGTATCCAGAAAGAGAGAAGCCTGTTTCTGTATGAAGAAGATGCCCAGGTTTTATTCTAGAGTGTGACAGATGGAAATAGGTTTGGACACAGGACGGTGGACATTTTATTTTACTGGACATCCTGAGTCCTCATTCTTTTTGTTGTGGTAGGGGAAACCCTCTTACAAATAGGGAAAGATAGGTTTTTATTTTATTTACTTTTACATATAAATGAATGTCTGCCAACAAGCATGCCACCACTGTGTCATACTTGTACCTATGTACCCATAGAGTAATTAAGGACTTTTTTGGCATACTCCCCGCCTACAAAATTCATGTGTGCATAAACGTGATTTGACACACTCCTACATCTACAAAATTCATATGTGCATAAGTTTGCTTTGGCAAACTCCCATATCTGTAAAATTCACATATGCCTATGACTGCTTTCATGTACACAGCAACTCCAAAATCCATGTGTACTTAATAATGATGCTGCATAATCCCCACCTATAACATTCACATAGTGTTAGGATTGTTTAAGCATAGCTGTTCTGCCTACACATTTCATAGTTGCTTAAGACTGTTTTGGTATAGCATTCAGCATTCAAAATTCATATTTGACTAAGACTTATTTGGCCCTTGCTTGCCTATGAAATTCATAATTGCAAAAGACTGCTTTGGCATACTCCACATCCCACAAAAATAATTTCTGCATAACACTGCTTTGGCATACTATACCTTTGCTTTGGCAATATAAAATTCATATGTTCCATAGACTGCTTTGGTTTGGTTTCCCGCATATGAAATTCTATTTTTCTAAGAACTTTTTGTGATGTACTCCACAAAACATCGACTTCACTGTGGACATGACTACCATTGGTGAGAGCAATAACTATATGCCCATCATTGAAGATTGGATGGCATTTCCTTCATCTACCAGTCAAGACACCTAGAGTAATGCAAGGGGGCAGCCATTTGTATATAGTTTGGCACTAGGAACATATGGCATGCAAACATTTCAGGGCAGAAGCCACAGAGGACTAAACATCTTAGAAAAGGTGGAGGAGTTGGAGGCAAAGTGGCTAAGGCATTATAGGTGTGCTTGGGGTTTTTAGCATCAGACAACTGAGCACATTTCATTTCCACCTCACAAACTGGCAACAATGCGCATTCCCAACGTTACAAAATGTCATTCATTGTGTTGTCACACGCTATATCAGCAATTGTGAGCTTGTGAAAAAGTGTTGCTGTGTATAAGATTATCTCCCTTTTCAGCGGGGCTTTACACGCCAAATATTTGCCTCTGCTTTACCTAAAGACAGCATTGGCCAGCCGGCAGCCATTGGAACTCTACTTGCACATATTGGTCAGGCTACATTAGACGGGCAATGCTATTGCATATTAGTACAAAACTCACATTTGAGCTCTAGATGGAACATTTTAATGCTGTGTCATTGTCACCTGTGTTCTAATATCTGCTTAATGTTAAGACCTTTGGAGGAGACCACCAAGAACGTTTGCTGTCATAATGTAAGCCTGTGTGAGGCTTTCCACATGATGTACCTCCTTAAGTTCAACCTGACCAACAAGGCGAGGGCCAATGCTTCTGCAAGTGATACCAATACAACACAGCCAGTGATGCTTCCCACCTTGTGTGGTGATCTATCCATGGGTGGTCGGATTTAAAGATAATATTTAGTACCTGTCGGCTTCTTTTATGGGCAGATGTTAAAACTAGCTGCTTTCTATGGTTCTATGATGTTTGCTCGAGATAATTTGTTAAAGGGCTATTTGCTTGTTTTCTTTTTTTTTTACAAATTGCACTGCAAATAAAGCAGGGGGAGATCCCTGCAAACTCCCCCCACACTCTCCACCTTAATAATTTCCTAAATCTAGCCCCCTGATGACTTTTACAACACAATGTGTAAAATAAAAGAGCAAATGGGCCTCAATGGGCCTGTGAGTAAATGTGCGACTTCCCTTATGATATACAAGTGTCAAGGGAGGAGGACTTGCATAAAACATCAGAAAGAAGAGAAACTGTGCAATTGTCCAAGGATGCTCTGCTGCAGCACTTTTAACACCATTTGGAGAAAGACCACAGGCAGCAGAAAGAACACTAACCAGCCAACATTTTGTCAACTACACCGACCATTAAAAGCTCAAGAAGATTGATTGAATCCACATGTAATATATGAATGAGACCCGTTGGAGGATAATATGTGGGGCACCTCCTCAGTGACTCAGACATATTGAATACTTGCGGGTCACAACAGAACAAGTAGAGGACCATCACATGCACATATGCCTGATGACTATCGACTGGACACTTCACCCATGGGAATTGATGAAGACCCCGGCACAGTATCTGCTACAGTAAGCGGTACATCTGGTTAGTGGCACTTGTATTACTTGCTGTTGAAGTGTAAAGTTGCCAGCCACACAGGTGTTCAGTAGAGAGTTTTTAGTGTCTGCAGTGCTATTGTCTCTAACTGCAGAAGACTTGCAGTGCCTCACGTTATTCAATTGACATTCATAAAAATGAACAGTTACTTCATCTTGGAAGACTATGGAATGGCATCTCCACATAGCTAAAACACCAGTTCAGATGATGAGGATGATCTCTTACCTTGTACATGTCTCACACCAAAAAATGGAAAAGGGATATCTTGTAGTGTGTGTGATTGAGAAACAGCTATATCAATGACAGAGAGACCCTGACTAAATGTTGACGCAGAACTTGTCAACTGTTCTCAGGCTCTCCCACAGGAGCAACTGCACACTAATGTTCTCAGGCTCTCCCACAGGATCAACTCCACACTAATGTTCTCAGGTTCTCCCACAGGAGCAGCTGCAGACTAATGTTCTCAGGTTCTTTCCCAGGGTGCAGCTAGCCGATATCTCTCTTAGTGGTATCACTCCCTAGGTTTCTCAAGCCCTTTCATGGAGTGCAATCATTACAGAGCTCAGATTCTAGAACAAGTCTTGGCCACCCCTTACAGATTTCGGGTTCTTTCACAGGAAGCAGCCACTGAGTAAAGTTGTGGGCCTCTGTCACAGAGTGCAACTACTCTTTCAAGTTCACAAACGCGACCACAGATAATTCCTTAAAGTTATCCAGATTTCCAAAGAAACTGCTTACATACTCTTGAATGGGATTCTTCCTGTGATGACAGCCCCTCCCTAATGACTCTTCATTCCTTTACTCCTTTTACGAAGACCACTGAAGAAAAGGATGGTGGAGATCCTCATGTTTCCTCGATTTGGCAGCTATCACTGCATGGTCTCTATCCTCCAGCTAACAGACTGGCAGGGGGAGGTGCCAGCAACAGGGACCCCAAAGGTAGGTGCATCTCCAGCTGCAGCATCTCAACAGGTTGGTCCTCCCCAGGGCCTCTTCAAGATGAACCTCTCTATAACTCTCAGCACCAGCAACCTCACAATTTTCAGTGGGGAAGACTTCCTCCTCAATGTGAAGTTTGTGTTTCTGTGCAGTTCACATCCATATTGCAATGCGTTGCTATCTTTGAGTGTGTGGGTAGGCATCACTCATCTGGAAATTCTAGTGATGTATGTTTGAAATACATTTATGCGGTCACAGCACAGAGAACGTTCCCTGAGGGGTGCTTCACAGTCAGAAGATCGGCAGCGTGTTGAATCACGAGATAAAAACTAAAAGGGCCAGGGCATGCTTCCCTGACTCCTGACTGTGTCGATCTGGATAACACAGATACCTCCATTTTGTGATTGAGCCTATTGTACAGAAGGTTCACGGGAACACACAAGTTGTGATCTAAGACACATACTTTTGATGCTAGACACTCCCATAAAATGAATTAAATTGGAAGGAATGGGTGTAATATCCTGACGAAAACGACAGGACATAAAGCCTGAATGTAGAGATTAGAGGGGAGGACACCACACTGATGCATCCTCTATAAGCTCCAATCAGAAGACAACCATTTGACAATTTTTGTCTCATCTAGTAGACTTGACCTATTAGATCCTTGGTATTATCATTCCGGATTATGGACAGGTTGCTTTCCTATTATTATTTCTGATGGTACACACTGGTGGTGATTTATTTCAATGTATTTTGCTGTTATATTATGGATTGCATTTTAATCACCCCAAAAATATTTTTTTATGTGTTTTTAACCAAGATGTTTTATGGAACTATTAATAAAATGTTATTATTTGTGATTATTTATCAGGACTTCACTTGTGTCATCCAGAGGGAGAACTACAACTTATTATAGTCCGGGGATTGAAGTTTGATTTAGGTTTACTTCATGGTTTTTGTTTTTTCACACAACCTTTTTTCGTGTTAATAACTATTTTCCCCTTGTGTGAAGATTTCATTGGGGATTACTTACAACGACCACTTCTTCTACTTGTAATAGTTGCAGCCACTTAATCTTTTGGTCTTTTTGATTTTTAAACTAAGTGCTTGTATGTAATCACACTAGTTTAAATTTTTCCTTTGTTATTGTGTGAGTTTACTTTTGTATTTATGATGAGTTTATATTGATTTTGGTTATGATATTATTGTATTTCCTGAACAGTACTGTATGTAACAGATGTGTTGTTTCATAACACTGTAAATAACAAGTATTAATGCACAGTTTCAACCTCAGAGGTATCAAGGGTTCACTGCGCAGCAGAGGAAGGCTGATGCCAAAACCATTTGAATTTGTCTTTTGTATTTTGTAATAATGGAGCACTTCCTCCTTCAAGATGGATGCCTGCCTTGATTCTGTCCATCGAGTTCCTGGGCAGATGCAGAACACAATGCTCTTTCTACCAGCTGCATCAATGGCAGACTTGCCTGGTCTTTGATGGGTGGATGCCCCCTATTAATTACTACAGTAACTGTATCCCAGCAGGCTTGCCGGCATCGCCCTCGAGGCCCCCATTAAGCCCCATTGCCTTTCTGGTGACTTTGATTCTCCCAGCAACATCGGAAGTGAGGCATCAGCCTCCTTCTGCAGCTCCTAATGGTTACCAGAGCCAGGGGCGTACTTCCCTGCGGAAAGTACTGACCTCTAAATTGATTACCCCCTCTAGGGTTTCTAACAATCTGTTGTAATAGGACTTTTGTTTTCAGGTCACCCTTTTTTTTCTCAAGTTTTTAATTTTCATTATTTACACGATTTTCATAGTACTGAGCCATATGCAGTACTTCTGATTGAGACTTCGCCTGCCAAGTGCTTTCGGAAGACATAATCTGTAACTGGATGTCAGGCAGCAATCCACGTACAAATTTGTCGACAAACAGCCTTTTCCCTGACTCTGTGCCTAAGTCTTGACAACTGAAATCTGAAAATACCTGTTCAAACCGATTGAAGAAATCGGTAGCACCCTCAGACTTTCCTTGGACACAGGCTGTAATCTTGTCCCAAATGATTCTTTTTTCAGGAACTATGGTTTTCAATTTTACAATAATCCTATCAGGCAAGGTTAATATCACTTGAGGCGGTCGCTCGCCAGCTGGTCTTTCTCTATCTAGCCTAACCATGTTATCCCATGTATCTCCTAACCCAGGTACATCATCTACAGTCCTAATCTGTTTCCATAAATCAACTGGCAGGAGTACGGGAAATAATAAATCAATATCACTTAAGGTGAATACCGACGACTGTAAGACCGACTCTATTTCTTTATAGAACCCGGTCGGATTCTTTCTTACATCGGGAATAGATTGCTTTATGGTGTTTACTTCCTGTCTTGAAAACAGGACGTGAACAAACTGTGATACGTAATGTGCAGGAATTTCCCCAGCGAGTATACCTCGTGCTTCATCGACCGCAATCTCAACTTTTGGGACAAATGTCGGAGGGACCTCTCTCATAGGCAACTGAGAAGTAGGCAGCTCCGAACGCTTACTAAGCAACAGAGCCAAATCAAGCGCTAAGGCAGTCGAAGAAGTATCAACCGAAAAGGCTCTCTTATAAACACTCAACAATTCTGCGGGACAACAAATCTTTCTTTTTACACACTCATTCTGCAGGTATTCTACCATAACCAACTGTATTGTGATTTTAATGAGGTAAACCAAACTCAAATCTGTTTTCCCCACCCCAGGTGATCCAACCGGTTTGTTAACTTAAAAACCACCGTGGTTGGGGGCACATTTATTTTTATTTTTATTATTTTTACAAAAGAGTAAGATGCTAACTGTGGGTTTTAACACCCACAGTGACAAGGCTGTGTAGGAAGGACAGGAAAAGGATAGAATTTAATTCTAGATTGGCCCTTCCTTATATACCTCATCTGTCCCTATGTAGCGCTGCAATGCCACCTACAAAAAGGGACAGGATAAGAGGAAACACTATCAACTTCTAAATATTTGAAAAAACGTTCAGCCTTGTATCAAATGTGCCCTCCATCCACTCTCTTCCTCTATGTGTGTGCATAGGAAGAGACAAGTACCAGAAATTAGAATTAAAGTTTTAATTAAAGTTTACCCAGGTATGGCAGCATTAGGCAGGAGGAACCCTCAGGGAAGCCCTGGTGAGACCATGGTGAGGACCGGCATGTCGGCTTTCACAACATACACCCCGGACCTGAGGAGCGTGCAATTCACCCGGAGCCATACACACTGCTGTGGATGGCCCGCCGTCCACACAGCGAGTCCAGTTTCCAGGCGTTCCGAACACCCACAGAGAGGGACGCCGACATGCAAGAAGACGAGTCCTGGTCGCGACCGTTCCGAAGACCCACAGAGGCCCGGGGCTGCTGATTTGCCAGAGGGGCGAGGAGGCACCATGCCCAGGGGGAGGGGCTGGGTGGCAGAACATCCCCTTATCCCACACAGACCAGGAAAGGGAAGGGGGAGACCATGAGCGAGGAGAAAAATGCCTACCATGACTACCGGAAGCGGAATGGGAATCAGCCGGGCAGCCTTAAAGGAAGGTGGTGCTGAAACGCACAAGCATATAGAAACAATGCTAGACAGGAGCCCTTCTGATTGGTGGGGAACTAAGCCGGGGGCAGGACAAAAAAGGCTGCAAACTTACCAGCGTTGTTGTTTGTTCTTTTACAGAACATTGGAGAAGAGAGAGAAGCAAGAAGTGAATGGTGGGTCTATCTGGCCAGTAAGGAGTAGGAGACAGTCAAGGAGGCTTTCTCCAGCATAGCCAAGGAAGATTTGACAGAGAGGAAACTGTCCTGGGACATTATAACTATCCAAGGCTAACTTTTTATTTAATAAAAAGATATAGGGCCTCATTACACGGATGGCGGAGGACCATGGCGCTATTAGCGCCATGGTTCATGCCGGTAAAATACCGGCACTGCCTTGGCGGAAAGGGGAATTACCGCCCCATTCCAAGGTTGGCGGGGCGGTAATTCCCCCTTCCACCATTGCCCTTCCCCATTCCCATTTTTGGCCCATAGGGCTCAATGGGAATGGGGAAGGCGCTAATTACGGTACCGCAAATTGTGGTACCGTAATTAGCTCCCTGGGTCCCTTTGCGGGTTGGTTTTTAACGCCTGCAAAAAGCAGGCGTTAAATCCCCCAACCCGCAAAGGGACCTCGTAGTAAGGCGGTAAGGATTTACCGGTACCGGTAAATCCTTACCGCCATCCGTGTAATGAGGCCCATAATTCATGAGTGCCTAGGACTTCTTTGTTGTACTCCCCTGACTATAAAATGCATGAGTGCCTCAGATCGTTTTATCTTCTCGGCTTTAAAAATGCAAGTGTTCGTAGGACAGCTTTAGAACACTCCTCTTACTACAAAATGTGCATGTGCCTAAGACTGTTTTTACATACTCCCCAACATTAAGGGTCAGGTGTTCCAAAGACTGCTTTGAAGAACTCCCCCATCTACAAAATGCATGTGTGCCTATGACTTCTTTAACATATTTCTTACATACTAATACTGCTTTAGCATATGCCCCTGCATATGAAAAGTGCACGTACCTCACACAGCTTGTCATATTCACACGAAACAAAACCTCATGTGTATCTGAGACTGCTTTGGCCTACCCCAATGCTTACAAAATGCCCAAGTGCCTGAGACTGATTTGGTTACATGTCTTTATAACAAAGTAGTTTTTAAGGAATACCCATATATCAAATCTTTTAACTTGAAAACCTTTTTGGAGGGCAGTCCCCTCACTCCACAAACCCCAAGTTCGCACCCCTAATAACTCATCCCAACCGTTTCCAAAAAGTATTTAACCCTTTACCCCTCCATAAATAGATTCACTATAAAGGTTTTCAATATAAAATATTCAATATATGGGCATCCAATAAAAAGGATTCGATATAAAACACTGTATACCAAATGATTTGTCATATTTACTACCTACCCAATTCATATGTGCCCAAGATCACTTTGACTTACTCTTACAACTAAAAAACTAAAAATAAAAGTGTTATTTAGACTGCTTTATCATACTCCCACTTATAAAATCCACATGTGCCTTAGTTTACTCCTATGCCTACAAACCTCACATGTGCCTTGGACTGAGTAGGCATACTCCATTTCCAACAAGATTCACATGTTTCTAATCCTGATATGACATACTGTCCCATCTATGAATGCCACATGTTCTTTTGGCTGCTTTGCCCCACACCTGCACCTGCAAAACACATATGTGACTAATCCTGCTTTTACATGTAGCTCTGCCTACAAAATTCAAGTGTGCTAAAACTGCCCTGCTGTTCTCAAGAATCTCTAAGACTGATTTGGTTTTCTCCTCCAAGTACAAAATTAATGTATGCCTAAAACTGCTTTGTTGCACTACCCTAACCACACAATGAATGTGTGCCTAAGGCTGCCTTTGCTCATTCCTCTTCCGACAAATATCATCTGTGCCGAAGAATTCATTTACATACTCCTCCACCTACAAATTCACATATTCCTCAGCCAACTTTGACATATTCCCAAAACTTCAAGGATCAGATGTCCATAAATCTGATTTGCTGCACTCCTCTGCCAACAAATGCCACGTCGGCCTATGACGCCTTTGGTTTATTTTCCTCCTACAAAATCCATGTGTGTTTAAGACTGGTTTGGTGTATCAACCTCACTAAAAGTAGGTTCTATGATGTTTGTTTGACTGTTCGAATCATGTTTTGCTGTATATTTGAACCCATTTTGTTACAGCAAAATGCAGAGGGACACTCTCCTCAACCACCCCTAATAGCCCTTCATTCCCTCTATCTGTATACTAAATCCCAAACAGCCATCTATTTTGTGTGGTAATCAATTGGAGAGAAATGTGGCATAGTTCAACTCGACCAGCTTAAAAGTTGAACAAAGTGTGGAATACCAAAAAACATGCATGTATGTAAGACATATTTGCCATATTCCTCGATAACAAAATAACACTGTGCTTAAGATGTATTTGACATATACCCATGCCTACAAAATTCACATGTGCCTAAGACTGCTTTGGAAAAAGGAGGACACTGAAGGAAGTCTGGGAGATAAACTGATACCCTGGGGAAAGACTGACATCTTAAGAGGCCTGAAGGCCACCACTGCCTGGAGAAAGGTGGTAGAAATCCTGGAAGCCTTTAAGGAGCCTCTCAGAGCTATTACGATCCTGAATCTTGAAGGAGGGAGTCTGGCGGAAAGGCATGCTCAAGCATCTCTCATTCGCTAGGGGAATAGGCAAGCCAATTCCTAAGTCTTGCCACCAGCAAATCCTGAGAAAGGAGTGAATCTTATGCATGGTAGGAGGTTAATATAAAATCAACTGACTGACAATGGGCCTCATTACGACTCTGGCGGCACGGCTGCGGCCTGAGTCGTTTTTTTGCCGGCACCGGGGTGCCAGTATTTATTACTCCCCATTCCCATTTGCGCCCCATCAATAACGGTGCTGGCGCTACCAGGTAGGTCTGCTTACGGGTGCTGTTCCACAGGGCAGGTCGGACCTGCCAAGCTGACAGGCACCTGCGGGCAGACGTCGTAGTTTGCTGGACCGGTAACTACGGTACTAGCAAGCTTACCGGTACTGTACTTACCGGACCGGCAAACTTATATTGAGGCCCAATGTTCCTGAATACACATTGACACTGTTGTGAAATCAAGGTCCAAAAGGGACCTTTTGCGAAACCTGTATATTGAGTACTGAACTGGAACCTCACCTGATCTGGGACATGAGGGTTACCTGGGCATTAGCCAAAGGCAGCCCTGATCCAGAGGCAAGGAACAGGCATTGATGGTGCTTTGAACTGAACCCCGCATTCAGTGTCATGCCTGTTAAAACTGCTACAGACCTCGTCCACAAAATACCTCCCAGTACTGGCCAGGTGCTCTCTTTTATTATTCATGGACACAATATCTGGAATTCAATGTAATGGTGGGGAAAAAAACAAGTGAACTAACATGGACCAAGAACAATCAGCACAAAAAAAGAGGGTCCATCAAACCAGAAAAGCAAACAACTCACTGTAGCAATAGAAAAATGAACTTCCAGATCCACAGCCCACCAGTGAAACAGCTGAGAAACCACAGAAGACTGCAAGAAAACGTGCTGGAAAAGGTGGAGGGGATTAGAGAAATGTTTAAAACTGTTTGCCTGTGTGACTCATGCCCTAGGGAAATGACAAGCACAGATTGTCCTCTTGCTTCAGGCGAGTGATAGAGCCAATGGAAGGGGTATGGAGAATCAACCAGGAAGAGCACAGTTTATAAGGGGAGTGAATAGAAGACTAATGGTGAGAAGGTGAGGCATGAGGGGATCGAGGCGATATTGATTACAGCAGGAGAGGGAGGAGTAGTAATATCAAGGAAAGGAGGTAGGGTGAACAAATGGTTAAGAGAACGGGCCAGGTTGTCTGTTATTGGCACAAAAAGATTTCTCTTTAGAAGATCTGAGGAGTTTACGTACAGGAATCCTATAGCAGAAGAAGTGGTTATTGTGAAGTGGGGAAGAAGTGCTTATTGGTGGTGACGTGGCCCCAGTCTGCTAGCCATTTGCATTTGTGGAGGAGGAGCCCAGCATTGCTTCCTTTTCCTACTTAATCACCAGTCTGGCACAGAGTGCAGCGCAGATGAGCAGAAGTGGGGAAAAAGTGGTTATGGGTGGTGGACTGGCCCAAGTCTGTTAGCCATTTCTATTTGTGGAGGAGAAGCCACGGACCAGGAATGCTTGCGTTTACTACTTAATCCCCTGTCCCGCGTGAAGCACAGCATGGAGGAAAAGTGGGGAAGAAGTGGTTATTGGTGGTGGACTGGCCCCAGTCTGTTAGCCATTTCCATTTGTGGAGGAGGAGCCCTGGACCAGCATTGCTTCCTTTTCCTACTTAATCCCCAGTCCGGTGCAGAGCAGAAGTGGGGAAGAAGTGGTTATTGGTGGTGTGTGGTGTAGCAGCGTGGTTGCATGCAGGAAGTAAGCATTTATTGAACCTTGGGGTTTTTGCTTGGTCTGTGGGGAGTTAGCACAACCTAAGGTGGACTACTCCCTTTTGCAGTACAGGATGTGCTTTCAAAGTTTTTTCATCTATCTCGACATTTGACCTCCCACCCCCCCACCACCACTCAGACTATTTATTACTCTACCAATGGTGGATGGTGACTTTCTTCGACTCTTGAATAGGGGTGGTTACATTGAGCTGTGCTTGGTGTCTCCTGTTGGACTTTGTTGTCGGTTGCGAGTTGGTGAATGACACAGTGGCAGCAATTGCTGTCCCTTGTGTCTGATTATATGACTTCTTAGCCCTGACTGCTGCACTCTTTCCAAAGACTTATGGGCAACCTGCACATGTCAAGGAATCCTAGGATTACAGCTGCCTGGTGTGGAAAACTATCTGAAACCAGTAGAGTGTGGCACTGAGTTATTTGCTTACTTCCTGGCTCCTGGGTGGGTCAGGGAGAGAGGCGAACTAAGGCAGCTCCTCGAGCTATCAGGCGTTCCCTGCCTATCGTGCAACCTGATGCACCTAGGTCTTATTGTTTATCTTTGGATGCAGTTTTAGATGAGGAGTTAACGTTTTATTATTGATTGGGTTTTAAATAATTCCCTGTTTTTTAATTGTCCATTTTTTTTTTAACTTTGTGAGTGTGAGTTTAAGCTCTGTGGACTCCTAGGCTTCCTAATAATTTTTTATTGTTACTAATTATTGCTATTCCACGCTTTTATTTACTGCTTTATTTTTCCAATCATATCTGACTGCATCAATTCATTTTATGGACTTATGGATTAATCACCAAGCGTACATGTTTTTTTTTTTAGCTTTCTACTAATTATTAGAATCTTCGGTAGGTTTTACTAACTAGTTTGCTTTTTTGCTTGTATACTTGCACATCATTTGCATATCAGCATATTTTCACGTTTGCCCATTTGCACAGAAACCCTTCACCTTTCTTCCTTTACTATATCAATGAATTGTATGAGAACATAGAAGGCTAAGAGGGATCCCAAAGGTTTGGGATGGTTAGTCGTAAGGCAAACTCACCCATCTCAACAATGGCGGGCACTAGGAAGGTCTATTAATTGTTTGAGCCCCTCAACAATGTTAATATTTTAATCATTGAAATTGAGAAGCTGTTATATGATTTAAATGGAGGGGCCTCGGGTGTGCCAGCCCCAAGTATGGCTAATACTAACTGTGCTAGAATGGATGAAGGATGAAAAGTCACAGGGGACATTGTCAAATGGGACGAACGGGTGGATACCCACCCCAGGGGGAGGGTTGGGTCGCAGTGTCCCCCTGGAAATCAGAGAAGAACCAAGGTGGACACATTGGCGAAGTTCATTGTGGAAGGCGTAGTGGATCGGGAAGGAGGGACAGATTATCTTCTCCTAGTCCATTTCCCCAACATCCTGGGATCTGTGGGTTCTTGGGAGGGTACCGTGATTGAGGTTTATCCTCCGTGTGTACTCTGTGTGGAGCCTGTTGAATGTAATGTTCTTGTTCTCAACCCTGACCCTGAGATTATTGTAAACCCCTCACTGACCATCTAGCCCTTGAACCCTATGGAAGTTTTGTGATTGCACTGAAAGTAACACTGCATAATAGATTTTCCCCTCTGGATCCCTGTCTGCTACAGGGGAGTGAGTATTTGAACCCAAGGCTGGCTGCGATGCAGAAGGAAAGTAGTTTATGCACTGGGGAACTATCACAGATTGGCTTTATAGATTCCCAAGTAACCCCAACAATGCCCAGAGAGGAAATTAACTTACCCTCGCAATCAGGACAGCATTGCCCTCACTGTAAAAGTGATTGGAAAAGTAATCCGAGTCTGAATGATTTAATTGTGGAAATGGCCAAACTAAAGGATTTGATTATGGGGTTATCGAAAGTAGTTAAGGATCAAGGAAAGTAACTTGAAGCAGCCCAAAGAGTGTCAATATATTCTACATCTAATCCCAACGCTAGACACGGTATGAATTTTGAGACAAATAGGTGGCAAGTGGGACCTGTATTATGGTTTTAGACCAGAGTGGGTGATTGTGGGAATAGAGGGGCACCGATGCAAACCATAATCCCAAGAATGGCAAAGGACGCAAAGTGGGCTAAACCCATAACTGACATCATTAATAATCATGCAGCTACACACCCCCCACAAATTCTAACTAAGGGCAGTTTTACTGGAATTCCAGCCTACCTGAAAGAGATGGTGCTTTACAAGCTATCGACCCCCAATCTCCTAGCGTTGCAAATCTATTTTCATGTGTAATGTCCCAAAACTAAGCCCCAGTGTTTTCGAAAATGAGGATGCCCTAATTAACAAGAGCATCCATTGGATACGCCATGTGAAGGGGTGCGTATCCATCATTAGAGAGGATATTGTTGGGGCCTGGTGGGGAACTATGGTTTCTAACCAGAGAGATGTCATCCAACTGGTTTTCAAGGACGTAGCCCTGGTGGAACTGCTAGTGTCAGTAGACGCAAGAAATTATTCCCTTGTGGGGGTCCCTAATTCCTTGCTTACATCTAGGAGAGATGACCTAGATGAGGTGGATTGACATCTCTCTCCCCCAGGTAATCCCTGCCACACCCAAAGGCACAAAGGTGCTATTTTGGAACATAGAATGTATTGCCAGTCACCTGATCGACCCTGAATGGGTTACATTTGTATCTGTGAATGAGAGCATATGTGTCCAGGAAACATGCGCACTGGAACCCATTGAACTGCACGGGTTTAAGGCCTTTAATACTCCAGCAAAAAAAAAGAGCCAGAGGCAGGCCATGGGGAACTGGGGGATGGCTGCATTGAGCAGCCAGAATACCTCCTACTTACAATTGTTAATTGGTACTAACAAGGAAAGCTTACAATCCTTATCTTCAACGTCTACAATAGACCATACGGGGTAAACCTAATGGCAACTGTGACTCTCTTTCATGATTTAGTTAGCAATTTGGAGTCTTGACTCCCGAGCCATCTTCACGTTATTGTTGGAGGAGACATCAACATTCAGTTTGAACCATTAAAAGAAACTGAGGACATATGGGACAATGTGGATGTGGCCTGGGAAATACTGTCATTGGAAGCTAGCTTTCCTGTGCAGACTCACAAATATGCCCTGGAAACAGCTAGGATCCTGTATGGGTTAAACCCGAAGGCCTGTAATGACATGTAGAGGACAGGCTGGGAAAAAAAACAACTTTTTGTTGACCTGAATGTTCCTCTAGGATAGATTACGAATTGGTGGATGTTAGGGAGAATTCTCAGAAATGTGCTTATTTCCCTTCACATTAGAGACCCCCAGCAACTTTGCTGGATTTTGAGGACTTGTTTTTTTCCCCTAGAGAGAGTTCGAGACTTTTTCCCCACTCTCTCAGGTATTTTGATGTGTGTTTTACTCTTGTGTTCTTTGGTCATGGTGTTTTAGATGTCTCCATAGGCATCATATTTTTATAGTTGTGTCACACAGCACCTTTAGTGCAGTGGCACAGGGGTGTCCTTTGGACTCCCCAATGTGTACATACCTTCTCTGGGATGAACTACTGTTCCCCAGAGAATGTTAAGTTAAATTGACTTTACTAGTCTTTTTAAATTCATAGACCCAGCACAAACTATTGAGTGCTGGAGGGGTTACTTAGTATCCCCTATGTCTAAACACTCTTGTAGCTGTCAAAAGCTACCCTTTCTTTTTGAAATGGCTGGTGGCAGTGATTTTATAACAAACAACCGTGATTTTTCCCGACCGCGAACACCGGTAGATAAAAATTGGGGCTGCCATGTTTTTCAATATGGCGACCAAGACCCCTCTGTAAAAACAGACTTTGGTCATCTTTTTTCACCGTTTCTTTGTGGAAAGGTCCTTCTGGTGTTTAACTCTGCACGCCAAACCAGGTTTGTTCCTTTTGTTCATGAGCCTTTGGCTGGCTTCAGGACTGAAGTCTGCCCATGGCGTCTGAGTGACTGGGGTGGGCAGGAAGTGAGGGAGGTGCCCGAAACTCCCTTTGCTTGGTCTCCTAGGAGACTCAAATGCACTCTGGTGTGATTGGCTGGCTGACTGTCCGGCATGGACAGCCACCCTGCTGGGTGAGTGACAGCTAGGCTGGAATGAATGGGAGAAAACAGTTTAAAAGGCGAGTCTTCAGGACTGGAAGGCAGAGTCGACCACTGGAACAAAAGAACTGAAGACGAGCTGGATGAGGACGGCTGCTGCAACCACTGGACTATTGGTTTGCCCGGTGAAGCCCCGCTGCAACCCCGAATTGCCAGATCTCCAATCGACAGAGAAGCTCCTTCAAGGAGAGCTTCTTCCTTTGAGTTGGTGGGACCAATCAACTCAGCAAACGCCTGGATACCATTCTCGGAGCTGGTTAAGGTTAACCAGGGAGAAGGACACCAGTTTGTGGTGGAAGCCACAGCTACTTGACCAGAAGTGACACCATTTTGTTTGCTCCGACGACAATCCGTGTGGGGCAGGAGTCCACTGACATCCTCCCTCTTGTCCCCATGACTGAGGCTCAGGAACAACAAGACCTGCAGGACCTGCCAGGAACCAACGTCTTCAGCTGCATCTTTTTGCTCCACTTTAAGGTACTGTGCCATCCGGTTGAATCTTGCGGTGAAACTTTCCCAACTCGCAGGCCTAATCAGCTTGTGACCCAGCATATCTTTCTTTATCATCTGAACTACTTCTAAAAACTTTTGCAAAGACTTCTCCATTTACATTACATTATATTTGTATTGTGCTCTATAGACACGCAGGCATGAAGATGCAGACAACATGCAGAACATAAATACATACGGTTACCCAATCTGGTTGGTATTTTGTAGACCATAACAGAGACAAGCCTATCTAATTGAACAACAGTATGTCAATTAAAGTTGTTAGGGAACTAAACTTTTTTATCCAGCAGTTTATGTGAACAACAATGTTTTCAGCTCCTTCTTAAACACTTGAAAAGACTTTTGACCACGTATGTGTTCTGGTAATTTATTCCAGAGTGATGGGGCTTTCATATGGAAAGCTGCCTTTTCTGCTTTTGAAGTTTTAGATCTTGGTTGAATTAACGAGTTTTGTTTACCTGACTGCAGTGTTCTAATATTAGTTTTGTCCTTAATGTAGCACTGCAGATAGGGTGGCATGATTTGTAACTTACATTTAAAAGTTATGGCAAGCACTCTGAATTTAATTTGTGGTTCCATGGGCAGCCAATGGAGTGAGCGACTAGCCTCTGTTGCATGGTTGCGGCGAACAAGACCAGCCACAACTCTGACGGCCCATTTCTGTACTACTTTTAGCCTTTTCAGCTCATGCTGACTAATGCCCAGTAATAAACTACAGCAATAGTCCATCTTTGCACCTATGATTGCACAAGCAATTGTCTCTGCGTCTTCCTGGGAGATCATAGGTCTTAGATGTGCTAGCAGCTTAATGTAAAAAACAGATCCTGAGACTACTGTTGTTACATGCTCCATCATATTCAAGGACTGATCCAATGTTACCCCCAGTATTTTTGTTTTGGGTAGCAGTGATATAATATCATCTCCTAATTTAAAGGCACTATAAAATGGATTAAGTTTACTAAGGGCTTGTGAGCTGCCTACAATCATTAATTCCGTCTTGCTCCTGTTTAGAGCGAGGAAGTTGTCCAGCATCAATTTTTCAATTAATGTGAATATTCTGTTTACTTCCCTTTCGTCCTTCTCATGATGCCCGGTTAATGGGATGACACATTGAGTGTCATCTGCATAGTTTGAGAACATGACCTCCTCCTCTTCTAAAATAAAGAAGAATGGGGCCATGAAGAGATTGTATAGGCAGGGCGAGGTGCTCGCGCCTTGGGGTAGTCCATATAAAACTGATAATGGTGTTGCTTGTGCTGATTCGGAGCATACTCTGCTACTTCTGTGCTCCAAGAAAGAAGCAAACCAGCTTTCCATGGAATCAGAAAAATTAGCCACCTCCCTCAGTCTGGGGATAAGGATAGAGTGTTCTAATAAATCAAAAGATACTAATTGATCTAAAGAAATAATCAGAGACATTCCACCTATCCATCTCAGCTAGTTGTTTTGTCTTCAATTCCAGAAGTGAGGTTTCTGTGCCATATTTTTTTCTGTAGTCTGACTGGTGAGTATTTGTACCAGAACTGTGCTGTCCTATTCATGAACACTAGAATATTGACTTTGGCGTGGCCTATTGAATTGAACTGACCCTCCTGGTAAATTGAACCTTTGCATTACCTAAAATATGTGTTTTCTAACCCTTTGTACAAACCTATGTTTTTTATTCCTATTTAAAAGTACTCAAGTGCCATTTGGCTCCTTTTTCAGGAGAACTCAAACTGTCTTTATAACTTAGAGTTTGATACTGTAGTGTTTATTATTGATTTGATTTCCACTAGTGAAGGTTTTCTAAATGACAGTGTAAATTAATGTTTAAGTAATCTTTACCAATAAACCTTGAGTAAGTGTCTACTCGAATTCCCTCTTCAGATAGGCCTGGCTTCTCAGCTCACTACCAAAACTGTGTGGTAAAGACTTATATCAAAGGTTGGTTTTTGCTTACACCTGCAGTCCTAATGGTGTGTAGTGTTCCCCGAGGGTACTGCCTGCAATTCTGCCGAACAGTGGAGATGGGTGGCTGGGAGGAAATTGAAGAACTATCAATAATAGATTGAGCAGATAGTGATCATAATCCCCTCCTGGTAAAAGTGGGAAGGATCAGGGTGGTATTTCTGCAACTGTACCAATTGGAATGAGTGTGAATGGGAGACAAACTGTTAAGTGGGACATTATTATATCAGCTGGTTTAAACATTTGATATAATAATAATAATAATAATAATAAAAATAATAATAATAATAATTGACTGTGCTTGTGGTGATGTCTGACACAAATTCGATCTCTACCCACTTGGAAAAGTAGTCCACCATTACTAATCCGTACTTGTGGTCCGCCAACATGCCATACGGCGGGCCAATGAAATATATACTCCTCATCCCTTCCTAATTTTGAAAATGTATGTGTATCTAACGTTGAAGATGGTGAAGTTATGGTTGACTATGACCATTTGATTGCTGACCTTAATCCCTGTTTTACCAGCTCAGTGTGCCCGCAACAACGGGGTCACTCACGGATGGCTGTATGGTTTGATTCAAAATGCAAGTTGGCCAAGGAAGACCTTACACAGTACCTTGGTGGTCCGGGAAAGTGGATAGGGAAATTCTCCAAAAGAAGAGAAGTAAGTACAAGAACTTAGTGAAGCAGAGAAAGTCAGACTTCCTTAAAGCCAAGTTGGACGACCTGAAACATGCAGCTGCAAATAAAGACAGTAAGGCTTTCTGGGCTATTATTTTGGATTGCAAGGATACTTATGATAACATTCTACACTGAAATTATAGAAGAGGAATGGTTTAACCCATTTCCGTTATTTATATAAGGAGGAGGGAGACTCTGGAAGTCCCCACAGAGAAAGGCCAGATCAAATTGACTGGTTCCTAACCAACACTAGTGGGCCAAGCATTAATATCAACATATCTGCCCTAAAGAATGCTCTGCTGTGCAGAAAAGGTCACAAGGCACCAGGTCCGGACAAAATTCCCGTTGATTTTTGGAAAGATGAGCCTGGCATCTGGGTGCCTGTGTTTACGAGATTATTCCAAGCAGTGGTGTGCCTTAATAAGGACCCTGATTCATGGCTTTGTGCGGAGATCGCCCCAATCTACAAAAAGGGTGGGAGAGAAAAATGTAATAATTATAGACTGATCTCCCTACTCGACGCATCAGGGAAACTATTTGCTAAAGCCCTATTACTACACTTCCAGGACTGGGTAACATCAAGGGAACTCATTGCGCACCTCCAGGCTGGGTTCCAAAAAGGAGTGAGCACTGTTGATCAGAGTTTTCGTTGTCAATCATCCTAGAGAAGTACACTGTACTTAAAATAACACATGTCTATTCAGTATGCATTGACCTTCAGACCCCTTTTGACAGTGTTCCCAGGGACCAGCTGTGGCAGGTCTTGCTGAAAAGGGTGTGCCACCTGGTTTGGTATCCTTGATTGCCTAGTTCTATTCTAATAATTCAGCAACTGTGAGATGGGGCCCGGCAGGAGAATCCACCAGCACATTTCCTGTTGATAGAGGTGGGAGGCACGGCTGTGTCCTTGCCCTGGTTCTATTCTGTTTATACATCAACAAGATTATCTCGGACCTGTTGGCAGAATGCCAGGGGGGGAACTAGATGCTCCATAACTTGGTGTTGATGGGTTCTTTGCTGATGACTCAGTTCTGTTATCTACGTCACCTATGGGGATCAAACAGGGACTAGAGTTTTTTATTTGCAAGTGCTCTCACTTATGCTTGACTGTCAACATGAGCCAGACTAAGGTTATGGTATTTAGGCCAAGAAGGGTAAGAGCCTCATCCCTCTTCCTTGAGTTTGAGGGGACTGCACTAGAACAAGTTTCGTATTATGATTATTTGATGATAAGGTTCTGTGACACTGGATCATGGGCAGGGCAGTTCAGTAGATCAGAGTTAATTTTAGAGAAGAATAATGGTGGCCTTAGGAAGTTTTTCTCCTCCCATGGTGAGCAAGCTATCTCACCTGCAATTCGTGTCTATATGACCCAGGTAGTATCATCTGTATTGTATGGATGTGAGACATGGAGCCATTGTAATGGTTATAATTTAGGGGTGGCTGAGAGCACATTTTTTTTAAAACTACTTAGGCTGTCATGTAGTTACCCATCTGTACCGATTTTAATGGAGTACAGCCTTGAACCGATAACCCATAATTTGTCCTTGAAACCAGTGTTTTACTGTGTGCAACTGGGATTCTATGGCCCTGGGAAAATACCAAGATTCTCTCCGACCTACTAAACTATCTGGGAGGTAGTTCCTTACAATAGCCTAGCCACGTAAAACACCAATTCGGGTCAGTGGGTCTGAGAGCCCTCTGGGACAACCCATGAGGCTTTGCAATGCAAAATGTGTAGGTAAGCGGCTTGCTAAATGGGGGATTAAGGAATGCCTATTGAGCTAGTGCTTAAAATTGAAATCAGGGCTGGATTACCTTTCCTCAAAGCCCTTCCAAGGCAGGGAAAGTTACTTGGATTCAATGACTCCCACCTATGTGCAACCATTATACATCAAATTTAGGGTTGGCAACCTTCCGGTTGTGACCTTGACCCGAGGATAGAGTAATTGTAACCCTGAAGTTTGCCCGGCCTGTGGAAAAGCCCCAGACTCTGCTGTACATGTTTTGCTTTTTTGTGAATGCTACAAGGACTTGAGGAGGCTTTACTTGGTTCCACTATTTAGGAAAACTTATGTATGAACCACCTCTGAAGCAGTTGTTTTATGCAGATCGACTGTAATTTTAAATGGTGTGCATTTTGCTGCTAAATATATTTATCATGCTTGGTATTTGTAGGAATCTTTTAACTGTTTTATGACACAGTCTCTACTATACAGTGTTATCTATTTGATTTTACGAAGTGCTTGTGTATCTAATATCGCATTTTGCAGAGAATGGAGATAAAGTGTGTGACTAGCGATAAAATGTTTTAATTTTGTGTATGCTGATGGACAAATGTGCTGAATGAAGCACTTTTGACTTGATTTGACTTGGATTTCCATCGAAGATCCCCAGACGGACCCAGTTTTATAAGGTTTTGCTGTTTGGGCTCTCCAACATAGGAAGCATGTTTTTAGATAGTAGGTGTTACCTATCTCTAGTAAACAGTGACCCAGGGGATTAGGTAAGCTTAGGCTATAGGAGGGAATCAACAGGAGAAGTGAGAGGGGACAGCCCTTTGAGGGTCCACAGCTCAACTTATTCAGAATGCCAAACCAGTCCTTTGCATATGATATGATATAATAGGTTATTTATAACATGCTTATTACCCTGGGATCAAACCTGTGGTGCTCCATGATGTCTTGCTTTCAAGGCAAGCACATTGCCCCTGAGCTATTCTCCCGGAGGCAGCATATGTTTAATGCAAGCACTTGAACTGTCTGAAAAGTTCTGTAAATTATTACGGTCATCTGGGACACCTGAGCTAGCCATGGTCATTGGGGACCTGTTCTGTAAAATGAGAAGCCAAGTTCCAGGAGGGGAATGTTGTGAAGTCTGAGAAGGCCATGGTCCAGGAGGCACCAGCTGTGATACCCAAGAAAGACAAAGTGCATGGGGGGCCTCCTATGAAACTGTGAAATCCCAGGTCAACAAGCAAACATTGTGCATATACCAATACCTCCAGAATTCATGTGCACATAGAAATTACTTGGTATACATTCCCACCTGCAAAACTCACATGTACCTAAGACTGATTTGACATACTCCGATATCTACAAATTTCACTTGTACCTAAGATCGGTCCCTTATAATCCCCCACCTACGAAATGCATGAGCCATTAGCCCTGCTATTGTGTTCTCCTATGCCTGTTTATGTGTGCCTAAGGATAATTTCACACAAACACCTCAGTCTGCCTACAAAATTCATGTGCGTCTAAGACTGCTTTGGTGTGCCCTTCTGTCTGCAAAATGCCTACATTGCTTATCCTGTTTTGGTGTACCTTGCTGCCAACAAAACCCATGTGTGCCTGCCTAAGACGTCTTTGCCCTATTCACCTGTCTATGGAATAAATGTACGTATGCTTAAGATTTCTTTAGCATACTTCCCTACTCCAAAATTCATGCATGCCAAAGACTGCTTTGGTTTACTCCCAGGCCTAGACAACTCATGAATGTCTAAGTCTACTTTGGCGTACTGCCTTGCATATAAACTTCACATCTGCCTAAGACTGCTTCGGATTCACCTATGCCTAAAAAGTTAACTTGTACCAAAGAATGCTAGGACATATTTTTCTACTTAAGAAAAACAAATTTGTCCTAAGACTGCTTTGACCTACTCCTATGGCTACGAAATGCACATGTACCTGATACTGCTTTGACCTACACATCTGGATACTGGGGGGAAGCCCCTTTCGGTGAGACCAGGGAGGTGAGCACGATAACCAATAGTACCCCTGGGGGTGGTACTCAGGGGCTGGATCTCATGGGCAGGGAATCCCTCTATGGGACCATTGACGACTGTCTTGGGAGAACGTGGTGTGCACCCACTGCATTTCTGTCTCTTTCCTCTTACCCCACTCAGTCCTCTGTGGTCCTCCAAGCGCCTATGTATTTATGTAGGGTAGAAGACTGTATTGATACAGACCATACTGGGGTGTGGAAGAGTGAGGGCTACGCAGATGGAGTTCATTTAACCACTAACATGAAGAAGAACAGGCAAGGAGGCAAAAGCTTACTGCAGAACCAACTTATGCAGTCCCTCCCTGAAGGAACCGAGAGAGGGGTAGAGGCGTGCCGCAGAGAACAGAAAGGTCTCAGAGCACCTCGCCAAACACATAATGTGTTGCCTGTTGTCCAGGCTGGAGAATCAGAGACCCAGGAGAGACCGGGAGTCGGACTGCGCGGTCAGACTGAAAAGCACACGCCGAGAGGGACCAGGACAGGGAACACTGCGTGGACATGCACCAGAGACTGCTGGAAGGCATGCGGAAGCCCACAGCAGAAAGAAGCAGCTCTGCAAAACCGCCCAATCAAGCAGGTAGTCAATAGTAGAGACAAAAGAGAGTGAAGCAAGTGGTTAGGGAAGGCTGAATAATCCCATCTCTGTTGTACCAGCACTTGGTAATCAGTGCTTGGCCAGTTAGTGAACCAGGCATGGGTATGACATGCAATAAACCTGAAAGAGGGGTCTGGGACACATACAAAGTCAGGGAAGCCCCGCAACTGCAGCACACCAGCTTCTAGGACCCATAAAAAGTTGGGGAATCCACGAAAGAGAAGCACATAAGGGTCTGGCACCCATACACAGTCGGGGACACCTTGAAAAAGGAGCACACCAGTGTCTGGGACCCATATAACACCAGGGAAGCCCTGCAAGAACAGCACACTGGGGTAAAGGTCCCATATCAGTCCAAAGAAGCACAAAATCAAGGGGCTGGGGCCCACAGCAACTCAGAGATGTCCTGAGACAGAATAGAGGGGTCTGGGGCCAACACAATAGACAGCGCGGTACCTGAAGTGAAGATAAGGGATAGAGGACCCATTGCTACAAGAAGGGACACTTTCATGGCCACTGAATTCTACAGACAGGTCTGGCAGGATAGTGAACCTGACTTGTTAAATTTGTGAACCTGAGAAAGAATAGGGGAAGGGACAACCCCCTGATATTTGGGAACTGTGTTATTAAAGAAAATAATAGGGGCGGTAATCCCCCATTCATCCTGTTGTTTTTTTTTTTTACATTTGGGGGATCACCCAGCTTCAAGAACGTTTAAGTTAAAGAAAAACCAGTTGCGTTTTTCTCAACAAGAACTGAGCATTGAGTTAGTATCCAGAAAGAGAGAAGCCTGTTTCTGTATGAAGAAGATGCCCAGGTTTTATTCTAGAGTGTGACAGATGGAAATAGGTTTGGACACAGGACGGTGGACATTTTATTTTACTGGACATCTTGAGTCCTCATTCTTTTTGTTGTGGTAGGGGAAACCCTCTTACAAATAGGGAAAGATAGGTTTTTATTTTATTTACTTTTACATATAAATGAATGTCTGCCAACAAGCATGCCACCACTGTGTCATACTTACCCATAGAGTAATTAAGGACGTTTTTGGCATACTCCCCGCCTACAAAATTAATGTGTGCATAAACGTGATTTGGCACACTCCTACATCTACAAAATTCATATGTGCATAAGTTTGCGTTGGCAAACTCCCATATCTGTAAAATTCACATATGCCTATGACTGCTTTCATGTACACAGCAACTCCAAAATCCATGTGTACTTAATAATGATGCTGCATAATCCCCACCTATAACATTCACATAGTGTTAGGCTTGTTTTAGCATAGCTGTTCTGCCTACACATTTCATAGTTGCTTAAGACTGTTTTGGTATAGCATTCAGCATTCAAAATTCATATTTGACTAAGACTTATTTGGCCCTTGCTTGCCTATGAAATTCATAATTGCATAAGACTGCTTTGGCATACTCCACATCCCACAAAAATCATTTCTGCATAACACTGCTTTGGCATACTATACCTTTGCTTTGGCAATATAAAATTCATATGTTCCATAGACTGCTTTGGTTTGGTTTCCCGCATATGAAATTCCATTTTTCTAAGAACTTTTTGGTGTACTCCACAAAACATCGACTTCACTGTGGACATGACTACCACTGGTGAGAGCAATAACTATATGCCCATCATTGTAGATTGGATGGCATTTCCTTCATCTACCAGTCAAGACACCTAGAGTAATGCAAGGGGGCAGCCATTTGTATATAGTTTGGCACTAGGAACATATGGCATGCAAACATTTCAGGGCAGAAGCCACAGAGGACTAAACATCTTAGAAAAGGTGGAGGAGTTGGAGGCAAAGTGGCTAAGGCATTATAGGTGTGCTTGGGGTTTTTAGCATCAGACAACTGAGCACATTTCATTTCCACCTCACAAACTGGCAACAATGCGCATTCCCAACTTTACAAAATGTCATTCATTGTGTTGTCACATGCTATATCAGCAATTGTGAGCTTGTGAAAAAGTGTTGCTGTGTATAAGATTATCTCCCTTTTCAGCGGGGCTTTACACGCCAAATATTTGCCTCTGCTTTACCTAAAGACAGCATTGGCCAGCCGGCAGCCATTGGAACTCTACTTGCACATATTGGTCAGGCTACATTAGACGGGCAATGCTATTGCATATTAGTACAAAACTCACATTTGAGCTCTAGATGGAACATTTTAATGCTGTGTCATTGTCACCTGTGTTCTAATATCTGCTTAATGTTAAGACCTTTGGAGGAGACCACCAAGAACCTTTGCTGTCATAATGTAAGCCTGTGTGAGGCTTTCCACATGATGTACCTCCTTAAGCTCAACCTGACCAACAAGGCGAGGGCCAATGCTTCTGCAAGTGATACCAATACAACACAGCCAGTGATGCTTCCCACCTTGTGTGGTGATCTATCCATGAGTGGTCGGATTTAAAGATAATATTTAATACCTGTTGGCTTCTTTTATGGGCAGATGTTAAAACTAGCTGATTTCTATGGTTCTATGATGTTTGCTCGAGATAATTTGTTAGAGGGCTATTTGCTTGTTTTCTTTTTTTTTACAAATTGCACTGCAAATAAAGCAGGGGGAGATCCCCGCAAACTCCCCCCACACTCTCCACCTTAATAATTTCCTAAATCTAGCCCCCTGATGACTTTTACAACACAATGTGTAAAATAAAAGAGCAAATAGGCCTCAATGGGCCTGTGAGTAAATGTGCGACTTCCCTTTTGATATACAAGTGTCAAGGGAGGAGGACTTGCATAAAACATCAGAAAGAAGAGAAACTGTGCAATTGTCCAAGGATGCTCTGCTGCAGCACTTTTAACACCATTTGGAGAAAGACCACAGGCAGCAGAAAGAACACTAACCAGCCAACATTTTGTCAACTACACCGACCATTAAAAGCTCAAGAAGATTGATTGAATCCACATGCAATATATCAATGAGACCCGTTGGAGGATAATATGTGGGGCACCTCCTCAGTGACTCAGACATATTGAATACTTGCGGGTCACAAGTAGAGGACCATCAGATGCACATATGCCTGATGACTATCGACTGGACACTTCACCCATGGGAATTGATGAAGACCCCGGCACAGTATCTGCTACAGTAAGCAGTACATCTGGTTAGTGGCACTTGTATTACTTGCTGTTGAAGTGTAAAGTTGCCAGCCACACAGGTGTTCAGTAGATAGTTTTTAGTGTCTGCAGTGTTATTGTCTCTAACTGCAGAAGACTTGCAGTGCCTCACGTTATTCAATTGACATTCATAAAAATGAACAGTTACTTCATCATGGAAGACTATGGAATGGCATCTCCACATAGCTAAAACACCAGTTCAGATGATGAGGATGATCTCTTACCTTGTACATGTCTCACACCAAAAAATGGAAAAGGCATATCTTGTAGTGTGTGTGATTGAGAAACAGCTATATCAATGACAGAGAGACCCTGACTAAATGTTGACGCAGAACTTGTCAACTGTTCTCAGGCTCTCCCACAGGAGCAACTGCACACTAATGTTCTCAGGTTCTCCCACAGGAGCAGCTGCACACTAATGTTCTCAGGTTCTTTCCCAGGGTGCAGCTAGCCGATATCTCTCTTAGTGGTATCACTCCCTAGGTTTCTCAAGCCCTTTCATGGAGTGCAATCATTACAGAGCTCAGATTCTAGAACAAGTCTTGGCCACCCCTTACAGATTTCGCGTTCTTTCACAGGAAGCAGCCACTGAGTAAAGTTGTGGGCCTCTGTCACAGAGTGCAACTACTATTTCAAGTTCACAAACGCGACCACAGATAATTCCTTAAAGTTATCCAGATTTCCAAAGAAACTGCTTACATACTCTTGAATGGGATTCTTCCTGTGATGACAGCCCCTCCCTAATGACTCTTCATTCCTTTACTCCTTTTACGAAGACCACTGAAGAAAAGGATGGTGGAGATCCTCATGTTTCCTCGATTTGGCAGCTATCACTGCATGGTCTCTATCCTCCAGCTAACAGACTGGCAGGGGGAGGTGCCAGCAACAGGGACCCCAAAGGTAGGTGCATCTCCAGCTGCAGCATCTCAACAGGTTGGTCCACCCCAGGACCTCTTCAAGATGAACCTCTCTATAACTCTCAGCACCAGCAACCTCACAATTTTCAGTGGGGAAGACTTCCTCCTCAATGTGAAGTTTGTGTTTCTGTGCAGTTCACATCCATATTGCAATGCATTGATATCTTTGAGTGTGTGGGTAGGCATCACTCATCTGGAAATTCTAGTGATGTATGTTTGAAATACATTTATGCGGTCACAGCACAGAGAACGTTCCCTGAGGGGTGCTTCACAGTCAGAAGATCGGCAGCGTGTTGAATCACGAGATAAAAACTAAAAGGGCCAGGGCATGCTTCCCTGACTCCTGACTGTGTCGATCTGGATAACACAGATACCTCCATTTTGGGATTGAGCCTATTGTACAGAAGGTTCACGGGAACACACAAGTTGTGATCTAAGACACATACTTTTGATGCTAGACACTCCCATAAGATGAATTAAATTGGAAAGAATGGGTGTAATATCCTGACGAAAACGACAGGACGTAAAGCCTGAATGTAGAGATTAGAGGGGAGGACACCACACTGATGCATCCTCTATAAGCTCCAATCAGAAGACAACCATTTGACAATTGTTGTCTCATCTAGTAGACTTGACCTATTAGATCCTTGGTATTATCATTCCGGATTATGGACAGGTTGCTTTCCTATTATTATTTCTGATGGTACACACTGGTGGTGATTTATTTCAATGTATTTTGCTGTTATATTATGGATTGCATTTTAATCACCCAAAAAATATTTTTGTATGTGTTTTTAACCAAGATGTTTTATGGAACTATTAATAAAATGTTATTATTTGTGATTATTTATCAGGACTTCACTTGTGTCATCCAGAGGGAGAACTACAACTTATTATAGTCCGGGGATTGAAGTTTGATTTAGGTTTACTTCATGGCTTTTGTTTTTTCACACAACCTTTTTTCGTGTTAATAACTATTTTCCCCTTGTGGAAGATTTCATTGGGGATTACTTACAACGCCCACTTCTTCTACCTGTAATAGTTGCAGCCACTTAATCTTTTGGTCTTTTTGATTTTTAAACTAAGTGCTTGTATGTAATCACACTAGATTATATTTTTCCTTTGTTATTGTGTGAGTTTACTTTTGTATTTATGATGAGTTTTTATTGATTTTGGTTATGATATTATTGTATTTCCTGAACAGTACTGTATGTCACAGATGTGTTGTTTCATAACACTGTAAATAACAAGTCTTAATGCACAGTTTCAACCTCAGAGGTATCAAGGGTTCACTGCGCAGCAGAGGAAGGCTGATGCCAAAACCATTTGAATTTGTCTTTTGTATTTTGTAATCATGGAGCAATTCCTCCTTCAAGATGGATGCCTGCCTTGATTCTGTCCATCGAGTTCCTGGGCAGATGCAGAACACAATGCTCTTTCTACCAGCTGCATCAATGGCAGACTTGCCTGGTCTTTGATGGGTGGATGCCCCCAATTAATTACTACAGTAACTGTATCCCAGCAGGCTTGCCGGCATCGCCCTCGAGGCCCCCATTAAGCCCCATTGCCTTTCTGGTGACTTTGATTCTCCCAGCAACATCGGGAAGTGAGGCATCAGCCTCCTTCTGCAGCACACTAATCGGCAGAGAGAGGCCGATACCGAAACATTTGACTTTTTCTTGTGTAATCCTGGAGAACTTGTTCCTTCAAGATGGCTGCCTGCTCTGATTCCGACCATAGAGTCCCCTAGGGAGATGTGGCCTGCAATGCTCTTTCTACCAGCTGCATCCATGGCAGCTTTTCATGGTCTCTGATTGCTGGATTCCCGCAAGTAATTACTCCATTTACTGTAAGCTGGCAAGCTTGCCAGTGTCCCCCTCAAGGCCTCCTTTAAGGCCCGTTGTCTGTCTGGTGACTTCCATTCGCCCAGCAACATCGGGGAGTGAAGCATCAGCCTCCTCCTGCAACACACCATGTGGGAGAGGGAGTCTGTTGCCGAAACCATTTCAATTTGTTTCGTGTAATCATGCAGCACTTGCTTCAGGCTGCCTGCCCTGATTCCAACCATTGAGTCCACTGCACTGATGCGGCCCATGATGCTTTTCCTACCAGCTGCATCTATGGCAGCCTTACATGGACTACTATTGGTGGATGCCTGCAAGTAATTACTCCAGTTACTGTAAACCGACATGCTTGCAAGCTTCCCCATCAAGGCCCCCTTTAAGGCCATTGCCTGTCTGGGTCTGGCCAGAGCTCGTCGGCGGATCAGTGCATTACTCTCATCCTCGCTGCCCTACTATCTCTGCTGCAATCTGCTTCACCCTTGGTTTGCCACTTGATGTGTTGCAACAATGGCGTGCCACACTACACACAAGGTAAGGAAGGATGGATCCCCTTCCAGCTGGTCCCTCTTCATTCTTGCCATGACTTTTCTGCAGTGTTGGCTGTTCTTGAACGCATGCTATCCTGATCCCAGAGCCTTCTTCTGTGTATGCAACTAACTTTAACTTCTGACAACTTCTGATTGCCTCTGCACTTGATCCACTGCCGGTTTTTCTCTTCTGTACCACCTACTGCATTATTTATTTTTTTTATATAAAATTTATTTATTTGTTTTGGTAGCAAAAATTAATTTACACCTTTACAAATATTACATATCACATAAAAACAAATAAACTCGTAAGCTCATAAAACTTGATTGACATTGATCAATACTTGAACAACTAAAACAACTAAAACATGATCAAGACATGATCAAACACTTGAGCATATTTCAATACATCTTTGCTAGTGAAAAGAGGAAATGAATCGCAAGTGAAGATCTACAACATCAGGTAACATACCTAACATAACATAGCAATGATAATGTAGCATCGCAGCCCTTCACCAACTGCAAATATTCCCATAGACAATTGACTAGTGCAAACCATCATAAGGGAGACGAAATCTCAGGCACCCAAAATTACCCACTCCAAAACCTCCTATTGAGTGCCAACAATTGTTCCTCAATTATTGCAACAAGTCTGACCGTTGCTAATATGATGGAGTTTGAGTTTCCCTGCATACATCTCAACCATACTAGTTGACATTCAAACCGGGAATAGGAGGTAAGATATGCATCTAAGCAACATTGCCTATGCTTACAAAAAAAGTTACAGTACATGAAGAGATGTTCTAGTGTTTCGGGCTCAGTTGTATTTAGACAAAATCTGCATCCTTCCCATTTTGCCAAGACCTTATAACAGTCCCACTTCCTAATACGGGCACCTGTCTGAATAAGGTCTAGGCGAAAACGCATATAAGACCTTCTTGCTGCTTTGTCTGGAAAACATAAGATATATGGCAGCCGTGGTGTAAGTGCATGCCTAAAGCTGGCATAGGTGGTAAAGGAGGAGTAGCCTCCAATCTGATCGGAATTATGCGCCCAAGAATTTTTAAAAAAGCGCCTTTTGACTTTAGCAGGAGTATTAATCAAATCCTCCTGGGTCATATTCAATGAAGTTAAGATTGCGTGTGTCATCTCTTTCACTTTAGAGAGTGAAATTGGACACTTTCCAGCAAGCATTTCCTGGAAATCCTCATAGAGTGAATTTGGCGGCGGAGAAATCATTTTAGAAAATGCATTAACAATCCGCCAACGATATTTGTCTTCTAGTGGATATAAACCCAATTAATGTATAATAATCTCGTTGGGTAGATATCCAGGAACCCCCAAAATCTTCTTCCAAAGTTTACCTTGTAGGAGATTTAATAGGGGCCCCAGATTCAGAAGGCACATGTCAGTTACATACAGAAGGATGGGCTCTATTTTCATAGTATAATATTGTATAAGAGGCAGCAGGGAGTAGCGACAACATTTGATGAAAATAATTCTCATTTGAGCCAACAAAGGGTTAAACTTCGCGTTCAACACTGTCCGCCACTCGCTAAAGGACGTCCCATTCGATAGGTGATAGCCCAAATAGGTAATCTCTTCCTTTCTCAGGATCGGTTGGGCATTGATTGTAAAACCAAATCTCGATAGCTTTCTTTTAGCAGAGAAGACCATTATATGTGATTTGGCTGAATTAATGGTCATATTATTTAGTATACAATATTCATAAAACAGGTTTAATTTATTTTGGAGTCCGAACGGCACTCTATCGAATATTATGACGTCATCAGCAAATGCTAGCCAGTGGAGCCGCAAGGATCCAGGTATTGCTGGAAAAGAATTCGAACCCTGCCAAATCTTGTCAATGTCGGCAAGATAAAGATTGAATAGGACCGCAGCCAAGTTGCAGCCCTGTTTGACCCCTATATACGTAGGTATGTTATCAGTTAATAGCCCTTCCGCGTTGATACGGACCCGATAAGATGTATTCTGATGTAGTGCAGCAATTAGCGCTACTAATGAAGATGGGTATTAGCGCTACCCATAAGCCAACATCTTTTGCCAAAGCCGAGTGCGTAGTACATTGTCAAATGCTGCCGAAAGATCCAATGATGCCATATATATGGTGCCATTTGAGTTGGAATGTGCATTCCGAAGGAGATGGGCTAGAATTAAAGCGTTTAATTGAGTGCCCATAAATCTTCGAAAGCCGACCTGAGCTTTTGAAAAAATATTTAGGTCATGTATATGGACTTCCAATTCAGACAGGATCAATCGAGAAAAGATTTTCCCAGCTGTATCTATAAGGGCAATAGGCCTAAAATTTAAAGGATTGCTCAAGGCACCCTTTTTATGTATTGGAATAATTATGGCCGTCAACCATGATTTCGGAATATTGCCAGTTCTATATATCAGCTGATAGCAGGGAAGAAGGTGCCTGGCCCAGAAGTGAGGTCCGTCTTTTAAGACGCAAGGGGGGAGCCCATCTGGGCCAGCTGCTTTGGAAAACTTCAATTGAGAAATTGCCCATATAATATCTTTTATGTCCCAAGGACAAACCTGCGGAAAAGGCAATTGCATAGTACTACTTTCTATTTCGGAATGTCTAGTTGGCAGAGCATATTTTTGGGAAAAAAACGTCTCCCATTCCGGTCCCGAGATGGTCGCCACTGAGCGGATATCCGCCTTACCTAATGGGTTTCTTAAAATGGCCCATATCCCTCGCGTTTTTTTTTTACAAGGCAGGCTAATCATGCGTTGGTTGGCTAAGGCATAAGCAGCCTTACGTAGAAGCTTTATTTGCTGCTTAAAGCGCGTAATGATGTAATTTTTTTCACGACAATAGTTAGGAGGGCTAAGTGACTTTTTTCTTAATTGGGTCAATTCGCGATTTTTTTGCTTTTTTAAGGTTGCAATCTGATTCGAATTTAACTGGGCATCCTGAGGGATACCTTTACACAGGGTGTCCTTCACTAAAGATAGAAGGTGTGTCTGAATCATCTTGATGTTTATTTTATTAATTTTTTCGATATTTCCCAGCGATATGGAGGCATCATAACATGGTATGAGATCTCTATTCACTAGGAACACCAATTTCCTACACACGGCAGGATTCCAGTTGACAGAGATGGTATTTCTGTCGGGAACCACCAAAGAGGCAGGAGCAAAAGGTATATAGGCTTCACACCCCATATGGAGTTGCGAGCACAGCATATGGTGGTCGCTCAGACCCAAGTCTAATATTAGGACTGGGTCAAGCAACCCAGAACACACTTTAGATGCAAGGACATAATCGATAAGGGATGAGGCATTGCCCCGAGACCATGAAGTATGTAGAGAATGAAATGCCAAGTGAATTGGATAAATGCCCCATTTTTCAAAAAAACATATCAGTTGTCGCCCTCTTTGAGAAGCTTGTTGTGCATAACAGGAAAGCGGAGTAGAAAAGCATTGTATATTAGAAGACTGAAGATATGAGTTTAAATCCCCTCCAATCACAATTTCATGATTGGGGCACGAGACAGAAGCATGGCCCAAAATCCTGTCCAGATCTTCCAATAGAAGAGTGAGGGAAACTGACTTAGGATTCCAGTACAATGACATTAAAAGCAAGGGCATGACCTTAGAGTGGGCAAACGACAACTCCACTAAAATGCATGAAGTCGAGGTATCCAGTATAGAGGCCACTGCTCTTAGACCATTTTTAATAAGAACCGCAATACCCCCCGAAGGTCGACCTGCCGCTATGCGGCATGCTGGAACAGAAAAGCTAGAATAACCATCGATAGAAATCTCATTTAAGGTCATCGTTTCCTGAAGGAATAAGATGTCTGGTTTCTTATCAGGGACAACACGCTTATGCCATCCTACCAGATTAGCCAAGCCACAACAGTTCCAGGATGAGATAGTCAAACTGGCCAGTTATGAGCCCGGAGTGGGCCCTTTAATGGCAGCAGCTGTTTTCATCAGTGGTTCCAGCCAAGCCAGCCCACTCAATGCTTGGGTTAGCGATGCTAGTTGGAGTGACAATTGGGTAACCTGGGAATCGGACGAGTCTATGCCTGCACCCACTGGACATACTGGCAAAGTGGGTGGCACCCACTCAAGATAAGCCCATGCGCTATCAATATCAGGAAAAAGGCACGGAGTAAGACCAATAGAACAGAAGTCGTCAGCAAACTCCAATAACATTTTAGTTATAATATGTGATTGGACTCTGCAGAGGGCTCTATGATTGTTGAAAGTTGCCAATTTGACCCAGTCAAAGTCCTTAGATGAAAGATTCCCAAGCGCCGGAATCTGGAAAAACGAGTTCATCAAGAATGACCTATTTATGCGAGCGGGGCCATTTATCTCTGGATTACTAGTCCAACCAAGAATTAATTTCATGTCCTTTGGTGTATGCATGAAGGACAGGACGTCAGGAATAGGTTTTCCAGCAAGTGTTTGCGGGGAGTGCACGACCTCCACAATATGAGGCCGTACCAAAGATGCCACAATCTCAGGCGCTTCTGGTTGGGAAATAGGACAGACGTGATCTTCAACTACCACAATGGAAGGTGGGGAAGGAATAGCAGCTACTACCGTATCATCCAAGGACGCTTCCACCTGTAAGGGGGCGCTACTTGGGCTCACAGCAGATGGCAGTATTGCATTAACTGAAATCGTGGTGTTCGCCTTTCTAGGCTGAATGATGGGAAAGAAGGAATGAAGCTGAGATTGCAGCTTGACCAAGGGAATTCCTTGAGGTCCACGAGGGGCGATCTGAATGTTACTATTTTTCAAAGCTGCAATCTGTAGATGTTTCCTGCTTTCCTCATCAAGATCGCATAACACCAAACCAAGGTCATCATGGCTAATGCCAGTACCCGGATTTGCTTTAGGTTCAGATAACAACTGGGCGCCAACAGGAGTTTGTGTTTTAGAAAGAGCTTTCTTCTGGCTAGCCTTGGTAAGGTTTAAGCGTTTTTGGGCTCTTAGAAAGGATTTCCTTGCTTTACGCGAAACAAAATGTCGTCCTTCATGTACCACAGGTCCTTCCTCCAAGTCCGGGAATGGGTCTGTCACTGTTGATACCGGATTAGGCAGGTCCTCAATGATGTCGACCAAGGGAGAGGGACTGTCCGGAGGAGCAGCAAAACCTTGAGTAACTGTGGATCCCTCTCTTAAGGAGTCTATGGGATCCAATTGATGCTGGTTTACAGCCAGCTTATACAGAAGCTGTTCTACTTGTAATAGACGTTCATGCTGGAGGTTAAGAACCTCTACCAGGTCTATGGCCTCCGAGTTTATATGCTCCAGCACGGTTGGCTGATCTCCTTTCACAACCTGAGAGCAAGAACTCTGAGGAAAAACTGTGAAGCAACAGCCCGAATCAGTTTGGGAGCCTTGAGTAGAAGTCAGCATAGTAGTAGGGAGCTGAATTGTTCTAGCTGGGACATTCTCCAGGATTTTTTCAAAATGGGCCAGATAAAAGGATCTGGAGTGTTCTTCTGCAAGAATAAAGCCTTCAAGTCTGGCCATCTTATCTTTTATAAGAGATAACGAAGACTGCATCTCCTTTATGGAGCAATGTGTGAGCTCATGCCCCTTGTCCAGCAAGTTGAGAATGCGTGAAAATACCGGAAAGTTGAAGGAGTCATTGCACTGCTTGTGAGAACAAAAATCCTCTGGGGTAGAAGCCGATCTAACGTCGCCCTTTAGGGCTGCAGGGACTATCTCTTCATTTACCAAAGAGAAAGGATCGACACCTCTTGAAAGAAAAGGCCCTACCGGCAGCTCTGCATCAGCCTGAATAATGTCATAGGGAGAGTCAGCTCCCCCTTTCAGAACCCTGTTGTGGGAGGACGACGGAACAATCCCGTGACCACCGTCTTTTTCACTATTACTTTCTGAGGGGAGGTGAAAATGGACTTGTTCTCGGAAAGGAAAAGCAGACGACGCAGGAGATGAGGGGCCCAGAGAAAGCCGTACTCTTTTGCTTAATTCGCTGACAATAGTGGGTGCCAAGATAGAAGTGTCAGCGATACAGGGGAGGCCTCGAAGGCCTTGCATAGGAGAGCAAGCAGATTCGTGGCCATGACCAGACACACCACCCTCATCCCCATCATATTCATTAGCTTCTTGTACTGAAAAGGTTGACACTGCCAAAGTCGGGGGCAAACCATATAGAGATAAGGGGGTGGCTAATGGTGGTACAACCATTTTGACATTTTCATTACGCCCCTCTTGGCCCAACAAAGCCCCCCTCTCTAATAGTAAGGAGGACATCGATAAAGAGGATTCGTTTGCTGCTGGAGACTGTGGGGGGAGCATGAGTGGAATGATGCTGACCGACTCTAGGGCGGGTTCCGGCGGAGAGGAGCCGGTTTTGCAGCCACTTCTTAAGGTCGGGCTCATGCTCAACTGCTGTGCACACCCCAAAACCAAACAGTAAAACCACCCCTTTTAATCCAAGAACCGGGACTGTACCAAACAGCAAAGGGCCAGGTAATACAATAACACAGGCCCACACTTCAGGAATATCCTCTGTGAATACACCCAGAGATTTACCCACGGGTGTGCATAAACTCTAGCCCCATGATGAAAAACATATTAGAGTTATGCCAGAGAGTGGTACACTTCTATCTACCCCTGGACACAGTATAGAAGGCGCCCCGCACAAGGAAGCTCCCGAGGACCTAAGCCCCACTTCACAGACTAATATGCAACAAAATTCCAGTGCAGAGATTGGAAACAAGACTAGCAAATGAATTGCACCTTACTTATGGTAGAGGGAATACGTATAAACACGCCGCACTGAACCATGCAAGACGCAACTGGAGGGTCAAAAGCCAGGCTCCGCGCTCCGCGCGAACCGCGAACAGCCAACAGTACTTAGAAGGTACTTGGCAAGTGCGCGGCGCGGGTGCGCGAGGAGGCTGGGTTTTATGGAACCCTCCTGAGCGTCACACGGCGCAGGGGGCGGGACTTTCTCCTAGACGAAGACCTAGGGGGAAGGAACGAGGAGAAAAAACATTAACCACACCTCCAAAGTAACACTATTAACATACACAGTTAGGGCAGTAGAGCAACTAAAGAGCTATAACAAAGGAGGTTCCCTTCCCAGGGGACAAATCAAATGCGAAGAGACAAAACAAGTGGGCAGGGGCTAGACAAGCTTTATGAGAACAGTCACCTCCTTTCCTCGTTCGAGGGCCAGGCAAACTGTGTGTCACACAGTAGGACGTCCTCCTGGCTTGCAAGGAGATCGAGCCGTCAACACGGCAACAAAAGAATGAAGTGCAGCGCGGCACGGCGCTGCAGAAAAGGTCCAAATAGTCCAAAGACAGGGCAATCCAATCCAACAGCCAACAGTACTTAGAAGGTACTTGGCAAGTGCACCTACTGCATTATGCTCCACAAGGCACTGCTACTAGACTATTTGCCCTCCTGGATGTGTATAACCCTCTGTTGTTGTCGCCTCATACTTATGTGTCATTGCGATCCCACGTGTGCACCTCACCTGTCATATCGTTTGATATATTGTCCTTGTTGCCTTGCATATTAATGTAGCCCCCAATTATATGATGAGGCATGGCACTGATTCACACTTCAAATTATTCCTGGTGGCTCTTGCATTCCCTCCTACTGCAATCCCCAGACTATTTCTCAGCTTTCTGGCTGCTTTCCGTCTCTTGTACCATCAGGTGCCAACCTTAAGCCTGATTCTTACAATATTACCTCACCTTCCTGTTTGTACTGCCTTCTGCATGCCTGATGTAGCCCATCATTCATGTGGCATGACTTTTCCAGCTCTATAGTCACTCATACCTGATTCTCATAATTGCATTTCTGGTTTCCTTAATGCAGTTTACCTACTTGTTCCTGCACTTTTTCAAACTGTCAAATTGGGTGATTGAGAATATTATGTTAGATCTGTCTCAAGGGGGTTTAGTGAAGGGCTAGGAACTATTAACCAAGTCATAAAGCTATATTTAATTCTTAAGCATGTTTAATCCAAGACATCTAAATATTCCGCATTAATGGATCTAATTCTGGCCTTCAATAAGGTGAGTAGAAATAAATTGTCCGCCATTTTGGCATCATTCGGCATTTGCATGTTCTTGGTTCCTAGGACACAAACATTGTAATTGGGCACAAAGGCATGCATCACAAGTAGAAGGAGGTTAATGAAAGATTACATTTAAGATTTCTAATCAAGTTTGTCAGTGTTGTGTTTTGGCCCCTCTTGCTTTTAAGGATAAAAGGTGTGGTCAGAATCATCTAGTTGCCCAATGAACACACACGGTGCAGTTATTGGGGGGGGGATACTACAATTGCCAATCAACAGGTGGATATTGTTCTGAAGACCAATGTTGATAAACCAAGAACAATTGCACTCTATGGGTTGAAACTCGGTTTTATATCTGGTAATGATTAACAATTGAAGAAGGACGCGTTTTTTAAAAATGTATTATGGAACGTTCCAGAATGGCTCCCAGTTTTTCTGCTCCTTGCATCCTGTGATTCCAGACTCAAGACCATTTACCGGAGATTGTTTGCTCCAACAAACTCGCACCTTAGAATCCACTTTACACCTTTCAAAAGGAGAAACAGAAAATCGACAATAGTTAAGCGAACATAAGATTTTTCATAACTGTAAATTCAGCAAGAATTTGCGACAGCACCCCCGATCTGTTGGGTGCAGCTCCTTGCACTTGATGGTGCCTCCTGAAAGAGAGGAAGGACAGAATGTTAAACACAGAAACGATTTGATGAATGCTACAACACAGGCATCCATTGAAAGGGCAAAACCGGAAAAGAGTCATACTTAGACTGATCCTAAAAAGCAACCCTGTGTAAAGCAACCAACACAAATGTTTTTTCTCAACCCTGTGCGGTGCGACAACAGCTGAGTATTCAACATCGCTTCCTCAGAGCCACCAGCAAAAAAAATGAAAATCCTAGAACAAGCATATGGCTGTTGTGGGTCAAATCTGAATTAGACTCTACGTACATTGAGCAAGTACAAGGCATTCTCTGAGGGGAGGAAATAAGACAACAGAGGAAGAGCGTCAAAGTGGACTAGTAAGGGTTTGTATTATCTCCACAAAGAGCATAGGGGAAGAACCCAGACCCAGAAAATCACAATAAATTGGCCCCTATTACCACAGGACTCCATGGGAATGGGATCTCTGAAGCACTGGCACCGTTTGTAGCAGTGACAGTGCTTCAGTGAAAAACATGACGATAGTGGCCTGAACTCCCAGCAGATGAGGCCCCGGCAAACAAGGAGTGAGCCGGTCCGGAAAAGATGCCAGTAACCTGTTACCGGCACTTTTAATTCCAAACTGGCTCACTCATAATGAGGCCCATTATCTCCCATCGCGCAAGTCCCAAAGTCAAATCAACCATCACCCCTTGGTGAGTCTCCTCGCAGCTGTTGCCAATTCATCTAGCAGGAATTTCTCGCGGCAGGACAGTAGCAGTCAGCAGGTAAGAATCTGTGACATTTCCGAAAGCCGGTTGGCAGGTAATATGTTACATGCTGCATCTCGAATAACACTTAGATGTTCTCCACCCCTATTGGCTGTTGCCAGAATTGCGTCACTGCTGCCTGTGGTTACTCAATGATGTAGTGGGTTATGAGAGAGCATTGGGCACCCAGGCTCACCTGTGGACGGGAGAGGGGAGGAGTGATTATAATCACAATTTGAGTGGGTTTCAATAATATCAATTTCTTATGCCCAGTGACTTATTTCTTTGTCGGTTGTGTGTCACACTTATGAGAGAGATCGGAGGGAAAAAGCTATAAACAGTTTAATTCGCTCTCAAAAATGACTGTGCCACACTTAGTTTTATGATGATACTGATTTTTTAATTATATAATTCCACCCTTGTGGAAAAGTCCATTGCAATTACACGTGTTTCGGCATCTCGTGCTTTTTTCAAATCTGGGCAATAATTTTGTCAAAAGCTTGCATTGCTTTCAAACAAATGGATAATTTATTGTTCAGGTCATTAGCTGCAGATCCCTGGGTTAATCCCGCCTAGATATAAATGAACTTGTGGCTGCGTCGGCTCTCGAAATCCGAGTTTCCTGATCTGTACACATACATACAGACGGAAATCACTATGTTTCCTTTCTGTACTTATTTGTCAAAAAAATGTTAAAAAGCGGAAATTCATGTTTCTTGATGAGCTCTTCAGGTTGTCAATTACGCCTCACAGGCTGATGACTGTGCAAAGTAACACAATGGAGACGCTAAAACATATGAGTTACTTTCCTTTGAAGGTGTACAAATATGTTTATCACATCAGTATAAAGAACATCTGTTTGTTTTTTTAGAAGAAAAAGGATCTTAACTTGATGTCCAAGAATCCAGCTCTATGAGATGCCTAGCTCGGGCAGCAAAACATTACTTGTTTATTGAGTTAATGTAGAAAAGCCACATTTTTGAATATTAATTTTTACAGAAAATGCAAATATGGATATATACAAATAAGTTGACTAAAAAATACAAATGGAAGAATACAGAATGTTAAAAAAAAAAATACCATAAAAACGAGAGCCGGAATTATGTTATTGTGGGAATGTAATTGCTGATGCTGCCCATTCAGGTATTTTAGCCAGAAAATGCATTTCAGTGGTTTTAGGCATGTAATTTGTATGCAAACATGCTTTTCTGCAGTTGCCATTTAGGCAAAGCTTGTTTTTAAAAATCTGATTTTGCATCCTCGCGAGGCAGTCATTATATGTATATTTTCTATGTAGGTATGATGAGCATTTTAAGATACGTCAGTGTCATCGGCAGAGAAGTGGACATTAGGGTGAATTTCTCTATCAGCGTGGCAAGTGGTTTGCTTTGGGCATTAAGAAGCCAGTGGGAGAGTGCTGCAAGTAGGGTTGGTAACTAAGTTAAAACTTTCTCGTGGAATTAGATCTTCTATCTTAGAGCTCAGCCCCCTACTCCCATTGAATTTCATAGTTTATTTAAGAGAGTATTGTTGCTGACCATGTTTTATGCAGGGGCTAGGTTGTGGAGAATGACATATTTTGAGACCTATACTCGGATATTAGTTCTGGTCATATCGCTGCTCCTCACAGGTCTGAAGAGAAATTAGCAGTCATGTTAAAGTTCCTGATCCTCATCAGATGACTTTAGTTGATAGGTTAAAATTCCTTGACTTATTTGTTTATAGACCAGCAGGTGTGACATTGGGTGGTAATTTGACACAATGGCAGGCTCTAGATTGTTTTTCTTTTCAGGATGGGCATTGTGATGCTGGAAACACCTTATGGAGGAAAAGGGCCCCCTAGTCCTTCTTCTGCCAATACACTGTATGTGTTTTACGTATGTGTTCTGCCACTGAGGTCCAGCCTGGACCTCTGGCAGTGCAGCCCTTCTTTTGTATCTTTTGGTGAACAACACCCATGGAATACCCTTAAGGCACCTTTGGGTGGGGGTACACCCTTCTACCCCGCGTGTGTGTTTTTGGGCACCTCTGTGTTGCACACAGGGAAGGTTATGGGCTGGTGGCAGCTACATTCTGACTTGGCAGTGGCTCTGAGTGTCCTCCATGTTTGGGATACCCAGACCCTGCTATAGGAATCAATGGATTCCTACAAGAAGACAAGATGGCTCCTGTGGCCTCTTGGTTTCTATTGCTGTTTACCTTGTTTCCCAAAGTCCTGTGAAGCCCTGACTCTGTCTCTTCCTACTGAATGGCTGTTGTGTGGAAACACCATATATGTCTCTGTTGTTTCCTTTCCTCCTGATTGGCTGTTGGGTGGAAATACCATATATGGCCATGTGGCTGCCTCCTGTCACATTGACTGGATCCTTCCCAGGGGTTGTGTGTTTTGTGTACACCCTAAGGATGGGGCCTGTGTAATTGGAGTTGGGAGTCAACTCACATTCTCTGTTGTGGGTGTCTGGTTTCTTTGTGTGTGACTCAATGAATGAGACAGCCCTGACTGAAGCGGTCATGAATGCAGTGTAGTATGCAGGATACTTGCTCTAATCGACATTCTTTGTTATGGGTGGTTGGGTGGAGTAAATGGCCTGAATGCCTGTGAGCCTGATTGGCTGCCTGCCTGCATGAAAGCCCTTCTGTGTGATTGGCTGACTGAGCCTGGCTCAGCCAGAGTGATTGGGGAACAGATGTGTATAACTGGGGACCTCTCACGTACAATTTTGTTCAGAAGCAGAAGTTGAAGCTTAGCAAGGAGAAGCTGTTCCTTGAACCCCAGCTGGAGGAGAAGTCTGCTACTGCAATTTATTCAAGTAATCTGAAAGCTGTCGTGTCTCCAAAGGACTGATACAGAGAGGACCTGTGAAGGTACCCTCTCCCCGAGTTACGAGGGACCATCATGCAAACTGCTGTTCTTCATCTGAAGTGCCCTGGAAGCCAGTCCTGTGTGCCTGCCATCCGGAGAAGGGGTCTTTGTGAGTCCTGCACAGGAGTGCCCGGACATCTCGAGCCAGAGAAGGGTATTGGTGTCACCCAGGGTCTGGATGTGCATTTCATGACTGCTGGAAGCCGTTGCTGTCTACCGCCCAGAAAAGTAGGTACCCTGGCATAGTGCTGCTGGACACCTGGAGCTGCGAAAGTTCCAAACTGCCAAAGAATATATGAAAGGACATTATTGCCATCATCCCTGACCACTTGTTCCCACATGGGAGAGTCCAGAGTTGCTGGAAGCAGAGGTAGGTCCACTGGTAGGTTTCCCGCCGCCAGAAGCTAACAAAGTCATTGAAGGGTACCAGGGGTCTTACACTCATCTACCAAGCCTTTAAGGATCCCACCCCAAGTTTCATCTTCACAAGACTTCTACAGTCAGAGAAATCATCAACCAAAAGAGAGCATCATAAAGAGTAAAACTGCTGCACTTCAGAAAGTCTTTGGTTACATTTTTTCTTCTTGAAGTCAGCATCCCAGTGCCTCCTTCTTCCAAGGGGTGTCAATCCTCACAGGGAATCATCAAGTTAAACTGAGAAACTCTGCCACTTCGCCCGCCAAGGCATCACAGCTACTGTGATGAGGAAGAGCATCTTCTAGCCTCAGGACTCGTCCAGGGGTTCCAGATTCGTCATGGATCCTGTTCTCCTGTGGCCTCTCAGGTACTTTGGGGTGGTAGAACTTTTTAAAGAAAGTACAAGGTTATTGAACATTATTGGACTGGGATTGAACATTATTGGACTGGGATGTAAACAGACAAGATGAGTTACTCCTTAACATTTCCCTTACAGTTGCCCAAGTAGGGGGGATCCTAACACAGAATTGTGTATTTAGCTTAAAGAAAGCATTTTGCCACTGTTCACAAGTAACCTGTCTTTCGGCCCTATTCTATGATGATACACCTCACTTAAGAATTCACCTGCTATTTAAAACTGTCTGCAGTTAGCACAATTATTACTGGATTTAAATATTGTGTGTTACCACATAGAGCGTATATATATATATGTTCAGTGAAAAAAACTTTGTTAAAGGGACGTTATGGTTAAGTTGCGCTACTAAAAACCTATGAAATTCAGTGAAAAAACTTTGTTAAAGGGACGTTATGGTTCCAAGTAAAACCGAAAAACCCTTGAAATTCGCCAGTTATGGTAAGCTAAGCAACCATAACTCACGCCACCACCGTGCACTGCTAAGACTAACACCCAGGACATCAAAGATGACATATAGTATTTATGGAATAAGACAAGAATTGGACTACTGTGCTGGAATGGTGAAATTCACTATAAACTCACAGGAAGATCCACAAGAATTTGTAATGTACTTACTACAAGTACTGAAAAACAAAAACATACCTATAAAGGAAATCTTCCAGATTTCATACATGTGGAAACATACATGCACTCTCTGCAACAATGTGACACAAGAAGAAATTCCCAATGAACGCTTCATATATATATCAATACCAAATTGTGAATCCATTCCATTTCAGCAACTTGTACAAAATGCAAACCATGGTAGAATATGCTCTACCTGCAATTCAGATAATCGCTCCACATTAGTAATACAAACACATAGTAAATACGTAATACGAATGCTTCTACGTTACAATGCAGATGGTACCAAAAACAACTGCAAGCTGACTGGATTCACACATAGTCAAATATCACTTGGTAAGAAAACCTTCACAACAATAGGTATAATCTACGACGCAGGAGCCACAACCAATTCAGGGCACTACACGGCATATATAAAAAAGAAATGTGGATGGTTAGAATGTAATGATAGTACCATTACTCTAAAGCAGAGATTACCAGCAAATCTTACAAACGCTTATTTGATGTTCTTAAAACCAAAATTTGATAAATAAAATGTATTTAAACCTTTAAGTAAATTTGTGTTAAAAAAATATAAACTGTTAGAATACTCCAAAAGCTATCTAACTGCTCAAAGATTCTACCACAACTAATCAGATAAATGAATACCACTAAATTAGACCAAAAAATACACAGTTAGAATACGCCAATTGGTATCTAACTGTCCCAAAATTATAAATGTGTGTTAAAATAATATAAACTGTTAGAATACTCCAAAAGCTATCTAACAGCTCAAAGATTCTACAACAACTAATCAGATAAATGAATACCACTAAATTAGGCCAAAAATACACAGTTAGAATATGCCAATTGGTATCTAACTGTCCCAAAATTTAACAATATCCAAATAGATAAATCAAAACCACTAAAATATATTAAAAATTTTAAATATCAAAACAAATGAAGAATCTGTTACTGCTCCAAAAAAAATACAACAAAGTAAAGTATAAAGCATTAGCCAGAAACAACAAGTGAACACTGAAAACAAACAAACAAATAAACTGTAGCATAACAGAAAAAGTTTTTTTTTTAATCCAACATGGATTTTTTTTTCTCCCACAGACCCAATGATTTTAGCAACAAATACAGAAACTGAGCAAATTGCACACTACTCTGATTTGTACTCTACTAAATATGAGGGTCGAAAAAAAATAAAAGTATATTGCTTATACAATGTAATAAGTCATTACAAAATACTAATACTAACATGCTATTTTCTTTTATCACAGAAATGACGAAGAAAAACATGGACTCCCATTACTAGACCAAACAGTAAGTATACAATAATAAGGACAACCATAGCAGCATATCACATCCATAGTATCTAATACCTTTGTTCCTTATACATTTGTTTTTCACCCAAAGTTATAAGCAAATATGAATGTGATATGCTGCGGTGGTTGTTACCTGGGCATACAGTCGTGGGTTCATGGCCAAATGGCCATGCACCCAAGACTCTATGCCCTGGCAACAACCACCGCAGCATATCACATCCATAGAGTCAAACATTTCAACTATGATCTATGGGAAACTTTTAATGTCCGAGAACAATGTGAGTGTTCTTAGAACACTTTGAACTTGCCAGCGAACAATACGGACACCTTTTTCAGGACACCCCCTACGAACATTTCAGAACAACGCGATAGTTCTTAGAACACTTTCAACTTAACAACAAACAATATGGACAGCGTCCTAAGGACACCCCCTACAAACATTCCAGGACACCGGGAGTGTTCTCAAAAACGTCTTCAGAACACCCCCATTTTGTTTATTTGCGAACATTTCAGGACACCGCGGGTGTTCTTAGAACACATTCAACTTGACAGAGAACAATACGGACAGCGTCCTCAGGACACCCCCTACGAACACTCCCCGGACACCGCGAGTGTTCTTAGAAGCGTCTTCAGAACACCACCATCTTGTTTATTTACGAACATTTCAGGACACCGCCAGTGTTCTTAGGACATTCAACTTGACAGAGAACAATACAGACAGCGTCCTCAGGACACCCCCTACGAACATTCCAGGACACCGGGAGTGTTCTTAGAAGCTTCTTCAGAACACCACCATCTTGTTTATTTGCGAACATTTCAGGACACCGCAAGTGTTCTTAGGACACATTCAACTTGACAGAGAACAATACGGACAGCGTCCTCAGGACACCCCCTACAAACACTCCCCGGACACCGCGAGTGTTCTTAGAAGCGTCTTCAGAACACCACCATCTTGTTTATTTACGAACATTTCAGGACACCGCGAGTGTTCTTAGGACATTCAACTTGACAGAGAACAATACAGACAGCGTCCTCAGGACACCCCCTACGAACATTCCAGGACACCGGGAGTGTTCTTAGAAGCTTCTTCAGAACACCACCATCTTGTTTATTTGCGAACATTTCAGGACACCGCGAGTGTTCTTAGGACACATTCAACTTGACAGAGAACAATACGGACCGCGTCCTCAGGACACCCCCTAGGAACACTCCCCGGACACCGCGAGTGTTCTTAGAAGCGTCTTCAGAACACCCCCATTTTGTTTATTTGCGAACATTTCAGGACACCGCGGGTGTTCTTAGAACACATTCAACTTGACAGAGAACAATACGGACAGCGTCCTCAGGACACCCCCTACGAACATTCCAGGACACCGGGAGTGTTCTTAGAAGCTTCTTCAGAACACCACCATCTTGTTTATTTGCGAACATTTCAGGACACCGTGAGTGTTCTTGGGACACATTCAACTTGACAGAGAACAATACGGACAGCGTCCTAAGGACACCCCCTACAAACACTCCCCGGACACCGCGAGTGTTCTTAGAAGCGTCTTCAGAACACCCCCATTTTGTTTATTTGCGAACATTTCAGGACACCGCGAGTGTTCTTAGGACACATTCAACTTGACAGAGAACAATACGGACAGTGTCCTCAGGACACCCCCTACGAACACTCCCCGGACACCGCGAGTGTTCTTAGAAGCGTCTTCAGAACACCCCCATTTTGTTTATTTGCGAACATTTCAGGACACCGCAGGTGTTCTTAGAACACATTCAACTTGACAGAGAACAATACGGACAGCGTCCTCAGGACACCCCCTACGAACATTTCAGGACACCGGGAGTGTTCTCAAAAAGGTCTTCAGAACACCCCCATTTTGTTTATTTGCGAACATTTCAGGACACCGCGGGTGTTCTTAGAACACATTCAAATTGACAGAGAACAGTACGGACAGCGTCCTCAGGACACCCCCTACGAACACTCCCCGGACACCGCGAGTGTTCTTAGAACAGTTTCACTTTGCTTGCGAACAAAACGGACACATATTGAGTACTTAGAACACCCCCCAGTCAGTTTATTTAGAACATTTTAGAACACCCGTGATGTCCGCAAACAAATCGAACACAAAAAGAACGTCTAACACATAAAAAACACAACTTTCATCCTATCTCATACACTCCCACCCTCCCCAAACACTCCTACACACCAACACACTGTATTAAATACAGTAGTTTCACAGCGCTGTCCGCGGAGGTCCGCGAATCCAAGATGGCGGACGCTACTGAAAAATCTGACGCGCTTCACGCTCCACGCCGTCCAATCAGCGAACACGTTGCATGTCCGCGAACATCACGCAAGACGATTGGCCAATCAGGACACTGTCCGTGGAGCGAACAGTGAAGTGTGTCCGCGAATCGAACACAGATATCACAAATTATTTTTGACCTACTTTTTGGTCATTTTAAAAAAACTACTGGACGGATTTTTACCAAATTTGCAAAAGCACACTTTCGGGACCAAGCTGCTGCTCCTGGTCCAAATTTGGTGGAAATCCGTCCAACGGTTTGGGCTGTAGGCGCGAGCAAAATTATTTGCCCATTCAGTCTATGGGAAAAAAAAAGTTTTGGGACCCCCTATAACTTTGCCCCCCCTGGACGAATCCTCACCAAACTTTGCAAAAAAATTCAGAGTGACCCAAATACTTTGCAAAGTTTGGTGAGGATCCGTCCAGGGAGAGCGAAGTTATAAGCCACCCAAAAAGTGCTCTTCCTATGCAAACAGCAACTTAACCATAACTACATGGCCACTACCGCTTATATATATATAAGCCCTCACACTTTTTAATGAAAAGTTAAAGCCAACCAAGAAAGACAAATTTGCTGCAACAATGCCTAAAAATGATAGTGAGTTCGGATTACTTAAAGAATTAGAAAAGCTGCAACGGAAAGAAGTGAGCAAGTGGTGGGAAGAACATTCACTAAAGAACTACATAGAAGTGGGTAGAATACCCCACGGTTTGAGAATTCTCACCATCCCATCATTTGAAGAACAAAATCCACTCCTGCTACAAGAATGGAGCGATGGCACCAATGGCTGCTCAAAAACTTTCTTATTGCTACTAATCAAATATGCAGGAAGTGACCGCATCACACTATTAGAAAAAATAACTGAAGTAGTAGGGAAAGTGAAATGTATACAGAAACGGATGAGGGGAGAAAACTAAAGAGTACTATGGAGAAGAGTCTAACAGAATTTGAGGAAGAAATCCAACAAAGAAAACAAAGAAAGTTTCTACGGGACAAGGACGACTATGAAACAGGGAGGGTATATACTTTTGCAAAAAGGTTTGACCAATTGAGACAAGCATCCCTAAAAAAGCCACCACTAGCCACTGAAGAAAGCTCAGAAAGCATCAGTGAAATTTCATCACTATCTGAATCAGATCTGATGGGGAGTGACTCAGAGGAACCACAGATACGTCTACATTTTTTAGACGAAATGCGCCTGCTGCGCCACGATGGAAAAAAGAACAAAAAACAAAGAGGTGGAAACGCAAATTGGGGCAAGGGAAGAGGCAGCCAAAACAAATGAGTAGGGGACAAAGGAACAGGAGGGTCCCTGAACAATATCCCGGCCAGATCTCTGCGCTCTGGCAAATGAATGGCGATGCCAAACCCAATGAGGGTATGTTTAAAATAATTAATTTGTCAAACCATACTCTCACTGACACCCAACATAAAGTACTGTCTCAATTTTTGCCCAAATGCAAAGAATGATTATGTAGAAACTAGAATTGATTTAGATCATTTCATCCGCAAAGTACGTCTCAAGAAATTTTTTGCAACAAATAGCTTGTACCAATGCAAAAGGGAGGTACAAACAGGAAGAACGGAAATTGAAATCAGAGAACTGGACATTCTGGCAGATCTGATGGAACTCGAAAGTGGCACAGACATGGAAGCAGTAACAGGGCCCATTGATCTTACAGATGTAGGCATCAACACAGACTCGAGGGCCAAAAGCAGTCTAAAACTGAAATCAAGATTCAACCCGACTTCAAATGTTAGCAGCAACATCGATGTGTTTCAGAGCCTAGTAATTGAGGACCTAAAAAAGTTACGCAGAAGAACAAAGAATTCAACATTCAAAGACAACTTAACTCTGAATGAGAGACAAGCCCTGCAAGAACTTCAGGAGCTGAAAAATTGCATAATCAAACCCTCTGATAAGGGGCGTAACATTGTCTTACTCAACAGAGATGAATATATTAAAGAGGCATATAAACAACTGAATGACACAAGCTGCTACACTAAATTGAAGTCCAATCCCATGGCAGAGTTGGAACAGACAGTGAAAGTATTCCTGGATAAATGGGAAGAAAGAGGCATAATATATGAAGACACAGCAAGATTTCTGTGGATCAGTCATGCTATAACACCTACTATATACTTTCTACCAAAAGTTCACAAAAACCTGAAAAAACCACCAGGAAGACCTATAGTTTGTCTCATAGGGTCTGCTTTGGAAAATGTGTCCAAATATACAGATGAAGTTCTGTTTCCGTTTGTTTCTGCCCTCCCGTCATACATTAAAGACACCACAGATTTTTTGTGCAAAATTGAAGACATCCCTTGGGAAGCAGAATATCTAATGGCAACGATAGATGTGGTTTCTTTATACACATCCATCGGACACGAGGATGGCAAAAAAGTGTGCCTACACTATTTGAATACGAAATCATTGAACTATTTAGAACTTACTCAAATGGTGATGGAAATGATCAATCTCTGTTTAACGAACAATGTCTTCCTGTTCAACGATGAATTCTTTAGACAGGTTCAAGGAACCGCAATGGGTACAACATTTGCACCCCCATATGCCAACCTTATGATGGGAGGAACAAGAAGTCTGGGGAGAGACGAATAACGAATTTACACAAAATTTTGTCTTATGGCTGAGATACATTGATGATTTGTTCATAATCTGGAAGGGTACTGCAAAGGGTTGGTTGGACTTTGTTGAGAAACTGAACCAAAACTCCAAAAACCTAAGATTCACTGAAACCCATAGCAGGACGTTTATCACCTTTCTAGATGTCAATGTAAGAATAGTGAACAACAAAATCACGTGTGAACTACACTGGAAAAAGGTGGGTTCAAATACCCCACTACATGCACAGAGTGGACAACCTAAGAGCTTGATTTGGAGTGTCCCCTATGGGGAATTCGTAAGACTCAGACGGAACAGTATGACCTTAGAAGTATATGATAATCGAGTAAGATCACAGCTGCTGGTTTTCATCGTCAGATGTATCCAAAGCGAGTCATCGAAAGGGCTTTTCTGAAAGCTAGACAGCTAGAAAGACATACTTTATTAACAAGCTGTCATAGCAAAAAAGAAAAAACAGAAGAAGAAAAGAACAACACGAGAGTTATTCTCACCTTTGATAGAGAAGCCAAGTCCATTAGACACATTTTGCAAAAATATTGGAACATTCACTTAGCAGACCCAGACCTCGCTAAAAGCCTCAACAGTCACCCACGGATAAGTTTCAGGAGAAACAGATCTTTCAAAGACATCCTGATTTTATGTCCAAAGATGAGTCCAAGATACAAACCAATTGGCTGACTATGAAAAAGAAGGGGTTCCATAAGTGGACAAGGTGCAATATTTGCAGGTATGCAACAAATTGTGAAGCATTCATACATCCAGTGACAGGCCAAAAAAGTTGGATCACACAATGGATCACCTGTGAATCTGACCATGTGGTGTATGTGCTAACATGTCCCTGCCAGAAATGGTATATTGGCAGCACGAAGTGTAAACTAAAAATTTGCATCCAAAAACACATGCGTGCAATCCTACATAAAGATGCCAATTACCCCATGGGTAAACATTTCACTGATTGTCACCAATGTAATATTGCACATTTTGGTTTTTTTTGGAATACATAAAATAGAAATGGGCCCGAGGGGAGGAAACAAAGAGAAACTACTAAGACAAAAAGAAACTTGTTGTATCCTGGACTTCGAAAGTAAACAACCCGATGGACACAACATTGATGAAGAGTTGTACACCTTTCTGGGGTGCTAAATAAACTCCCACATTTCCCTGGCACATATTCTGGTGAGTGGCGTATAGGTACTAGAGTCACTGACTAATAGTAAAACCTCTCCTAAGTACACTGTTGACTCCCAAGCATCCGGACTGAATGGTTGTTAAGCGAAAACTGTGATGTTGGTGAATTGGAATAGCGCCAACCCAAACAATGTTTTAAAGTTTATAATTATGGTTATAAGGTTTTAAATGCTTTTTAGGTGATTGTTTCTTTTTGCACTGATGCCTATTATAAAACATGTAATAGGTATATGACTTGAAAGAGGAGGCGCAATAAGGTATTACAAAAGTATGCATTGCATTGGGCATCATGGAGATTAGCATGAGTGAAATGTTAGTACAATAATAATCAGAGCCTTCGGAAGATAGGTATGGCATAATGATCTATATGTTGTGCACTACGCACTTTACAAATATCCGATTATCGGAAGAAATGGTATTGAGTTGGAATTGTGAAACAAGGACATTCTGCTGCTAAAGCACAACGCACTTTAAAGATGGAATTGGGTTAACTATTGGGAATGCAGTCTTTTATGCTCGATTGCACTATGCACTTTATGGTCCATAAGGGATGCCCAGTATTTACTGGGCAACAGAGATACATTTAGATATGTGATAGAACCACTGTGGTATGAATAAGTTATAATGACTAAATATTAAATACTTCGTGGCACTTTGTATTTTATCAATTTAATAACATTGCTGCTAACGCACTAAGCACTTTACTTTGTGAAAAAAGATCGCCCAAACAGATGGTAGTTACATCATTAATCCCCATATGCAATATTTTGAACCCACAATATGCAAAATGCTCTATGGGCATCTGCCCAGTCACTATTCTCCGGCAAGACATATGACATATGCCTTAATCTCTATCAGTCCCAAAAGACAAACAACTTTCAGAGTACTAACGCATTTGTAAAAAATATGCCATGTGTATTTAGACAATGATTGTAAATATCTTACCTTGCACACTAAGAAAGGACACCCGCAGAAAGTTAAAATTGTTGGTTACCTTTTCAAAATACAAGGCCAATATGGCCGACATGTAAACTTTGTGATTGAAGTAACCTAAGAAAATTGATCTCTCTTTTTTGTTTACACCTAATTTATGTGGGCATGCCCTCTTTCATGTCTCCTCTTTTTAAATGTTTGTTTGAAAATGAGGCAAATTGTTGTGAACAAGTGGCGAGTTGGGCGCGGAACGCGTGAACGCCTCAGCAAACTGTTTGCTGCACTTGGGAGGACCCGTGTATTTTGGTCGTTTGGATTTTAAAGGATTTCCATGTTTTTTGTATCATACGATTTTCCCTGAAAGAAAATAAAGGAAGGCAATTTTGGAAAACAGAGTGTGGATCTGGCAGTATACCTTCTTTTTCCAATTGGGATTGATTCGTGCCTAACTAACACTGTGGAGAGTGCAGCTCAAACTTTCTGGCATGAGAATGACAGTACTTTGAACATATATATATCTATATCACATGGCCGGGCTAGTGGCCATGTAGTTATGGTTAAGTTGCTGTTTCCATAGGAAGAGCACTTTTTGGGCGGCTTATAACTCCGCTCCCCCTGGATGAATCCTCACCAAACTTTTCAAAAAAAGTATATGGGCCACTCTAAACTTTGGTGAGAATTCGTCCAGAGGGAGCGGAGTTATAGGAGGGGTCCCAAAACGTCTTTTTTTCCCATAGACTGAATGGGGGAAAAACTTTGCGCACGGCTACAGGTGAAACCGCTGGACGGATTTTGACGAAATCTGCGGCAGGTATAGGGGCTTGGTCCAGAAAGCGTGCTTTTGTAAATTTTGTCACCATACGTGCAGTACGTTTATTTATAATTATGAAAAAGTAGGTCTGAAATAATTAGTGATATCTATGTTCGCTCCGCAGTCACACTTCCCTGTTCGGTCGACGAACAAGAAACCGATTGGCTAAGGGGCTGCCCTCATGACCGCGTACACGCAACGTCTCTGCCCTTTGGCTGCTGCGAGACGTGTTCTGCGTCAGATGGTTTGGATGCGCCCGACATCTTGGATCCACGGAAAGCGGAGCAACAACCAGCGTACACATGCTTTTTTCATTAACCTATTTTGCTGTGTCACAGAGCATTGGGAAAGGTTCAGACAGTAAGAAATGAGTGATCTATGCATTTGTTCTTTGGCCGTCATGATGTAATTTCTATGGACAACTTGTACATACAGTAAATGTGGGGGGTAATAACGATAGCACTTCAGTCCATGTAGTGGGTAGAAAATTTGTAACACTTCAGTCCATGTAGTGGACAGGAAATTTGTAACTTGTGAAAGCACACGGATATAGGTAGGCAACATTGAAATTGACAACATGCTGTAAATGTAGTATTTCTCCCAATGGCTATTTTTATATTCATTAGAACGCCGCCATGGGTGGCACATGCTACGGTGGTAGTGCCCAGGGGCTACAGTCTTAACATATGGGTAATTAATGCACTGGTTCTGGGGGTCGGTTGTCATGATGTAATATGTATGGACGTCTTGTACGCGCAGTAGGTTTATTTATAATTATGAAAAAGTAGGTCTGAAATAATTAATGATATCTATGTTCACTCCGCGGTCACACTTCCCTGTTCAGTCGATGAACAAGAAACCGATTGGCTAAGGGGCTGCCGTCATGACCGCGTACACGCAACGTCTCTGCCCATTGGCTGCTGCGAGACGTGTTCTGCGTCAGATGGTTTGAATGCGCCCGACATCTTGGATCCGCGGAAAGCGGAGCAACAACCAGCGTACACATGCTTTTTTCATTAACCTATTTTGCTGTGTCACAGAGCATTGGGAAAGGTTCAGACAGTAAGAAATGGGTGATCTATGCACTTGTTCTTCGGCTGTCATGATGTAATTTCTATGGACACCTTGTACGTACAGTAAATGTGGGGGGTAATAACTATAGCACTTAAGTCCATGTAGTGGGTAGGAAATTTGTAACACTTCAGTCCATATAGTGGACAGGAAATGTGTAACTCGTGAAAGCACATGGGTATAGGTAGGCAACATTGAAATTGACTACATGCCGTGAACGTATTATTTCTCCCAATGGCTATTTTTATATTCATTAGCACGCCGCCATGGGTGGCACATGCTACGGTGGTAGTGGCCAGGGCCTACAGTCTTAACATATGGGTAATTAATGCTCTGGTTCTGGGGGTCGGTCGTCATCATGTAATATGTATGGACATCTTGTCCGCACAGTACTCTTATACCTACTTAATGATGTATGTTCTATGGCCTCCTTGTACGAACAGAAAAGGAGGGGTCCAATAAGGGCAGTATTTGAGCCTGTGCACTGCATGGGGGAGTTGTTACATTTGTAAGGGCACGTGTGGTGTTAGGGAACATTGAAATTGCCTACATGCTGTGAATACATTACTGTTTCCAATGGCTATTATTATATTCATTAGTACGCTCCCATGGTTGGCACATGCTACGGTGGTTCTGGCCAGGGCCTAGAGTCTTGGATGCATGGGCATCAGCTGAAGGCCAAAGGCCTTACTTCCAAGAATCTAGGCTCTGGCCACAACCACCGCTGCATGTGGCACCCATGCATACACCCCTTGTGTTGCATTTTCATTGGCAAGTTGTGAGGAGTGCAAGCAGTGTTTGCGCATCCTATGGTGGTTGTGGCCAGGGTCTAGAGTCTTGGATGCACCCATGCATACAAATAACATTGATGACATCACTGATGACAGCACATTTGAAAATAATATTCCTAAACAGTCCCTACCTACAAGGGGTTCTTTCTACTATGTTGATAGCCAGATGTGAGGGGTGATTGTGTAATGTTACACATGTAATAACTAGCTCACAAATCTAGACTTAAAACACACTTGTGCTGCAACAAACAGTACATATGACGACCCAACGCATATAGATGAGCGGCACATACAGGGAAACTGAAGTAAGTTAGACAGAACTAGTAGCATCCGACAGTTAATCTTCTTGTATACAAATTAATTGTGTGTTTGAGGCCTACTATTGCCAGATCAGGAGCATCAGGAGCTGACACCAGACCCTAAGGAAAGTACTTTAAACACACACGACAAGGGTATCTTTTTGCTATCAATGGCATCATTGACATGTGAGATGAAATCTTTCATGGTCTGGGTGTCAGTGTTAGCAGTGCACAGGGGTGGTGGCAGGGTTGGGGGCTTATTTGACCATAACTGTCAAATTTCAGGGGGTTTTCGGTTTTAATTTGAAGCATAAAGGGGAGGTGGAAAGTTTTTTTTTAGTGAAGTGTACAGGTTTTTGTTAGGGCATATATCATATATATATATAAATGAATAAATATATATATATATATATATATATATATATATATATATATATATATATATATATATATATATTCAGTAAAAAAAACTTTGTTAAAGGGACGTTATGGTTAAGTTGCGCGAAATTCACTAAAAAAATCTTTGTTAACGGGACGTTATGGTTCGAAGTAAAACCGAAAAACCCTTGAAATTCGCCAGTTATGGTAAGCTAAGCAACCATAACTCGTGCCACCACTGTGCACTGCTAAGACTAACATCACTGATGACATCACATGTCTGGCTACCCCTTTTTTCCTTTACTGACATATCTAGGCCACATGTTTTTCTTCAGTAACAGTCACAAATTAAACATTGAAAAGGTACTATATTTGTAGACTTATCCTTCAAGTATGTTCTTACAGTAATTCCCTTAGGGTCCAGTCAAATCACGTGATACATATGCATAGGGTAAGTAGCACCTTTGAAACTACTGCTGATTTTTTCCTTACTTCAATTTCCTTGTGTATACTCATATTTGTATGTGTTGTTGTCTCTTTGTGTTTTGTCTATAATAATGCAATTATGTAGTAAGTGGGTTTTACTACCTACTTATCACATGTTTCACAGTACGCAAAACTCTAATAAGAAAACAGTTATCATTTCACTATTCAACATGGCAAGCTTATGAATATTGCAACTCCATCATGTATGCTGCACACAATGCCTATGTTTCTACTTGAGTACCTTAGTATACTGGATAGAACTTCATAATAGAATGCTATTTATATCAACGCATTGCTTAATGCACTAATTAGCACTTGATATTTATTCCAATGATCCTTGACACTTTTTGGTCAACATTATGATAAGAATACCTTCTACAGAGTTTTCATGAAAAGTAAATGTACATGTGATGTCATCAGTGATGTCATCAATGACATTTGTGATGTCATCTTTGATGTCCTGGATGTTAGCCTTAGCAGTGCACAGTGGTGGCGCGAGTTATGGTGGCTTGGCTTACCATAACTGGCAAATTTTAATGGGCTTTCGGTTTTACTTCGAACCATAACGTCCGTTAACAAAGTTTTTTTAGTGATTTTTATAGGTTTTTAGTAGCACAACTTAACCATAACGTCCCTTTAACAAAGTTTTTTTTAACTGAATTTGATAGGTTTTTAATAGCGCAACTTAACTATAACGTCACTTTAACAAAGTTTTTTTACTGAAGTTCATAGGATTCTAGTAGTGGCACGTAACCATAATGTCAACTAACATCTGATTTCTTTGCACACCTTCCGGAGAATGCCACATGACCATATGTTGGCGCACAGCACAGTGACGTGTCCGAGAATCCGTACACACTTAACAATAAGATCTATGCCTCGTGGACAGTGTGGAACTACAGTTATTACTGATGTAGGAACTTGCAACTTCAACATTTCCCTTGCACAGCTCCAACACCTATTCGTACTCAGCCATTAACAATGTAGCACACAGTACATACTTTTAGCAAAAGTACTATTTATCTGAAAACAACATGACCTAAGGCCGCCCCTCCTCCCCAAGAAATATCACCACTGCTGTAATGAGGGAGCATGAGAAACACTGCCCCTACCTTACAAATAACACACGCACAACATTTTCCCCCATCCACCTACCCCTCCATATTACTGTTTGGTGCCTCTTTGCTCATTTCCGTCCACAACTTTCCTTCTTAGCTGTCCTTCCAAAAAAAAGCCATCCGTAAACAAATTAAATGTTCCTTTAAGAACCACCTTTCACAGTTTAAAAATATGAATTAAAAAAAATCGCATAGACTCCATCTACTTTATATTTCTCAGTAAAGTACATACACGCAATAAGATTTTCCAACATTTCCATTAGCAGTTTGTGTTATGCTAACAGGAATATTGTAGCGTTCGTCCTCCATTCCAGGGACTGGAACGGTGAATAAAGGGCCAGCAGGCCAAGGTATCAGCCCAATCGAAGCCAGAGTGCATAACACGATCTCTGGATCAATACCCCCCTTCGACCCGTAAAATGGGGGATGAATGCCATTAACAATCTACATTTCCAAAGCAGTAACCTGTGCTACTAAAAAGAGGATTTTGAAAACAAAATCCTTTCCAAGATGGTCACCATAGAAAGGGAAGGCAGTTGTGCCAAACTGGGCCCCTCTTCGCTTTCCATGGCAGCCTGCAAAAAGCAAAAAGGAAACCCTGTTAACATATTACAACAAGCACTTTTTTCTTCCCTTTCAAATGTATCCTAATGTCGAACAACTTTACCACAAAGCCAGTCCAAGGTGGACATGGGCACTGTAATCCTATCTTTTCTCCCTTGTGGTCATGGCCAGTAGCCAATTTGTGCGGATCATGACCTTATACCATGACCCCGACATTCTGCCCACTCCCCATGGCTACAGCCTACCCATCAGTCAGTAAACGTATACCGCTATGTTTTTTTAACTACATTACGTCACTTGTCTAATATGAAAACACTCCCACATCTCGTCCCATAACCAACCCTTATGATAGTCTACACCTTTTTTGGATGACGTTCCTCTCCAGCATAGCCAAATGCGCCCATAAGCACCTACGTGGTGTGACGCAGAACCTGAAAATGAACACACAGTGATGTACAACGTAGCATGTCACATTTTAAAATAATATACTGCTTTTTAAAAGAAAACATTAGCATTTTAGAATTTGTAAAGTACTTTTATTTCACAATAAACTGTCCGAGACCATCAGACTATTCCCATTTTCAATCAAATAGTAACTTTGTTTCTTCGGTCGTCATTGAAAAAGTTAATCGTGACGCACACGTTGTTCTTTTCCCATACACAAAGTATTTGTTTTCGATAAAGCAACCGCTTCGGTCGCACAGTGATTTCTAAGACGTCGGCATGAACTTCGGCCTACACCACCATAAAAGATGTTATGTTACTCCTAATGGCCACTGCAGCGTACTGACAAATGGGTCAAGCGCGATCGTCCCACAAAACAGTGATGGTTAGTCAGCCGGTCACGAGTACGTGCATCTGGCATGCAAAAAATCCATCACTTGGCATCTGGAATCCATTGCAATCACAGGACGTAGCTGTTTGGAAAACATAACAGAAAATACGTATCAATACCCAACTTTTAGCAAACAATTTCAAAAAAGATAAAAAGAACGTGGAAACTGATACACAAATCGATGTGGTCATACATGACATTTTAAAGAAATATTATCGTTGAACATGGGTGAATCTAGTGATAGCCTACAAACGTCAACAATCTACACTCTCCATAACTAAAAAAAAATGACAACTACACAGAAAGATAGTACTTCAGTTACATTGCCAAATTTAATGTTCTGGTAATAAAAAATTAAATCTGGTTCCGGTGTAGAGTCGTCAAAAGTAAACTTACACGATATTCACTGACTCCATTGTCTTCGTGAAACTCAGACAGCAATGTACTTGCACCAAAGAATCTTCTTGAACTGATATTACATGTGCCTTACAAACGTTTTGAATACATAACCTTATCAAATGGTATTTTTTGCAAACTTTCACTCCCTGCATTCTTACTGAATTTTCCCTTTCACTCAAGGTCAAAAAACAATTAACCCATATGGGTTCAGTCGGATGTGTGGCCCTACTGAGCTTGCAACCAAAAAAGCAAAGCAAGTGACCTTCACTCAGAATGCAAATACATTCTGACTTTGCAATAACATATCTCAATGCATTCATGAGAACTGGTACTCCCATACACTTGCAGACCCGCTGTTTCCATCAAATAGTGCAGGTGGCTGCCTCAGATTTCAAACTCTAGGACGCCAGTCTGACTGCAATATTATTTTAAATACATTGTAACACAGACACAGTAATTCTTCACCTGTACTTAACGGACACTATATTGAGCAGCAACTTCCAATTTACCATATGACTTTGGTGAGAAGAAAACACCACTTTTCGACTTCCTGCTGCCACATCGCATCCCAGCCTCATTAACCCTCACCTTCCAAGACAGTATTTCATAAGTTTAAGAAGTGCAATGTTGTGTTGTTTTATATGTGTTAGCGCCGATGTCCGCGTACACCAAAACACAAATGAAAGATGGCGGGTGCAGCGAAACAATCTGACGCACTTCACGCTGTTCAACATCCAATCAGTGAACGTGTCACATGTCCGCGGACATGACGCTACGGATTAGCCAATCGGTATCTTGTCCGGGGAGCGAACAGGGAAGTGTGACCGCGGTGCAGACATAGATATCACTAATTTTTTGAGACTTACTTTTTGGTCGTTTTAAAGAAAACTATGGACGGATTGGCACCAAATTTACAAAAGTATGCTTTCGGGACCAAGCATCTGCCGCAATTTTGGTGAAAATCCATCCAGCGGTTTGGGCTGTAGGCGTGCACAAAGTTTTTCCACCATTCAGTCTATGGGAAAAAAGACATTTGGGACCCCCATTATAACTCTCCCCCCCAGACCAAACATCACCAAACTTTGCAGAATAATTCACAGTGGCCCATATAGTTTCTTTGCAAAGTTTGGTGAGGATTCGTTCAGGGGGAGCGAAGTTATAAGCCACCCAAAAAGTGCTCTTCCTATGAAACAGCAACTTAACCATAACTACACAGCAACTACCGTAGCTGTGTAATGCCATTCTTTAAATGATATGATAGTTTATTTATAACACTCTTAATACCCAGAGCTTTTTTTACGTGCAGACACGGGGATCTAACCTGCGTGCTGCTCTGTGTTGTCTTGCTTCCAAGGTGAGCATGTTGCCCATGAGCTATCCTCCCAAGTACAAAGTGTTATTACACAGCCCATGGTAGTGGCTGTGTAGTTATGGTTAAGTTGCTAATCCCATAGGAAGAACACTTTTTGGGCAGCTTATAACTTCGCTCCCCCGGACGAATCTCACCAAACTTTGCAAAAAAAGTGTATGGGCCACTGTGAATTATTTTGCAAAGTTTGGTGATGTTTAGTCCAGGGGTGGGAGTTATAAGGGGGGTCTCAAATGTCTTTTTTCCCACAAACTTTGTGCACGCCTACAGCCCAAACCGCTGGATGGATTTTCACCAAATTTGCGGCAGGAGCTTGGTCCCGAAAGCATACTTTTGTGAATTTGGTGCCAATCCGTCCAGTAGTTTTCTTTAAAACGACCAAAAAGTAAGCCGAAAAACCCCTGAAATTCGGCAGTTATGGTAAGATAAGCAACCATAACTCGCGCCACCGTGCACTGCTAACACTAAGACCTGGGACATCAAAGATGACATCACAAATGTCATTGATGACATCACTGATGACTCTTTAGGAGCGATTCTTATAATGTTGACCGAAAAGTGTCAAGGATCATTTGAATAAATATCATGAGCTAATTAGTGCATTAAGAAATGCATAGATATAAATAGCATTCTATTATGAAGTTCTATCCAGTATACTCAGCAACTCATGCAGAAACTTAGGCAGTGTGTGAAATATACATGATGAAGGTGCCATATTCATAATCTTGCCATGTAGAATAGTGAAATGATAACTGCTTTCTTATTAGAGTTTTGCATACTGTGAAACATGTAATAAGTAGCTAATAAAACCCACTTAATACATAATTGCACTTAATACAGACAAAACACAAAGAGACAACAACACATACAAACATGAGTATATACAGGCACAGAGATGTAAGCAAAAAAGCAGAAGTAGTAGCAGAAAGAGTTCATAACCTAACTGATTATCTTTATGCAGAGAAATGATTGCTCTGTTTCAAAGCTGCTACTTACTGTATGTATGTGTATCAAATGATGCCAGTGAACGCTAAGGAAAGGAGTGTGAGTATAGTGTATACAAATATGAGCATATACAGGGAAGGTATAGTAATAAAAATAAAACCATGAGAAAGTGCTGATAACTCTAATGATTATCTTCATGCACAGAAAGGATTGCTCTCTTTCAAGCCTGTGTCTTCCGCTATATATATGTTTCATATGATATGACTTGACCCTAAGTCTACAAATATAGTACCTTTTCAATTTTTACTTCCTGACTGTTAATGAAGAAAACTATGTGGCTTAGATATGTCAGTAAAGGAAAAAAAAGGGAGAGCCAGCCATGTGATGTCATCAGTGATGTCATCAATGACATTTGTGATGTCATCTTTGATGTCCTGGGTGTTAGTGTTAGCAGTGCACGGTGGCGCGAGTTATGGTTGCTTATCTTACCGTAACTGCCGAATTTCAGGGGTTTTCCGGTTTTACTCTGAACCATAACGTCCCTTTAACAAAGTTTTTTTACTGAATTTGATAGGTTTTTAGTACCATAACATCCCTTTTAAAAAAGTTTTTTCATTGAATTTCATAGGTTTTTATTAGCGCAACTTAACCATAACGTCCCTTTAACAAAGTTTTTTTACTGAATTTCATAGGTTTTTAGTAGCGCAACTTAACCATAATGTCCCTTTAACAAAGTTTTTTTACTGAATTTCATAGGTTTTTAATAGCACAACTTAACCATAACGTCCCTTTAACAACGTTTTTTTACTGAATTTCATAGGTTTTTAATAGCGCAACTGAACCATAACGTCCCTTTAACAACTTTTTTTACTGAATTTCATAGTTTTTTAATAGCACAACTTAACAATAATAACTTTTACTTTATGTACATGTAATATGGAACATACTGAACCGTTTCTACTGAATTTGACTGTCCGCAGACATGTTCGAACAACAGTACCACCACCTAAAAACTCTGGGGGGGGTATGTGTAATTGTTATATCATAACATAGGAACATTGAACAAATTCACAAAGCAGCACACATACAAAGTATATGTAGTAATACTTAAGAAATGTAACCCATATATGTAACACACTAACAATTCATTTAAATACAATGGGCCTCATTCCGAGGTTTGCGGTAAATCACTGACTTTACCGGCATGGCGGAAATACCGTATCCGCGTTGGTAGCAGGGCGTAAATAGCACCATATTCCGACCTCGCGGGCACGAGCTTTCCGCCATGCCGGTAAACCCCCTAGCGCCATACCGGTAAAGGGCGTGTCAAACCCCTTACCGACAACAACCGAGACGTAACTAACACCATCGCCCTCCAACTAGTGCGTAAATAGCGGTGCCCGTAATTAACGATGACCGTAAATTACGGGCACTGTTAAATACCGCAAACGGAAATTACGTCATCGAACAGGAATGGGAAGCATCATGGCGGCCATCTTTAAAATCACAATCCATTGCAATCCTCCCCATACAGGACTCGTGGGCATATTGTGATAGGCAAATTAGACTCCTGAGACAAGCATCATGCCAAAAGCCTTAAAAAAGGGTGCTGCGCGCATCAGGAAGGAGAAATTCTCCCAGGATGAACTCCAGGTACTTGTCGATACTCTGCATGAACATGCAGAGACTGTTTTCAGCAGCGACATGCGCAGGCCCACCATCCTCAGGAAGAAGGAGATATGGGAGCTGGTCTCGCAGAGGGTGAGCGCTGTCGGTAACCCCCCCGCAGAACGACGCATTGCCGCAAACGCTGGGATGACCTCCGTCTGAGGGTGCGGGCCATCCTCTCAGCAAACCGCAATCTGGCCCTAGAGACAGGAGGAGGCCCAGGCTCACTCATAAAAATGATGCCCTGGGAGGAAACATGTGCAGAGATGATGGGCACAGAAGCCATCGAAGGCGTTGGCGATATGGATTGCGGTGATCCTTCATCAGCTGACGCAGGTGAGTGCCATGAGTGTAAACAATACATGCATCCCTAATGCAAGTCATCGCCAAGGGCAGGTCAAGCAGTCACATCATGTTTGGGCAAACCCCCCCCAATGATGCCGTAACAACTGGGACCCAGGATGATGTCAGGTGCAAGGCTGACACCCATATTGGGCATGCCACACAAAAAGCCGGTCGGTGTCAGTCACCACAGTACACCGCCAACATGAGTGGCCCTGCCGACAGTATGCTTTTACCATCCAAGCAAAGCTCACAGTCCCACTCAGCACCCAAATGTCACCAAAACGCTGCTATCCCAGCGTAATACCATTGTCTGGAAGTAATTCTGACACCCAGATCATTGCTCATGCTGTCTCTCTCTTGCCCCCCACAGGCACCGGTCATGAAAGTGAGGAGCAGGAAGGCCCCCGGGCAAGTACCTCCTGGGGCACAGGCAGGGGACAGCACACACCTGCAGCAAGGAAGAAGGCACATGCCACACCACCTGCCCCAGCAACCCCCATGGAGGGTACACAACCCACATCCGCGGCCCTGGACATGCCTGCAGTTCTGCGGGACACATGCCCCACGTTGCACCATGAGGAATCGAGTGCGTCAGGGGAGAATGCTGCCATGTGCATCCTCGATGTGCCAGGCAGCACATCACCAAACACCATCGACATCGTGGAGGAGCCCAATGGCTATGTACAGAGCCCAGAGACTCCCTCGTACAGCCAGGTTGCCCATAGTCACCCTGGGTCGAGTGACGGCCCAGGGCTCACAGGCAAAGCAGATACACCTGTCTGTCATGTGCCCACTTCCCCTGCAGGAAGTCCTGTAAGTTCTCCAGGCACGACAACACAGAGCCTGCCAACCACATCGCCCACATCGGCTGCAGAAACAGTGCGCTGCCAGCACCTCATGGGCATGATAGAGGAGTTCCTCCGGGACAACCGGGAATCAGGGTCGGTGCTACATAATGACCTTCAGGCCCTGGGCGAGGTCATCAGTACCAGCACAAACCGCATCTGTGAGATGCTTGGCAGGATTGCTGATGCCCTGGAGGCAGCACCCCCCAGACCACAGCCCCAGCAGGAGGAGCCACCCTCCCAGTGCTCCTCTACACAGACCAGCCCGGTCCGTAGGTCACTGCGCACGATGCGCCGGAATGGAAGGGATGCCCCAGGCTCTGGCAGTGCCCATTGACCGTGCAGCCACACACATGTGGACAATGCTGCACTGATGGGAACATTGTGGGGTTGTTGTGGGGGGGGGTTGAGGGTGTGTGTGGGAGTTGGAGGGGAGGGGGAGGGGGTCGAGGGTGTGTGTGGGAGTTGGGGGGGAGAGGGAGGGGGTGAGGGTGAAGGATCTGTTGTACACGTTTGGACATCATGATACAATACACAGTTTGGTCTATCCTACAATACAGAGTGGACATTCATTATTGTGCATGTGTCTTTTAATTTCTCACAGTGCATGTAGTACATGTATCCCCACACCCAGTGCCCAATGCCCTGTCATCCTCACCCCCTTAGCTGACTTGTGATTCAGAAATATTGCTCGATCAATGCTTGTCGCACGGTACGTCCCTCCCGTGCATCGGCACCATGTTGCTGTTCTGCAATTCCTTCCTCCACCTCCTCCTCCTCCTCCTCATCTGGTGGTAGCAGTCCCAGGTCAGGGGGCAGTGGCACGTTCCGACGGATGCACATGTTGTGCAGCATTACACATGCCATGGTTATCTTGGACACTTTCTCGTGGCTGTAGATGAGGGCCCCACCTGGCCGGCTGAGGCAACGGAATCGTGCCTTCAGAAGGCCGAAGGCCTGCTCTATGACCACCCGTGTACGGGTATGAGATCTATTATAGTCCTCCTCGTGCCTGTTTTGCGGGTTGCGGACCGGGGTCATGAGCCACGGTTTCAAAGGGTAGCCAGCATCACCTGCATGAGAGTGGAATGAAGGTAAGTGTTGGTACATTCATGGTGGAGAACTGTGCCAGTCTTACATTGCAGCGGGTGATGACTGGCCATGCACACATGTCCCTGGATACAATCAACCCATTACTGGTCCGGCCATGTGTGCTGGCCAATGGAATGATGGAGGGGGTAGCTTCTCCCTGATGGGTCATGGTGCGCACTCATGTCTTGTTGCATGTGCATCATTTATGCATGCAGCAGTGTTGGACTGCATTGATTGATGACTTGCATGAGACCTGCTGTAAGGGTGTGTTGGTAGTAGTTGGTAGCATAGCCTTCATTCAGCACTGATCCCTATCATGGTGATTGGCAGCTATCCTATGGAGGTGCCGAACCAGTCACATGCAGTAGGATCCCTGTCAGACTAACCTCTATGCACTCCCATGGATGACTGTCCTTTGTGTTGAGATGCAGGAGTCAGCGACATGGTGCTATTGCACTGCATGGTGCACGATGGCCTTACGGTGTGTTAGGTCCACCGATGTGTGGTGCATGTGTCGTGGTTTTAGGCCAGGGTAACTGTTTGTCAGGTACCATTAGGTGTTGGCTCGTATTCACTACTGTGTGGTTAGGTGGTAATGTGGCGTGCCACTTGTCATGGGGCACAGTGTTCTGTGTGGTGCACAACATACAATAGCGTTGTCATTCCCTCCCGGGTGGAGTATGCACCCCCCCCTTTCCCTCCCGGGTGGAGTATGCATCCCCCCCCCTTTCCCTCCCGGGTGGAGTATGCATCCCCCCCTTTCCCTCCCGGGTGGAGTATGCACCCCCCCCTTTCCCTCCTGCGTGGTGTATGCATCCCCCCCTTTCCCTCCCGGGTGGGGTATGCATCTCCCCCACCCCCTTTCGCAATGGGGTATGCTGACAACCCACTCAGAGACCCAATGCACTGCCATGGCCCATCATGGTTACTCACCATGGTTACGTTGTCCGGCATGTCGGCCCATGTAGCGTGGTAGTGTTGAGTTCCGCAGGACCAAGGAGTCATGAGTTGATCTGGGGTACCGAGCATTGCATTGTGTGATGGCTTTACTGGCATTGGACACCATCTGGCCGTTGATGGAGTGGTATTGCTTGCGGTTGCGATACGGCACTTCCATGGCATGGGGTACCACCAATTCTACGTGGGTGCAGTCGAGGGCACCTATGCAATTTGGCATGCCTGCAAGTGCATGTAAGGCAGCTTTGGTATCATATATCTCCTGTGGAGTCCGGGGGAGGCATATGTAGTCCCTTCTGTGCTTGAGGAGGGCATCCAGCACGTGGTTGAGTATCCGGGAAAATATTGGCTGTGAAATGCCATGCATGTGCCCCACTGTATGCTGGTAGGTGCCTGTGGCAAGGAAGTGGAGCACTGACACTACCTTTAGTAGAGGGGGGATGGCAGTGCTGATTTCTATGAGGCTCACTATGTCGGTATGTATCAGGGCCACTATGGTGGTTATGGTGTCCCAGTCAAGCCGGTACAGGGTGTGGATCCGCTCTGGTGTCAGGTTGAAGGGGGTGGCTCTGATGCGGGGAATTGGGGGCTGCCGGCGTGGTAATGGTGGCTGCACCGGTAGGGCATGCTGGCCCTGTCTCACCCTCCTTCTCCTCCTGTGTACCCTCTGTGGTGGTTGCTGTGGTTGCTGTTGTTGCTGTTGTCGTAGTTGCTGCCTTGCAAGCAGGGCCTCCAGCTCCAGGAATGCTGCTACAATTGGTATCATCTTGGTGTGGGTGGGGGTGTGGTGTGTGCTCCTTTTGTGCTGTGCCAGACTCTATTGCCTCCACCTGTGCTGATTGGGTGCACCTGTTCCTCTTCCAAACACTGATCAGGGTTGTTAACACCTTCCCCGCGATGCCGGTATTAACGCCATGGCGGTAAGGTACTTTGCGCCCTTGTGGAGGTCGTTATTTCCGTGTTCGCGATGATTGGAATCGGAGATGGTTTACGCATTCCCGTTATTTACGCGATGGTGTGTCGGGCGCGCGACACTGGTCCGCTATTTACGCAATCGTAGTTTACGGTGGCGTAAATAACGGTGTGGCGGGTCAGAATAGACCGTAACGGTAAAGGAAGTCGTTATTCCTTTACCGGCCTTGTTTTTCCCTTAACGCCGGACTCGGAATGACCCCCAATATGTTCTAAAATGGAATATACCAAAAGAAGATAAAGTGGCTCCCAACATACTTACCTCACAGACACTCCACAACTAAGAGCAAGACCAGACGTACAGACTACTCATCACATACTTTCCTGAAATAGTAAGTGCACTTCATTTTACTCATATATTTATAAACTTTCTGTATTATATAAAAAAAATATATTACTTTGTTGTTTTCTCACAGAAATGTGTACTACTCTGGAGTGGCTAGAGAAACATTTCCCTCAAGACGAAATGTCAGAAGCTAGTGCACCTAATGGTACACACTTTACTATATAAACCAATTAATAAATATTATTTTGTATACATTTAACATATACATTTTTTTTTTACAGACCATACAAAAATTGCCACTACCACAGAAAAAGAAGCGGTGGATAACACTCTGGAACACATTAACCAAAAAATGGACCAACTTGTGTCAAATTTTAACGATTTAAAGAACTTTGTGGAAGATCACCTAAAACTACCAACAACATACCATTGTCCCACCTGTACTTGTCCCCCCTCACCATATCCCACTCATTTAACCCCAAACCCTCTCCATGGACCAAAACATTTTGATGACATTTCCGTCCCTTCTTCAACTGATCCCAATTATGTTGAAATCCCTGATTCTCCTGTTTTTGTTTTCCGTTTCTGCCCCACCTTCTCAGTCAAAAATTGTTTATATATTTCAAATAAAGTTACTTTTTTATATTGTGTTGTAATTACTTTCAGTTCTTTGTGTTAAAACCAATTTAGGTGTCCACGGACAGTGCGGTTGTTCAGAAATGTTCGTAAATAAACGAAAATGTAAGTGTCCTGAGGACACTATATCTGTCGGTAATGTTCTCATGCAAGTTGAAACTGTTCTAAGAACACTCGTACTGTCCTGAAATGTTCGTAAATAAACGAAAATGGAGGTCTCCTTAAGAACACTATGCCTGTTTGTAGTGTTCGCTAGCAAGTTGAAAATGTGCTTAGAACACTCCTGGTGTCCTGTATTGTTCGTAAATAAACGAAAATGGAGGTGTGCTGGGGACGCTATGTCTGTCTGTATTGTTCGCAAGTAAGTTAAACTGTGCTAAGAACAAACGGCTGTCCGTAATTGTTCGTTTTACGTGTGACACACTTTTAATTAGTTCAGGACCCGAACACTGTCCGTAGAACATCCACACGCATGCGCAAAACAATGTCCGTACATTGGGTGTCCTGCAGACGGCCACTTCCTTAGCGAACATGCTCAGGAAGCAATCATGTGACCGCGCCCACGCTGATAACTTGTTCTGAATGCGGACACTGTTCGTGTCCCCGAACAGTTTAAAAGTACATTTCCAAGTAATCCACAATATTTCTCATTGAAAACTCACCATACTACAAATCCCACATACTAATCCTAAGTGTCCACATAGTTTTTGTGACTTTTTGAACCTTTTTTGGTGTTCGAACTGTCTTGCGGACGGCACGCTTGTCCGCAAACCGCGTACAAGCACCCCTATAAAAGACCACGCCCTAGAGCTCATTCTCATTGTGTTTCTGGCTATTCCACAGAGCACACTGCATTTTGCTGCATACTTTGCAGATTTTGAGATTTCCATCTCCAAGACGATGACATCCATGGCTCCACTATTGCCACCGGGTGCTACATCTGCCTCAGCACCACCCCCACCCCCTCCACCACCACCATCTCCCCAAGGGCCTGAAGAGGGGAACAGGAGTGAGGATACAGAGGAGGAAGTAGAGGATGACGAGAATGAGGTAGAGTAAATCCCTACTACCCGCCCTCGGCGTGATTCTTGGGTGTGGCGGTTGTTTACCGTTCATGGGAATGTTCCTAAGGCTCGTGCGAACTGTGTCACATGCAATGAGTGCAAAATGGTACTCAGTCGCGGGAGGCATGGTGCGTCCAGCTTTGGGACCACGACCATGAAGCGACACCTGAACTCATTCCACACTGGGGCCATTCGCCAGGTTGTAGCTTGCGAAGAGCGTAGTAGGTTGATTGCCTCTACTTCATCCTCCGTTTCTGATCCTGTCACCACAAGGAACACCTCTGTGGGACAGCGTCTTCCTCAAGCTGCCTCACAGGCCATACAGAATTCTGATGACCCTTACCTTTTGAGGGTCACAGTTGTATGTATGTACTGTGACACAGTACTCTACAGGGGGGAGTGACTTCGGAGTGCTTTTGAGACTATCGTCTCAGAGCACGAGAAGACTTGCTCACTACCCAAATAAAACCCACTCTACATCTTCCTCTCTCAGCTCGCCCTTTCTTATCCCTGTGATTGGTGTCCCCCCGTTTAGCCTCCTTTCCCCTCCTCTCCTAGTGTGTCGTGTATAAAAAACCAAAAAAAATACAAAATAACAAAAATCAAAAAAAAAATAAGGCTCTTTTCAGAGCCGCCTTTCACAGTTAAAAAATAGAAGTGAAGATAAATAAAGCAGGGCCCTTTGTATATCTTAAAAGTCTGCGGACAGTCTGCAAACATAAAAAAAATTGGGGTGCTACCCTATTGTAACCATTGCATTTTTCTCTGAGAGCAAGTGGTGGCTCTGAAAAGAGCCTTTGGGAGGTGTTTGTATGTCAAAAATTATAAATACTTAACACCTACTTCAAAATGGATGCTGTATTTCTAAAAAAGGTCGCAATGCATTTTGTACATTTCTCAGAAAAATCTGATTGCCAGCATAAGTAAGATGGACTCCATCTCTGCGAAAAATGTATGTACTACGAAACATAATATTTTCAATGTGAAAAGAGGACATGCCAAAATCTCTTAGGAAGGCACAAACAGCCTTATTGACATTACGCCTTGCTTTCTCCATTTGTGGACCACATGAGAACAACATTTGTCTCTGCGCAATCCGTAAAAAAATTACTTTGGAGTTTGGAAACATGTCCATGATCTTCTGAAGTCCTTCTTTCATTGCAAATTGCAAAGAAATTCCAGACACATGTCCTAAACTGTTCCCTCCACAATGAATTACAATTATGTCTGGATGTCCAACCACTTCATTCCACGCACTCCATGCCAGTGCACTTCCACATGTGGGAATCCAAGATCTATAGATACTCCAAAGCTTTCTGCATGCACCTTCAACCAATGTATCCACGAGTCTCCCAAAATCCACACAATCTGTTTTTTGAAACACTCAGCCATATCTGTTCTTCTCTCAGCAAAAAGAATATCGGAGAAAACCTCTCCTATCACAACACACTCACTAAACTTTACTGACCAATCCCTTGCTACATTCCATCTCATTTGCATGCTTCCGCACCCCAAATACCCCAGATGTAATACGCGGTGTCCTAGAACTACCGCCATGTCCGCGAACATATCGTAACATGGACAGCCCTTCTACCATTTCCACTTCACTCTCTGTACCATTCCCTCATTGGATGTAGCTAAGAATTCACATGACCATCCACAAATCAAATCCAAGACCTCTACATGTAACTGCATCATGATAGATCAGCACTGCAAATGTACGGTGAATCTCTCGGAGTACAAGTCTCATACCATTGACAAGCACGATCTACGAGAAATACTATACAAGTCTCCAAGATTCTACTTGCAGCTTCATCCATATCCATATGCATGAACACAAACTACAGTTATGCATATTTTCTATACAGTACATGAACACATTTTCTAACCGACTTTTACCTTGTATAATTTGTAAAATGAATCTACGATTGTTTTTTCATTGTCCTAAAATGAACTGTGACTTACAAACCTTTATACCATTTAATTTCTTCATACACACACACACACGCAAATAATGTTAAACCAACATTTTTGTAATAAAATATATAGACTACATATAATCAAACAAAAGTACATGCACACTCTATGATCAAATCTCAAACAATAATATTTGTACAAACACATAATTGGTTTTAATTATTTCAATTTATATAATTACTTACATTTATATAGGACAAGCAGGCTATGACATTGACTCACTATTACGTGGAAAAGCCGGCTATGACATTGTCTCACTATTACGTGGAACAGCTTAGTTACAGGAATAGTGGTATACAGTGGTACATTATGAATTTCACAAGCCGTAGTAAAGATATTTTCTTTCCTACAGTTAGTCATAAAATAGTTTTAATGGTTTTGAGGAAGGCGCTGAGCATTTCAATTTAAAAAATCTATGTCTAAATTAAACACAGTGCTATATACAAACCAAATTACTAATTTCTTTCTTTTACAATTGCAGTGAAGACCATTCTCCAGAAAAGAAGCAGCGCATTTGAAGTACAAAAAACAACTAAGAAGTAAACTGCTCATTTTAATTATTACTCATACACACTGTATGGTTAATTCATGCAATTTCTGTGCCTAAAAATAGAGATTCTGCACCATTCTGACCAAAAATCCCCCCGTTTTAAAGAGTGATTTACTAGCAGAATGGCCCACAACTTCCTATTTTTCGACACACAAATTACCCAACTCAGCCGCTAGAATTTAGATGTTGTAGAACAAACAACTGTTTTAATTGTATAGCTTTAGATATACTATTTATACTTCTCCAAACCACTGGCTTACTTTTTTCTGTCATCTGAACCCCAGTTTAGTAACACATTAATTCAAGAATACCCATCCCTAGTAGTTGTACTTCCCTAAGCACAATCACACACCATTACATACATCTTTATCATCTTACTCAAACACTCATGCACACAACACACATGCATTCCAGAACACCCCAACCCATACCTTCTGTATTTTTTTCAACAGACCCTAAAGAATGCCTACCAAAAACCAACTCCGTAGAAAGGAACGCAGAAGTAGAGCAAATGAAAAGAAAACTCTCCAACATAAACATCCATCTATAGCAGAATTTGTAAAAAAAAGTTGAAACACAACAGCTAATACAGTCATGTAGTGAAACAGAAGAAGTTTCTAGTACAAAAACTTTGCCTCCTCTATCAAATAGTAAAACAAACCAAAAAACAAATTAACAGAAAATCAACTATCAATACAAATAAAACTTATTCTATAAATCGTGATGTAGTACAAAGTAAGCATACCAAGAAAAGTATTTTAGCCAAAATGTTCCGTCACAAAGTCCTTCAAAATCTTATGAAAACAGGAGAGAAACCAGGTTCAACACTTCAAACCTATCGTAGAAAAGTTATCCTAGAAGTGTTGATAGACAGTGCAATTCTTCTCAAAAGAAAGTTATTTATTTTAGTGTTAAACAGAATAAAACACTACCATAACTAAAAACTAAATTACAAAAAAGACTTCTCAATAAACGAAATGTCAACAGAAATAACTTCTTAAATATCTGTGGAGGTGAATGGAGTCACACTACAAGCACAGAACCATACTTTGATGAAGAAGCGGACAAACAAAAGCAAACAAATACAATTGCCATACATAGCAGTGGTCGAGGTTATGAAAAAGTTAATAATACCATAATGGAACAAGAAGTACTCCTTACAAAAATATGCCCTGAAAACCTAGATTTACCCATCCATTCAACTGAATCAGAACATCTAGTGTACAAATGGCCATGCACGTCAATGTGTAACATTCCCAAAAAAATGTTCAAGTCTTTACGCCAATTCCTCAATCAATATGTGAAAAGCAAAGACAAAATCAAAATTAAACTACTGCAAAATATGGATGCTTGTCCAGTACGCAAGTACACAGGACTACAAGGACATTCATTGGCCTGCATTACAGGACCTACTTGCAAAACAACCTTCCATGATATCAAAAGGATATCAACACATCATGCAAGTATAAGAAATCTAGTTTATAAACTGTACTATGCTAAAAGTCCGGCTTTAGCACTAGCCAATTTAAATAACATTCTTCTACATGGTACAGCAAAAGACCTACTAAAAGAAATCGACTATATCCAGACAAAATATTTTGGAAGTGAAACCCACTTACAAGATGAATTAGCTGTAAACCAACTTCTTAACAATTCTGCACATGGCAACCTTTCACTACACACATACAAAAAAGAAATACTGACAATTTGTAAGTACTTCAGCTGAAGTATCAAACCATGTGTGTGTATGTTGCTGCAGAACTTTTTATAAAAGTAAAACAAAAACTGTAGACCTATCATACAAAATAGAAGACAATGAAGAATCTAAATGGTTTGAATTAGCTCTCTACCTTATAGCAGAAAACAAATACGAAATAACTGACCCCATAATACTTTGCAGTTACTGCACTACAAAACTTGACAACAACCAAACTCCTTTGCGTGCTATCACAAATAACTTGGAATTATGTCCACTACCAAAACCCCTTCAACAACTTAATTTATATGAGAGCATCATAATTCAAACAGTGCACCCATTTCAAGCAATAATACGCCTTCAGCCAAAAACTGCAAAATTACCTCCCTCTGAATTAGTGAAAGGTATTCGTGGAAAAGTAGTTTATTTACCATTAGATCTAAAAGAAAATGTGCACACTCTAGGAGTGCAACGTCCAATGCAACAATCATTAATTTTCTTGGTAAATGGAGTACCTACAAAAGAAAATTGGCAAAAACTGGTAGATTTACATAAAGTTAGAGAAGCCCTGCAATATCTTAAAGAGAATAATGAATATTACAAAGAAATTAATATTGAAGAAAACTTGAAAGATACAACTGAAATCATTCAAGAGACACAAGAAGCTGGTCAATTTGAGCTCCTAGATCCTGCTACAATAGCAAACACTTTAGACCATTATACAATTCATCCATTGCACTCTAATGACACCATAGAAGATGCACTGGAAACATACCAAATGCATCAAACAAAAGGATCACCAATCAGCATATGGGAAAAAAGTATAGAAGCACGTGCTTTTCCTCTACTCTTTCCGACTGGCAAAGGAGGAAGATACGATGATAGACCTATTCAAATATCAGCATCAGAATATCGCTCATTACAAATGTATTCTGAAGATCCCAGATTTCGACAAAATGTGGAATACATATTCCATACATATTCCACCTACTCTTTGAAAGTGAACTAGCAACTTTATGTTACGGAGTTGCACACATATTAAAATCTGGATCACACTTTCAAAATATGACAGCTACACAATTATTACAAAAAGTTAAACAAAAAGATGAGGTTTTACAAGCAAATCTTACAAATCTATTAGCAAATATGCGTGGTACTAAAGAGTACTGGTTTCAACGTCATGGAGATGTACGCTGTATGATCAGAAACCTTGGCCCACCCACTTGGTTTGTTACATTAAATTGTGCAGAATATGCATGGGAAGATTTACATGCTTTCCTACGCATATCAAACGAAAACAAAACATAGATATACTAACACCTGGAGAACTTTGTTCTCAGGATCCTGTTAATGTTTAAAGATATTTTCACCATCGCTTCATTGCTATGCTACATTTTATTTGTAATAAAACTGTTCCTCCCCTTGGAGAAGTGCAACACTTCTTTTGGAGAAAAGAATACCAAGCCACAGGAGCACCACATGTCCACATGCTTTTATGGATTAAAGATGCTCCTAAATTTGGTCAAGACAGTGATGCCACTGTTTTACAGTTTATTGAAAAATATGTCAATTGTGAAATTCCATCAGAATCCACAAATAGTGATCTTCATGCAAACATTTTACAATTCCAAAGACACAAATGTGGCAAATATTGTCATCGCAAATACAAAAACAAAGGGAAATACTACACCAAATGCCGATTTGGTTTCCCTAGACCAGTTACAAATACAGGTCAAGTGAACAACCTCATGTCTTCAGGTAGACATAGTGTTAAAGGTAAGTCACCTAAAAATACATATTGCATAAAAAGAAAAGAAGAAGAAAAATATATCAATGATTACAATGCAATCATTGCCCACTTATGGAATGCAAACATTGCAGACAATTCTACTGCAGTTGCACGATATGTCAAAGCATACTTAACCAAATCAGAAAAGACAGAGCTCCAAGACCTCTGCAATGATCTATCATCAGATAAAAAAGTGTCTCAGAAATGATACAGCTTGGGCATAAAAATGCTGTCCCATAGAGAATGTGGATCATACCAAGATATAGAAACAATAGCCAAACATGATCTCAACAGCCAAGACATTTTAAAAAACAATTTATTGGACACATACTACCCAAACAGGAGTACCACTTTGGAAACCATGTGTCTATACCACATAGCCCAAAACTACACATACAAAACTAATATAAAGCCTGATGAACAAAACCTTAAATACAAAGTGGCAAACTGTGAAGGCAGCTTAGTAAAACTCACCAAACCAAATTTAATTAATCATATCAAATTGTCATTAAAGACTCCTCAACATAAAGAAGTATATTACATGTCCCTGCTACAACTCTTTAAACCATGGAGAAAAGAAGAAGAAATACTAGATAACTATGACTCATATGAAGACGCTTTCAAAGCAAATGAAAGCAGTATAACTGATGTAAACTTTGAACGGTACAAAACAATGTTGCACAATGAACAGCAACACGAAGAAGAACTCCAGGCCCAACTAGATAAGGACACTCCTGACACTAGTCAACCTTCTGTCACAGGAAGCCAAGAACCACTGGGAGACCCACTAATAACAATGAAGCAGAATTAGCTATGATAGACGTAGAAAACACCATGTGTCAGTATGAAGATAAAGAAGACTTAACTATACTACAATCAAAGCTAAACAAAGAGCAACGTAGCATTTTTCAAGAAGTAACAAAAGAAATTGCACATGGTGTACAACAAGAAAACAAAGAATGCACCTGTCAAAATTACAAACCTATACTATTGTATGTCAGTGGTGAAGCTGGTTATGGCAAAACATTCCTAATCAACATCATCAGTAAGTTCTTTCAACAATTGACAAACAACAAACTGTCAGCTGTTGTCACTGCCCTCACAGGTTTAGCAGCCTACAACATAGGTGGTGTCACTTTACACCGATTACTACTCCTGCCAGTAGAACACCAAAACAAATTAGATTATTACAAACTTTCTGCAGAAGCTGCAATGGAACTACGCAGAGTATTGAAACAAATGAAAATGCTACTAATAGATGAAGTGAGCATGGTGTCCAACCTAATGTTGGCTTTGATTCACCTCAGATTACAAGAAGTACTCAAAACAAACTATGCAGAGCTCTTTGCAGGAAAACACGTTATTGTTTTCGGAGATCTTCTTCAACTGACACCAGTAAAAGGTGAGCCTATTTTTAAAACATTAGGACACAAACTCTGCCATAAAACTGTTGGTAGCATAGGAAATGTCAACCTTTGGCAACATTTCCAATACAGAGAATTAACAGAAAACATGCGCCAATCTGCAGATCTCACTTATGCCAAAATCTTAAAAAGTATGAGAGTTGGTATACTTTCTAAAGAAGCAGAAGCAATATTGAAAACCCGGCACATTCATGCACTTTATGGTGATAATGCATGTGCTTCAGATGTTAGGGAACAATTAGCCCACAAAAATGTCAATTGTATGGCCTTAATGCCAACTCTTGCAAGCTGTTTCAAATTCAATTAAATAATGTTAAGTAAAGAAATGCAACCAATAATGAAAATTAGCGCGACAGACAAACTAGATGTACATGGAATGACACTACCCATGTGTGACCAAGCCACAACAAGACTAAATAGTTTTGAAAAATCAATCACAAACACAGCAGGCTTGGAAAAGATATTAAAATTATCCTTAAATTGCAGAGTAATGCTGAAACGTAACCTTGACGTGGACCAAGGACTAGTTAATGGAGCACTGGGTACAGTTGTTGGCTTTCAAACATACCCACGTGACAACAAAATTCAGTTTGTCAATATTTTCTTTGACAAACTTTCAGAAGTAAAAAGAATAGTACGCTCAACAGCTCGATTCCTTCTCTTCAAAGACATGTATGTACGCAGAGAACAATTTTCTCTAACTCATGCACACACAGTCACCATTCATAAATCACAAGGTCTTACCCTAGACAAAGCAATGATAGACATTGGCAACACAGTCTTTAAAGAAGACATGAGCTACGTAGCACTATCATGCTTACGTACACTTGACGGTCTATTTCTAATCAACTTTGATGCAAGTAAAATAAACGCTAATATTCCTTGCATTTTAGAATACAATAGACTTTGTTCACTATACACTCCGCATCTAAACACATATTCTGTTCTACAAAAAGTAAAACATTATAAAAGAAAAATAAATCAAACAGAAAAGCAACAGGATGTCACTGCAAATCCTCCAAAGAGAGTAAAAGAAAGTAATACTTCATCAAGTGCCACAAGCAAAAAAGAATCAATTAGGGAAAGTAAACCAGGTACTTCTTCAAAGAAGGAAGACAAACTCCAAAAAAAACAGTCAGATACAGAACTACCTGGTCCATTTAAACTCTGAAATATAGTTGGTGTAAAATGCTACGCAAATGTAGCAATGAATATTCTATTTCAATTATCACCAATTGTTGAGAACATTTACTTACACAGTACAGACCCATTGTGTTTGCAAATGTTAGTACTTCACAGAAACGCAGCAAACAATCCTGACAACACGAATAGTGTTTATGGAATAAGACAACAATTGGACTTCTGTGCTGGAATGGTGAAATTCACAATAAACTCACAGGAAGATCCACAAGAATTTCTAATGTACTAACTATTAGTACTGGAAAACAAAAACATACCTATAGATGAAATCTTCCAGATTTCATACATGTGGAAACATACATGCACTCTATGCAACAATGTGACACAAGAACAAATCCCCAATGAACGCTTTGTGTATATACCAATACCTAATTGTGAATCCGTTCCATTTCAGCAACTTGTACAAAATGCAAACCATGGTAGATTATGTTCGACCTGCAATTCAGATTATCGCTCCACGTTAGTAATACAAACACATAGTAAATACGTAATACTAATGCTTCTACGTTACAATGCAGATGGTACCAAAAACAACTACAAGCTGACTGGATTCACACATGGTCAAATATCACTTGGTAGGAAAACCTTCACAACAATAGGTATAATCTACCACATAGGAGCCACAATCAGGGCACTACACTGCATATATAAAAATGAAATGTGGATGGTTTGACTGTAATGATAGTACCATTACTCTAAAGCAGAGATTACCAGCAAATCTTACAAACGCTAATTTAATGTTCTTAAAACCAAAATTTGATAACTAAACTGTACTTAAACCTTAAGTACACTTGTAGTAAAAAATATAAACTGTCACAATATTCCAAAAGCTATCTAACTGCCCAGAGATGCTACAACAACTAATCAGATAAATTAATACCACTCAAATAGAGAAAAAAACAGACAGTTAGAATACGCCAATTAGTATCTAACTGTCCCAAAATTTAGAAATATCCAAACAGATAAATCAATACCAAGAAATTATATCAAAAAAGAAACAGTTAGAATACGCCTACTGGTATCTAACTGCTCCAAAATTTTACAATTTCCAAACAAATACCTAATATCTTGCTGCTCCCAAGAACAATCCAATGTATAAAGCATTAACCAGAAACAACAAGTAAACACTGAAAACAAACAAACAAATAAACTGTAGCATAACACAAAAAGGTTTTTTTTTAATCCAACATGGATTTTTTTTCTCCCACAGACCCAATGATTTTAGCAGCAAACACAGAAAGTGAGCAAAGTGCACAGTACTCTGGTTTTTCATCTACTAAATATGAGGGTAAAAAAAAGAAGAAAATGTTGATTGTACAATGTAATAAGTCTTTTTAAAATACTAATACTAACATGATATTTTCTTTTATCACAGAAATGAACAAGAAAAACATGGACTCCCGTTACTAAACCAAATAGTAAGTATAACATGATGAATACAACAATCGCAGCATATCACACCCATACTGGCTTATAACAATGTTCCTTATCAATTTGTTTTTGACCCAAAGTTATAAGCCACTATGAGTGTGATATGCTGCGGTGCTTGTGGCCAGAGCATAGACTCTTGGGTGCATGGCATATGAGTGTGATATGCTGCAGTGGTTGTGGCCAGGGCATAGAGTCTTGGGTGCATGGCCAAATGGCCATGCACCCAACATTCTATACCCTGGCCACAACCACCGCAGCATATCACACCCATAGATTCAAGCATTGCAACCATTTTAATGTCCGCAGACACAAGGAAGTTCCTAGAACACATTCAACTTGCCAGAGGACGATACAGACAGCGTCCTCAGGACACCCCCATTTTCTTTATGTGCGAACATTTCAGGACACCGCAAAGTGTTCTTAGAACACTTTCAGCTTGACAATAAACTATACAGATAACGTCTTCAGGACACCCCCTGCGAACATTCCAGGACCCCACGAGTCTTCTTACAACACTTTCAACTTGACACCGAATCCATTCTGCTTATTTACGAACATTTCAGAACAGCCGTGTTGTCCGCAGACAAATCGAACACAACAAAAGCGTCTAGCACATAAAAAAATATAACATTGCACCTATCTCATACTCCCCCACCCTCCCCAAACACTCTTTCACACCAACACACTCTACTAAATACAATTTTTAAACCAAGTTTCACCTCGCTGTCTGCGGTCGTCCGCGAATGCAAGATGTCGGGTGCCACCAAAAATCTGACGCACTCCACGCCCCACGCCGTCCAATCTGCGAATACGTCAGATATCCGCGGACATCGCGCAAGCTGCTTGGCCAATCAGGGCACTGTCCGCGGAGCGAACCGGGAAGTCCGTCCGCGAAGCGAACAGAGATATCACTAATTTTTTTGCCTTACATTTTGGTCATTTTTTAAAAAACTACTGGACGGATTTACACCAAATTTGCAAAAGCACGCTTTCGGGACCAAGTCCCCGCTCCTGCCGCTAATTTGGTGTAAATCCATCCAGCGGTTTGGGCTGTAGGCATGCGCAAAGTTTTTTCCCATTATGTCTATGGGAAAAAACAAAAGTTTAGGGACCCCCCCTATAACTTTGTCCCCCCCCCGGACCAAAAACAAAAAAAATTCAGAGTGGGCCATATACTTTTTTTGCAAAGTTTGGTGAGGATTTGTCAAGAGGGAGCGAAGTTATAAGCCACCCAAAAAATGAAACACAAACTTAACCATAACTACATGGACGCTACCGCGTCCATGTAATATATATATATATATATATATATTCAATGAAAAAACTTTGTTAAAGGGACGTTATGGTTAAGTTGCGCTACTAAAAACCTATGAAATTCAGTGAAAGCTAAGCTAAGCAACCATAACTTGTCCCGGGAGGATAGCTCAGCGGCAGCGTGCGCGTCTTGGAAGCAAGACGACATGAAGCAACAACAGGTTCGATCCCCGGGTCCGCGCTTAGAAACCTCTGGGTGTTTAAGCGCGTTATAAATACGTAACTAAGACAAAAAAAAAAAAAACGCAACTAAGAAAAACAAACAATTCCTGTAACAGCGCCTCGATGCCTGCGGGCTGTGTGAGCGCTTTATAAATGTAAAATAAATAAATAAATAACTCGTGCCACCTCCGTGCACTGTTAAGACTAACACCCAGGACATCAAAGATGACATCACAAATGTCATTGATGACATCATTGATGACATCACATGTGTATGTACTTTTCATGAAATATGTGTACAAGGGATTCTTATTATAATGTTGTGAAACAAGTGTCAAGGATCATTGCAATAAATTTCATACCCTAATTAGTGCATTGAACGATGCATTGATATAAATAGCATTCCATTATGGGGTTCTATCTGGTATACTAAGCTACTCATACAGAAACATAACATTGTGTGCAGCGTACAAGATGAAGGTATAATATTCGTAATGTTAATATGTTGAATAATGAAATGATAATTGTTTTCTTAATAGATTTCTGTGTACTGTGAAATATGTAATACGTAGCAAATAAAACACATGTAATAAATAATTGCATTACTATAGACATTTGTGATGTCATCTTTGATGTCCTGGGTGTTAGTCTTAGCAGTGCACGGTGGTGGCGCGAGTTATGGTTGCTTAGCTTACCATAACTGGCGAATTTCAAGGGTTTTTCGGTTTTACTTGGAACCATAACGTCCCTTTGACAAAGTTTTTTCACTGAATTTCATAGGTTTTTAGTAGCGCAACTTAACCAGACAAACAGGGCATGAGCGGGGGGTGGGTGGGAGGGGAGAGACAAACGGGGCATGAGCAGAGGGTGGGTGGGAGGGGAGAGACAAACGGGGCATGAGCGGGGGTGGGTGGGAGGGGAGAGACACACGGGGCATGAGCGGGGGGCGGGTGGGATTTATAGAGACACACGGGGCATGAGCGGGGGGTGGGTGGGAGGGATAGAGACACACGGGGCATGAGCGGGGGGTGGGTGGGAGATGAGAGACACACGGGGCATGAGCGGGGGGTGGGTGGTAGGGATAGAGACACACGGGGCATGAGCGGGGGGTGGGTGGGAGGGATAGAGACACATGGGGCATGAGCGGGGGGTGGGAGGCAGGGGAGAGACACACGGGGCATGAGCGGGGTGTGGGAGGGAGGGGAGATACACACGGGGCATGAGCAGGGGGTGGGTGGGAGGGCTAGAGACACACGGGGCATGAGCAGGGGGTGGGGGAGAGACACACGGGGCATGAGCAGGGGGTGGGGGAGGGCTAGAGACACACGGAGCATGAGCGGGGGATGGGTGGGGGATGGGTGGGAGGGCTGGCTAGAGACACACGGGGCATGAGCGGGGGGTGGGTGGGAGGGCTAGAGACACACAGGGCATGAGCGAGGGTGGGGGGGAGGGAGAGACACACACGGGGCATGAGCCGAGGGGTGGGTGGGAGATCTAGAGACACACGGGGCATGAGCGGGGGGTGGGAGGGCTAGAGATACACGGGGCATGAGCGAGGGGTGGGTGGGAGGTCTAGAGACACACGGGACATGAGCGGTGGGTGGGGGTAAGGTTTAGAGACACACGGGGCATGAGGGGGGTAGGTGGGAGGGAGAGACAAACACGGGGCATGAGCGGGGGTGGGTGGGAGGGCTAGAGACACACGGGGCGTGAGCGGGGGGTGGGTGGGAGGGCTAGAGACACAAGGGGCATGAGCGGGGGTGGGTGGGAGGGCTAGAGACACACGGGCGTGAGCAGGGGTGGGGGGGAGGGAGAGAGACACACGATGCATGAGCGGGGGATGGGGGAGGGAGAGAGACACACGAGGCATGAGCGGGGGTTGGGATGGCTAGAGACACACGGGGCATGAGTAGGGGGTGAGGGGAGAGACACACGGGACATGAGCAGGGGGTGGGGGGAGGGAGAGACACACACGGGGCATGAGCGGGGGGTGGGAGGTTGGGCTAGAGACACACGGGGCATGAGCGGGGGGTGGGTGGGAGGGCTAGAGACACACGGGGCATGAGCTGGGGGTGGGTGGGAGAGCTAGAGACACACGGGGCATGAGCAGGGGGTGGGTGGGAGGGCTAGAGACACACGGGGCATGAGCGGGGGTGGGGGGAGGGAGAGAGACACACGAGGCATGAGTGGGGGGTGAGCGGGGGGTGAGCGGGAGGGAGAGAGACACACGGGGCATGAGCGGGGGTGGGGGGAGGGAGAGAGACACACGGGGCATGAGCGGGGGTCGGGGGAGGGAGAGAGACACACGGGGCATGAGCAGGGGTGGGGGGAGGGCGAGAGACACACGGGGCTTGAGCGGGGGGTGGGCGGGAGGGATAGAGACACACGTGGCATGAGCGGGGTGGGGGGGAGGGAGAGAGACACATGGGGCATGAGCGGGGGGTGGGTGGGAGGGATAGAGACACACGGGGCATGAGCAGGGGGTGGGTGGGAGGGATAGAGACACACGGGGCATGAGCGGGGGTGGGTGGGAGGGATAGAGACACACGGGGCGTGAGCGGGGGTGGTTGGGAGGGATAGAGACACACGCGGCATGAGCGGGGGGTGGGTGGGAGTGATAGAGACACACGGGGCATGAGCGGGGGTGGGTGGGAGGGCTAGGGGCATGAGCGGGAGGTGGGAGGGAGGGCTAGAGACACACGGGGCATGAGTAGGGGGTGAGGGGAGAGACACACGGGGCATGAGCGGGGGTGGGTGGGAGGGCTAGGGGCATGAGCGGGGGGGGAGGGAGGGCTAGAGACACACGCAGGGCATGAGCGGGGGGTGTGTGGGAGGGATAGAGACACACGAGGCATGAGTGGGGGGTGAGCGGGGGGTGAACGGGAGGGAGAGAGACACACGGGGCATGAGCGGGGGTGGGGGAGAGGGCGAGACACACACGGGGCATGAGCGGGGGTAGGGGGAGGGAGAGAGACACACGGGGCATGAGCGGGGTGGGGGGAGGGAGAGAGACACACGGGGCATGAGCGGGGGGTGGGTGGGAGGGATAGAGACACACGGGGCATGAGCAGGGGGTGGGTGGGAGGGATAGAGACACACGGGGCATGAGCGGGGGTGGGAGGGATAGAGACACACGGGGCGTGAGCGGGGGGTGGTTGGGAGGGATAGAGACACACGCGGCATGAGCGGGGGGTGGGTGGGAGTGATAGAGACACACGGGGCATGAGCGGGGGTGGGTGGGAGGGCTAGGGGCATGAGCGGGGGGTGGGAGGGAGGGCTAGAGACACACGGGGCATGAGTAGGGGGTGAGGGGAGAGACACACGGGGCATGAGCGGGGGAGGGTGGGAGGGCTAGGGGCATGAGCGGGCTTAGAGACACACGCAGGGCATGAGCGGGGGGTGTGTGGGAGGGATAGAGACACACGAGGCATGAGTGGGGGGTGAGCGGGGGGTGAGCGGGAGGGAGTTAGACACACGGGGCATGAGCGGGGGTGGGGTGGAGGGATAGACACACACGGGGCATGAGCGGGGGTAGGGGGAGGGATAGAGACACACGGGGCATGAGCGGGGTGGGGGGAGGGAGAGAGACACACGGGGCATGAGCAGGGGTTGGGGGGAGGGAGAGAGACACACTGGGCATGAGCGGGGGGTGGGTGGGAGGGGTAGAGACACACGGGGCATGAGCAGGGGTAGGGGGAGGGAGAGAGACACACGGGGCATGAGCGGGGGGTGGGAGGGAGGAAGAGAGACACACGGGGCATGAGCGGGGGTGGGGGGATGGAGAGAGACACACAGGGCATGAGCAGGGGGTAGGGGGGAGGGTGAGAGACACACGGGGCATGAGCGGGGGTGGGCGGCGTGAGGGATAGACACACGGGGCATGAGAGGGGGGTCGGTGGTTTGGGGGAAGGGAGAGTTACACGGGGCATGAGCGGGGGTGGGGGGAAGGGGAGAGACACACGGGGCATGAGCGGGGGTGGGGGGAGGGGGAGAGACACGGGGCATGAGCGGGGGTGGGCGGGAGGGGGAGAGACAGATGGGGCATGAGCGGGGGGTCGGTGGGAGGGGGAGAGACACACAGGGCATGAGCGGGGGTGGGGGGTGGGAGAGAGACACACGGGGCATGAGCGGGGAGTGGGGGGAGGGAGAGAGACACATGGGGCATGAGCAGCGGTGGGGGCAGAGAGACACACAGGGCATGAGCGGGGGATGCGCGGGAGGGGGAGAGACACACGGGGCATGAGCGGGGGTGGGGGTGAGGGAGAGAGACACACAGGGCATGAGCAGGGGTTGGGGGGAGGGAGAGAGACACACGGGGCATGAGCGGGGGGTGGGCGGGAGGGGTAGAGACACACGGGGCATGAGCAGGGGTGGGGGGAGGGAGAGAGACACACGGGGCATGAGCGGGAGGGTGTGGGGGAGGTCGAGAGACACACGGGGCATGAGCAGGGGTGTGGGGATGGAGAGAGACACACAGGGCATGAGCAGGGGGTTGGGGGAGGGTGAGAGACACACGGGGCAAGAGCGGGGATGGGGGGCGGGAGAGAGACACGGGGCATGAGTGGGGGGTGGGCGGCGGGAGGGCTAGAGACACGGGGCATGAGTGGGGTGTGGGCGGCATGAGGGATAGACACACGGGGCATGAGAGGGGGGTCGGGGGGTGGGCGGAGGGGAGAGACACATGGGGCATGAGCGGGGGTGGGGGGAAGGGGAGAGACACACGGGGCATGAGCGGGGGGTGGGCGGGAGGGGGAGAGACACATGGGGCATGAGCGGGGGTGGGGGGGAGGGAGAGAAACACATGGGGCATGAGCGGGGGTGGGGGGAGGGAGAGAGACACACAGGGCATGAGTAGGGGGTGGGCGGGAGGGGGAGAGACACACGGGGCATGAGCAGGGGTGGGGGGGAGGGAGAGAGACACACGGGGCATGAGCGGGGGTGGGGGGGAGGGACGAGAGACACACGGGGCATGAGCAGGGGTTAGGGGGAATGGGGAGAGACACACGGGGCATGAGCGGGGGTGGGGGGGAGGGGGAGAGACACATGGGGCATGAGCGGGGGAGGGAGAGAGACACACGGGGCATGAGCGGGGGTGGGCGGGAGGGAGAGAGGCACATGGGGCATGAGCGGGGGGTGGGCTGGAGGGGGAGAGACACACGGGGCATGAGCGGGGGTGGGGGGGGAGAGAGACACACGGGGCGTGAGCAGGGGGTGGGCGGGAGGGGGAGAGACACACGGGGCATGAGCGGGGGTGGGGGGAGGGAGAGAGACACACGGGGCATAAGCCGGGGGTGGGGGGGAGGGCGAGAGACACACAGGGCATGAGCGGGGGTGGGCGGGAGGGGGAGAGACACACAGGGCATGAGCGGGGTGTGGGCGGGAGGGGGAGAGACACACGGGGCATGAGCGGGGGGTGGGCGGGAGGGGGCGAGACACACGGGGCATGAGCGGGGGTGGGGGGGAGGGAGAGAGACACACAGGGCATGAGCAGGAGGGAGGGAGAAAGACACATGGGCATGAGCGGGGGGTGGGTGGGAGGGGGAGAGACAAACGGGGCCTGAGCGGGGGTGGGCGGGAGGGGAGAGACACATGGGGCATGAGCGGGTGGTGGGCGGGATGGGGAGAGACACACGGGGCATGAGTGGGGGTGGGGGGGAGGGAGAGAGACACACGGGGCATGAGCGGGGGTGGGCAGGAGGGGGAGAGAAACACGGGGCATGAGCGGGGGTGGGGGGAGGGAGAGAGACACACGGGGCGTGAGCGGGGGGTGGGGGGGAGGGAGAGAGAAACACGGGGCATGAGAGGGGGTGGGGGGAGGGAGAGAGACACACGGGGCATGAGCAGGGGTGGGGGCGAGGCCAGAGAGACACGGGGCATGAGCAGGGGGTGGACGGGAGGGGGAGAGACACACGGGGCGTGAGCGGGGGTGGGGGGAGGGAGAGAAACACACGGGGCATGAGCGGGGGGTGGGGGGAGGGGGAGAGACACACGGGGCATGAGCGGGGGTGGGGGGGATGGAGAGAGACACACGGGACATGAGCGGGGGTGGGCGGGAGGGGGAGAGACACACGGGGCTTGAGCGGGGGTGGGGGGGAGGGAGAGAGACAAACGGGGCACGAGTGGGGGTGGGACGGAGGGAGAGAGGCACACGTGGCATTAGCGGGGGTGGGCGAGAGGGGGAGAGACACACGGGGCATGAGCGGGGTGGGGGGGAGGGAGAGAGACACACGGGGCATGAGCGGGGGTGGCGGGGAGGGAGAGAGACACACGGGGCACCACCCGGCGTTCCCAATTTGAGGACATAAGGTGTTAGTGTTCTTCATCTATTGAAAAGGATGTTATGGTGACGTTGCACTAATAAAAACCTATGAAATTCAATGAAAAAACTTTGTTAAAGGGACTTTATGGTTAAGTTGCGCTACTAAAAACCTATGAAATTCAGTGAAAAAACTTTGTTAAAGGGACGTTATGGTTAAGTTGCGCTACTAAAAACCTATGAAATTCAGTGAAAAAACATTGTCAAAGGGATGTTATGGTTCCAAGTAAAACCGAAAAACCCTTGAAATTCGCCAGTTATGGTAAGCTAAGCAACCATAACTCGCGCCACCACCGTGCACTGCTAAGACTAACACCCAGGACATCACAAATGTCATTGATGACATCACTGATGACATCACATGTCTGGCTCACTCTTTTTTCTTTTGCTGACATATCTAGGCCACATGGTTTTCTTCAGTAACAGTCAGAAACTAAAAATGTTATTTTATTTGTAGACGTATCCTTCAAGTAGGTTCTTACAGTAATTCCCTTAGAGTCCAGTCACATCACATGAAACATATACATACGGGAAGACACAAGCTTGAAAGACAGCAATCCTTTTTGTGCATAAAGATAATCAATAGACTTATGAGCACTTTCTGATAGTTCTGTTGTTTTTTTTTTTATGGCTGTACTTTTCCTGTATATGGTCATATTTGTATACATTGTACTCACACTACTTTCCTTAGGGTCCAATCACATCAAGTGATACATATACCTAGGGTAAATAGCAGCTTTGAAACAGAGCAATCAATTATTTGCACGAAAATATTCAGTTAAATTATGAATTGTTTCTCCTACTACTTGTGCTTTTTTGCTAACTTCACTTTCCCTGTATATACCCATATTGGTATGTGTTCTTGTGTCTTTTTGTTTTGTCTATAGTAATGCAATTATGTAATACATGTGTTTTATTAGCTACTTATTACATATTTCACAGTACACAAAAATCTATTAAGAAAACAATAATCATTTCATTGTTCAACATATTAACATTACGAATATTATACCTTTATCTTGTACACTGCACACAATGTTATGTTTCTATATGAGTAGCTTAGTATACTAGATAGAACCCCATAATAGAATGCTATTTATATCAATGCATCGTTCAATGCACTAATTAGGGTATGTTATTTATTGCAATGATCCTTGACACTTGTTTCACAACATTATAATAAGAATCCCTTGTACACATATTTCATGAAAAGTACATACACGTGATGTCATCAGTGATGTCATCAATGATATTTGTGATGTCATCTTTGATCTCCTGTGTGTTAGTCTTAGCAGTGCACGGTGGTGGCGCGAGTTATGGTTGCTTAGCTTACCATAACTGGCGAATTTCAAGGGTGTTCCGGTTTTACTTGGAACCATAACGTCCCTTTGACAAAGTTTTTTCATTGACACTTGATTGTTTGGATTGCCCAAGAGGAGTACCGCCTTCGTTGAGTCAGGTTTCCACAAAAAGCAAAGGATGTACATCTCCTAACTGTGCCTGTTTTAGCTTTATTTTGGGTTCACTCTTGGAGTGCGACACAATGCCCCATAGCCCCCACCCCTCAAGCAAACACTATGCCCCAAGACACCCACCCCTCAAGCAAACACTATGCCCCATGACACCCACCCCTCAAGCAAACACTATGCCCCAAGACACCCACTCATCAAGCAACCACTATGCCCCATGCCCCACACTCCCTCACCATACACTATGCCCCATGACACCCACCCCTCATGCAAACACTATGCCCCAAGACACCCACCCCTTAAGCAAACACTATGCCCCAAGACACCCACCCCTCAAGCAAACACTATGCCCCAAGACACCCACCCCTCAAGCAAACACTATGCCCCAAGACACCCACCCTTCAAGCAAACACTATGCCCCATGGCTCCCACCCCTTAACCAAACACTATGCCCCAAGACACCCACCCCTCATGCAAACACTATGCCCCAAGACACCCACTCATCATGCAAAAACTATGCCCCAAGACACCTACCCCTCAAGCAAACACTATCCTCAAGACATCCACCCTTCAAGCAAACACTATGCCGCAGGGCTCCAACCCCTCAACCAAACACTGTGCCCGAAGACGCCCACCCCTCATGCAAACACTTTGCCCCAAGACACCCACTCCTCATGCAAAAACTATGCCCCAAGATACCCACCCCTCAAGCAAACACTATCCCCCAAGACACCCACCCCTCAAGAAAACACTATGCCCCATGACACCCAACCCTCAAGCAAACACTATGCCCCAAGACACCCACCCCTCAAGCAACCACTAAGCCCCATGACACCCAGCACTCAGGCAAACACTATGCCTCTAGACACCCACCCCTCAAGCAAACACTATGATCCAAGACACCCACCCTTCAAGCAACCACTATGCCCCATGCCCCCACTCCCTCACCAAACACTATGCCCCAAGACACCCAACCCTTAAGCAAACACTATGCCCCAAGACACCCACCCCTCAAGCAAACAGTATGCCCCAAGACACCCATCACTCAAGCAAACACTATACCCCAAGACACCCACCCTTCAAGCAAACACTATGCCCCATGGCTCCCACCCCTCAACCAAACACTATGCCCCAAGACACCCACCCCTCATGCAAACACTATGCCCCAAGACAACCACTCATCATGCAAAAACTATGCCCCAAGACACCCACCCCTCAAGCAAATACTATCCCCAAGACATCCACCTCTCAAGCAAACACTATCCCCCAAGACACCCACCCCTCTAGCAAACGCTATGCCCCATGACACCCACCCCTCAAGCAAACACTATGCCCCAAGACACCCACCCCTCAAGCAAACACTATGCCCCAAGACACCCACCCCTCAAGCAAACACTATGCCCCAAGACACCCACCCCTCAAGCAAACACTATGCCCCATGACACCCAACCCTCCTGCAAACACTATGCCCCAAGATACCCACTCCTCATGCAAACACAATGCCCCAAGACACCCACCCCCCAAGCAAACACTATCCCCAAGACATCCACCTCTCAAGCAAACACTATCCCCAAGACACCCACCCCTCTAGCAAACACTATGCCCCATGACACCCACCCCTCAAGCAAACACTATGCCCCAAGACACCCACCCCTCAAGCAAACACTATGCCCCAAGATACCCACCCCTCAAGCAAACACAATGACCCATGCCCCCCACTCCCTGACCAAACACTATGCCCCATGACACCCACCCCTCATGAAAACACTATGCCCCAAGACACCCACCCCTCATGCAAACCCTATGCCCCAAGACACCCACCCCTTAAGCAAACACTATGCCCCAAGACACCCACCCCTCAAGCAAACACTATGCCCCAAGACACCCATCCCTCAAGAAAACACTATGCCCCAAGACACCCACCCTTCAAGCAAGCACTATCCCCCAAGACACCCACCCCTCAAGCAAACACTATGCCCCATGACACCCACCCCTCAAGCAAACACTATGCCCCAAGACACCCACCCTTCAAGCAAACACTATGCCCCATGGCTCCTACCCCTCAACCAAACACTATGCCCCAAGACACCGACCCCTCATGCAAACACTATGCCCCAAGACACCCACTCATCTTGCAAAAACTATACCCCAAGGCATCCACCCCTCAAGCAAATACTATCCGCAAGACACCCACCCTTCAAGCAAACACTATGCCGCAGGGCTCCCACCCCTCAACCAAACACTATGCCCCAAGACACCCACCCCTCATGCAAACACTATGCCCCAAGACACCCATTCCTCATGCAAAAACTATGCCCCAAGACACCCACCCCTCAAGCAAACACTATCCCCCATGACACCCACCCCTCAAGCAAACACTATGCCCCAAGATACCCACCCCTCAAGCAAACACTATGCCCCAAGACACCCACTCCTCATGCAAACACTATGCCCCAAGACACCCACCCTCAAGCAAACACTATGCCCCAAAACAACCACCCCTCAAGCAAACACTATGCCCCAAGACACCCACCCCTCAAGCAAACACTATGCCCCAAGACACCCACCCTTCAAGCAAACACTATGCCCCATGACCCCCACTACCCGACCAAACACTATGCCCCATGCCACCCACCCCTCATGAAAACACTATGCCCCAAGACACCCAACCCTCATGCAAACACTATGCCCCAAGACACCCACCCCTTAAGCAAACACTATGCCCCAAGACACACAACCCTCAAGCAAACACTATGTGTCATGATGCCTACCCCCAGGCATCCGTGCCAAGCCCATCAGCCCCAGGAGCAGGCATCTAGACATTTAGTGAAACCTCAGCAGCCCCGGCTAGGGGCTATCTGGGTTAGGCGCCAGGCTCATAGTAGGAATCAGTCCTGGCGCCTAAGGCGCCAGGCTCATAGTCATTACTTGCCTCAGGCAGACCATGCTGCAAATGACTCCAATCCAACATGAAGCCTGAAAGGGACTATTTTTCTACAGGGACTATTTTTTACTCGGGTGTGGTTCTAGGGACTTCTTACCTGGGACTACTTTTGAGGCTATTTAAACCACACCAGGCCAGCAACACACGCTTCGCGTTATTCTGCATCCAGCAGCGTAACACTCACCGTGCCTGCTGCCTGCATCCAGTCTTCTGCCATGCCCGCCTCGAACCTGGAGCTCCTAAAACAAAGAGGAAAGAAAGGGACAAGGTTAGAAAACAAACTTATTTCTATTCCACACCTGATTCTGGATCCATCTTGTCTCCGGACCTGTAAAGAACATCATTTCTGCACGCACCGCACCTCCACCTGCGTGCCGCGCCATACTCACCAGTCTTCACAGCATCCTTCGGGTCAGCGCTGCCTCCATCATTTCTTTGCCGAACTTCGGCACCTAGGAGACAAAAGAAAACGGCAAGGTGAGCCGAGGGAACCAACAAATATAATTCTTATCACCACAGAGTTAGCTGATTTACTACCGGAGGCATCCTTTTGTGACTCTCCATATTTTCACGTGCCGCATCTGTAAAGAGAAACAAAACAACATGTTTTCCTCGTGCAACATTTACCGGACAGCGCCGGGTAATACAGACTCTTACCTGAGCGCCACCAGCTGCCACAAGAGCATCTTTTCACGAGCCAGCTGCAAAACAAGAATGGAAGGGGGGAACAAGAGTGCACATCGGACATATTGAACTCTATGAACTTAATACTTACTGGTCCTCACCAGGAACCTCAGAGTCAATGCTCTCCGGAACTCTCCTGAGCCTTCAAACCAGTGAAGTAACTGGAATCGACGCGCCCCTGCAAATCCACGCAGGATGGAGAGCTCATCTTTCAAGAATATAAGGTGAGATTGCTGTGAGGGTATTTCGGAGGTGATTAGTTGGGGAGGACTGTGGGGGTGCCATCACTTGAATCCACAAGTCGCTAAATCCATCTCTCCACTTGCAGGAGAATATTTCTACGGGTTAAGCAGACAAGATTAGGAGGGAAGATCCAGTCAGTCATCGCTGCACTACGCATCACGTGGGTGGAGACCGCAGCTGTCCGGGTCCGACCAACGCCCCTGTGGGAGCCAGGTGAGCGTAACACTATGCCCCAAGACACCCACCCTTCAAGCAAACACTATCCCCCAAGACACCCACCCCTCAAGCAAACACTATGCCCCATGACACCCACCCCTCAAGCAAACACTATGCCGTATGGCTCCCACCCCTCAACCAAACACTATGCCCCAAGACACCCACCCCTCAAGCAAACACTATGCCCCAAGACACCCACCCCTCAAGCAAACACTATGCCCCAAGACACCCACCCCTCAAGCAAACACTATGCCCCAAAACACCCACCCCTCATGCAAACACTATGCCCCAAGACACCCACTCATCATGCAAAAACTATGCCCCAAGACATCCACCCCTCAAGCAAATACTATCCCCAAGACACCCACCCTTCAAGCAAACACTATGCCGCAGGGCTCCCACCCCTCAACCAAACACTATGCCCCAAGACACCCACCCCTCATGCAAACACTATGTCATGATCTCTGCTTCCAAAAGGTCAGGGTTTTCCCAACTCCTTTGGAAGCAGATCCATAACCCAGGTTCCGAGTGCCGACCAGTCCCAATTGGGACCTTTTGGACCCAGTCCTGGTGCCAGTGGCACCAGGCTCATAAATATGCCCAGTCCCAGCGCTGGAAGCGCCGGGCTCATAATGCTTGGGTGGACTTACCTGCAGCAGACCATGCTGCTTACTTGCCTGCCAGTTGAGCCTCTGATCCTCTTCTGTTTGGAACTACTTTTCCTGTTGGGTGGGGCTGGAGCCACTCCCTAGATTTAGAACACTGGAACTCTTCTGGAAGGCAGGAACTCTTTTCTTACCAGGAACTCTTTTCTTACTTAGGCGTGGCTGTGGAAGGAGACACCTAAGCACTACAGGAGGCTATTTAAACCACACCCGGTGGATGAATCTTGCTTTGCGTTATTCTGCACCCTCTGCAGCAGGACGCTCATCGTGTCTTCTGCATCTGATCCTGGGCCTAAGGAAAAAGGCTTACCATCCTGAATCCAGTCTTCAGCAATACCTATAAAGACAAGAAAGAACAGGTTAGCATTCCGGCATCTGAAAGGCAAAGGCTTACCTACTCTTCGTGCGCTCCGGAGGTCTTCATACTGCATTCCGGCATCTGAAAGACAAAAGCTTACCAACTCTTCGCACGCTCCGGAGGTCTTCATACTGCATTCCGGCATCTGAAAGACAAAAGCTTACCAACTCTTCGCACGCTCCGGAGGCCTTCGGCGCTGCATCCGCATCTGAAAGACAAAACAAGGTGCGTTTAAAGACATTGGGGAACTTTAATACTCACGTGCCATTACTCCTTTCCGCATCTAATCCAGTGGGTATTCCGGCACCCTGCAGCCGCTCCGAACTCGTACCTGCAAAATAAAAAGACAGTTAGAGCGCATCGTGAAGCAGGCAACAAGCGCTTACTCACGTGCTTCCAGACGCTTCTATTCATCACACGGGCTCCATCTTCAACTCACTTCAGCCCGTCATCCGCCATCGCCGGAACCCTGCAAAACAAGAGACATCATTACTAAAGACTTTAAAAAGACATTTGAATGACTCGAAACTTACCGTTCGTGCAGTAAACGACGGACAGCAGTCCTCTGAAGTCAAGAGGCCTGCGCTACCTATCCAGTGAAGAAACTGGCTACAGCACCCTGCCCGAGGCAGATGGAGAGCTCGGCATTCACTTACCTAAGGTGAGAGCGTTAACCTTTGGGGGTCTACAGGAGAGGAGAAGAGGAAAGAGATAGAGACACCCCAATAACCCCAGTTCATTAACCCCATATTTTCTATCTGCAGACATCTTAATCTACACGTCAGGCATACAGTGCACAGAGGTCCAGCCCAAAGAGCCAACCGGGTGCTACACATCACCTTTGAAGATACGGTAGTCGCCCAGTCAAGACCGGCGCCTCTGCGAGAATCAGGTGAGCGTTACAGAACGCAAAGCCTACCGCAAAACTCTCGCCCAGGCGCTATGGAAACCTCGGATACTGACCCCCTAGCCCGGTTACTTGGGGAACTAAGGGCAGAAGTGCATGCAACTCGTCAGGAAACGAATGCTCTAAGAAGGGAACTAATTATTTCCAAGGAGAGAACAGACAATCTTGCTAGACAAGTGCTACAGTCACAAGCCGGACAGACCCCGTTACCCGCATCAGGGGCAAATCTTCCTTCAACATCCTCTATGAATCCTGTGCAGATCAACCTACCTGGGAATGTACCTCTGGCTCCGCCCGAGCGATTTTCTGGTGACCCAAAGAGGTTTGCAGTATTTATCAATCAGTGCCGGTTGCACTTCTTATGCCGGCCAGCAGCCTTTCCAACTGATCAAGCTAAAGTAGCTTTTGTACTTTCGTACCTTAGTGGCAATGCGGCAGACTGGTCGATCCCTCTAGTTCATCAAGATGATCCGGTTCTCCATGATTTTCAAGCCTTTCAGCTTAGTATGGAAAAACTGTTCGCAAGACATTCACAGGGGCAGGCCCTGGACAATGAGCTTCTTTCGTTGCGACAGGGTAATCAAGACCTTTTGGCTTATATTGCATCTTTCAATAGACTAATAGTGGAAACTCAATGGCCTGAGGACAAAAGGATTACGCTGTTTTATAGAGGTCTACGTGGAGAGCTCAAAGACGTTTTAGCCCATGTAGTGAATCCCCCACAGGACTGTTCGGATTACATAGACTTGGTCGTTCAAATAGATCACAGGCTGCAGAACAGGAAGGCCGATCGTTCCAAGTTTGATGCTCGAGTATTTTCCAAACCGCCAACTCCTTCCAAAGGAGTAGACTGCGGGGAACCCCTGCAAATAGGGGGTATGAAAGGTCCTCTAACACAACGGGAGCGGGAAAGGAGGAAACAGTTGCAATTATGCCTATATTGCGGAAACTCAGGGCACTTTCTTCGAGACTGTCCGGGGAAACCTGCCAAGAAGGCAGTAGGAGCTGCAGTTACCAAAGTTACAAACTCTGAGCAGGGAAACGACCTCGCCCGACAAGAATAGAGGTCCTCTTGCCGAGCGTAAAAACCAGTTCCGTGACCTCGCATTTCGTGATACCTATGGTCCTCATTAGCCCTGATAATCCGGATCGATTACATGCAATTGAAGCTTACGTCGACAGCGGTGCCATCGGCAATTATGTGGATCATGAAATGGTTTTGAGGATGAATCTAACTCTTTGTCCCAAGGCTGTAAAGGACGTCATTACTACGGTGGATGGTACGGAGATAGCCTCCGGGCCAGTAACGCATACCACTCAAGAAGTGACGCTAGTAAGTCAAGATGGACACCATGAGAAGATCGTGTTCGATGTGATCAAGGCCCCTCAGTTTCAGATTATTCTAGGAATACCTTGGTTAGAGAAACACAATCCTCTGATCGATTGGCGAGCAAGAACGGTCCAGTTTCCAGAATGTGTCTCTACTTGTCACCCTCCACCTGGTGTTGCACTGGCCGCAATTTCTTCAGAGACTCCCCAGTTACCTCCCGAATACCTAGAATACCAAGATGTTTTCCGGAAGGATCAGGCTAACTCTCTACCTCCTCATAGGTTTTATGACTGCCAGATAGACCTGATACCTGGATCTACTCCTCCTTGTAGTAGAATTTATGCCCTCACCGAGCCTGAGAACCTTCACCTTCGACAATACCTGGATCAATACCTGGCAAATGGGTTTATTCGTCCTTCCAAGTCCCCTGCTTCTTCAGCTTTGTTCTTCGTTCCAAAAAAGGAAGGAGACCTTAGAACTTGTATCGATTATCGCTCCCTGAACCAGATCACCGTTAAGAATAGATATCCGTTACCTTTGATCCCTGAACTCCTGGACCAAGTCAGAAAAGCATGCATATATACAAAGCTGGATCTTAGAGGAGCTTACCACTTGGTACGAGTAAAAGAGGGCGATGAATGGAAGACGGCCTTCCGCACCAAGTATGGGCTATTTGAATATCAGGTCATGCCCTTCGGACTTTGCAATGCCCCGGCCGCCTTTCAATATTTTATGAACGATGTCCTCAGAGAGCTCATAGATGTATGTGTTGTTGTTTACATTGACGACATCCTCGTTTATTCTTCATCGGAATCTGAACATCGGAAACACGTGAAAATGGTCCTCGAAAGATTGCGTCAACACAAACTTTTCGCTAAATTGGAAAAATGTGTTTTCAACGTGAGTGAAGTTGAATTCTTGGGATTCATATTATCACCTGGCGGAGTGCGTATGGATTCAAAGAAGGTCGATGCAGTTCTCAAATGGCCATCACCATCCTCCGTAAAAGGTGTGCAAAGCATGTTAGGCTTCGCTAACTTTTACCGCAGGTTTATCCCCGAGTTCTCTCGAATAGTCCAGCCCATCACTGCCTTGTTAAAGAAAAACAAACGTTTTGAATGGTCTACCGAGGCGGAACAAGCTTTCCAGGATTTGAAGACTAAATTTATCTCTGCACCAATCTTAAAACACCCTCGCCCCGAACTCCCCTACATCGTGGAAACTGATGCTTCAAGCCTTGCCATGGGGGCAGTTCTATCACAAAAGGACCCGGTAACCAATCAGTTGCATCCCGTGGCATTTTGGTCCCGCAAATTCTCGCCTCCTGAAGTCAATTACACGATTACTGACAAGGAACTTCTGGCTATCAAGTCTGCCTTTAAGGCTTGGCGGCATTATCTGCTGGGGGCCCGACACACCGTTACTGTGATTACGGATCACCGAAACCTGCAATATTTGAAAACCGCAAAAGCCCAATCCTCTAGACAACTCCGTTGGGCATTATTCTTTGCCGAGTTTGACTTCATAATTACCTATCGACCTGGTACAAAGAACGGTAAAGCCGATGCCCTTTCTCGGATGGGAGTGGAAGAACACTTGATCAACCCTAAACCGGTACCAATCATTCCCGAACAAAGAATTCTGGGTGTGATCGCCACAGAATCCATAGAGGAAGTTAAGGATAAAGCCAGGCAACTTGTAACTCCAGCAGATATACAGAATTGGCATCTGCAGGGAAAGGACTTTGCAGTAAAGGACAACTTATTGTATTTCCAAGAACGATTATACCTACCCAGCACAGATTTACAGAAAAAAGTAATCTCTTGTTATCACGACTCTTTAATGGAAGGTCATCCCGGTATAGCCAAGACCTCAGAAAAGATCAAGCGCTACTTCTGGTGGCCGTCTTGGAAAAAAGATATCAGAGACTTTATAATGTCCTGTGGAGTATGCGCCCAAAACAAGAGTCAAAAGGAAAGACCAGCAGGCCTCTTACGCCCTATTGACATCCCACCTCGCCCTTGGCATACGCTTTCTATGGACTTCATCACCGATCTACCTCCATGCTCCGGATACAATACGATTCTAGTAATCGTGGACTTATTCTCCAAGATGGCGCATTTCATTCCGCTCAAAGGCTTGCCAACAGCAGCAACTCTGGCCCAAGAATTTCTCGAAAACATCGTCCAACTGCACGGTTTTCCTTCGGTTCTAATTTCGGATCGAGGTAGTCAATTTATTTCTCATTTTTGGCGAAGTTGCTGTCGGTCAGCTCAAATTGATGTGAGACTATCGACCAGTCACCACCCTCAGACCGACGGACAAACCGAGAGGACCAATCAAACTCTGGAACAGTATTTACGCTGCATGCTGCAACAAACTGAAAAAACTTGGAAAGATATCCTTTGGATAGCCGAGTATGCCTACAATAACTCTGTCCATTCGGGAACTGGGAAAACCCCGTTTTTTCTTTTGTACGGCAGTCACCCTCGAACCTCGGAGTTGGATCCCCTCCAAGATCTTGAAACACCTGCAGTAGACTACCTGCATTCTACAATCACCCAAGCCTTTAAGGAAGCTGTTTCTCACCTTCAAAGGGCTAAAGAACAATACAAGAAGGGAGCAGATCAACATCGGAAGGAAGCCCCTCTCTATCAAGTAGGGGATCAAGTCTGGTTATCCACCAAATACCTATCTCTAAAAGGGCCACGCACATTCAACCCAAGATACCTTGGTCCCTATTCCATCACTACCATAGTAAACCCAGTAGCGGTCAAGTTGGACTTGCCCCCGCACATGAAGATACATCCGGTCTTCCACGTCTCTCTATTAAAACCTGTGCAACCTCAAACCCGACTAACCAAATCTCCAAAACCTATCCTAGTGGATGGAGAACTCGAGTTTGAAGTCAAAAGCATTCTGGACTCCAAGATCTCCAAATCTAAACTATTCTACTTAATTGACTGGAAAGGCTACGGCCCCCAAGAGAGATCCTGGGAACCTGCTGAATATGTCCACGCTCCTCGCCTAATCAAAAGATTTCACCGAACATTTCCTGACAAGCCAAAACCCCCGGAGAAGCCCGGTTTGGGAGGGGCCTTGAGGGGGGGTACTGTCATGATCTCTGCTTCCAAAAGGTCAGGGTTTTCCCAACTCCTTTGGAAGCAGATCCATAACCCAGGTTCCGAGTGCCGACCAGTCCCAATTGGGACCTTTTGGACCCAGTCCTGGCGCCAGTGGCACCAGGCTCATAAATATGCCCAGTCCCAGCGCTGGAAGCGCCGGGCTCATAATGCTTGGGTGGACTTACCTGCAGCAGACCATGCTGCTTACTTGCCTGCCAGTTGAGCCTCTGATCCTCTTCTGTTTGGAACTACTTTTCCTGTTGGGTGGGGCTGGAGCCACTCCCTAGATTTAGAACACTGGAACTCTTCTGGAAGGCAGGAACTCTTTTCTTACCAGGAACTCTTTTCTTACTTAGGCGTGGCTGTGGAAGGAGACACCTAAGCACTACAGGAGGCTATTTAAACCACACCCGGTGGATGAATCTTGCTTTGCGTTATTCTGCACCCTCTGCAGCAGGACGCTCATCGTGTCTTCTGCATCTGATCCTGGGCCTAAGGAAAAAGGCTTACCATCCTGAATCCAGTCTTCAGCAATACCTATAAAGACAAGAAAGAACAGGTTAGCATTCCGGCATCTGAAAGGCAAAGGCTTACCTACTCTTCGTGCGCTCCGGAGGTCTTCATACTGCATTCCGGCATCTGAAAGACAAAAGCTTACCAACTCTTCGCACGCTCCGGAGGTCTTCATACTGCATTCCGGCATCTGAAAGACAAAAGCTTACCAACTCTTCGCACGCTCCGGAGGCCTTCGGCGCTGCATCCGCATCTGAAAGACAAAACAAGGTGCGTTTAAAGACATTGGGGAACTTTAATACTCACGTGCCATTACTCCTTTCCGCATCTAATCCAGTGGGTATTCCGGCACCCTGCAGCCGCTCCGAACTCGTACCTGCAAAATAAAAAGACAGTTAGAGCGCATCGTGAAGCAGGCAACAAGCGCTTACTCACGTGCTTCCAGACGCTTCTATTCATCACACGGGCTCCATCTTCAACTCACTTCAGCCCATCATCCGCCATCGCCGGAACCCTGCAAAACAAGAGACATCATTACTAAAGACTTTAAAAAGACATTTGAATGACTCGAAACTTACCGTTCGTGCAGTAAACGACGGACAGCAGTCCTCTGAAGTCAAGAGGCCTGCGCTACCTATCCAGTGAAGAAACTGGCTACAGCACCCTGCCCGAGGCAGATGGAGAGCTCGGCATTCACTTACCTAAGGTGAGAGCGTTAACCTTTGGGGGTCTACAGGAGAGGAGAAGAGGAAAGAGATAGGGACACCCCAATAACCCCAGTTCATTAACCCCATATTTTCTATCTGCAGACATCTTACTCTACACGTCAGGCATACAGTGCACAGAGGTCCAGCCCAAAGAGCCAACCGGGTGCTACACATCACCTTTGAAGATACGGTAGTCGCCCAGTCAAGACCGGCGCCTCTGCGAGAATCAGGTGAGCGTTACACACTATGCCCCAAGACACCCATTCCTCATGCAAAAACTATGCCCCAAGACACCCACCCCTCAAGCAAACACTATCCCCCATGACACCCACCCCTCAAGCAAACACTATGCCCCAAGACACCCACCCCTCAAGCAAACACTATGCCCCAAGACACCCACTCTTCATGCAAACACTATGCCCCAAGACACCCACCCCTCAAGCAAACACTATGCCCCAAAACAACCACCCCTCAAGCAAACACTATGCCCCAAGACACCCACCCCTCAAGCAAACACTATGCCCCACAACACCCACCCTTCAAGCAAACACTATGCCCCATGACCCCCACTACCCGACCAAACACTATGCCCCATGACACCCACCCCTCATGAAAACACTATGCCCCAAGACACCCAACCCTCATGCAAACACTATGCCCCAAGACACCCACCCCTTAAGCAAACACTATGCCCCAAGACACCCAACCCTCAAGCAAACACTATGTGTCATGATGCCTACCCCCAGGCATCCGTACCAAGCCCATCAGCCCCAGGAGCAGGCATCTAGACATTTAGTGAAACCTCAGCAGCCCCGGCTAGGGGCTATCTGGGTTAGGCGCCAGGCTCATACTAGGAATCAGTCCTGGCGCCTAAGGCGCCAGGCTCATAGTCATTACTTACCTCAGGCAGACCATGCTGCAAATGACTCCAATCCAACATGAAGCCTGAAAGGGACTATTTTTCTACAGGGACTATTTTTTACTCGGGTGTGGTTCTAGGGACTTCTTACCTGGGACTACTTTTGAGGCTATTTAAGCCACACCCGACCAGCAACACACGCTTCGCGTTATTCTGCATCCAGCACCGTAACACTCACCGTGCCTGCTGCCTGCATCCAGTCTTCTGCCATGCCCGCCTCGAACCTGGAGCTCCTAAAACAAAGAGGAAAGAAAGGGACAAGGTTAGAAAACAAACTTATTTCTATTCCACACCTGATTCTGGATCCATCTTGTCTCCGGACCTGTAAAGAACATCATTTCTGCACGCGCCGCACCTCCAGCTGCAGCGCCGCGCCATACTCACCAGTCTTCACAGCATCCTTCGGGTCGGCGCTGCCTCCATCATTTCTTTGCCGAACTTCGGCACCTAGGAGACAAAAGAAAACGGCAAGGTGAGCCGAGGGAACCAACAAATATAATTCTTACCACCACAGAGTTAGCTGATTTACCACCGGACGCATCCTTTTGTGACTCTCCATATTTTCACGTGCCGCATCTGTAAAGAGAAACAAAACAACATGTTTTCCTCGTGCAACATTTACCGGACAGCGCCGGGTAATACAGACTCTTACCTGAGCACCACCAGCTGCCACAAGAGCATCTTTTCACGAGCCAGCTGCAAGACAAGAATGGAAGGGGGGAACAAGAGTGCACATCGGACATATTGAACTCTATGAACTTAATACTTACTGGTCCTCACCAGGAACCTCAGAGTCAATACTCTCCGGAACTCTCCTGAGCCTTCAAACAAGTGAAGTAACTGGAATCGACGCGCCCCTGCAAATCCACGCAGGATGGAGAGCTCATCTTTCAAGAATATAAGGTGAGATTGCTGTGAGGGTATTTCGGAGGTGATTAGTTGGGGAGGACTGTGGGGGTGCCATCACTTGAATCCACAAGTCGCTAAATCCATCTCTCCACTTGCAGGAGAATATTTCTACGGGTTAAGCAGACAAGATTAGGGGGGAAGATCCAGTCAGTCATCGCTGCACTACGGATCACGTGGGTGAAGACCGCAGCTGTCCGGGTCCGACCAACGCCCCTGTGGGAGCCAGGTGAGCGTAACACTATGCCCCAAGACACCCACCCTTCAAGCAAACACTATCCCCCAAGACACCCACCCCTCAAGCAAACACTATGCCCCATGACACCCACCCCTCAAGCAAACACTATGCCGTATGGCTCCCACCCCTCAACCAAACACTATGCCCCAAGACACCCACCCCTCAAGCAAACACTATGCCCCAAGACACCCACCACTCAAGCAAACACTATGCCCCAAGACACCCACCCCTCAAGCAAACACTATGCCCCAAAACACCCACCCCTCAAGCAAACACTATGCCCCATGACACCCAGCCCTCGTGCAAACACTATGCATCAAGACACCCACTCCTCATGTAAACACTATGCCCCAAGACACCCACCCCTCAAGCAAACACTATGCCCCAAGACACCCACCCCTCAAGCAAACACTATGCCCCAAGACACCCACCCCTCAAGCAAACACTATGCCCCATGGCACCCACCCCCCTACCAAACACTATGCACCATGCATACATACTCATACATGCACACATACAGACCCGAACCCCCACCCCCAACTCAGCACACAAACTCACAAGCATACACCATGCACCTATACAAACTCGAGCCCCCCAACTCAGCACACAAACCCACAAGCATACACCATGCACCCATACAGACCCGAACCCCCCACCCCCAACTCAGCACACAAACTCAAAAGCATACACCATGCACCCATACAGACCCGAACCCCCACCCCGAACTCAGCACACAAATCCACAAACATACACCATGCACCCATACAGACCCGAACCCTCCACCCCCAACTCAGCACACAAACTCACAAGCATACACCAATACACCCTTACAGACCTGAACCCCCAACTCAGCACACAAACTCACAAGCATACACCATGCCCCCATACAGACCCCACCCCCAACTCACCATACAAACTCACAAGCATACACCATGCATCCATGCAGACCTGAACCCCCCACCCCCAACTCACCAAACAAACTCACAAGCATGCACGCATACAGACCCGGACCTCCCACCCCTGCATCTCAACGTACACTGAATGTGCACACAACAACAACAAACATTCAGGCAGACCTGACCCCCCAAAATCCCCCCAGAATCTCAACATACACTGCACTTACACACAAAAACATTCAGGCAGACCCGACACTCACCCCAACCCCGCTTCTCACATAAACTGAACTTGCACACAAATACAAACATTCATGCAGACCCGACCCACACCCGCATCTCAACATGCACTTTCACACAACAACAAACATTCAGGCAAACCCGACACCCCTCTTCCCCCCAGCTTCTCAACATACACTGCACTTGCACACAAGCACATTCAGGCAGACCCGGCACACACCCTACCCCCGCATCTCAACATACACTGAACTTGCACACAAACACATTCAGGCAGATCCGACACCCCCCCCCCCACATCTCAACACACACTGCACTTGCATTCAAACACATTCAGGCAGACCCGACACACACACCCCCTCCGCATCTCAACACACACTGCACTTGCACAAAAACACATTCAGGCAGATCCGACACCCCCCCTCCACATCTCAACACACACTGCACTTGCATTCAAACATATTCAGGCAGACCCAACACACCCCCCCCTCCGCATCTCAACACACACTGCACTTGCACACAAACACATTCAGGCAGACCCGACACCCCACCCCCCGCATCTCAACACACACTGCACTTGCACACAAACACATTCCAGCAGAACCGACACACCCCCCACCCCCGCATCTCAACATACATTGCACATACAAATACAAACACACATACACACCCGGCACCCCCCCCCGACCCCTGCATCTCAACATACATACAAAAACAAAAAACACAATCAGGACGGACCTGAGACAGACAGACACACACACGCAAACAAACATACAGCCCCCCCACCATGTACTTACCAGACGTGCTGGAACGCTGGTGAGGTTTCTGGCACTACGGCTGGCGTGGGCGTGACAAGGCTGAAATGCCTTCCGGCATCAAGCCTTACTGGCCACGCCAGCCGTAGTGCTGGCACTCCGTTGGTGAAGCACACACGCACAACGTGGCTCGTAGGAGCTGCGTGGTTCGTGTACACTGAACCAATGTGGGCCAGTGTTTTGTCCTGCCCGGAAGACAACAAAGACTTTCCTAATGGAGGGCGGCCAATGCTGCTTGCATCGGCCGCCCTCCATTAGGTTTAATATTGTACACATTATGTGTTTAATAGAAGGTAGCTATTTGTACAGTAGTTGCTAGTTTGTTGTACATCTATTTCAATTTGTAAGTGGCTTTCAATTCCAAAATATTTTCTCTGGATATGCTCTATTTCTTTGAGTAGTTGCTTGGCTGTACCATGTAGAAGATTGTTATTTAAATTGGCTAGTGCTAAAGCAGGACATTTAGCATAGTAGTGTTTTTGGACTAGATTTCTTATAGTTGAATGAGGTGTTGATATCATTTTGATATGATGGAAGGTGCTTTTGCAAATAGGTCCTGAAATGCAGGCTAATGAATGTCCTTGTAGTCCTGTGTATTTGTGCACTGGACAGGCATCCATATTTTGTAGTAGTTTCACTTTGATTTTGTCTTTGCTTTTTACATACTGATTGAGGAACTGGTTTAAAGATTTGAAAGAGTTTTTGGGAATGTTACACATTGATGTGCACAGCCTTTGTAGACTGGACGTTTTGGTTGAGTAGAAAGGTTTTCTGGGGAAATGTTTGTGAGCAGAATTTCTTGCTCCATAATGGTGTTATTACGTTTTTCATACCCTCGTCCACTGCTATGTGTGGCAATTGGTTTTGTTTGGTTTTGTTTATATGCTTCTTCATTAAAATATGTTTCTGTGGTCGTGGTGTGACTCCATTCACCTCCACAGATGTTTAAGAAGCTATTTTTGTTGAGATTCCATTTATTGAGAAGTCTTTTTTGTAGTTTAGTAGTTAGTTTTGTTAGGGGTTTCATCCTGTTTCCATCCTGTTAAAAACTAAAATAAATAACTTCCTTTTGAGAAGGATTGCACTGTCCACGAGAGCTTGTAGGATACATTTTCTACGGTAGGTTTTAAGGTTTGTGCATGATTTCTTTCCTGTTTTTAAAGGTTCTGAAGGACTCTGTGGCAGAACATTTTTTGTAAAACATTTTTTTGGTATGCTTACTTACCACTAAATCAAGATTTATAGGTGCAGCGTTGCCAGTAGTGGTAGCTGAAGTCTTGTTAATCACTTTCTGTTTGGTTTTACATTTTGATAGAGGAGGGAACGTTTCTGTACTGGAAGCTTGTTTTGTTTCGCTTAATGACTGCATTAGCTGTTTTGTTTGAACTTTTTGTACAAAATCTGCTAGAGATGGATGCTTATTTTGGACACTTTCATTTTGATTTGCTCTACTTCTGTGTTGCTTTCTACAGAGTTGCTTTTTGGTCGGCATTCTTTGGGGTCTGTTGGCAAAAAAAAAAGTGTGGGTTGGGCTGTTGTGCAGTGTATGCGTGCTTTGTGCATGAGTGTCTGAATATGATGGTAACTATGATTGTGGAGGTGTGTGATTGGGCAATGGGCAATGGGCAGCTGCATCAAGTTGGGAAGGCTATTCTTGTATTTGTGTGTTACTATACTGGGCTTCAACTGACAATATAAAGTATGGAACTGGTAAGGGGAAGCACTAATACTACATCTAATGGTAAAGGGTTAATATATTTGTTTCTTCTACAATACTAAAATGCTAGTGTGTTTGAGTAACAGTTAGATCATTATGTTAGTTTTATACTTACTTTTTTGTATGGAAAGATTAGGTTTCTTCTAAGTCCTTGTTCGTACTTCAGACGCTGCTGCTTTTCAGGAGAGTTGTCTTCACTGAAATTGTAAAAGAAAGAAGATAGTGAATGCGTGTGTTTATAGCACTTCTGTTAATGTAGACATTGTTTTGCACTTTCCTTTGCCTATGTGCATCCTGCATATTTTATTTAGAATCTATTAGTTGAATATGTTTTTCAAATGAGTATAATAGTAAACGTATAGAGCACACTTGTTTTTTTAATGTTATGTTAATGGATGTTAAGAGATAGAAGAAATAATCATATGATTTTTTGTTATTTTTACAGGGTAAATGGCAGAGATTGTACATAAAAGCATTCAATGTATGGCTTTGTGAAGGTGTGGGAAATAAAGCAGAAGGATTTCATATAGAGGCAGTGGTGTTGTTTGATCGAGAGCCTTTCTAATGATATTGTCCGCATGTGTGCTTGACTGAAGATGTATGCACTCATCCTGGCTGCGTGTAGTTTTATAATACACAGGACGGTCTTTTTTATAATTATACTGTTATTTTTCCCATATTATAATATGAAATAATATTTTTTTAGATAGGTGTGTGTGTAAACAAACATTTGGAGAGCTGAAAGGTTTGCAATTGACACTTCATCATAGCAGATGGGAGAAATGACAGTAAGTTCATTTTACAGTTTATACAGGGTAAGTGGCAGTTACTCTGTTCATATTTTTATTTATTTTATTTTACATTTTTAAAGCGCTTACACAGCCCGCGGGCATCGAGGGGCTGATACAGGAATTGTTTGTTTTTTAGTTGGGTAATTATTTTGTCTTAGTTGCATATTTATAACACGCTTAAACACCCAGAGGTTTCTAAGCGCGGACCCGGGGATCGAATCTATGTTGCTTCGTGTCGTTTTGCTTTCAAGGCGTGCACGTTGCTGCTGAGCTATGCTCCCAGGATGTATTGTATTACTAGAAGAGGTATAGATGTACTGTGTAGAAAATATTCATACCTCTAGTCTGTGTTCATGCATGTGGATGTGCATGAATGTGCAAGTAGAAATCATGGGGAGTTTTATAGTAGTTGTTGCTGTAGGTCCTTTGCAGTCACAGCCGAATTGTACAGAGAGTGATCAATAATATATCTAAAGTGCTGATCTGTGATGACAGAGTTAGATGTAGAGTACTTGGAAGTGATTGCTGGATGATTGTGTGACTGCTTAACAGTAGCCAATGAGGAAGTGGTGCAGAGAGTGCAGTGGAAAGGGTATAAGGGCTTCCCCAGTGTTACTTACTCGCTCTGTGGACAGCGCGGTTGTTCGCAGACAGGACATGCCACATCCGGGGTTTCCAAGCATGAAGTGGGAGTGTATTTTGAGGATTAGCCAATCAGGTGTTGAGGTTCTGCTTCATATTGAGAGGGGCTGTGTTTAGTGAAGATGGCAGAGGTGCAGAAAATCAGGGTGTTGGTGGTTGGAGATATGTTTGTGAATGGTTTGGAGCAGTAGGAATGTAGCTAACCATTTTGACACAAAAGGAGTGGATGTGGTGTGGAGCACTGTGCCTGATTTGAATTTGCAGGCAATTCTAGTAGTTTGTCAGGATATGACTAGGTTTCATAGTCTGCATTTAGTTGTCCTACACTGTGGTGCTGTGCTTTTGGACTATGTCAGTGCCCCCACTTCTTTGCAAGATCTGCAAAACTTGGTTCAGGCAATTCTGAAAGTCCTTCCAAATGCCAAAGTTTTATTTTTTCTGCTTTGTTACCTAGAGCAGCATGGGGCAATAGTTGTGTTGTTTGTCCTCCGCAAACTATTGCTAGCTGTGCAATCAACTGAGGCATGTTTGCTTTCATGCTTAGAGCTGGTATGTTCTTTTGTAATAATGAGAACATTGATTCTGGTAATGTTGTTTATTTTAAAGAAGATGGTATTTCTTTATCTTTTATGGGAAATGCCATGCTGTTTAGGAACATAAGGGTTGCTTTGGAGAAGCTAATGTGAAGATTTTTGGAGGAAAATAAGAAAATGAATATAAAAAAATACAAAATAAAAGAGTTTTCTGAAGCATCTGCAAAAAAAAAAAAAGGCTCTTTTTTTCAGAGCCAACCTCAAAGGGGAAATGAGGCACACTATTTAAATTTTCATTCCACACGCTCAGATTTTTCGATTTGTCCACGGAAAGCGTGGTTGTCTGCGGACAGCGCATATTACATACGGGGATTTAAGGGTTGAGAGGCATGCAAATGAGACTGAGCAGAGCAAGGGATTGGTCAATAAGGTTTACTGGGTGTGTTGTGTAAGGAGAGAGTTTGTCAGTAGGTCTTTTTCCTGAGAAAAGAGCAGATAGCTATGGCTTTGTGTTTCAGAAAGCAGATTTTTGGGATGTTGGGAGATTCGTGGATAAATTGGTTGGAGGTGCATGCAGATCGCTGTGGAGTGGCTGCACATCTTGGATTCTCTTATGTGGAAGTGAACTGGCATGGAGTGCGTGGAATGAAGTGGGTGGATTTGGTACTTATCTGTGCTTCTTTGGTGACACAGCGTCATCCAGACATTATTATGATTCATTGTGGAGGGAACAGTTTAGGACATGTGTCTGGTATCTCTTTGCAATTTGCAATGAAAGAAGGACTTGGGAAAATCATGGACATGTATCCAAATTCCAGAGTAATTTTTCGCCGTATTACCCAGAGACAAATGTGGCTGCATTCTTTTTCATTTGGTCCACAAATGGAGAAAGCAAAGTGCAATGTTAACAAGGCTGTTTGTGCCTTTTTGAGAGATGTTGGTATGTCCTCTTTTCAGAATGAAAACATTGTGTTTTGTAGCACACACATTTTTCGCAGCGATGGAGTACATCTTACTTATGCCGGCAATCTGATTTTTTTGCCAAATATACAAAATGCATTGCAACCTTTTTTGGATTTACAGCAATCCATTTTGCAGTAGGTGTTGACCATTTGAATTTTTTGAAAAACAAACAAAACACCACAAACAGACTCTTTTCAGAGCCACCACTTCCTCCCAGAGAAATGTGCAATGGTTGTGACAGACAAGCACTGCACAGAATTTAGATGTCTGCGGACTTCTAAAAATGCACAGGGCCCTGCACTATTTATTTATCACTTCTGTTTTTAAACTGTGAAAGGCGGCTCTGAAAAGAGCCTTTGTTTTTTTTTTGTTTTTGTTGTTTTATATTTTTGGGTTTTTTTAAACATGACACACAAGGAAAGCAGGGGAAAGGAGGGTAAGGAAGGGACACCAACAACAGGGATAAGAAAGGGCAGGTGGAGAAAGGAAGGTGTAGGCTAGGCTTTATTCAGGTAGGTTGCAGACCTTCTGATGCTCCTTGACTGCAGTCTCAAAAGCAGTCCGAAGGTTTTCCCCCCTGCAGAGTGCTGCGTCGCAGTACATGCACAATATTGTGACCCTCAAAAAGTAAAGGTCAACAGCATCATGACTGGCCTGTGAGGCAGCTGGAGGGATGCACAGTCCCACAGGAGTGTGTTTTGTGTTGACAGGAGCGGAAACGGAGGATGCTGCAGAGGAACTCAACCTACTATGTTTATCGCAAGGTACAACCTTACGAATAGCCTCACCGTGGTTTGACTTTAGGTGTCGCTTCATTGATGTAGTACCAAAGCTATATGAACCAAGTTTGCCATGACTCAGGACCATGTGGCACTGAGTGCAGATCACCTTGTTCGCTTGAGCTTTTGACTTTCCATCAATGGTGGTAAATAACCACCACACCCAAGACTCACGATGAGTGCTAGTAGTAGGGACTTCCACTACTTCATCCTTTTCATCCTCTTCATCTGTCTCCTCTGCATCATCATGCCTGTTCCCCTCTGCGGGCCCTTGGGGATGTGGTGGTGGTGGAGGCGGTGGGGCTGCTGATGTGGAGGCAGTAGCAGCAGAAGCAATTTGGGATGCCATCTGGAAGTTTAATAACCAGGAACTAGGAACCAGGAACCAAGAACAGCAACCTGCACAATTGTCCTTTGTAAATCTTGGAAATCCAAAAGCAGAACGAGGATCAGCTCTGGGGTGTGGCCTTTTATAGGGGTGCTGGGGCGCGCTTCGCAGACCCCTGTGCCGTCCCCGAACACTTCGAACACAAAGAACGGGCTCAAAAAGTTCCAAAAAGTATGTAGATCGGGAGGGACATGTGCAATGGTGAACTTTTACTGTAAAATACCTTGGATTGCTAAAAAAATCACTTTTTAAATGTTCGGGGGCCCGCACAGTGTCCGCAAATAAGAACACATGCTCAGCGTGGGTGTGGTCACATGATGATGTCACGGACACGTTCGCAAATGGGACGGCTGTCCACAGGACACCAAATGCGCAATGATGGTTGTGTGCATGCGCGCGGGTGTTCTACGGACAGTTTTAGGGTTCCCGAACTAATTAAAAGTGCGACACACATGCGGCGGACAGTTGCAGAGAGGCGCGATGTTCGTAGGACCCAAGTGTGTGATGCGCATGTGTGTGGGTGTTCTACCAACAATATTGAAGTCCCCGAATAAAATAAATGTGCATCAAAACTTTGCAGACAGGCGGACGGGATATGTGTTCTACAGATATATTCATTCTGGTTGCGGACATTACGAACAGCGGGGGTGTTATTAGGACACCCCCATTGGGTGATTGCAGAGAGGCGGACATCTTGTGTGTTCTAAGGACTCCTCCATTTTAATTACAGACAGTACGAACAGGTATATTGTCCTTAGGACACCCTCATGTGGGTTAATTGCGGACAAGTGGACATTTTGTGTGTTCTGAGGACATCCCCGTTTCGATTACGAACAGTACGCACAGGTATATTGTCCATAGGACACCCCCATTTTGGTTAACTATGGACAGGCGGACATATTGTGTGTTCTAAGGACACCTCCATTTTAATTGCGGACAGTACAAACAGGTATGGTGTCCTTAGGACACCCTCATGTTGGTTAATTGAGGACACCCCGGACAGCCGCACTGTCCGTGGATACCCTGACTGCCTTTTTGAAAAAAAAAGAAGACACGGCATATGCTAAGAACACACTTAAAATGTTATTATTGTTTAATAGCAGAAAAATTAGGAACGAGAGGGGGAAGCAGAAAGTGAAACAAATACAGGGGAATTAGGGTTTTGGACATCATGTATGGGAGGGGAGGAAGGGATGGAAGTCTCATCTTAACGTTTTTCTTGGTTGGGAGGGTTTGGGGATAGTTGGCTGGGACATGGAGAGGGGAAACAGGTACATGTGGGACAGTGGTATTTCATGTTTTCTTTAATGTGGTCTACAACACACTCTTTTAGTTGATTGAAGTGTTGCATTAACAAATCCAGTTTTAGTTCCATTCGTTTCAGAGGATCTTCTAATATCTCTTTTGGTATATTATTTTTATTGGTTGTCTGGTCTGTTAAAAAAAATGTGTTAAGTACACATAAAGTGATGGTTATTTATTGGGTTGTATAGAGAAATGTTGTGTCTACCATCAATATCACTGTCTTCACTCATTTCATCTCATGGGAATTTTTCTTACAGCCATTCCAAAGTACTGGAAATGTCTGTGTTAAAAAAAAATATATATATTAGTTTTAGTGTACATAATACAGAAAATGTATAAGTATATGAAATAAAGGTAGTGTACTTACTACTTTTTTACAAACTTTTACTGTTAGTGCTGTGTAAGTATGCTCTTGCTGTGCAGTTTCTGTGAGGTAATTCAGTTGGAGGCATATTTATTTTGTTTCGGCATATTCCATTATATTGGAAATGCTACTTCAGTGGATGGTTGGTGTCTTACATATACAGTTTCCACTTCTTATTTATTATTAAATGTAATGTATTTATGTGGTGCTTTTTGAATATGTTTGTTGTTTTTATTGTATGATACAATAATGTAAGATACCCCCTGAGTTTTTGGATAATGCCGATGGTGACCGCGTCCACCCGCGGACATGCGCACGGTCCACGGACATCAAAATCACTAGCAGGACAGGGGGTTTACTATACTCTATGTTATATTTATGTAAGGTAAGGGAGTCTTAGTAAACATTTATCACATTTCCATTATCTATATTTATATTCAGTGAAAAAAACTTAGTTAAAGGGATGTTATGGTTAAGTTGCGCTACTAACAACCTATGAAATTCAGTGAAAAAAACTTTGTTAAAGGGACTTTATGGTCCCAAGTAAAACCGAAAATCCCTGAAATTCACCAGTTATGGTAAGCTAAGCAAGCATAACTCACGCTACGACCGTGTACTGCTAAGACTAACACCAGGATATCAAAGATGACATCACACATGTCATTGATGACATCACTGATGACATCACATGTGCATTTACTTTTCATGAAAAGTCTGTTCAAGGGATTCTTATTGTAATATTGATACAAAAGTGTCAAGGATCATTACAATAAATGTCATGAGGTACGTAGTGCATTAAGCAATGCATTGATACAAATAGCATTCTATTATGAAGTTCTTTCCAGTATACTAGGCTACTCATGTAGAACCGTATGCATTGTGTGCAGTATACATGATGGAGGTGTAATATTAATAATCTTGCCATGTGGAATAGTGAAATGATAAAAGCTTTCTTATTAGAGCTTAGCGTACTGTGAAACATTTAATAAGTACCTAATAAAACCCACTTACTACATAATTGCATTATTGCAAACAAAACACAGACAACAACACATACAAATATGAGCATATACAGGGAGAATGAAGTAAACAAAAAAATAAGCAGTATTACCAGACAATCTTCATAGCCTAACTGATTATCTTCATGCATAGAAATGATTGCTCTGCGTCAAAACTACTACTTCCCTATGTATAACTATCACATAATGTGAGTAGACCCTAAGGAAAGTAGTGTGAGTACAATGTATACAGGTATGAGCATATCCAGAGAAAGTACAGTAATAAAAAAATAAAAGAACTATAAAAAAAACTGTTGATACCCTTACTGATCATCCTCATACATAGAAAGCATTGCTGTCTTCCAAGTCTGTGCTTTCCCCTATGTATATGTTTCATATGCTGTGGGTGAACCCCAAGTGAATTATTGTAGGTGAAGTGTAAGTCTACAAATGTAGTACTTTTCGAATTTTTAGTTCCTGTCTGTTGCTGGCCTACATATGTCAGTAAAGGAAAAAAGAGGGAGCCAGACATGTGATGTCCTCAGTGATGTCATCAATGACATTTGTGATGTCATATTTGATGCCCTGGGTGTTAGTCTTAGCAGTGCTTGGTGGTAGCACGAGTTATGGTTGCTTATCTTACCATAACTGGTGAATTTCAGGGGGTTTTCGGATTTACTTGGAACCATAACGTCCCTTTAACAACGTTTTTTTCAATGAATTTCATAGGTTTTTAGTAGCGTAACTTAACCATAACGTCCCTTTAACACCGTTTTTTTCACTGAATTATTTATATATGTATTAATTCCTGAACCCATATTTTATATAAATAAGCTGTGTTATCACCTAACATAGTGTGTGTATATTTCTTCGTGGGGCTTCGAGGATTCACTGTACTGAAAAACCATCCTGCAAAAACTCCTTAATGCTTAAGCCTGATTGCTCGTGAAGGGGTCTTCATTTTGTAAATTCATTGCTAGCAAGATTCTAGAAAAGCTAATCATGGCAAATGCGAAATCCTACTTAGCTTTGATGAGATACCCTTTTAACAGCCAAAACAATGCGGATGACATCCCTTTCACACTCCACCTGAACTCAGTCCAGTGTGCTTTCAGGATTGCAAATACAGCATATGAATATACAGCAAACATAATTACATGAGCAGCCTCCTGCCTAGAGAATCTAAAAATAATGAAAATGTCCAACCACATGACCTTGATTTAATAAATGAACCCTCCTGATTGAATTGGAGTTGGGCACTAACATCAGTTTCAAAAGCCTGTACACTTGGCAACGCCTTCGTGGCAAAAGGATCTTTTTGTATGCAGATACTGGCCATGCGTGGTGATATTGTCCAATTAGTCCATGTCCAGCTCATTATACAAATCCATCTTCAAAACTTAAAAAGAATGGAAACAGATACATATGTGCATTCTGCCTCCACTTTTAACCCGCACCCACAAGACCTAAACAGCCCACTCCAGTCGAGTGTGTGATTGTCCAGCATCTTCCTGAAAGGTCCAATCATGTCATGGAAGCCAGCTGGCAAGGAAGTAGGCTCCCTCTCAATGCCCACAACTAAGGCCTCTGTCAGTCCCTGTCTGGGCCTGGCTGGACCGGATTCCCCCACTTTTGTCCTCCACCACTGCAGAACATCCAGATGAAGACACCTGGACTTGGGCGTGTCAGTGACCCCTTGCACCTGGCCCACCAGAACTTATGGCTCCCTTGCAGATTGACTTGTGAGTAAGCAGCTCACCTAAATTGGATCTATCTTGACATTGCCCCTGCAGGCGCATTTGTTTTGTTGTGTTTAGTGTGCCTTTGCTTAAAATCGATTTTAGGAGACTTGTACATCTGTTGCCACTTTTATTTGGATGTGCTTAGTATGCCTCCTCCTGCTGCCCCTCTCACACCCCTCCTTTCCTACTATGTGTCACTTGCACTTATTTTTGCTCTGTTTCATCTTACCCTGCCCCCTGGCCCCTCCCCTCTTCTTCATGTATAGCTCTTGAATTATTGAAATGACGGTCAGGCACGTACAATAATTATGTCATATGTTGCAACAGTGTGTACTTCTCCATGTCCTATGTTGTACCAATAAACGCATAGCACTTGCCCATTCTGAATGTTGCAATGCCTTTTATGAATGTCAATTTGTTTATTTTTGTTTAACTACTCACTTTCCATGTGTTGGAGCGCTTTGAAACGCTTCATTAAGTGTATAGGCGCTTGGTAAATGCTCAATAAATAAATAATTAAATAATTCAAGAAAGCAAAACACAAGAGTGATGTTGGAATGTTATGAATGAAACATAACCTATAGCAAGTCTCTGGACAACCAACCATACCATCGTTTTTCAGCCTGCTGCGCCATTACTGAAGGGGGAACACAATGCGCAAATCAAGCTTGGTGCCACCCCAAAACTGGCAGTTTAGCCCAAATTACTAGGTGACATACCCTCTTCACGAGACCGTAAGTAGCCCCAACCTCAATGGTCTTCCTTCCAGACATGCCTCTTCTGTTTTGTATCATTCAAGAAACACTTAAAAACCAAACATTTTAAGGACGTGTTTGACATACATCCTGCCTCAACCGGGACTACACTCACTTTAATACAGGATTGAATGGCATCACAGACTCACTCCATTGAGCATAAAACGCATGTGTTGGGTTCTAGCAGTACAGATCTCTACCCTGATATGCAGCAATATGCTGCAATCTCATCTCTACTTTAATTTGGGGGCCGGATTATCAGATCATGTAACGTTTTCCCTGGCGATAAACAATGAGCAAAATAGAACGTGTCGGCGGGATTCACCTCAATCAATAGTGCCTAAAGATGTTTACAATGCAATGAAAGGCTTTGCCCATTCCTGTTGCAACCATGATAGGAAATGGTGCAAAGAGACCGTGTTTCACGTTTCGCTATGACCCTATTGTATAGTAAAACCCCTAGGCACACAAACTTATATGTATTTATTTATTTGATTCTGTTTATACAACATGAAACAAAAATGCATCATGTTTATTTATTTATTTTATTTATTGGAAATGGCGCCGAATTTGTTTAAGGTGAAATGTATTCCTTTGTTAGGCCACTCAGCAAACATGTTACACAAATAAAACCGCTTAATTTTTGTGAAAGCATCACAACCTTTAGGGAGAAAAGATGGAAGTAAAACGTTTGGAGAGTGGAATGCATTTGACATTTCCCAATCCTCCTGGCAAATCTAACAGGTTTTCCACCAGCATCACAACCAATGGGTTCCCATGGAATCCCCCTGACTTTTGCACCTGGTTAAAGAAGGCACATTCCATAAGATTCCATTGTGAATGCCTCCCACGTTGTTAATTGAAGGCGTTATTTACACTTCCTGGAAAAGTAACGAGGCAAGTGAAGTTGCTGGTATCTTTACCCTCATATGGTTAAAATGAGTAGAATTGAACAGATGGGATATTTTGTCACGGAAGCACAAACGGAAGTGGTCAACTTCATACAATTTACCCCTTATTTGAAAATGACCCCTGACACTTCTGTACTGCTCAGTTTACTCTAGAGCAGCCGAATGTAATTGCAGGTGTGTTCCACGCTAGAAGGATTGGAAGGCAAAGCATATTGCCCAGTTAAGGCGATGACTAGCTAGCATATCCATACTTCATCACTTGCTATTTATATCATAGCAAATATTGCTGTTGTCTCTGGTGCCCACATTATAAATTAGAGCTCAGATGCCTCCAGCCGAAGAAGGCTGTGTACAATGGCAGCCTAAGTCCAATCACAGACATGGGTGTGTGGAATTGCAGGGTCGCCTTGCAATGAGAGTATTGGAACGATTACATCAGCCCAGCATTCAATTATTTCAGATGCTATTAAGAGAATATGACTATGATAATACCTTCTGAGACTGATGTTGAAGTTATTGATCGATTGTGATTGATTCAGTGCCATCAAGCAACTTGTCAGCTCCAAGGCTGCCCAGCACAGCACCAATATGGATCTGCAATGCTTTACTATGCATAGAAAATGGTCGGGCAAATTTTTGGCCATGTGCTGAGCTGCTGGACCCCACCATGCAATAACCACTTGTTAGCAAATGGATATCCCCAAAGGAGTAGTGCCGGTGTTGTAATGCAATATGCTTCTCTTATATAACGACCTATATGGCATATTTGAGAAATACAGATGTGCCTCTTGTACATTGCGTTTTCTTACATGCTAAACCCATATGATGCCAACCCAGGTCTCTGGACAAACGTCCTTATTCAAGTCGCGTCCTTCTGTTCTCATCTTTCACTTGGTTCATTTTGACTGTGACAGTTTGCAGTCGATATTGCCAGTTGACGCAGCATTCGTTTTTCACGAGACGTGCATATGCGAAAATAAACGCGTGGAAAGGTCATTTGAGTGAAAGGCCCCTTCCTCCTTGAATCACCTTTCAGATAAAAGCCGGCAGCACCCACGCGGCGGGTTAAGTACCAGAAGCTGATAACTAATGCCAAGCCGTCTGGCCAATAAGCAGTGGGCGGAGGCGCTTGAAAGACAAATGAAAGGGAGAGACCTGCCAGCCTCAATTGCATGAAAAGTGTCCTTCTAATGGGCTGACATTTCGTGACATTGCATGCAAAACTTCAAGCTCGGGCTTTTCAAAAGAAAATATGAAAACAGAAATGGGAGCTGAAAGAACGGACATGAAGCCCTTGCCTTGCGCCTGCTGGCAATGGATTGTGCTTTTGAGATCTTGAATTAGTGGGAAGCTTTGAAGTGTGCGCTCAGACGTGGACTTGGAAGGATGCTACGTGCTTTCTTGCTCGTGTGTTTCGCAGTAGTAGCACGGATTTCACCAAAGACCTGTCTCCAGCGTCCAGTGCGGACGTTGTTTGCAAAACAGCAACGGCAATGGACGAACGCCAGCGTAGTGGAAGGTTGGCGCAGTGAATGCATGCCTCTCTCAAAGGAATTAGAAATTAATTAATTCATCTCTTATAGCACGCTTCATACAGGACTGGATTTGACACTGTATTGCAAGGCGTTGTTTTGCTTATAAAACAAACCTGTTGCCCCTGAGCTATCCTTCCACCCAGATTACATTTGTGGTTTCATGTGCAACACAACATGCAGGCAGTCATGCCACCTTGTTTGATTCAACATCATTGATTTCATTCGCAAAAGTAGCAGAAGTCAGGACTGAATGCAACCAATATGGCTGACTTAAACCAATGTATGTCACGGAGAATATATGTGGCGCTGTCCTATTGGGCCCCTCCTTCAGTTCCTTATTTCATACCTCGCTGAGCCATGGGCTTAAAACTAGTGGGTGTGAAAATAAGCCTGAAGTTCTCTTTCTGAATTCACACAAATTATTTATTTTGCAAGTACCTGCCAATCGTGTTTCTTGACTTTTAAACAAAGGTGGAGGAGGACACGGCCCGCAGGCCCCAGTTTTTTCATTAAGAGCAAATTGACTTTCTGACACAAACCTGACATCACAGTGGCCCTTGCTATTGAAATGGCAGATAGTCTGCAAGTATGCTTTGGAGATGATGGGTGTGTCAGTAGTGGTATGCAATGATTATATTGACTACAAAACAACTAATGAAAAAATAACGAATGTAAACACAACTAATACCAAAGTAACTCATTTTGAAAAAAAAATAATAAAATCGGGTTGTGAGAGGGAATCGTGCTTTTGGGGTTTGGGCAAACGTATTGTTAAAAAAAGGGGTGGGAAGACCACCCCAAAATGATTTAGTATTTTGGAATTAGTTATTTTGTATTCTTTATTTTTTTATTAATTATTATTTCATTAATTATAATTGCATGTAACCGTCTGCAGCAACTGTGACGGTGGAGGTTGGCTTCCATTTGAAATGGGGTACGCTTTTTGGCAAGGTGGTACTGTTGATGCTGAAACATTGAACACCAAAAACGGGTGCAGGGTTTTGCAATGTTGGGACCACTATAGGGGGGCTTGTACAGAGACGTAATCCATGACATCAGGCTATGCATATTCATCTACAAGAATTTGTTGACCATGTTCTTGCAGAACTGGTTGTGATCACCTTGAAAATAAAGCAAAACCTTAGACGCAGTGTTGTGAACAGAGTAGTTGTTTATTTTCCTTGATGAAGAAGCTGCCTTTTTCATTTCTAATTCCGTGTTGGTAGAACCTCTCAGCTCAGACTTAGGGCCTCATTACACGGTAGGCGGTAGGGATTTACCGGTACCGGTAAAATACCGGTGCCGGTAAATCCCTGCCGCCTTACTACGAGGTCCCTTAGCGGGTTGGAGTTTTAACGCCTGCTTTTTGCAGGCGTTAAATACCAACCCGCTAAGGGACCTCGGAGCTAATTACGGCACCGCTAAATTGCGGTGCCGTAATTAGCGCCTTCCCCATTCCCATTGAGCCCTATGGGGCAGAAATGGGAATGGGGAAGGGCAATGGCGGAAGGGGGATTTACCGCCCCTCCAACCTTGGGATGGGGCGGTAAATCCCCTTACCGCCAAGGCGGTGCCGGTATTTTACCGGCATGAGCCATGGCGCTAATTGCGCCATGGCTCACCGCCTACCGTGTAATGAGGCCCAAAGTCCTTCTTTTTTGGGAGATACTGGTGGAATTAAGTTCTAGAGAGGGTAACCGACGCCTTCATTCTGGGACATATGGTAACTATACTTTTGACAATGGGCGTTTCAAAAGCATTATCGATTTTTTGTTGGTGCCAGTGAGGTGATGGGGTCGTATTCTCGGTTTTGAAATTATAGCAAGGACAGACAGGCTCTAATTCATGGGATGATTAGCACAGAAAATAGGGGCCATGCACGCAAAAACGCGTGCAAGCGCCAGTTTGTGTATTCATGGAAACCAATAAGCAGGGTTTACCAGTGACTTTCGAGGAATCCCCGCCGGTCCAACACATCACTGCAACACCACGAATGCCTTGCGCGAGACTCGTAGATAAGGGGTGTTGGGTTCTGCGCAGTCACGTAAAAAGGGAGCGGCACACGTGGAATGGGGAACAAGAAGCGGAAATATGGGCGAAACGAGGGATGTAGCAAGGTAAAATCCTTGCAATGCCCATACGCGCGCTAAAACCCGTATTCATGGAATTGAGCAGGGCTACCAGTCACACAGAAAAAGACGTGCAAATCTGGATACACATACGCCACGCGAAAGCTGGTGTAAGCGTTACCCCGCACTAAAACAAATGCATACAAAGGGCACGCGAACAACAAATGCACATATACAGCTACAATGAATCTACTGTCTGTCGCAGCAGTGATCGTGGGACACCGCAGGAGTAGGAGGATGACCAGGGCATGGATTTATCAACCTAGGACCAGCCTTTTTGGGATGCCTGATGACCAGGTCTATGGCAGGTATAGGTTTCCACCTCATATCACATTAGACCTGGTCACTGAGTTGGAGGATGACCTTTCATCACCTAGCCTGTGCTCCCAAGAACTCAACCCCTTGGAAAAGGTGCTCAATGTTCTGCATTTTTTTACCACTGTGTCATTTCAATGGACAACTGCCATAGTTGGGGGAATTTCACAGCCCACGCAGTCACGCTGCCTACACCAGGTGTTGGCAATCATGACTGCATGCCCTCAGTCCGCAGGCACATATACATGCCAGAACACCTGCAGAAAGGCAGGCCATGGTCCAGGATTTTTATGGGGTGGCACACTTCCCTAAAGTGCTTGGCGCGATTGATTGCACCCATGTGGCTCTTCGTCCACCTAGGGTCACAGAGCACATCTGTCGCAATCGCAAGCACTGGCATTCCACCAACGTGCAGGTTGTATGTGATACCAAGGGTCTCATTACTTCTGTATTTGCAAACAATCCAGGGTCCACCCATGATAGCTTCATATTCAGAATGTCACCCCTACACCAGGCCCTGGAAGCTGGCAGGCATGGCAACACATGGCTCATTGGTGAGTATAAATGACCATGCACATGCATGCATGTCACACAAAGGCACATACACAGCAATGACAAACATTTTAACCTCTACAGGGGTCAGTGCCTACCCTCTGAGCACCTACATGATGATGCCAATATGGAACCCTGCCACACCACCCCAGGTAAGATACAACACAGGCCATATTGCAACTCAGGGCATAGTGGAAAGCACATTCAGAGTGCTCAAGTCACATTTCCACTCCCTTGAGCACTCTGGTGGTGAGTTGCTATATGCACCACCACTAGTGTGCAGGATCATTGTGGCAGCATGTGTCCTGCACAATGCTGCAACATGGCGCGGCGTACCGGTGGACATGGTGGTGCCCCCACATCCCCAACCACATGCATGTCGCTTGCGCCTGGTAGGGCAAAGGGCATGTGGCAAGGCTGCCCGTACCCTGCCTGAGGCACAATCTTTCACCTAAAATCCAACCCCTGTGGATTGCACACAGCCCTGGCACATTCCAGGGGCCATTCAATGATGACAAAGGGACAATCATCTGTGTCCACCAAACCACTCTGGAAGTGCTACATTGTGTGCATTCCTTAGAACTTAAACTAATACATTTATTTGGCTTTCCAAAAGAAGCACATAGATGAGGGACTATGCCACTACCACCATGCCAAACTAGACATCCAATGTCCTGTATGTCACATAAACCGTCCCATCTATTTTATCAATATCATTTGTATATATAAAGCGCACAACAGGCCTTGGACATCGCAGCGCTGTCACAGAAGGCTTACTCAGTTGCATAAGTGTTTGTCAAAACATACATGTTTCCTAGCCCCATGTTGCATGGTGGCAGCATCATACAAATGCAGAAAGTCAATTTAGGTGGCTGTGGCTAGGAGGAGAGGGAAGAGGGGAGGGGCAGGACAACAAGAGGGGGGTATATGCAACATCACAGGCAACCAGGGGTTGGGGGGCATACACAACATCACAGGTGACCAAGTGTGGGGGGGCATACACAACATCACAGATGACCAGGTGTGGGGGGGCATACATAACATCACAGGTAACCAGGTGTGGGGAGGCATACACAACATCACAGGTGTCTAGGGGTGGGGATAGGAGGCATACACAACATCACAGGTGGCCAGGTGTGGGGGACATACACATCACAGGTGACCAGGTGTGGGGGGCATACACATCAAAGGCATCAAGGGGTCAGGGTGGGGGGCATACACAACATCACATGTGCCCAGGTGTGGGCGGGCATACGCAACAAGACAGGCGACCAGGTGTGGGGGTGGGGAGCATACACAACATGACAGGTGACAGGGTGGGGGTGGGGGACATACACAACATAACAGGTGACCAGGTGTGTGGGGGGTCATACACAACATCACAGGTGAGCAGGGGAGGGGGCGGGGCATACACAAAATCACAGGTGACCAGGGCTGGGGGTGGGGTGCATACATAACATCACAGGTTACCAGGTGTGGGGGGCATACACAACATGAAAGGAGGCCAGGGATGGGGGCATACACATCACAGGTTATGAGGTGGGGGGACATACACAACATGTCAGGTGACCAGGTGCGGGGATGGGGGGCATACACAACATCACAGGTGACCAGGTGTGTGGGGGCCTTACACAACATCGCAGGTGAGCAGGGGTGGGTGCCGGGGGCATACACACTATCACAAGTGATCAGGTGTGGGGGGCATACACAACATGACAGGTGATCAGGGGTGGAGGTGGGGGGCATACACAACATCACAGGGGGTCAGGTGTGGGGGGGCATACACAACATCACAGGTGAGCAGGGGTTGGGTGGGGGGCATACACAACATCACAGGCAACCAGGGGTGGGGCTTGGGGGCATTCACAACATCACAGGTGACCAGATGTGGGGGGCATGCACAACAAGACAGGCAACCAGGGGTGGTGATGGGGTCATGCACAACAAGACAGGCGACCAGGGGTGGGGGTGGAGGGGGCATACACAAAATGACAGTTGACCTGGGGTGGGGGTGGGGGCATACACAACCTCACAGGTTACCAGGGGTGGGGTAGGGGGCATACACAACATGGCAAGCACCCAGGGGTGGGGGTGGGGGGCATACACAATATCACAGGTGACCAGGGGTGGGGGGGCAAACACACAGTGGTCCGTTCTCATGCAAACACCACCAAAGTGTCAGCAAATGCCATGCATTCACCTGTCCGTGGAACTCACTTGCCTTGCATACGATGCACACCATCGTGAGATGCTCCACCTACATGAATGAAATGCAGAGTAACAGCACAAAATACATGCACATACATTATCACAGTTGACACCAGAAAGAAAATATGCATACAGCACACAGGAGCAAAGGAGGGTGAATGTCCATTGGCATGGATATGTATGGGAGTACAGTGTATCGCACTAGAGAGAGAGTTAGAGTGATACAGAGAATGAATAACAAGGAAATGACAGATCAAGGAGTACATGCCCCGGTTCCCTAATGTACAATGACATGCTGCACAGCACAGTCGGTCTGCCCATTCAGGTTTCCACATAGGTAGGTAACACAGTGACATGAGCTCCAATGAAATCACCACAACCCCTAGTGAGCATGCAAAGAACACATAACAGAACTGACACATGCATCAAAGATGAGCAACAATGAAGCATGCACAACATGCAAGAAAGGGCAAGTGCTCACCAAATAACAGCATCTGAATGCTGTAAATCCATTCATGACCTTCACCAGTAAGTGTGTTTCTTAATTTGATAAAAGATTGACATTGTCTGGTGGAGGGCATGAGGAGTGTGGACTTCGAATGGCCAGGATGTCTCACACGGGAAAGCATTCACTGCCACATCACGGATTACTGGAACAACATGGGCGAACATATCAAAACAGACATTATGCAGAATAATTGAAACAGCACACACATGCCATGGAAAAAGAAAGCTATGATTACCTGCACGTGCCACCCGGTGTACCCCCATGCAAACATGCTAGATTACTTCACCAGGGATGGCTGCACATACACCAATGTACATGTATAGCCCCTGAGGAGTTAATGGAACACCTCAAGGACAATGAATGCAAAAACATATAAAAGACCACAACCAGGAAAGGGCAAAACAAATATGACATGCTAACATCTGCTAGGGGGGATGGAAGAAAAAAGAAGAAAAAAATCCATCTTGTACCAGGGAGTGGGTCCACCCAAGAGGGGGGAGGGGCAGGGAGCACGTCAACACCCACATGTGTGGAAGTTGAAAAAACGATTCCCTCCATGGGTACATGGACCGCATGGCTATCATGGATTGGAAGAGCTGTCGTTGCTGTCTCTACCTTCCTGTGTAGAATGTGAAGGTGGTGGTGGTGGTGGTAAGGGAGGTTGAAACCGTAAGGCCCTGGCCTAGTCCTACATGGCAGCGGCCAGGTGGGACCTGGATGAATGCAGCTGGAACATGAAGCCTCGGAGGTGTACTGTGGGCTGCCTCTCGCACTTCCATTGAAGCTCTGAGGACTAGTAACTCTCTCCTCAGAGCTGCCTTGTTGGCCCGACCCTCTGCAACCAGGCATGCCTTCAGAGACCTCAGGTCAGCCCGTCAGCTCCTGTTGCTGGCCACCATGTGTAGCCTGTGTGAGCGGCATGTGGACCGCAATGCCTGCGGCTGGCGCGTGACCTGTGTTTCTCGTAAGAACATGGAATTGGCCACCCTATCGATTCCTGGAGCCAACACCGCATAGGAAGCCTGTTACTGTGAAACAGGAAACAATGATTGCCCCCACTCATTATCCCCACCCATGACAGGTCAACCACCTGTGCATGCCCTACAGCTGCTGGACCCAAGGAAGCGTGGCCCTTGATGTGAAGCCACTGTCTGTGGCTGCAGTACTGCATCCCTCCCTTGGTCATCCATCCCTGGACCGGAAACCAATACAGTGGAGTGTGGCCTAGCAGCTGTAACCACCACAGATGGAAGTGGCAACACTGACTGGTCCTGTGAGGGGAAGTTACCCCCTACAGATGCACAGGCTACATCAGCGCCATCACTTGATGCACTCACCTCCGACAGCATACAGCAAAGGATGCCCAGCTCACCACCAGAGCCACTGGTATCATTGGAGGTGGACTCATATGGAGTCGTGTCCCGGGTGGACTGTAGCACCAGTGGATTTTCATGGGCTGCCACAACACATCCTCCACTGGTGCTCTGTTGGGGCTCAGCCTCCTGTTCCTCCTCTACCTCCTCCCCTGAATCTGATGGCTCATCCCCTGCACATGAACACATAAAGATATGAAGAATAATGTTAATTGTCATCACAATGCTATCCTGAAACACATTTACATACATGTCAACATGCCATAATTTGCATTCATACACTATGTACAAAAATCCCTGAAATTATGGCGTCTGCACACTTGCCACCATATCCCATGTCCCTGACCATGTAAGCACTGCAGACATTCCCTAACAGACATGTGTGGTGTCCTAGGTGTGTGATGTGGAGAGAGTCAGGACATATGCTTTGAGATAGAAAGAGGGGACAGTGACACACAAGATGGACAGGGCTATGCACCCATTGGGGGGGTGTCCAGTGTGGCAGGTCAACATGGATGACTCCAGACTGATTTCTTACAAAGGGCTCAGTGGCATAGCTGCAGCAGGTGTAGCAAAATGCTCGGATACTCATGGCACAATGTCCTGCATGCTGATAATGTGCATGGAAGGTATGTGTAGCTTGAAGCCACCTATGGACATGTGTGGATGGTACTACTACTACTACATGCAGTGGTTACTGGTCATTTGGTCGGAAAAAAAGGTTGACAGGACAAATGGTCCACTCAATTTGGTCGAAAGACAAATGGTCGAATTTTTTTTTTTTGTATTTTCACATTTTTTTTATTTTTTTTGTGGGGGTCCCCCCAACCTCCTTTTTTTGCTTACAAACCCTTTTTTTCCTAAACGAAAACCTGAAAAATATATATAAAAATAAAAAAAAAATTCGACCATTTGTCTGTCGACCAAATTGCGTCGACCATTTGTCTGTCGACCAAATAACCGGACAGCACATGCAGTGCATGATGAATATAACATGCCTCAGTCACAAGTACTTGACTGTCATAGCTGAGTCACTAACATCACTGATGTACAGAGCCAGATGCCACGTTGTGTTTGCATGCTGGAAATGCGTACTTAGTATCGGATGGTCGTGGATGACTACTGTCACAAAGCCATGATCAACCGATGTACAGCACATGTATAGCATGCACTCCGCAGTACACTAAGCTCGAGTCAGTAGACCATGACATGGTTCACCCATGGCAGTCATGCAAATGCAGGCAGAAGTGCCACACAATCATACCAATTCATTCAATCTACATACACATATTCTGGATACACACGCTTCTTCACTCACCGGACGTTCATGCATTGGATCTGATACACATGAATCAACTCGCTCATGGGCTCTTCATGTGGCGTAAACTCCTCCTCCTGCAGTGACCGCCCTCCAGTCACCATAGCAGAAGCAAGGTTGGCTCCCAGCTTCCCTTTGGTTCAGTAGCTGAGGTTATTCGACCACTTCATGACATCACAAGCAGTGCTCCATTCATTCCCCAAGGAGTTTATGTGATCTGTGACTTGCAGCCAGTGGACCATATGCTGAGCAGGTGTATGGATGTTCCCTGACCCCGTGCAAATGTCACTGTGGTGGTCGCTCATGTAGTCCACAAGGATCTTGAGTTCATCATCATTGAAGCTCCTCTTCCTCGCCGTGGCAGTCTCTTTTGTTGTGCTTTGGGATTGTGCCTTTTCCTGTTCTGCAGGCTTCTACATCTTGGAAGGTGGTGCAGACCCTGTGTGGGTGGGACCACTCAGGGCATTAGGGGCTGGACCACTAGTGGCCTGGGCCATAGCATCACCCATTGATGTTGGGTCATTCACTGGCCCTTCAGGTCCCTGAATCAGGGTGCTGAAGTCAGGTGTTCTGCTTCGCTGCCCCTTCCCCTTGGACACACGGGTAACAGCAGCCCCAGTGTGTCTGTGTCCCTGGTGGGGGGGTGACAACAGGTACTGCAGTGGATCCCTGACCCTGGTTGTTGGGAACTGGAGTTGCCCCTGCAGGTGCCTCAACCTGGGATCAGGGGAGAGCAGATGATCCTGCAGCTCCCTGACCCAGCGTGATGTGGACAGCAGCATCACCTGCAGCTCCCTGACCCTGTTGGGGGTTATGCACAGCTCTCCCCCTCAACTGCCCGAGCCTGGCCACCTCAGCCACCTATGCCAACTTTCCCACTTGTGGCCTTCCGAACCATGGTACTGATGGATTAGTACAATGGGAGGCACAAGAATCAATTATCCGGGGCATTTGCATTGAGGTGCAGGGTACGTGAAGTAAAACGTACTAGTATGGTCCAGCAAGGCTCAAAATTACCCTGGTGAAAAAATAAATGGTATGCGTAATGCACAGACTCCCCAAATTTCAAAAAAGCAAGAATGCGACCCCTCGGTGGCTCACGTGAACAGAAAAAACATTACGCGGTACGCTGTGGCACCCAGCAACACAGAAAATGCGTGCGCAAAGCCTAAGAAAGCCAATGTGATGGTAACAATGGGGTTACACAATACACAGGGGCAGCCAGAGTATGAATAATGCGTATGCGACTCACTGTTAGCCTCAGAAAAAGAAGAATATACGCGCGTGAAAGCAGAGGCAAATCACCCACCGAAATAAGAATTTTGCAATGTCACTGTAGTGAACAAAATACGTGGCACCCCAAAAATCTCTGAAGTCCACACGTCCGTCTGCTCCAACTCGCACAAGCCGTGTGATGTTCTCTTATGCACTCCTTTGTCCTGAATCAGAACGTCAATGCCCAGCGGACAGCTTGTGTCAACGTCCAACAGCCAGCTTGTGTCGCGTAATGTATGCGATTAGGTCCTTTCCTCTAATTTCACTCTAACAAGCTGTTTCCGCTCCTGCAGAGTACCCGTCACTCTGTTTCTGATGCCCATGTGAACAACACGGAAGACACACGCTCCTGCCTACCAGCCAATTTACCTGCCTCCTACTGCCCGAGCTGCCTCCTACGAGCTATCTGCTGCTGCCTGCCCACTGTGTGTGCCTACTGCCCATGCACCCTGCAATTTGAGTGCCTGCTGTACAACCATTGCCAGTGCTCCTGTCATCAGACCTGTGACCACCTCTACTGATCCAGAAGACTCCCAACGTGCCAGAATACTGCTCCACAGCCCAGCCCCAGGATACATCTTGCCCACCCACACCTGCCTCCGGGGTTGCCATGTCCGAACCAACATCTTCGGAGGCAAGTAGCAACCCCACGGCAGCGAGGCAGAGGGCTGTCAACTTCACTGCCAGAGAAGTTGGCATCCTGTTGGAGCATGTCCTGGGGCATTATGATGCCCTCTTCCATGGACCATTGCAAGTCAGCAAGGAAGGACAGAAAATGATCTGGGACCAGATTGTGGGTGCCATCAATGTGGATGGGGTGGCTCCCTGGGATTTCCACCATGTGCATAAGCACTAGGATGACCTGAAATCCAGGACCTGCAGAAAGGCCCGGCAGTTCCTCAAGGCTGGTCTCAACCAAGGGGGTGCCGGTGCCAGTTGAAAACCATGGACATGCGGGTCCTGGAGAAGTTTTACCCTTCGCTGCATGCCCCGGTCATTGATTTGCTGCACCATCTGGAGTCGACTGGTAAGTGTCCATGTTTTGCTGGCCTCCACAGTGCATGTGTATTTTGCTGTGTGCTGGGAGTGTGCACCTTAGCCTTACGGCAAGTATGCCTCTTGTACAGATGTCTGTGTGCATGTCCCAGTCAGTGCTGCATATGTCTTCTATGAAGCATGCTTGTTTCCAACAGTGTTGCTCTTGAAATGTGTGTTGTGATGCAGCATATTACGATGTGAACATGGTTGCTTACTGTGTCTGATACGTGCCCGTGTGAGAGTTGTGATATATGGGTTTTGTCGTCAATAACATGAACAGCCATGGTGTACATGTGTATGTGTCTGAGATGTGACTGCATGACTGGCCAACACTCCAGGCTGGATGTAACTGGTGCATTTTAATGTGTGCTCTACTCTTGCTGCCTGGTTGACGCTGAGGGGACTCTGATGTGATAGCTCAGTGCACTGCTTCAGGACTGCCAGGTGATGTGTGTGAATGACATGTGTATGGCCCATGACGCATGTGTGTGTGTAGCATGAATAATTTGTAGCTGCTGACAGTGCCATGTCCAAGGATGTGATTGTCTGTTGTGAAGGACAGACATGTATATGCATGTATGCACATTGCATGTACCTGTGTGTTGTGGAGGGTGATGACGGTTGTGACCTTTGGCAGAGTACTTTATGTGCATATGTTTTGAGTCAAACACACATAGATACAGTACCCTGATGTTTGTGTTCTAGGTCTCCTTATCCACAGCGCTGTTGGAAGAAGAGGGCAGAGAAGGTGCTCTGGAGCACGGAAGCAGGGATGCCTCCACCAGGCAGAGACGCCCGACCCAGTCATGCCCCCTGTTAATTTCATCATGGGGGAGCAAGGAGACTCGTGGTGCGTCGTAAACATTGGGCGCAGGCTGCAAAGGGGAGGTCCAAGAGGACAAAGGTGGACAGGGACTTCTCAGCAGCGGGAAGGACAGGTGAGCTCACACAGGGGCAATCCACTGAGGAAGATGCTGGGGAGGCATCCAGGTTGGTGGGGGAGGAGGAGGAGGAGGCCGCATTAGCCTAGTCCATGGTGCCTGGCGGGATTGATGAGGTGGGTGTGACTGGTGCAGTCCAGACTCAGGGGCAGGAGGCAGTGCAGTTCGCCGTGGAGGTGCTTGTGCCTAATCCTGCCCCTGGGCCTGCACCAGTATGCACCATCAGGCATGCCCCAGGCCGGACCCATCTGGAGGTGTCTGATGTTTCCACACAAACAGAAACACCAATGCCTGTGGATCTCACCATTCGGGACAGGGAGGAACCACTGCTACTCAGTATCATGAGGCGTACAGGCATCATTTGTGATGATGTGCAGGCTTACAATCGTTTGCTTGTACATCATCAAAATGAGGTCTGACATCTCCTGAACTGGCTAGCTATGTTCCTGGTCTCGAATTGAGTGCATGGGCTGGCCACTTATGTGAACCCCTCCTCGTCTTGCTCCTCTGTGCGCCAGTCATCCTCCCTGGCGCCATCCAGCCCAGATAACACCAGTGCCCCCTGTGTACCTGTCCCACCCGCAGCGGCCCGTCTGGTGGAGATTCCAACCCTGCCTCAGTCAGGATTTGATGTTGGATCAGGCGAGGTGGTCACCACACCGATCCAGGATACGACAGGAGCTGTGGCAATGGAGGGCGAGCAGGCACCCAGCAGCATGGCATGGGCCCGACAGCCCGGGTGATGTCATCAGCCCAGAGGCTGTCCTTACGAGGCAGACACCGGGCAATTAGGCAGCAGCAGGCTACAAGTATGAGGCAACAATACTCAGAGCATACCATCTCAGGGAGGCAGGTATCAGGCATCAGGCAAGATGCTAATATGGACCTTCAGCGAATGATGTCTTCCTTGTTGGAGCAGTACGGGCAGCTAATCAGGGCAGAGAGGCAGCAGGCACGGGAGGCAAGACTCACCATGGCCAGGGCGGAGATGGCACTACGTCGGGCAGAGAGGTGGGCTGATGTCCTTGAGGATACTTGCAGGGATTGGGAGGGTTGGACAGGGCCATGTTGGAGTCCCTGCAAGCCCTCGACGAGAGAGTGGAGGCCTGCCTAGTGGAAGTGGACGCAGTGTACGATGATGCCCTGGCCAAAACATTGAGGGAGCAAGGTGAGGAGGACTAGCCTGCTGCCTTTGTAAATAGTTAGATATAGGTTTCTGTTGTATTTAGTTATTCTTTGAAGCTTTTGGACTTTACTCCATTTTTTGTAGATAGTTGTGAATGTGTGGTTTTGCTTTTGTTCATATTATAATTTGGAGTGCAGTTTGGACATTACTCCATGTTTTTTTTGTATATAGTTTATTTGGATTTTCTACTTTTTTGGACACCATGCGGTAATGTTTTTTTTCTTTTTTTCTTTTTCATTTTTCTTCTATTTTAAATATGTTCTATGGACATGGACATTTTTACAGAATTGTTATTTATTCATGTACATAATTTCCAATTTCATTTCCAGTGTGTATGTTCACAATACAGCTGTACACATTATAATTTATTTTCATTACTCACAGTCATTGTTTTTTGGCTTTTTTTTAGCAGTGTGCCGCTTTGTTAGTCTGTTTAGTGTCCCTGGTACTGACCATTGTTGGTCATGTGTGTGCTTACTTGCATGCATGTGTCATGTTTGCTATCCAATTGCATGCTGAATATACACATGTGGCTGACCAGTGGATGAGTGTGAAGGGGGAGTTTGGGTGTGCCATTTGCTTTCACATGTGCAGCATCACTGTGTATTGTCCATCAATGTATTTGTGAGGGGGGTGGCTGAGGTGAATGTGGGAGTGTTACATGTTCACGATATGTGGCCATGATTTGCTTGATACTGTGTAACACACATGTTGTGCTTTGCCCTTCACAAGCATGTCTCTGTGCAGTGATCATTGACTCTGGTGTTGATCAGCATCTTGCATTGGCATGCAATATTGCCATTACTTTGTTTTTACACATCGGCTGACCAATGAAGCAGTGTTGGTGTGTGGCGCACCGTCTGATTGCCATGGACTCAATCTGAACTGAAGTCATTCCTCTTTGCAGGTGCCTTATGTCCTCCTCTACCCTGCAGAACTATTGTCTGAATCAGCACTGGTCACCTGGCTTTCTAAGACCTCGGACCGAGGGCCTGTCACCCGCCACTTGCACACCCGCACTGCCTCCCTAGCATACCCTGCACTTGGACTGTTTTCATGTGTACCAGCAGCCCCCTAGCTGCACTTAACATCTGATGTGGGCACTTAGCCTTCCACTTGCCTGCAGCTGGCCGCTGTTTGATTATTTTCTTAGTTGTTCTATTTGTTAGGATGTGCTTCCCATGTACTGCGCTGCACACTACCCCTTCTCTCTGCACTTTTTTCCTTCCCCACTTCCCATGCACTGGCCACATCTCAATGTCACATGGCCTACCAAGATCGCCGTCTCTGTATTCAGTCTGTTCCCCATCCCCGGACTAGTTGCACCTTCAGACACTTGTGTATAGGTGGATTTTGGATGCCATTTGATGTGATTTCATGTCATGTCCTGCACATATGGAAGGAACATTGATGTGTATATTGGGATATCTGTTCTGGTAATGGTTGTTCATTGTGGCTCAGGCTGTGACACATCTGGGCAGTGTCTGTTCATGTGGCACACATTGACGCTGCGTTTTTACTGACGCTGTGTGACTATTTGTCTATGGGGATTGTTGACATGACATTCTCACATGGCCAGCAGGGCCTCACTTTACCATTAACATTTCTGATGTGTATGTTGGGATATGGTTGCAGAGACGAATTGTGTTTCAGCAGCTGCCACACTCAAGGATGTTGCCCAGGTGTATGCATTTGCAGGGTGCTGTCACAGGTGATGGGGACTTGGGTGTCCCATGTGGAGGTGGATGTCTGCAGGCTGGGGTGATGGGGCTAGAGAGCAGGCATCAATAATACTTTCCAATAAAAACAGATTTCTCATTCCTTCAAAAGTTTTAAGTCTATAAGCCTCTACCCAACCATCTAAGTTCTTTAAACATTCACACACCCAGGTAGCCCAAGGGGTACCATCAGTCTTTTTGATGGTCCTAAACCTCTTACGGTACTGGGAAGGACTTTTCCCAAATCTAGCTACTAAAGCTAGTTTAACATTTTCATACTCCATCCTGTCTATTTCCCCCACCTCCATTACAGCATCAGTTGCAACCAGGGGTAGCCTAGACAAAAGCCAGGGAATCAGTTGATTCCCTGTAATTTCCTGAATCCCATAGTTATATTCAAAAGCAGCCAACCAATCCAAAATATCAAACTTAACCTCATACATACTTACTGCATCTTTGGGCATGCAAAGCCTCTTAGGACTGGAAGACCTAGTAGACTCTGGGAGAAAACCATTGTCAAATGAAAATTTCTTCATTTCAATAACATGTTGTAATTCCATTTTCCTTAGTTTAAATTCTTGATGTTTACTTGCAGCTTGTGCTTGGAGCCTTTTGAACTCTAACTCAAGTCTCATCTTCTCAAGAGAGACAAACTCTGGACTCAGTCCTGGACCTGGAAGGGTCCCTGTGACTGAAGATTGAGGCCTATGAGCAGGTAGAGGTGCAGTAGGGCTTACCTCTGGAGACTCCTCTGCCTCTTCTAACTCATCGATAACATTTGAGTTGGACTCTGAAACATTATCATCCTCATCATAATGTTCCACATTTGCTGCAGTCGGTGTAGCAGACCTACTTCTCAGACTTTGAAATTCCAACAATCTTTCTATCAATTCATTATTTTTGCCTTTAACAGTGAGGTTCCTAGTTTTACACATTTCCTTTAGTTGATCAACTGTGAAAATGACTAGGGCCTCCTGTCTGTAGTTATCCATACCAGGCATGATAAAGCAATACTTTTCTAGTGGTGCTTTGCCTTGTGAAGGTTATTTGAACAACAGTAAAGCAGTACTCTCAACGTAACAACTATACTTTTTCCTCACCACTTGCCACCGGTGTTAGGCAGGATTACATGCAGTACCCTTTGGGAACACTACACACAATTAAGACTACATGTGTAAGCACAATCTCACTTTTGGTATACGTCTGTACTACACAGTTTTGTGGTAGCAAGGCTGAGCAGCCAGGCTTATCTCAAGAGGGATGTGAGCAGAGCAGTACAAGGTGTTGCACAAAGGACTTGCAATCACAGTGGTTCAAACAAACACTTACTCCAGGTTTCATGGCAAAACAATATTAATTTATTTAGAAAACATTCCACTAGCAATAAGCAGCTCAATATCACACTATAATACACTCTAGTACCCCACCAATACGTTTCTGAACAAGTTAGGCTCCCCAGAAGTGAGAGCAAAATGGCAATTCAGTAACTTTAAAAAGGAGTATAAGACACAAGTTATAAGAATTAAACACAAATACATTCTTGGGCAGGGCAAATAGTTTCATTTCACTACAAGAGGCGGTTCAATTCAATAGGCCTGGGCCAAAGTCAATGGTTCAGTGTCTTGGATAGGATAGCACAGTTCTGGTAGTAAACAGTTAAGTCTTTGCCAATGTTCTTGGAAGTAGTTTGCACAAAAAAAGAGTTATATGTCGGATTAGGAGCGAACAAGAATCCAAAGTTGGGAAAGTTTCACAAACTTTCACTGCGGCAGAGAGGATTTCTCAACCGTGTTTGCACAGTACCTTGGTAATAAAGAAAAGCTGTAGCTGAGGAAATTGTTCCTGGCAGTTCCTGCAGATCTCGCTGTTCCTGGGCCTCAGTCGTGGGGCCAATAGGGAGGATGTTGGGAGGTTCCTGCACTGCACTGGGACAGATCCACAAGCTTGTCAAAACATCAGTTTAAGGTGTGAGTGCCTTAAAGTCCACGAACTGGTATCCTTCTCACTAGCTATCCGGTTTTCAACAGCACTCTGAACAAAATTCGACCAGTATGGAGATGGTTTCCAGGTGGCTTGCGAGTTGGTTGTTCCCACCAGCTCAAGGGAAGAAGTCGTTCTTGAAGGGGCTTCTCTGTCGAGGGAGTTTCAGGCTATTCAGACCTGCAGCAGGGCTTCACTGGTCAAACCAATGGTCCAGGAGTTGCAGCAGTCATCTTCCTTCAGCTCGTCTTCGGTTCTTTCATTCCATTGGTCGACTCTGCCTTCCATGTCCCAGATACCTTCCTTTTAAACAGTTTTCTCCCATTCATTCCAGCCTAGCTGCCACTCACCCAGCAAGGTGGCTGTCCTTGCTGGACAGTCAGCCGGCCAATAATGCCAAAGTGCATTCAGGTCTCGTAGGAGACTAAGCACAGGGAGTTTCAGGCACCTCTCTCACTTCCTGTCCACCCCAGACACTCAGATGCCAGAGGCAGTCTTCAGTACTGAAGCCCACCAAAGGTAAATGAACAAAGGGACCAAACCTGGTTTGGTGTGCAGAGACAAATACTAGAAAGACCTTTCCAAAAAGAAATGGCAAAAAAAGTCAATCAGAACCGGTTTTTACAGAGGCGGCTCAGACGCCATCTTGAAAAACATGGCTCTGGTGGATTTTTGCTACCGGAACGTTTAAACAGGTCGTGGTCGGGAAAATCATGGTAATACCATTGCCATCAGCAATTCTGAGAGGAAAGGGTAGCTTTTGAGGGCTACATGAGTTTTCTAGGCAAAGGAATACTAGGTATTCCCTTCAGCACTCCGCTGTAAGGCAGGGTGTGCTGGGTCTAGCAATTTAAAAGACTAGCAAAGTCAATTTAACATTACAGAGGAGGGTCTGGGAAACTCTCTATCAGCACTAACACAGCCCATTGACTTGTTCTTCGGTGGATGGCCCCTGGGAGAGTCTCAACCAAGTATTAACTTCACCGTTCTTTTCACAGTGAAGAAACTTCCCCGCACATCAGTCTTTGTCCTGCGTTCTAGAGAGGGTAACGGACGCCTTCATTCTGGGACCTATGGTAACTATACTTTTGACAATGGGCGTTTCAAAAGCATTATCGATTTTTTGTTGGTGCCAGTGAGGTGATGGGGTCGTATTCTCGGTTTTGAAATTATAGCAAGGACAGACAGGCTCTAATTCATGGGATGATTAGCACAGAAAATAGGGGCCATGCGCGCAAAAACGCGTGCAAGCGCCAGTTTGTGTATTCATGGAAACCAATGAGCAGGGTTTACCAGTGACTTTCGAGGAATCCCCGCCGGTCCAACACATCACTGCAACACCACGAATGCCTTGCGCGAGACTCGTAGATAGGGGGTGTTGGGTTCTGCGCAGTCACGTAAAAAGGGAGCGGCACACGTGGAATGGGGAACAAGAAGCGGAAATATGGGCATAACGAGGGATGTAGCAAAGTAAAATCCTTGCAATGCCCATACGCGCGCTAAAACCGTATTCATGGAATTGAGCAGGGCTCCCAGTCGCATGGAAAAAGACGCGCAAATCTGGATACACATACGCCACGCGAAAGCTGGTGTAAGCGTTACCCCGCACTAAAACAAATGCATACAAAGGGCACGCGAACAACAAATGCACATATACAGCTACAATGAATGTACTGTCTGTCGCAGCAGTGATCGTGGGACACCGCAGGAGTAGGAGGATGGCCAGGGCATGGATTTTTCAACTAGGACCAGCCTTTTTGGGATGCCTGATGACCAGGTCTATGGCAGGTATAGGTTTCCACCTCATATCATATTAGACCTGGTCACTGAGTTGGAGGATGACCTTTCATCACCGAGCCTGTGCTCCCAAGAACTGAACCCCTTGGAAAAGGAGCTCAATGTTCTGCATTTTTTTATCACTGTGTCATTTCAGTGGACAACTGCCATAGTTGGGGGAATTTCACAGCCCACGCAGTCACGCTGCCTACACCAGGTGTTGGCAATCATGACTGCATGCCCTCAGTCCGCAGGCACATATACATGCCCAGAACACCTGCAGAAAGGCAGGCCATGGTCCAGGATTTCTATGGGGTGGCACACTTCCCTAAAGTGCTTGGCACGATTGATTGTACCCATGTGGCTCTTCGTCCACCTAGGGTCACAGAGCACATCTGTCGCAATCGCAAGCACTGGCATTCCACCAACGTGTAGGTTGTATGTGATACCAAGGGTCTCATTACTTCTGTATTTGCAAACAATCCAGGGTCCACCCATGATAGCTTCATATTCAGAATGTCACCCCTACACCAGGCCCTGGAAGCTGGCAGGCATGGCAACACATGGCTCATTGGTGAGTATAAATGACCATGCACATGCATGCATGTCACACAAAGGCACATACACAGCAATGACAAACATTTTAACCTCTACAGGGGACAGTGCCTACCCTCTGAGCACCTACATGATGATGCCAATATGGAACCCTGCCACACCACCCCAGGTAAGATACAACACAGGCCATATTGCAACTTGAGCACATTCAGAGTGCTCAAGTCACATTTCCACTCCCTTGACCACTCTGGCGGTGAGTTGCTATATGCACCACCACTAGTGTGCAGGATCATTGTGGCAGCATGTGTCCTGCACAATGTTGCAACATGGCGCGGTGTACCGGTGGACATGGTGGTACCCCCACATCCCCAACCACATGCATGTCGCTTGCGCCTGGTAGGGCAAAGGGCATGTGGCAAGGCTGCCCGTACCCTGCCTGAGGCACAATTTTTCACCTAAAATCCAACCCCTGTGGATTGCACACAGCCCTGGCACATTCCAGGGGCCATTCAATGATGACAAAGGGACAATCATCTGTGTCCACCAAACCACCCTGGAAGTGCTACATTGTGTGCATTCCTTAAAACTTAAACTAATACATTTATTTGGCTTTCCAAAAGAAGCACATAGATGAGGGACTATGCCACTACCACCATGCCAAACTAGACATCCAATGTCCTGTATGTCACATAAACCGTCCCATCTATTTTATCAATATGGTTTGTATATATAAAGCGCACAACAGGCCTTGGACATCGCAGCGCTGTCATAGAAGGATTACTCATTTACATAAGTGTTTGTCAAAACATACATGTTGCCTAGCCCCATGTTGCATGGTGGCAGCATCATACAAGTGCAGAAAGTCAATTTAGGTGGCTGTGGCTAGGAGGAGAGGGAAGAGGGGAGGGGCAGGACAACAAGAGGGGGGGTATATGCAACATCACAGGCGACCAGGGGTTGGGGGCCATACACAACATCACAGGTGACCAAGTTTGGGGGGGCCTACACAACATCACAGGTGACCAGGTGTGGGGGGGCATACATAACATCACAGGTAACCAGGTGTGGTGAGGCATACACAACATCACAGGTGTCCAGGGGTGGGGATAGGGGGCATACACAACATCACAGGTGGCCAGGTGTGGGGGACATACACAGCATCACAGGTGACCAGGTGTGGGGGCATACACAACATCAAAGGCGTCAAGGGGTCAGGGTGGGGGGCATACACAACATCACATGTGCCCAGGTGTGGGCGGGCATACGCAACAAGACAGGCGACCAGGTGTGGGGGTGGGGAGCATACACAACATGACAGGCGACAGGGTGGGGGTGGGGGACATACACAACATAACAGGTGACCAGGTGTGTGGGGGGTCATACACAACATCACAGGTGAGCAGGGGTGGGGGCGGGGCATACACAACATCACAGGTGACCAGGGCTGGGGGTGGGGTGCATACATAACATCACAGGTTACCAGGTGTGGGGGGCATACACAACATGAAAAGAGACCAGGGATGGGGGCATACACAACATCACAGGTGACCAGGTGTGGGGGGGCATGCACAACATGACAGGTGACCAGGGATGGGGGGCATACACATCACAGGTTATGAGGTGGGGGGACATACACAACATGACAGGTGACCAGGTGCGGGGATGGGGGGCATACACATCATCACAGGTGACCAGGTGTGTGGGGGCCTTACACAACATCGCAGGTGAGCAGGGGTGGGTGCGGGGGGCATACACAATATCACAAGTGACCAGGTGTGGGGGGCATACACAACATGACAGGTGATCAGGGGTGGAGGTGGGGGGCATACACAACATCACAGGGGGTCAGGTGTGGGGGGGCATACACAACATCACAGGTGAGCAGGGGTCAGGTGGGGGGCATACACAACATCACAGGCAACCAGGCGTGGGGCAGGGGGGCATTCACAACATCACAGGTGACCAGATGTGGGGGGCATGCACAACAAGGCAGGTAACCAGGGGTGGTGATGGGGGTCATGCACAACAAGACAGGTGACCAGGTGTGGGGTTGGGGGGGCATACACAAAATGACAGGTGACCTGGGGTGGGGGCATACACAACCTCACAGGTTACCAGGGGTGGGGTAGGGGGCATACACAACATGGCAAGAACCCAGGGGTGGGGGTGGGGGGCATACACAATATCACAGGTGACCAGGGGTGGGGGGCAAACACACAGTGGTCCGTTCTCATGCAAACACCACCAAAGTGTCAGCAAATGCCATGCATTCACCTGTCCGTGGAACTCACCTGCCTTGCATACGATGCACACCATCGTGAGATGCTCCACCTACATGAATGAAATGCAGAGTAAGAGCACAAAATACATGCACATACATTATCACAGTTGACACCAGAAAGAAAATATGCATACAGCACACAGGAGCAACGGAGGGTGAATGTCCATTGGCATGGATATGTATGGGAGTACAGTGTATCGCACTAGAGAGAGAGGGAGGGAGAGAGTTAGAGTGATACAGAGAATGAATAACAAGGAAATGACAGATCAAGGAGTACATGCCCCGGTTCCCTAATGTACAATGACATGCTGCACAGCACAGTCGGTCTGCCCATTCAGGTTTCCACATAGGTAGGTAACACAGTGACATGAGCTCCAATGAAATCACCACAACCCCTAGTGAGCATGCAAAGAACACATAACAGAACTGACACATGCATCAAAGATGAGCAACAATGAAGCATGCACAACATGCAAGACAGGGCAAGTGCTCACCAAATAACAGCATCTGAATGCTGTAAATCCATTCATGACCTTCACCAGTAAGTGTGTTTCTTAATTTGATAAAGGATTGACATTGTCTGGTGGAGGGCATGAGGAGTGTGGACTTCGAATGGCCAGGATGTCTCACGCGGGAAAGCATTCACTGCCACATCACGGATTACTGGAACAACATGGACGAAGATATCAAAACAGACATTGTGCAGAATAATTGAAACAGCACACACATGCCATGGAAAAAGAAAGCTATGATTACCTGCACATGCCACCCGGTGTACCCCCATGCAAACATGCTAGATTACTTCACCAGGCATGGATGCACGTATACCAATGTACATGTATAGCCCCTGAGGAGTTAATGGAACACCTCAAGGACAATAAATGCAAAAACATATAAAAGACCACAACCAGGAAAGGGCAAAACAAATATGACATGCTAACATCTGCCAGGGGGGATGGAAGAAAAAAGAAGAAAAAAATCCATCTTGTACCAGGGAGTGGGTCCATCCAAGAGGGGGGAGGGGCAGGGAGCACATCAACACCCACATGTGTGGAAGTTGAAAAAACGATTCCCTCCATGGGTACATGGACCGCATGGCTATCATGGATTGGAAGAGCTGTCACTGCTGTCTCTACCTTCCTGTGTAGAATGTGAAGGTGGTGGTGGTGGTAAGGGAGGTTGACACCGTAAGGCCCTGGCCTAGTCCTCCATGGCAGCGGCCAGGCGGGACTTGGATGAATGCAGCTGGAACATGAAGCCTCGGAGGTCCGCATGCAACACCTCACGCGATGCACGGAGTTCCTCCGAGATGGTATGACTCAACATTTCCATCTGCTGTTGGCACTGTGTACTGTGGGCTGCCTCTCGCACTTCCATTGAAGCTCTGAGGACCAGTAACTCTCTCCTCAGTGCTGCCTTGTGGGCCCGACCCTCTGCAACCAGGCATGCCTTCAGAGACCTCAGGTCAGCCCATCAGCTCCTGTTGCTGGCCACCATGTGTAGCCTGTGTGAGCGGCATGTGGACCGCAATGCCTGCGGCTGGCGCGTGACCTGTGTTTCTCGTAAGAACATGGAATTGGCCACCCTATCCATTCCTGAAGCCAACACCGCATAGGAAGCAGCCTGTTGCTGTGCAACAGGAAACAATGATTGCTCCCACTCATTATCCCCACCCACGACAGGTCAACCACCTGTGCATGCCCTACGGCTGCTGGACCCAAGGAAGCGTGGCCCTTGATGTGAAGCCACTGTCTGTGGCTGCAGTACTGCATCCCTCCCTTGGTCATCCATCCCTGGACCGAACCCAATACAGTGGAGCGTGGCCTAGCAGCTGTAACCACCACAGATGGAAGTGGCAACACTGACTGGTCCTGTGAGGGGAAGTTACCCCCTACAGATGCACAGGCTACATCAGCGCCATCACTTGATGCACTCACCTCCGACAGCATACAGCAAAGGATGCCCAGCTCACCACCAGAGCCACTGGTATCATTGGAGGTGGACTCATATGGAGTCGTGTCCCGGGTGGACTGTAGCACCAGTGGATTTTCATGGGCTGCCACAACACATCCTCCACTGGTGCTCTGTTGGGGCTCAGCCTCCTGTTCCTCCTCTACCTCCTCCCCTGAATCTGGAGGCTCATCACCTGCACATGAACACATAAAGATATGAAGAATCATGTTAATTGTCATCACAATGCTATCCTGAAACACATTTACATGCATGTCAACATGCCATAATTTGCATTCATACACTATGTACAAAAATCCCTGAAATTATGGCGTCTGCACACTTGCCACCATATCCCATGTCCCTGACCATGTAAGCACTGCAGACATTCCCTAACAGACATGTGTGGTGTCCTAGGTGTGTGATGTGGAGAGAGTCAGGACATATGCTTTGAGATAGAAAGAGGGGACAGTGACACACAAGATGGACAGGGCTATGCACCAATTGAGGGGGGGGGGGTGTCCAGTGTGGCAGGTCAACATGGATGACTCCAGACTGATTTCTAACAAAGGGCTCAGTGGCATAGCTGCAGCAGGTGTAGCAAAATGCTCGGATACTCATGGCACAATGTCCCGCATGCTGATAATGTGCATGGAAGGTATGTGTAGCTTGAAGCCACCTATGGACATGTGTGGATGGTACTACTACTACTACATGCAGTGGTTACTGGTCATTTGGTCGAAAAAAAAAGGTCGACAGGACAAATGGTCGACTCAATTTGGTCGAAAGACAAATGGTCGATTTTTTTTTTTATTTTCACATTTTTGTTATTTTTTTGGGGGGGTCCCCCCCAACCTCCTTTTTTTGCTTACAAAACCTTTTTTTCCTAAACGAAAACCTGAAAAATATATATAAAAATAAAAAAAAAAATTCGACCATTTGTCTGTCGACCAAATTGCGTCGACCATTTGTCTGTCGACCAAATAACCGGACAGCACATGCAGTGCATGATGAATATAACATGCCTCAGTCACAAGTACTTGACTGTCATAGCTGAGTCACTAACATCACTGATGTACAGAGCCAGATGCCACGTTGTGTTTGCATGCTGGAAATGCGTATTTAGTATCGGATGGTCGTGGATGACTACTGTCACAAAGCCATGATCAACCGATGTACAGCACATGTATAGTATGCACTCTGCAGTACACTAAGCTCGAGTCAGTAGACCATGACACGGTTCACCCATGGCAATCATGCAAATGCAGGCAGAAGTGCCACACAATCATACCAATTCATTCAATCTACATACACATATTCTGGATACCCACGCTTCTTCACTCACCGGACGTTTCCTCGTATTCTGGCAGGCCTCCCATGCATTGGATCTGATACACATGAATCAACTCGCTCATGGGCTCTTCATGTGGCGTAAACTCCTCCTCCTGCAGTGACCGCCCTCCAGTCACCATAGCAGAAGCAAGGTTGGCTCCCAGCTTCCCTTTGGTTCAGTGGCTGAGGTCATTCGACCACTTCATGACATCACAAGCAGTGCTCCATTCATTCCCCAAGGAGTTTATGTGATCTGTGACTTGCAGCCAGTGGACCATATGCTGAGCAGGTGTATGGATGTTCCCTGACCCCGTGCAAATGTCACTGTGGTGGTCGCTCATGTAGTCCACAAGGATCTTGAGTTCATCATCATTGAAGCTCCTCTTCCTCGCCGTGGCAGTCTCTTTTGTTGTGCTTTGGGATTGAGCCTTTTCCTGTTCTGCAGGCTTCTACATCTTGGAAGGTGGTGCAGACCCTGTGTGGGTGGGACCACTCAGGGCATTAGGGGCTGGACCACTAGTGGCCTGGGCCATAGCATCACCCATTGATGTTGGGTCATTCACTGGCCCTTCAGGTCCCTGAATCAGGGTGCTGAAGTCAGGTGTTCTGCTTTGCTGTCCCTTCCCCTTGGACACACGGGTAACATCTGCCCCAGTGTGTCTGTGTCCCTGGTGGGGGGGTGACAACAGGTACTGCAGTTGGTCCCTGACCCTGGTTGTTGGGAACTGGAGTTGCCCCTGCAGGTGCCTCAACCTGGGAGAAGGGGAGAGCAGATGATCCTGCAGCTCCCTGACCCTGTTGGGGGTTGTGCACAGCTCTCCCCCTCAACTCCCCGAGCCTGGCCACCTCAGCCACCTATGCCAACTTTCCCACTTGTGGCCTTCCGAACCATGGTACTGATGGATTAGTACTATGGGAGGCACAACAAGCAATTATCCGGGGCATTTGCATTGAGGTGCAGGGTACGTGAAGTAAAACGTACTAGTATGGTCCAGCAAGGCTCACAATTACCCTGGTTAAAAAATAAATGGTATGCGTATTGCACAGGCTCCCCAAATATCAAAAAAGCAAGAATGTGACCCCTCGGTGGCTCACGTGAACAGAAAAAACATTACGCGGTACGCTGTGGCACCCAGCAACACAGAAAATGTGTGCGCAAAGCCTAAGAAAGCCAATGTGATGGTAACAATGGGGTTACACGATAAACAGGGGCAGCCAGAGTATGAATAATGCATATGCGACTCACTGTTAGCCTCAGAAAAAGAAGAATATACGCGCGTGAAAGCAGAGGCAAATCACCCACCGAAATAAGAATTTTGCACTGTCACTGTAGTGAACAAAATACGTGGCACCCCAAAAATCTCTGAAGTCCACACGTCCGTCTGCTCCAACTCGCACAAGCCGTGTGATGTTCTCTTATGCACTCCTTTGTCCTGAATCAGAACGTCAATGCCCAGCGGACAGCTTGTGTCAACGTCCAACAGCCAGCTTGTGTCGCGTAATGTATGCGATTAGGTCCTTTCCTCTAATTTCACTCTAACGAGCTGTTTCCGCACCTGCAGAGTACCCGTCACTCTGTTTCTGATGCCCATGTGAACAACACGGAAGACACACGCTCCTGCCTACCAGCCAATTTACCTGCCTCCTACTGCCCGAGCTGCCTCCTACCAGCTATCTGCTGCTGCCTGCCCACTGTGTTTGCCTACTGCCCATGCACCCTGCAATTTGAGTGCCTGCTGTACAACCATTGCCAGTGCTCCTGTCATCAGACCTGTGACCACCTCTACTGATCCAGAAGACTCCCAACGTGCCAGAATACTGCTCCACAGCCCAGCCCCAGGATACATCTTGCCCACCCACACCTGCCTCTGGGGTTGCCATGTCTGAACCAACATCTTCGGAGGCAAGTAGCAACCCCACGGCAGCGAGGCAGAGGGCTGTCAACTTCACTGCCAGAGAAGTTGGCATCCTGTTGGAGCATGTCCTGGGGCATTATGATGCCCTCTTCGATGGACCATCGCAAGTCAGCAAGGAAGGACAGAAAATGATCTGGGACCAGATTGTGGTAGCCATCAATGTGGAGGGGGTGGCTCCCTGGGATTTCCACCATGTGCATAAGCACTAGGAGGACCTGAAATCCAGGACCTGCAGCAAGGCCCGGCAGTTCCTCAAGGCTGGTCTCAACCAAGGGGGTGCCGGTGCCAGTTGAAAACCATGGACATGCGGGTCCTGGAGAAGTTTTACCCTTCGCGGCATGCCCCGGTCATCGATTTGCTGCACCATCTGGAGTCGACTGGTAAGTGTCCATGTTTTGCTGGCCTCCACAGTGCATGTGTATTTTGCTGTGTGCTGGGAGTGTGCACCTTAGCCTTACGGCAAGTATGCCTCTTGTACAGATGTCTGTGTGCATGTCCCAGTCAGTGCTGCATATGTCTTCTATGAAGCATGCTTGTTTCCAACAGTGTTGCTCTTGAAATGTGTGTTGTGATGCAGCATATTACGATGTGAACATGGTTGCTTACATGTGTCTGATACGTGCCCGTGTGAGAGTTGTGATATATGGGTTTTGTCGTCAATAACATGAACAGGCATGGTGTACATGTGTATGTGTCTGAGATGTGACTGCATGACTGGCCAACACTCCAGGATGGATGTAACTGGTGCATTTTAATGTGTGCTCTACTCTTGCTGCCTAGTTGACGCTGAGGGGACTCTGATGTGATAGCTCAGTGCACTGCTTCAGGACTGTCAGGTGATGTGTGTGAATGACATGTGTATGGCCCATGACGCATGTGTGTGTAGCATGAATAATTTGTAGCTGCTGACAGTACCATGTCCAAGGATGTGATTGTCTGTTGTGAAGGACAGACATGTATATGCATGTATGCACATTGCATGTACCTGTGTGTTGTGGAGGGTGATGACGGTTGTGACCTTTGGCAGAGTACTTTATGTGCATATGTTTTGAGTCAAACACACATAGATACAGTACCCTGATGTTTGGTTTCTAGGTCTCCTTATCCACAGCGCTGTTGGAAGAATAGGGCAGAGAAGGTGCTCTGGAGCAAGGCAGCAGGGACGCCTCCACTGGGCGGAGACGCCCGGCCCAGTCATGCCCCCTGTTAATTTCATCATGGGGGAGCAAGGAGACTGGTGGTGCGTCGTAAACATTGGGCGCAGGCTGCAAAGGGGAGGTCCAAGAGAACAAAGGTAGACAGGGATTTCTCAGCAGCGGGAAGGACAGGTGAGCTCACACAGGGGCAATCCACTGCGGATGATGCTGGGGAGGCATCCAGGTTGGTGGGGGAGGAGGAGGAGGAGGCCGCATTAGCCTAGTCCATGGTGCCTGGCGGGATTGATGAGGTGGGTGTGACTGGTGCAGTCCAGACTCAGGGGCAGGAGGCAGTGCAGTTCGCCGTGGAGGTGCTTGTGCCTAATCCTGCCCCTGGGCCTGCACCAGTATGCACCATCAGGCATGCCCCAGGCCGGACCCATCTGGAGGTGTCTGATGTTTCCACACAAACAGAAACACCAATGCCTGTGGATCTCACCATTCGGGACAGGGAGGAACCACTGCTACTCAGTATCATGAGGCGTACAGGCATCATTTGTGATGATGTGCAGGCTTACAATCGTTTGCTTATACATCATCAAAATGAGGTCTGACATCTCCTGAACTGGCTAGCTATGTTCCTGGTCTCGAATTGAGTGCATGGGCTGGCCACTTATGTGAACCCCTCCTCGTCTTGCTCCTCTGTGCGCCAGTCATCCTCCCTGGCGCCATCCAGCCCAGATAACACCAGGGCCCCCTGTGTACCTCTCCCACCCGCAGCGTCCAGTCTGGGGGAGATTCCAACCCTGCCTCAGTCGGGAGTTGATGTTGGATCAGGCGAGGTGGTCACCATACCGATCCAGGATACGACAGGAGCTGTGGCAATGGAGGGCAAGCAGGCACCCAGCAGCATGGCATGGGCCTGACGGCCCGGGTGATGTCATCAGCCAGAGGCTGTCCTCACGAGGCAGACACCGGGCAATTAGGCAGCAGCAGGCTACAAGTATGAGGCAACAATACTCAGAGCATACCATCTCAGGGAGGCAGGTATCAGGCATCAGGCAAGATGCTAATATGGACCTTCAGCGAATGATGTCTTCCTTGTTGGAGCAGTACGGGCAGCTAATCAGGGCAGAGAGGCAGCAGGCACGGGAGGCAAGACTCACCATGGCCAGGGCGGAGATGGTACTACGTCGGGCAGAGAGGTGGGCTGATGTCCTTGAGGATACTTGCAGGGATTGGGAGGGTTGGACAGGGCCATGTTGGAGTCCCTGCAAGCCCTCGACGAGAGAGTGGAGGCCTGCCTAGTGGAAGTGGACGCAGTGTACGATGATGCCCTGGCCAAAACATTGAGGGAGCAAGGTGAGGAGGACTTGCCTGCTGCCTTTGTAAATAGTTAGATATAGGTTTCTGTTGTATTTAGTTATTCTTTGGAGCTTTTGGACTTAACTCCATTTTTTGTAGATAGTTGTGAATGTGTGGTTTTGCTTTTGTTCATATAATTTGGAGTGCAGTTTGGACATTACTCCATGTTTTTTTGTATATAGTCTATTTGGATTTTCTACTTTTTTGGACACCATGCAGTAATGTTTTTTTTCTTTTTTTCTTTTTCATTTTTCTTCTATTTTAAATATGTTCTATGGACATGGACATTTTTACAGAATTTTTATTTATTCATGTACATAATTTCCAATTTCATTTCCAGTGTGTATGTTCACAATACAGCTGTACCTTATAATTTATTTTCATTACTCACAGTCATTGTTTTTTGGCTTTTTCTTTAGCAGTGTGCCGCTTTGTTAGTCTGTTTAGTGTCCCTGTTACTGACCATTGTTGGTCATGTGTGTGCTTACTTGCATGCATGTGTCATGTTTGCTATCCAATTGCATGCTGAATATACACATGTGGCTGACCAGTGGATGAGTGTGAAGGGGGAGTTTGGGTGTGCCATTTGCTTTCACATGTGCAGCATCACTGTGTATTGTCCATCAATGTATTTGTGAGGGGGGTGGCTGAGGTGAATGTGGGAGTGTTACATGTTCACGATATGTGGCCATGATTTGCTTGATACTGTGTAACACACATGTTGTGCTTTGCCCTTCACAAGCATGTCTCTGTGCAGTGATCATTGACTCTGGTGTTGATCTGCATCTTGCATTGGCATGCAATATTGCCATTACTTTGTTTTTACACATCGGCTGACCAATGAAGCAGTGTTGGTGTGTGGCGCACCGTCTGATTGCCATGCACTCAATCTGAACTGAAGTCATTCCTCTTTGCAGGTGCCTTATGTCCTCCTCTACCCCTGCAGAACTCCTGTCTGAATCAGCACTGGTCACCTGGCTTTCTAAGATCTCGGACCGAGGGCCCGTCACCCGCCACTTGCACACCCGCACTGCCTCCCTAGCATACCCTGCACTTGGACTGTTTTCATGTGTACCAGCAGCCCCCTAGCTGCACTTAACACCTGATGTGGGCACTTAGCCTTCCACTTGCCTGCAGCTGGCCGCTGTTTGATTATTTTCTTAGTTGTTCTATTTGTTAGGATGTGCTTCCCATGTACTGCGCTGCACACTACCCCTTCTCTCTGCTCTTTTCTCCTTCCCCACTTCCCATGCACTGGCCACATCTCAATGTCACATGGCCTACCAAGATCGCTGTCTCTGTCTTCAGTGTGTTCCCCATCCCCGGACTAGTTGCACCTTCAGACACTTGTTTATAGGTGGATTTTGGATGCCATTTGATGTGATTTCATGACATGTACTGCGCATACGGAAGGAACATTGATGTGTATATTGGGATATCTGTTCTGGTAATGGTAGTTCATTGAGGCTCAGGCTGTGACACATCTGAGCAGTGTCTGTTCATGTGGCACACATTGAGGCTGCATTTTTACTGACGCTGTGTGACTATTTGTCTATGGGGATTGTTGACATGACATTCTCACATGGCCAGCAGGGCCTCACTTTACCATTAACTTTTCTGATGTGTATGTTGGGATATGGTTGCAGACACGAATTGTGTTTCAGCAGCTGCCACACTCAAGGATGTTGCCCAGGTGTATGCATTTGCAGGGTGCTGTCACAGGTGATGGGGACTTGGGCGTCCCATGTGGAGGGGGATGTCTGCAGGCTGGGGTGATGGGGCTAGAGAGCAGGCATCAATAATACTTTCCGATAAAAACAGATTTCTCATTCCTTCAAAATTTTTAAGTCTATAACCCTCTACCCAACCATCTAAGTTCTTTAAACATTCACACACCCAGGTAGCCCAAGGGGTACCATCAGTCTTTTTGATGGTCCTAAACCTCTTACGGTACTGGGAAGGACTTTTCCCAAATCTAGCTACTAAAGCTAGTTTAACATTTTCATACTCCATCCTGTCTATTTCCCCCACCTCCATTACAGCATTAGTTGCAACCAGGGGTAGCCTAGACAAAAGCCAGGGAATCAGTTGATTCCCTGTAATTTCCTGAATCCCATAGTTATATTCAAAAGCAGCCAACCAATCCAAAATATCAAGCTTAACCTCATACATACTTACTGCATCTTTGGGCATGCAAAGCCTCTTAGGACTGGAAGACCTAGTAGACTCTGGGAGAAAACCATTGTCAAAAGACAATTTCTTCATTTCAATAACATGTTGTAATTCCATTTCCCTTAGTTTAAATTCTTGATGTTTACTTGCAGCTTGTGCTTGGAGCCTTTTGAACTCTAACTCAAGTCTCATCTTCTCAAGAGAGACAAACTCTGGACTCAGTCCTGGACCTGGAAGGGTCCCTGTGGCTAAAGATTGAGGCCTATGGATTGATGGATGGATTGAGCAGGTAGAGGTGCAGTAGGGCTTACCACTGGAGACTCCTCTGCCTCTTCTAACTCATCGATAACATTTGAGTTGGACTCTGAAACATTATCATCCTCATCATAATGTTCCACATTTGCTGCAGTCGGTGTAGCAGACCTACTTCTCAGACTTTGAAATTCCAACAATCTTTCTATCAATTAATTATTTTTGCCTTTAACAGTGAGGTTCCTAGTTTTACACATTTCCTTTAGTTGATCAACTGTGAAAATGACTAGGGCCTCCTGTCTGTAGTTATCCATACCAGGCATGATAAAGCAATTGCTTTTCTAGTGGTGCTTAGCTTTGTGAAGGTTATTTAAACAACAGTAAAGCAGTACTCTCAACGTAACAACTATACTTTTTCCTCACCACTTGCCACCAGTGTTAGGCAGGATTACATGCAGTTCCCTTTGGGAACACTACACACAATTAAGAATACATGTGTAAGCACAATCTCACCTTTGGTATACGTCTGTACTACACAGTTTTGTGGTAGCAAGGCTGAGCAGCCAGGCTTATCTCAAGAGGGATGTGAGCAGAGCAGTACAAGGTGTTGCACAAAGGACTTGCAATCACAGTGGTTCAAACAAATACTTACTCCAGGTTTCTTGGCAAAACAATATTAATTTATTTACACAGTCATTTAGAAAACATTCCACTAGCAATAAGCAGCTCAATATCACACTATAATACACTCTAGTACCCAACCAATAAGTTTCTGAACAAGTTAATCTCCCCAGAAGTGAGAGCAAAATGGCAATTCAGTAACTTTAAAAAGGAGTATAAGACACAAGGTATAAGAATTAAACACAAATACATTCTTGGGCAGGGCAAATAGTTTCATTTCACTACAGGAGGTGGTTCAATCCAATAGGCCTGGGCCAAAGTCAATGGTTCAGTGTCTTGGATAGGATAGCACAGTTCTGGTAGTAAACGGTTAAGTCTTTGCCAATGTTCTTGGAAGTAGTTTGCACAAAAAAGAGTTATATGTCGGATTAGGAGCGAACAAGAATCCAAAGTTGGGAAAGTTTCACAAACTTTCACTGCGGCAGAGAGGATTTCTCAACCGTGTTTGCACAGTACCTTGGTAATAAAGAAAAGCTGTAGCTGAGGAAATTGTTCCTGGCAGTTCCTGCAGATCTCGCTGTTCCTGGGCCTCAGTCGTGGGGCCAATATGGAGGATGTTGGGAGGTTCCTGCACTGCACTGGGACAGATCCACAAGCTTGTCAAAACATCAGTTTAAGGTGTGAGTGCCTTAAAGTCCACTAACTGGTATCCTTCTCACTAGCTATCCGGTTTTCAACAGCACTCTGAACAAAATTCGACCAGTATGGAGATGGTTTCCAGGTGGCTTGCGAGTTGGTTGTTCCCACTAGTTCAAGGGAAGAAGTCGTTCTTGAAGGGGCTTCTCTGTCGAGGGAGTTTCAGGCTATTCAGACCTGCAGCAGGGCTTCACTGGTCAAACCAATGGTCCAGGAGTTGCAGCAGTCATCTTCCTTCAGCTCGTCTTCGGTTCTTTCATTCCATTGGTCGACTCTGCCTTCCATGTCCCAGATACCTTCCTTTTAAACAGTTTTCTCCCATTCATTCCAGCCTAGCTGCCACTCACCCAGCAAGGTGGCTGTCCTTGCTGGACAGTCAGCCAGCCAATAATGCCAAAGTGCATTCAGGTCTCGTAGGAGACTAAGCACAGGGAGTTTCAGGCACCTCTCTCACTTCCTGTCCACCCCAGACACAGTACTGAAGCCCGCCAAAGGTAAATGAACAAAGGGACCAAACCTGGTTTGGTCTGCAGAGACAAATACTAGAAAGACCTTTCCAAAAAGAAATGGCAAAAAAAGTCAATCAGAACCGGTTTTTACAGAGGCGGCTCAGACGCCATCTTGAAAAACATGGCTCTGGTGGATTTTTGCTACCGGAACGTTTAAACAGGTCGTGGTCGGGAAAATCATGGTAATACCATTGCCATCAGCAATTCTGAGAGGAAAGGGTAGCTTTTGAGGGCTACATGAGTTTTCTAGGCAAAGGAATACTAGGTATTCCCTTCAGCACTCCGCTGTAAGGCAGGGTGTGCTGGGTCTAGCAATTTAAAAGACTAGCAAAGTCAATTTAACATTTCAGAGGAGGGTCTGGGAAACTCTCTACCAGCACTAACACAGCCCATTGACTTGTTCTTTGGTGGATGGCCCCTGGGAGAGTCTCAACCAAGTATTTACTTCACCGTTCTTTTCACAGTGAAGAAACTTCCCCGCACATCAGTCTTTGTCCTGCCCAGGGGCAGTCCAGCACCGAAATGCTAGGCAATTCTACTCTGAACAAGAGGACCACAGCAACCCCATACACGTGTTTCAGCCTAGTTGGGCATCATCAGTGAGGTGAAGCTGTGCCTCTGTAAGAGCAGTGAGCAAGGGATCAAGACTAAGACTGATATGCAGGGAATTGTCTTCTCTGTGAAAGGGACAATGAGCTAAAGACTTGGTAGAGTCTCTCCCAGGGGTTATTCACCCAAGAACAGGTCATTTGGCTGTGTCCGTGCTGGTAGAGAGATTCCCAGACCCCCCCTTGTTTTGCATAAATTAACTTTGGGTCTCACCAGGGTGATGCTGGACATAAATTCTCCCACTTCCTGCCAAAAATCAGCAAATTGGCAGAATTACCATGGCGGTAATTCTGCCAGTGGTAATTCAGCCAGAAAAGCCCTAAAGAGTCCAATGGACTCATGAATAAGGGGGATTAACTCCGCCACCACCACTTGTAATCCAGTGGTAATTCCGCCAGACCAAGTGGCAGTAACAGATTTACCGCTTGGCGGTTTCTGGGCGGATTTACTGCCCAGGCACCACCAAACTCGTAATGAGACACTGGACCTCATTACGATCCTTGCGGACCAGGAACTATGAGACCAGTAAGCAGGCCCTTACCACAGTTCCTGGACCGCCATATTACGTGTTGTGGTCGTGGGTGCCTGTTAGCCCGCCAGTTTTTTCCTGGCAGGCTGACAGGCACCCACGAGCACAAGACGTCGGATGCACCGGCCCAACTCTGAATGTGCCAGTGCATCCGACGTCCCCATCCCCATTCAGCCCTATGGGGCAGAATGGAGATGAGGAGGCCCTTGACTCTGGCACCCGAAAATGGGCAAGTACCGGGTCCGCCTAACTCGGCATGACCCAGTTCTTTCCCATTCACGGGTGCCGTAAAAAATGCAAATCCAGCAGCAGCCATGCCGTTTTTAACGACACGGCTACCACCAGAGTTGTAATGAGGCCCACTGTACTTTGGTGGAAGGCATTCACAGTCAGGGCTGAAATGCCATTTGGTGACTTGCACTGGTATTTTTTTGTGAGCTTTAGCTATTCCTTCAGCTCTTTCACAGCAGCAATAATTTCCGGGGCTGTCTTGTAGCCCAAGATAATTGCTACATGTATGATTGGAGCAGCATCTGTGTTTTTGTTCTGAAATCTGAGACAGTTGTGGGCATTGCTGCCATGGAACATGGAGCCAATTGCTCTGACAGTTCCTCTCGTTTGATTAATATGAAGGACACCTAGCTCTTATGAGGAATGGACACAATGCTTAAATTGTTTGAGGAAAGGACAGTATCATAAACTCAGAGCTGTGTAAATGGAGTTTTTCTTAGGGATAAGTCAATTGCTATTTTTTCTTGATCCAACTGTGAGAAAAAAAATCTTGCTTTCTCTGCGGGGGTATTTTCGTTTCTGAGCTGCGATAGGACTATATCAAAGTGTATCAGCATATTCAGGCCTATTGCAGAAGAGATTGTGACCCTGAAAACATGCAGAATCAAAATCTTCCAGCAAGTGTTTGGCTATCCCGGAAACGTGCCTATATCAAGTGAGGAGTGGAACTCATTATTCAAGTACTCATTGTCCACTGCTGGGGGTAAGATTTATACTGATTAAAGCAACCTTGCAATACAAACCTTCTTTTTAGAACTGACGCTGTGTCCATGATTAATTACTTAACGGACTTGGAAGAGGATGGCCCTAACATAGAATGCTTCAGGCCTGGCATCTGACCATTTTGGAGAATATCGACAGATTTTCGTAACCATGTAACCATATAATACTGAATATCACAGGGAAATCACAATGTTACCACTTGTTGGTCCAGCGTTGTTAGTTTTCATCCTAGAAAACAACTTTTGAATCCACAAGAAGACAGATTGAGTTAGTTTGCTTCACCACTCTAGATGGCCTCATAGTGTTTGAAGATGCTCATTTAAGACGCTATAAGAAGCCGCTAGACTTCAGGCAACGTACAATGCAAACATAGTTTATTATTTGTAAATTTCTAATGTACTAAACAGTTGATTTTTGTTTAGAGGGTGAATGGAGATTCTGTATTTTATTGTTTTAGGTAATTGTAGTGCAAAGAAAGGTTTGGTGCAGTACTTGCCCAGTTTACAATCACACAAAACAAGTACATTTTGAAACCTTGTATTGGAATAACTGAAAATATAGTGCAGAGACAAAGCAATGCATTCGTTTTCGAAGTTCCAAAGACTGCTTTAACGGATGCTTCAGAGGGAGATTAATTGCAGACATTCTTGAATTGTATTCATTTTAATTTGGTAGTGTCGTTTAATGTACTTAAGCGTTAACTAGTATGTACATTGTAATCAGTTGCGAGGCAGTTCATAATTGCTACTCATAAGACTAATGTTGAATAAAAGCCCTTTTGATGGACTGGATTTGTTCATCATATACTGTGTTGCAGGGGTCCAGTCTGATCAAGGCAGACCCTTAGTCATATATCAGCATTGCCTAGCCCCACGTTTAATGGGGATGTATCTGTGTTTTCAAATATATGTCTTTGAGATGATTAATTCAGAAATCAGCCTGTTTGTGTTTTCTTATCAGCTGTGCAACTGTTCCTTCCCACTCTATCTGAGGTTGTGGCATTAACGAAAAGCAAATGTCAAAATGGACCATCCAAATGTGAGGGACTGGAGAAGCCGATAACCCTATCTTGCTACACCTGCCTCGAGGCACTTAGATTAATGATGTTGCCATATCCCCATGTATTGTTTGCATTTGCCTTTGCTCATTCCGGTTGGTATGATTGTGGGAGCATGAAGCTTGTCTATTTGTGTTGCAAATCACGTTCTCTGTGCACTGGGTTTTGTCTGTTTGTAACTCTCTGATCTGCACCTGTACAGGGCACCATTATTTCCTATGCATAGCAAAGCGTGGTGGAGAGTTTTACCAAAGGGGGAGGCAAGTTTCCCCAGTGGTCTGCAACCTTTGACTCGACTGATATTGTGGACTTCCAAACCCATCAGCCCTTGCAAGAAAATTCAATGGTGATGGATCATGGGAGTTGTATTGCAAAATATCTGGAGAGCCGCGGGCTGCAGATTAATTATTACTCTAGTCTGCTGACTTTTTTCATCTCAGGTCTGCAGATACTGGAGCTACAGTTTGGAACAGGGAGATGCATTAATTGCATACTCTTACAGTAGTCTAGGGTCTGAGTGCATATTTGTCTGGGGTACATGTTATATAAATACACCCCACACCCCCTGATAAATCTACCCAGTGCTCCGTGTAATTCTCGAGGTCGAGTGGGGGTGTGGTTATTGTGCCATGGGGGTGAAAGGGGTGGTAGATTTCTCCCATGCAGGGTTTGTTTGAGTCACCTCTTTTTGTACTGTTTTCTGTGGAACCGCAAAGTGCTCTGCCTATCCCCTCAATTGGGACCATCATCATTGTGCTACTGGGCACTGCTTTGGCACAACATCAGAGTGCCATATGGCATGCGCAAAAAACGACCAAAATAAAGATGATGACGGGTACCAGCATCTTCACGATTGCCCCCAGGCACAGTGGAGCCCAAGAAAAAGTCAGATCGAACCAGACCCCATCTTGGATTCCAGCTTCTATCTTCATGCGCCCTCCCAGATTTGATTATATTCGACAGTGACTAATTCTCACCAACTCCGGGAAGCACAAATGTTGAATATGAGCCTCCTTCCTTGGCAGTAAGCATATCGAGGACATAGCGGTTCTGCATCATCATCAGCCTCCCAGCGGACAATTTGCAGTCATTTAGCGTTGGCCGCAGCCTGCACACCGGGTAATAGTAGTGAGGAAATAAAAGTGTCTGCTTTGGTGAAGAGTCAGTATTCATCTGGTATTTCCTTGCGAAAACTTGATGAGTCTTTGGATAGATAATTCGGTCTTTTGCTTATTCATAGAGTCACACCTTTTTCTTTCGATGGGAAGGTGTGGAACACTGGTACTGGCAATGGGTTTATTGTTTCTTCTTCAGGTGCTGGCAAGGGGGCAGGGGCAAACGTCTTTATCGATCCCCTTGTAAGTGTACTTCTAGGATTACAAGCAGGGCTGAGTGTAGCATGGCCAGCAAAAAGTAGCCCCTCCATGATGGTGGGAGGTGCAAGTACGTTTGTTTGCCTTACACCCAGGAGTAATCCATCAATGCACTGTGCCTTTCTTGAGATCAGGAATGAGCAATGTTTTGTTGCGATGTTCATTGGCCCCTACAGATACTGTTACGGCACTGTAAAAGCAAAGTTTGTATGATTTCTCTCTGTGTACTTTCACTGGTTTCTCTACCCATACCCTCTGCCATGCAGCTCACTGTTGTTTATTGCCATTTGTTATTTGTGGATTTCAGTCCTTGTATCACCAGGTATGGTTTCTTAGGCATTTTCTTCCTTTTTGGTTTTTATCACATTGCAGGTGGTCTGGATCAACACGTTTGAGCCTTACATTGTGGGCCTGAAACGTGCCCCTGAGCCTACATAGCACAAGATTTACTAGGAATTGTGCATCTAAAATTGGTACTTCCTGTGGCACTAGGACCTTGGGTGCCCCTGATGCATGCGGTATCAACGAACACACATAGCAACTCCCATTGACTTTAATTCTCCCCACCAAGCTCATGGCTGTATACCAACTATTGGTATCAGGTATTAATATTGCCACACATATAGTCGCCGTAAATAATATCGCCGGGAAAATGTCGTGGCAATATTATTTGGGTGACCATATATGTGACCATATATATGGCGACAGGGGCAGAAAAAGAAAATAAATTTAAAAAAAAAAAATTGTGGGGGTTGCGGGGGTGTCCCCCGCATGTTCCATGCAATAATGTCGCCACAAAAAACAACAATTTTTCGGCGATATTTTTGCATGCCGATATTTTTGTGGCGACATTATTACATAGAACCCAACTATTAGACATCTCTGGGTGGCGCGCATCTTCTAATGCGTTAAGACCAAGCCCATGATAGACATCGTACTTTTCCCTTTGTGCTTGTCTCTTTGTGTTTTTAGGTGCACCTATATATCCATTAATAATATTGGTGTTATTATTTACATCAATAGGATGTGTGTTATATAAGGAGGTGTGAAGTCTGGGAAACAATAAGGACATAGCAATATATTCTAACAATCCAGTGCTAGGGAGGTGAGTTTTTTTGTGTTCATAATTGTTGACCTGTTGATGCTTAAGCCTTGTGGACACTACATTTTCAGTTCTATTTCAGTGGTGTTCCATTTTGTCTATGCAACATTTTATCTGTTATTTACAGTGAAATTAAAATGTCCTCGCATATGCTCCTCTTTTATATGTCCCTTTAATATAAAATATGCCCCTAAATAAATACCTAAACCAAACATAGACCTAGCAAATATGCCCACTATAACATGCATTGCACACATATACGAATACGAAAACATAGGCATACTACTTTAACTACAGTTATTTCTATTATAAGTGATTTGAGAGTGCTGGTTCTATCTTCTTGACCAACCTGAAAGGCAAAGTTTATGCACACAAAAAGAGAGAGAGAGAGATAGAGAGAAAAAAAGAGAGAGAAAAAAAGAGAGAGAGAAAGAGAGTGAGAGAGAGAGACAGAGAGAGACCCCTTCGCCTATGTAAATGTTACTTTCTCTAGCAGCTGTGCTTATGCACAGGTTTTGGGCGTGGTTGGGGTTGACTGCTGGTAGTGAGAAAGAAAATGAGGTAGATGCCCACTGTCAGTGTCTATAAAGTTCTGGTGCAGCATCCGAAGGTGCTTTTGAAACATCTTAGAAGTGAATCCATTAACGCAGCCCATTGACCTTCACTGCAAGGGTAGTTGAAAATATAACCTGAAAAGGTCCATTACATCTTGGGCTACTCCACCTGCAGACAAAGGACCTCACGTAGACAAGATTTCCTGGCAGCAGCGGTTGAGTGGGTGAAGAGTCAGTTGTGCAGTCAGATGTAGCACTGAGCACGTCTGCAGATCTCGGCGGTACAATCTGTCGGGAAATATATTTCAGTGCTTGTGTTAGTGTTGTCGAATAGTCAAATTCATCTCCTAAAACAGCTAGTGCCCTATATGTGTCTGACACCTTCCTAATGGGAGATATTGGTCTGTGAATGCGATGACCATTTACCACCTAATGGGGTGATGAGTGGTGGTCTTTGCTGAGCTGTGTGCACAAACTGAACAGTGCCAATGGCAATCAATGCACCCAGTTGTTCTTCAACGTGGTGCAAAGCTTAGACAACTTACGTTTGAGGAGTCTGTTGATCCTCTCCACAACACCATTGGCCTGGAGTGATAAATCGTATACATCCAGTGTTTAATGCCAAGTAGTGTAGTCATCTCTTTAAGCAACTCATTAAAAAGTGTGTGCCATTATCGGACTTAACACATGTCACATGCCCATTGAGGGAACACTCCATGGACCAGAAATGTGGCTGCGCATTTGGAATCCAGATGTGCACAAGGACCAGCCTCCACCCATCGTGAGAAGGGGCAGACGACAACGATCAGATACCAGGAACCGCCACACCTCTCGCCCACATCCACATAGTCCATTTGCAACTCGTGGAATGGTCCAGTAGGACGGGGCAAGATGCCCCTCAGTGCCCTTAATGTCATCCCTGTACTGAAGCTATGGCATGTGGGGCACCTAATGACCATGCTTGTTAAATGCTCCTGGATGTTTGTAATGAACCAATCCTCTTGTATGTCAGCAGCAATGTTTTGTTTTGAGATGTGGGAAGGGTGATGTAGTTGGTCAAATGCTATTATTGTGTAGCATTACTGTTTACACTGTACAATCCTGCCTTTATAACAAAGTGAGTAGGGAACTGCGTGCATTCCCTTTTCACCCACAGTTTTTTTCCTCCTCTGGGGCCTTCCCTGCAACTCTATGATTTGTGCTATGGGTAGTGCACTGTACGAGACAGGTGGCTGGTCAGGGGCGGGGGTCGTGATGACATAATCTGCCACAGTTAGTACTGGGAGATATGCTGCCAATTTGGGCATGGTGACTGCGGCAGCATTCCCAAGTGACACCCCATCTGTGTTGTTAGCATGGCAGCGCATTTAATGACCTCCACTACAGAAGGCTGGGATAGCGTTAACATTAGCTTGTCAAACAGTGCTGCATGCTGTACTAGGGACCCATCTGCCCTCCTGAAGCCCCTTTTTTCAACCCTGAAAGACCAGCATACACTGTTGTAGTGACGTATGCCCAGTCTGAATAAATGGTCAAGTGGAACCCCTGTGATGATTGTTCTGCTGCCTGTGCTTAATAATGCATTGGTGTCTTTTCAAAATCAATATCCCATATTCACCATCAAGTAGGCGCAGTGCTGCGGTGCCCGTATGCCTGGGGCCTGTGTCCTGGTTAATTGTTGCTGACCCATCAACAAAGAGCCCCCCCCTCGAGTGGTCTGTCTTTTGCTTTGGGAATGTCATTCTCTTCCCCCTCATATGTTACACAGTTGTGTCTGGCCAAATCCTCATCAGGGCACATTTCTATAATGAATGTTGCAGGTTTCAATGAGTTGCTTTGTATAATGTGTATGATTAGGCTGGGCAGGGTGATTTCATATGCAGATGCCCTTTGTGTAGTCAGGGTAGATTTTGACCTTTCTAGAATGGTGAAGATGGCATGTACCACGTAGAGCATGATCAAACAGCCCGTTAGAATTGCTGTACTTTTTTATGGCAAATGCTGCAGCCACAAGAGCCTTTATCCTAGCCTAACATGCCACTGTAATAGGGTAGTGGCGTGTGGCCCACTGCGCTTTTTTGTGTCAGCATGGCAGTCATAATATGGCCGTTAGAATGCAAGAGTAAGTCAAATTCCTGTGTGTAGTCTGGGGTCTCCACACAGGTGCAGTCAAGATCAATTTTTTAAGTTCATAAAACATCGCTTCAGTCCATGCGATTTTGTTGTCAGTCTTTTGTGCTTCTAGTAGTCCTTGTATATGCTGCGTAATTGAGAATCCATGCCCTGCAGTATTTGCACAACCCCAGGAACTTCTGCATTTCTTTCAATGTCGTGAACTAGGAAGTGGCGCGCACAGAGGAAGAGTGGTCAGGTATTATTAATTTGCCATGTGCAGAGATCAACTGTGCTAGGCATGAAACCTCTTGTAGACAGTTTTGCAGTTTTGCCTTGTCAACCTTGAACCCCTTTCAAGCCAGAAGCTGTAAGAGTGTGATCGAGTTTTGTCTGCATTGTTGCTCAGTATCTCTGCATACCAGCAGCTTGTCCACATACTCTAGAATAATGTTGGACACCTGAATGTTCATTAAATATGTGTGTAGTATTCTGTTGAAGATACTGGGGCTCTCACAGTACCCCTGAGGTAATCCTATGTGTTTGAATCGCATTCCCCCATGAGTAAAGGCAGTGAGGTACTCTTATTTTGGGTGCAATAGATTGTAATGAAGGCGTTCTTGAGGTCCACTACTGAAATATGTGTTGCTTTCTTGGGAATGCTGCACAAAATCATGGCGGGTTAGGAACCACAGGAAATTCTTGGTGTACAATGCTATTTAGGGGGCATAAATCCTGAATCATTCTCCAATTGCCCCCAAGGGCCTTTTTCACAGGGTAGCTAGCCGTGTTGCATGGGGAGGTAGAGTGTACAATTTTCCCCTGGTTTAATAGTGCACTGATGGTGTCCTTTACCGTCCTCTGCCTCCCTGGAAAGTGTGTATTGCTTCACGTGGGGTAGTACTGCTCCTTGTTTCAATGTAATGTGCACTGGGGTCACTCCTGGTAGGAGCCTTACCTCATGGGGGTTTGTCATCCATCCGTGTCGACCATAAAAATGAAGTGTTGTTTTTCCTAACCCTGCACCCACCAAAGGTTACTTATCAGGGTGAACTGTCATAGATAGTACTGGGCATGCACACACTTTCTTTGGGCTGTCCTAGTCTGGGTACGTGATTGAGCCTGGGAATGTGAAAGGGTTGTTTCCTATCACACTCACTCCTCAGTATGGCACTGTAGTGCCATTGGGCACTTCGTTACTTGTGTGCATGTTTCCATTTCCATGTTGGGGCATTGCTTGTTGTAGGTACTGCTGCTGTGGGGGCTGCTGCAGCTGTGTGTACTGTTGTTGCAGTTGCTGTTGCTGAAGGTACGCTCCTACGGGTTTGTGTGGTAGCTGTGTGTACGCTTGGTGTATTTCATAGGATATGGAGGTCATTCTTGGTGTCTGCATTTGCTTTGTACTCTGGGGTGGTATGTGATAGGTGTTGCATGTGTTATACCCAGGCCCTGGCCTGCTCCTACATTCTCTCGAAAAATGCCCCCACTACCTGCAGTTCCAACAGTTTGAGGAACCCACGCTCTGCCCCCTTGGTCCTATGCCTCCAAAGCCCCACCTTACCCCCCTAAATCTGCCCCTACCATGCTGCTGACCTCCTTCCTACATCTTCGTTATTGCCCATAGTGTTTTGCTTAACCAAATGTAAGTCAGGGGTGTCAGAGTATGTGCGCTGATGCGCGCCCACACCTGCACTCTGATGTTGTTGAATGGTGCGCTATCATGCACATAGTCATCCAGCCTGACTGCAGGGTCCCCTGCTTTAACCCATATGTCCTCAGCCTGCTCCCCCACCATCGCCACTAATACACTTTTCATGTCGCCAATGACAAGGGGCACACCTGCAGTCTGTTTCTCAAATGTGTAAATACACTTCCCCAACCCTGCTGTTAATGGTGGAGGTATCTTGATAAAATTGTTATTGTCCTTCTGTGCCTACGGCACAAGCTGTGCTCTACCTATGCCCTTCTGGGTCAAATGCATTTGAAATCCCACATTCCTTTGTTCTTTTCTCCCTGTACTTCCCTTTTTCCTTGCTACTGCCATCCAACCAAACCTTTGTACCCTCTCATCCCACAGTCTCCTCTCGAGGTGTTATTTGCGGCACCTGAATTGAATTGATTTTTTTTTATATTGCGCTCATACACAAGTGTTTCATGCCTGTTACTCTTCCTCTTCACCGTCGTTCTCAAGCCCATCCACTGTACTCCACCCATCTTCACCCTGATCACCACCTAGGCCTCTTTTGGATCTTGCAGTTCCATACCCTGTGCTATGTGCTCATTCGTCTTCTTTCTTCTCTATATGCACATTTTTTATTGCTGTGCTGTCTAATCTGAACAAGATGAACCCTGCTCTCCATTCATCTAGGCCACAAACTTTTGCCTCACTATGTGCTGTTCACAGCCGTTCTAGCTCCACTTGTAGACTCTAGCGCTTCTTCCAACTATTTCTGTCCTGCCTCCTCTTGCAGTGGAAATGTTGCTGAAATGGATGTATATGAGGGCGGTCAGACCGTGGGCCGTGTGTACACATAGTTTGGGTTACTATACCCCATCGCTGGGAGCGCTGCTAACCAATATACCCCCTTGTATTCTGGTCATGTCCCACCTGCTTCTGCCTGCTTGCCCCCTTCATGGGTGTCCCTTGACCATACCTCATTAGAGTCTTGCATGTCCTCAATCATCTTCCATAAATCTTCAATTTCCTTCCTGTTCTGCAACTGTTTGCCTTTATATTCCGCTGCTAAAAACATAGTCATGTGCTCCAGTATTCCCTTATTATGGGCGCCTTGCTCTGGCCAGGAACATGGTGTTAGGCAGAATTACAAGCAGAATCCTTTGGGAACACTACACACAATTAAGACTACATGTTTAAGCACAATCTCACCTTTGGTACAAGCCTGTACTAAACCGTTTTGTGGTAGCAGTGGCTGAGCAGCCAGACTTATCTCAAGAGGGATGTGAGCAGTACAAGATGTTACCCAAAGGACTTGCAATCAAAGTAGTTCAAACAAACACTTACTCAAGGTTTCTTGGTAAAAGAATATACATTTATTTTTACACATTTAGTTAGAAAACATTCCACTAGCAAGAACCAGCTGAATATCACACTATAATACACTACAGTACACAACCAATACGTTTCTGAACAAGTTAGACTCTCCTGAAGTGGGAGCAAAATGGCACTTCAGTAACTTTCAAAAGGGGTAGAAAGACAAAGGTTATAAGAATCAAAACACAATAACTTTCAGAGGCATGGCAAATAGCTTCAGTTGACTACAAGAATCAATTAAATTACATAGGCTTGGGCCAAAGTCAATGGTTCAGTGTCTTAGATAGGATAGCACAGTTCTTGTAGTAAATGGTTAAGTCTTTGACAAACTTCTTAGAAGTAGTTTGCCAGAAAAAGAGTATAAGTAGGTTTAGAAGCGAACAAGACTCCAAAGTTGGGAAAGTTTCACCAACTTTCACCGCGGCAGAAAGGATTTCCACACTGCGTGTACACAGTACCTTATGGATGAAGAAAAGCTGTAGCTGAGGCAGTTGTTCCCGGCAGTTCCTGCAGATTTCGCTAATCCTGAGCTTCAGTCATAGAGACAAGAAGGAGGACGTTGGGAGGTTCCTGCACTTCCCAGGGAAGAGGTCACAAGCTTGGCTAAACGTCGGTATTAAGGTGTGAATGCCTTAAAGTCCACAAACTGGTATCCTTCATACTGGCTATCCAGTTTTCACCAGCACTCTGAAGAAAATTCGACCATATGAAGACGGTGTACAGGTGGCTTGCGAGTTGGTTGTTCCCACCAGCTCAAGGGGAGAAGTCGTCCTTGAAGAGCTTCTCTGTCGAGGGAGTTTCAGGCAATTCGGACCTGCAGCACGGTTTCATCGGGCAAACCAACTGTCCAGAAGTTGCAGCAGTCGTCTTCACTCAGCTCGTCTTCGATTCTTTCGTTCCAGTGGTTGACTCTGCCTGCCAAGTCCCAGAGACCTGCTTTTAAACAGTTTTCTCCCATTCATTCCAGTCTAGCTGCTAATCACCCAGGGAGTTTCGGGCACCTCCCTCACATTCTGTCCACCTCAGACACTCAGGCACCAGAGGAGTGCTTCAGTGTTGAAGGCCGCCAAAGGCCATTGAACAAAGGGACCAAACCTTTGTTCAACAAATACTAGAAGGACCTTTCCTAAAAGAAACGTCAAAAGAAGATGACCAGAGTCTGTTTTTACAGAGGGGCCTTGGGCACCATATTGAAAAACATTGCTGACCCGATTTTCAGCTACCGGTGTTCGCGGTTGGGAAAAATCATGGTAGTTTGTTCTAAAACCACTGCCACCAGCCATTTCAAGAGGAAAGGGGTAACATTTGACTGTTACATGAGTGTTTAGACATAGGGAATTCTAGGCAACCCCTAAAATACTTGATAGGAAGATAGTGTCCTGGGTCTATGAATTTAAAAAGACTAGCAATGTCAATTTAACTTTACATGCACTGGGAGACAGTAGTCAGTCCCAGAGAAGGTATGTAAACCTTGGGAAGTCTGGAAGGCATCCCTGTGCCACTGCACTGAAGGTTCTGTGTGACACACAAGAAAAATATGTCTGAAACCAACTCCTAAGAGAGTTGGTTTCAGACCTAGCTGCATGAACTTCTGCCCTTAACTCTCCCAAAAGCTGCGATAAATTATCAATTCCTGTGCACTCCATTAAGCTCAGGTGGAGTATTTTAAGTACTGGCATTGCATTCTGTAACGCGTATCTGGGACTCTGCCGGAGCGTAATGCCTTCTCAGCTAGAGGAACTGTTATTTAGGCACTTTTGGACTCTTTTTCTGTGAAAATGACAATAATAACAATAAAACTACTGTAATTTCTATATTGCTGGGAAAAAACTGTATAGCAGTGCACCTTTGATATTCCCTCTGTTCTCACCTGTGTTTATGCTTTGTGGAGCTCTCCATCCTGTATTCTACAGGGGCGTGTTGGTTGAAATCTTTTTACTTGAAAGGCTGCAGTGAATAAATGATTCTTGTCAGAATAAAGTTGTTGCCTTTCTAGAGTTATCTTGGATAAGTATTTGGTGAAAAAGGAAATATAGTTTGTCAGATTCTGAGCCATCCCTACATTGGAGAGATCTCTCTTTCTAATATTTTCCTGTTCATTTTGCAGGTTCTTGGTTCTTGGGAAAGGTTAAATGCCGCAGGATGGCTGCGACTATACTCGGTTTGATGAAAATGTTTAACAAACGTAGGTTTGTCTTAACTGAGTAATTGCAGACTCAGAGACGAGCGCGGCAATAACTAAGCAAAGAAAACTTGCTGGAACTTCAGGTAAGCAACATATATAAAACTTCTTTCTTATTTCTATGAGTTCATTCATTAATGAAAAAATACCTTTAGTTTTTCAGGTTTTCGGAAAGCTGTGGATGAAATACCTTCGGACGATGCAGAGTCTGCTGAGGAAACTTCTGAATGAAGGCACTGCCGACCGCGAACGAAGACTGCTGTGAACAAGATGCTGCGGCTGTGAAGGAACTTCTGACAGAAGATGCAGAGACTACGAAATAAACATCTGACTGAAGAAACCCTTCGGAATTACTTCGGTTTGGTAAGTCTTTTAAAAAAACTATGGAATTCTGTTAATTTTCTATGGAAACTACTGTCTCTGAACTTTCTTTTCTTTGAAAGGTCCTGTCAGGAGATCGTCGGTAGCGTTACCCACTGTCAGCAGAGAAGACATGAAGCGAGCGCTCCAGCGGAGGCAGGACTTAAGTAGCTTCCTCTTCAATAGGTGTAATATGTGCTGTAAATTAACAATGGACTTGGCGGTAGACATGTTGGGTGTATAGAAACCAATGTAAGCACTATGTGAGCGTATGGGTGTAATGCTATGAATGTGACAAATGCTATTTGTGCCAGGCTTGTAGCCACTTTGACCCACTGACTGATGTGAAGTTCCTTGCTTCCCTGGTATCCTTGAATGGGAACTGGGCTCCTTTACTGGGATCATGACATGACCTTTATATAATACTGTGGACAATTTAAGGAGTGTTCCAATGTATACTAATACTATGTTATTTCTGTTATGGGAGAATATTCACAGTGGCTCCACCCACTTCTGCTGTGAAAACTACATTACCCAGGAAGAGTGCGCTTCTGCGCGCGTGCTTCTGAAGTAGCTTCTCAGTAGCGCTGTTTGCTGGCAGGGAATGCTGCCCTCTGAAAATTGTTGGAACGTTGGGATCCTCACTTCATACCCCAGCGGTACGGACCCCCTGCCTTTTATGGACCTTTATATAATACTGTGTACAATTTAAGGAGTGTTCCAATGTATACTAATACTATGTTATTTATGTTATAGGAGCATATTCACAGTGACTCCACACACCTCTGCTGTGAAAACTACATTACCTAGGAAGCATGCACTTCTGAGTGCCCCATTCTGAAGTAGCTTCTAAGTAGTGCTGTTTGCTGTTCGCTGGCTCTGTGCCTCAGGAAACGAGGTACGATAACCAGCAAAAAACAACAGGCTGTAATCTCCTCTGGTGACCGAAAGTGTACCTTGATTAAGGTAATCCTCTAGGAGGGTGAAGGTGTGGTCTGTCATAAAATTGTGGAAAATATTGTCCTATAAGCTTAAATGCGACCCCACTTGTGCCACCCTACGGGATCTGAAGCTGGCCTCTGTGCCTATGCTCCCCAAGCGTTGTTGTTAAAGGACCTTGGCAGTGGAGGGCAGAACATTTTTTTTTATATAACACAGGGCTGTGCACTCTTCGCAGCCCGTGTATGGTGCCAAGCAGGTCTGATGCAATAAGGGGTACAGATGTTCTGGGCACATGGTTTAAATTACTGTTATTTGCTACGGTATTGGTAAAAGTTGTTGGAAATAGTAGGGGTTTCCCCTCTGGGTTTTTTTCCTCTCTGTTTTAACCAGGAGCCAGGAGTGGTGAGATGGGACCCAAATTGCGATCACACAATTTAAAAAAGCAAAATGGCAATAGTGTCTCACTACAAATTCACTTGACTACAGATAAAAGCCCTGTCCGGAACAGTAAAAAAGGCACTAGCAAAGGAAATAAAAGACATCTGGCAAATGATAGGCCAAGCATGTCACAGCCCAAAATCCTAAGTTTTTTTTTACAAAAAAGGATATTGTTAAAGATCATTTAAATGAGGAAATTTCCTAATCTAGCTGAATGATAGATAATAATTCTCTGTTAAACCTAAGCCAAGACTTTAGACGGCAGTCAACGGGTCTTCCGGCGGGGTTTGGTATCTCTCAAGTTGAAAAAAGTAGTGAAAACATGGTAAACATGGATGGAAATAGCATCCTGACCAAACCTGCGATGCGTGGTGATAAAGGATGCCCGATAGGCGGTTTATGTATAGGGCCAAAAGCCACATCTCGATATGAGAGTATGACATATTTGGATAGTCACCATTTGTTATGAGTGCCATCATAGAGAATGTTGGCCCTATTGGAGAAATAATACTTATTAATGTCTACTCTTGTCCGAGTGGTGCTAAGATGTCTGCTATAGGAGAAATCATAGCTGACACAATTGAAGGGTGGATGTTGAAATACCCTTAGTCAGAGGTGCTTATAGTTGGAGACTTTAATGCTTACTGTGATCTGGCTAAGATAGAGATGGATAAATGAAAGGATCTTGATGGTGAATTTGAGACTATATTGCCCTCAGATATGGGTAAATTTGGGAATAACCATACGTTCCAAAAGCATGTTGCTGATGGCATCACCTGGGTAAAGTTATATCATAATTGTGGTGTGGAATACTTGGAGCCAGGGGATGGTCAGTTAAGTGAAACCACCTAGACTAATGGCAAGGTAAGCTATCACCTTGATTACATGCTTGGTAGTAAAGGGATAAAGAACCAAATAGAACAATTTGAGCATATATACACTTCACTGAGTGACCATAAAACACTTAAATGTAAGCTAACTAAAGTGTCCCAGCATAAATGGCAGGCAGGTGATGCCATGAACATTCAAAGTACATCAGGGGGACACAGGAAAATGTGGACGGAGCGGAATCTAGAAAAGTTTGATGATGTGTTTAATATACTCCTCTTAGATGGACAACAAATTGCCCTTAGTGGCCTTGATGTGGTAAGCAATCTGTTGTGCATGATTCAAAAACCAACAGTAGACTGAGTTTAACACAAAGAACAGGGAACAAGCATGACAATATATATGACAGTCAGTTCAACGACAAAAAAAGGGTCTTAACGAAGATATAAGGTATTTTAAAAAGTATTACCTTATGGAAGAGGGGGTGAAGCTACAGAGAATTACGGCCATAAGGACAAAATATAAGAACTGGCTGAAAGCCCATAAATATAGTGTTAATAATGCGAATTGGATGACTCTAAGAAATGTTGGTACCTATATCGACAATACCTTTTGGAGGATGGAAATATTGATACTAATGCTGTTGGACAAGAACAATTGATAGAATATATGTCCCAGCTCTTTTATATAGAGAATAAGAAAAGCATTATGAAATGAGCTGGGACAGTAACAGGCTTATATTCCCATATGATTTACTTGACATACTAAAAATAATAAATAAAATGAAATCATTTAGAGCCCCGGGGCCAGATGGGTTAGCGAACATAGTCATAAAACATACCCGGAAAAGTGGGCTTGGTTACTGCTTCAATTATTCAGCTCTATTTGGAAAAGGGGAAAGATACCGGCTAGTTGATGGAAAGACACATGTGTCCCTATTTTTAAAAAAGGGCTGATAACTATCGTCTATTGGCAATGGCTGATAGCAGTTCAAAATCTTCTGCTCATTAATCCTGAGAACCATTAATAAGTGGAGTAAAGAGAATAAGTTACTCTCAATAAAACAGACTGGGTTTACAGAGGAACGTAGTACCCGTGACAATATGGTTATGCTCAACCATACAATCTCTGACATCATGGATAATAAAGGCACACAATTGTATGTGTGCTATATTGACTATTCAAAAGCCTTTGGCAGTGTTGATAGAGATTGGCTTTGGAACAAATTAACTAACTGTAAGATCTGTCCGGTAATTGTACACTTCCTGAAAGAAATGAACTGGGAGATTACAGTTACAATCTGCCTAGGCAAAGGCACTAAAACCTCCCCTGTAATCAAAACTAATATGGGCAGGGCTGTGTTACCTCTCCTGTGCTTTATAACCTCTATGTAGCTGACATGTGGGAAATGTTCTCTAATTTAAATAATTTCCCAGCTAAAGTGGGGGGATGGCCATTAGTTGGCTAATGTACGCAGACGACAGTGCTATTAGATAGAACACCAGTGGGGCTGCAGAGGATGTTGAACACGGTACAACAATATTCCACAGATAATAATTTAAACATCAACATTAAGAAAACTAAGATTATGGTGTTTTGGGGGATCCAAAAGGGAGAAAGGTAAGAATTCCTTTAAGTGGAAAATTGCCACAGAAATATTCGACGTGGTAGATATATACCCCTATCTGGGTATGCAAACTACGAACAACCCCCCACGAGATTTCTACCATGATATTGTAGAATCAGAAGTGATTAAAAAGTGGAATATTTAGAGAGGCTGCATGTCTAGAAAAGTGGGCCATTCTATAGAGGGTTTCCTAGAAATATACAAAACCTGTATTATTCCGAATGCATTAGAATCAGTGGGGGAAAGCACATTGATAATCTAGGGAATATAGAGGGGAAGATGTGGAAACCGGTGTTGGGTCTACCCAGATCTACAACAATTGAAGCAATAAGATGCGAACTGGGGCTCACTGCGCTCCAAACGCTGTGGAAAATAAGGTGTCGTAAGCTGTATGTGAAAATTGTGGTGTGGGACAGCGTCGAAGAGAGTTTGATGAGTGTAATTAGAAAAAGTCTGATCAAGAGAGAAAAGCTGAATAGCTATATGTGGAATCTGAAGAATACAGTTCTATCCTTTTTAAAAGTAATTAATGGCTTCCCACTGATGTTGGGGATATTAGGACTATGCATAAACCACTTAAAACAAAAGTATTAGAATGAGATGTTAGTAATAACTTGACCAGCCTATACAAAGAAAAGCGACATGCACTGTATTCACTACAAGGGATCAAATTGTCAAACCCCCGGAGTTACTTGCTGAAGGTCAGGAATAGGGATTTGTGAGATTTATCACCCTGCTTCGGTTTAATATTTTGCCTTGTAATTAATATATAGGTGCTTGGAGTGGAATACCCATAGAGGAAAGAATGTGCAGGTCCTGCCACAGGGAGGTTAAGTCTATTAGACACTTGTTAACTGATTGTCAAAGTTTAAAAGAGTGGTGCTACAAGGGCTAAAAGGACCTTGTTATTGACTTAAGAATGAAGAATGATTGCAACCAATCAGTTTTGGTTCTCAATTAATATCGGAGAAGCTCTGGTAAATATAGGAGCAGCATTCTATATTTGGAAGAGAGCTGTGGCTAAACCACTCTGAGAATAGCGGTTGTGGGATCAACATCATTGTTAGTATAGTCTATAAAGCCATGTGGAGGCTTGATTAGGCACCACCTTTGAGGACTCAAATATGATTTTATTATATTTTTTGGATGTCATACATGTATCCACTTGTTCTATGAGCATTGGAATGAAATGCCATTGTGAATTATTTTATTAATGTTGATGATTTTATGGTATTCTATTATACCGACATGATGTTTTACAATTGTTTTATATTTGCTGTATTATTGTTTTATTGTTGTTGATATGTAATAATGAATTGATACACTATGTAATGTTAGGTACTATTATGACATTTTGAAAATGTAACATTGTAAAATGATTCATGTAAAATATTTGAGTAAGTGTACAAGGTTTTAATTAACTAATTTGCGCTATAAACCTAAAAAAAATAAAAAAGAAGAAATACACTGCCCCTGGGCATGCATACACGTAAACTCTTTCCTACCCCTACTGTCACCAATATGAGAGAGACTGTCATCCACTTCTTGCCGCTTTGTCCTATGCACAACAGATGTCCCATGTACGACAGGTTGCGAAAATACTAAAACCTAGATTCCATGAAATCAAAATACTAACGATTCTGGCAGTAATAAAAGCATGTGAAAAAACACATTCTTATGTGCTTGTTCATCATGCTACATCAAACTTTATTTGCCGGTCCAGGATTACCAGGAAAACATTTTCCAATATAATAAATAAGCAGCAGATATCTCTCATAAACATATAGCGATTAGCTTGCTCTGCATTATCTCACCCATGGCACGATATACCCTTTGTGAGTTATGTTATAGAATATAATTGGCACCCAGGATTAAATAATCATGCTAGGGATTTAAAAACATATGAACACAGTCAATGAGTATCAATTATCCATTACAAGCTACTCCCTGTCCCGGTCGGCCATCACCATCAACAGCTCATTCTACAATCAGTCACAGTTGCCTTCCTGATTGTCCAAGTCCAGAACTGTCCAATTTTTTTATTTTTTATTTTAATAATTTTTATTATTTTAATTAATAATTATAACACATGTGATCACAAGTTACAGACATCTAGAGGAATTAATTACTGCAAATAAACATAGGATAACAAAAATAACATTTAAAGAAGTAAATGAAGTATAAAACATTCAATAAACCAGTTGTATTATTTTGCAACGTTCTCGGAGCTTATCTCATGGAAGCAATAGAAAATGGAACGTGAGTAATTATATCAAACCTGCAATGAAAATAAATTGGAAAATAAAAGATGGGGAAACGAACTGGTAGACAAACAGGTAACAAACACAAAACAAAAGGGAGGGGAGTAAGGAGGAAGATGGGTATAATCTTGTATTTGTTCAAACTGCTGTTACAGTTATAATAATAGTATATGATAAACATATGGATGAGATTATCAGCCAATATCTAATGGATTCAAAATAGGTATATAGGTTCAGGTACCATGTGCAGTTACATTGAAATAGTTAAGATAGTGGATGAAAAAGGACCATTTAGCAATGAATTTAGGGATTGTATTCAACTCATTAGCCATACATAATTCCATTTTATGTAAATTACAAATAGAGTTCCACCGTCCTCTGGTGGAGAGAGATTGAAAATCTTTCCAATTGGCTGTAATGCATTTCAAGGCTTTGCAGATCAATAAATCATAAAGCTTGGCTGAGTCCGGGGAGATATTAGTTGTTAAGGCCATACTACCTAGGACGACGTTCAAAAAGGACAACTGAATATTAACAAAGAATATGATCTTAATAATCCTCCAATGTCTTTGCAAAGGTAAATGAACATTCAAAGAACATATGCATGTATGAAACAGGAGTAATACCACATGTCCAACATTTAGCATCGTGATTTGGATTAGCCTTAGCTAGTTTGGCAGGAGTAATGAATGCTCTATGAATAAAGAAAAAAAAATGTTGCATTATGTTTGCTGAAACAGATATATTTTTGATTTTAGAAAACAAACAACACCATATATGATCATCAAATCTGTAACCTAAGTCATCTTCCCATTTCAGACGAATAGTACAAACATCAAATGTTGAGGTGGTGAGCATACTATAATATTTTGAAGCCCTTACATCATTACTCATGGTAAGCTGCAACAGTCTAAAGCGATCTGGAGAAAGGATCTCGTTAGAAAAATGATTAAGTGCATCTAGACAGGAGTTAATTAATTTATTATAGTATAGAAAGTCTGCTTTGGGGATGTCAAATTTGGATATCATGTGCTGAGGATGGACGGGCCATCTATAATGTGTTGAATGAATCTAATACCTTTTTTATCCATGACTATGATTTAAGGTCTTGCTGTTAATTACAATATTCTTGTTATGCCATATTAAAGAGGAAAGGCACTTATTTGGGGTTTTTAAATGATGGAAGAGAAAGGCTTGTAGGGCTGAGGTAGATGTCTTAATAGGATCTAGGACAATCATAGATGTATGTTTAAATATGTAAATGAGGTCTGTGATGTTATAAGGGGAGAGTGAATGTTTTTCTAAAGTACACCACGTAAGAATATAATTAATTACGGGATCAGAAAACCAGTGGCAAGATTGTTTTAGTTGAAACGAAGAATGGTATAGCTTGAAATCTGGGAATTTAACTCCACCCTTTTCATATGGAGCTTTAAGCTTGGTTAAAGCTATTCTTTTACTTTTTCCTTCTCCCCATAAAAAGTTTAGTAAAATAGAGTATGTAGATTTGAAAAATGGAAGAAATAATGGAACTGATAGAAACTGTAGGTAGTATAGTACAATAGGGGACAGCGTTATTTCAATAGTATCTGAACATCCCCACCAAGAAAGATATAGGGGGGACCATTTGGAAGTTAGGTCTTTAAGAGTGTCCAATATGATTTTTGTGTTAATTTTAACAGTATCTTGGATTGTAGGGGCGAATCGAATTCCTAAGTATTTTATAGAACTACTACATCATTTAAGCCCAAAGATATCAATGTTATGTTTTAGACAATAAGCGTTTAGGGGCATCATTTCCGATTTCTCTCTGTTTAATTTGTATCCTGATACTTGACCAAACTGAGCTAAAGCATCAAGTAGATTTGGCAGGTGGCGTTTGGGATTCTTGATAAGAATAATGATATCATCAGCATACGCTGCTATTTTTGTATCTGTGGCGCCAGCCGAAATACCCGGTATGTTTTTATTGGATTGTATTAATTCCAATAAAAGTTCGAGAGAGAGAGAATATATAGTAAAGGTGAAAAGGGGCAGCCTTGCCCTGTTCCTCTAAGTAAAGGGAAGAAGGAGGATGTTTGGCCATTTAGATAGATAGAGGATTTAGGGGATGAATATAGAAGTTTGACCAGGGAAATAAATGTTTCACCACAACCGTGCCATTTAAGGGCTTGAAACAAAAAAGTTCCAATTGACACAGTCAAAAGCTTTTTCCGCATCTAGTGCAATGGCTGCGTATCCTTGTTTGTATTTTTTGTCTTTAGCTGCTAAGCTAAGGGCATTGAGTAATAGTCTAGCATTTGAGGATATGTTACGCCCTTTCACATAACTGGTTTGGTCTGCTTTAACAAGAACTGGAACTAATATTTTCACAAAGATTTTGCTTTCAATATTTATGAGGGATGTAGGTCTATAATTACTGGGAATTGTAGGGTCTTTATCAGGTTTAGGGAATATAATGAGTAGAGCTTCTGAGAATGAACCAGATGAAGATTTTTGAGATATGAAATATGAAAATAGTGTTTCAAGTTGAGGAGTTAGGACGTTGGATAGATTGATATAGAATTCAGTAGAAAGTCCATCAGGATTGGGAACTTTCCCTTTGCCCAATCCCTTGATGGCTTTAATGATCTCTGAGAATGTAATTTCCTTATCAAGGTGGGAGAGGTTTATTTGAGGGTATGTTAACTGACTAATGTTGTTAAAAAAGGATTCTATGTTATCATTAGGAATAGAACATTCAGGAGTATAAAGATCAGCATAGAACTTCCAGAAGCAGTCAAGTATATCTTCATATCGATAGTGAGATATGCCTTGAGCATCCTTTACATGGGATATGTGAAACCTTTCTTTTTTAAGTTTTTAAATAAGAGGCAAGCATTTTACCAACTTTATTTGATGTCTGATATATTTTCTTTTATATTTGAGTATCGTCCCCGCGGCTAGCTCTGTGATTTCTTTATTGATTTTAAAATGTAGCGCCATGACCTTTCGGAGATTGGTCGTGGTAGAATCTCTATAATAGCATTGTTCCGCTTGGATAAATTGAGAATAGAGGTTGTCCAAATGCTTTTTTCTAAGTTTTTTGTTTTTACCTGAGAGGGCCATAATGTGACATCTTAGAGCCGCTTTAAACTCATCCCAGTTGTTTACAACTGAAGTGTCACCATCTAGGTTATTTGTGAAATATTGTAGGATGAATGATTGAATGGTTTGCGTAAACTGTAGATCCTGTAGTAGAAAATTATTACGTTTCCATCAGCTTGCATTTTTGTTGATATCGGCTAAACAGAAGGATGTAATTACGGGAACATGATCTGATATAATAATATTGGAGATTTTAGAATCAACAATGGAGCCAGATAGGGTTTTGATCGCAAAAATATAATCCAGGCGTGATAATGTATTGTGCGGGGTGAATGGAAGGTATCATCTATTTGTGTGGAATGGGATAGTCTCCAGGTATCCATAAGTCCAGTTTTGGCTATCCCAATTCACAAAGGACTTGTGGGTTTTGTTAGTTTTAAATATACAACTGGATTTTTGATCTAAAAATGGGTCCAGGACTTGGTTTACATCTCCACACATAATTAAGTTGGTAAACTTATTTTTAAGTATTATTTGTTTGATTGAGGTCTAGAAGGCGGGATATGGTAAAGTGGGACCATACATGTTTAAGATTGAGACTTGTGTTGAATCAATTAGTAGTTTTACCCAAACCCATCTTCCATTGGTGTCAGCATCTTGATCGAGAATTTTAAAGGGTTGTCTTGTACTTATCAAAATGGCCACACCATTCTTTTTGAACATTGCTGGACTAGAAATAACGTCATTTACCCAAAGGGATTTGAGCTTCATTGTTTCATTGTTTGATAAATGAGTTTCCTGTAAACATGCTACAGATGGCTTAAATTTATTATTACAGTGAGATAGGATTTTGCATCTCCTAATGGGATTCTTACATCCTTTGATGTTACATGTAATACACTTAAAAATCATTTAATCGTCTGCATAATGATAGACATGCATTACATAGCTGTAGTATCATAACAATGTCAGATTAACAGTGATGTAACTTAAGACATATATACCCAAAGAGTGATACAGAAGGATAACACATTGGGGATAAGGGATAGGGGAAGTGAGTTCGATCGTAGAATGAGAAAGTATATGCAGTACGGTAAGAATTGCTATAGAGATCAAACAGGACATGGGAAAATGAACAGGAGGGAAGAATGTAACGGGGATAGGTAACACCTACTGGGTTGCCAAAAAGGAAAAAGAGTGACCACAGTGGAAGAAGGACGCTACTAGAGGACCCACCTCAATTTTTAGAGTAATTGGGTAAAGTTTGCATTAAGTGAATAGTATCTAGTAAAGAGCATAGGAAAAAAAAAAGAAGAAATTCAGTACACGTTAGAAGGCCAAATTCTCAGGTAACAGATGAGGTTGAGGTCACGATCACAGACCTTAATTCTGTGGGCCTGGTCTCTTGTCCCCGCCTTAGGGCTCCAAAGCACCTTCCAAAGCACTATGGTTGGCCCCAGGCCAGGCTACAAGCTGGGGCAAGGTGGGCTAAAGCATGGGAGGATTGGCGGCATACCAGAATTTCTGGAAGGGAACTGGCATTTATGGGCATTCATGGGTTAACACTGGAGCCTGGGACAGACTTTCAGGGGTTAAAAGAATAACATTGGGTACATCCTGTGGCTGCCTGCCCCTTCAAGATAGAGGAATCACTTTTGCTGGAATCCTTGGTTGCAGGCCAGTCTTCTGGGCGTGGCTGGGCTGGCTTACTATAAATAGCCACGCCCAAGCCAAGATCCTCGCTTCGCATCGTTCCTGCAAGGGAAAAAGAAAATCAACAATCAAAGTCTGCAAGCACGCGGCCCTCCGATCCCCAGCAGCTGTTACCTGAATTCGATCCTCACAGCGACGTCTCCAGGAACCTCCATCTCGAGATCAGCTGCAGCCTTCAGGACTCCCTCCGGCTCCGCGAACATCGTTCCGCTCGTCAGCTGTTGCAGCCGCATGCCGCGTTTTACTTCCTGTGAGCGGCTTCTCCATCGCGGAATCCTGGCGGCTTAATAGTGCTCCTAGCACTAAGGAAAAAACAACAAGAAAGGTCAGTGAGCAACTAGGAGCATCGCACACACTCCCTACCAGCACAATATAATCATCAGTGCCTAAAACCAAAGACAACAAAGCACTTTGAAGACATTTTAAGCAAAAGGCGCAGAAAGTGGCATAAGGCACGGATTTGGATATTAAGAGGTCACTAGGCTCCCAAGACACAGCATCATAGTGGTACCAGGACAACACCAAAGGCGCAGCACCACGGCTGAAAAGACCACTGCAAGAGGACTCTCATGTGAACCTTTGCATCCACCTATAGAACTCTTCCATAAAGACAATAAAGCACATTCACGCCGCAGCAGGACTGGGCAGAATCTCAACAGCCAGTGAAGTAACTGGGTGCATCTAAAAGCGCCCCTGTTGAGATATAGCAGGATGGAGAGCTTCCTGTAACAGAAAACAGGTGAGAGAGGACCCCAGAGGTTGGGTATTGGGTGGTACCGGGTGGTGGCTCCTTTCTGCACATCGCAGCAGCTGACATTCCTGTGCATTCCCTTTCAGATACACGTTTCACAGTCCAGTTCTCCAGCGCATACCGTAAGAGGCAATAGTGGAGGATTCCAGGTGCCCCTGCAGAGCTAAGGTAAGCGTTATAGTTCGATCGTAGACTGAGAAAGTATATGCAGTACGGTAAGAATTGCTATAGAGATCAAACAGGACATGGGAAAATGAACAGGAGGGAAGAATGTAACGGGGATAGGTAACACCTACTGGGTTGCCAAAAAGGAAAAAAAAGCAACCACAGTGGAAGAAGGACGCTACTAGAGCGCCCACCTCAATTTGTTGGAGTAATTGGGTAAAGATTGCATTAAGTGAATAGTATCTAGTAAAGAGGATAGGAGAAAAAAAAAGAAGAAATTCAGTAAACGTTAGAAGGCCAAATTCTCAGGAAACAGATGAGGTTGAAGTACTTGCAGGAGAGGATGTGCCCATGCCTTCGCCTTTGATGGATTGAATAAAGGTTCTAAGATCAGTTGGATCATAAAACACAGCTGTGCGACCTTCATGGGTAACTTTAAAAGAGCATGGGTGATATAACCCATAGTGGATATTAAGCTGCTTTAGAGCAGGATGAAAGGACAGGAAAACTTTTCTGGGTTGGGCTGCCCTTCTGGCCACGTCTTGAGAAATGAATATCTTGTTTCCATGCCACATGAGGGACTTGCGTTCCTTGGCAGAAGTTATAATGAGCTGAAACTGAGAGTATTCCAAGAGGTAAAATATGAGTGTTCTGGGTAATGGACGAGATGCAGTGGGAGCTGTGGGTTGACCAATTCTGTGAGCGCGCTGTATATTAAGTACAGTTTCCAAGGGTAGATGTAGGATGGCAGGTAGAACCTTTTGTAGAAAAACAATGGGGTCTGAGCCTTCAGAGCCTTCCAGTAAGCTGAGATGCGTAGGCTATTGCGCCTGCTACGGTTTTCTAAATCTTCATTATGTTTTTGGAACTCTTTAATGGATTTCTCCAACTTTACAACTCTAAGGGATAGCTCTTCAATACCCCCACTCTCCTCTCCACTTCTTCCATTCTGTTGTCTAATCCCAGCCATCTTTCATCTAGTTGTTGCAGTTTTATATTTGTAGTCTCGATAAATAGCTTCAAAGCTCTTATTTCTGCAAAAATAGTTTCAATGGCAGGATCAGAGATACTAAGCGGAGGCGGTGAGTCACTTTTGGGTCTTTTAAGATTCGTTGTGGAGGCGGTGGATTCTTTTACTGTGGATGTGCTTTTTATGATTCGTTTTATTGGTAGCCATTTTGATGATTGTTTTTAGACTCTTGAAAGTGTGCAGTTCAGAAAGATATCTATTCGTAGAACAATATAGGTCAATGCTGTGTTAGATTTGCTGACAGTGGTGTACGCCCCTTTGAGTTATAGTAGCGTCTATTTTAGGTTCTATAGATTCTCACAATCTGCAATTATTACTTCCATATTATATATTCTGTAAACCTTAAACAATAAGGGGTCAAAATGACCTGACAGAGAATAATAAGTAGCAGATCACAAGTAATAAAGAGTATAGTAATGTCACTAAAGTGGAACGGAGAGGTGTAAATCTAATCTTGCCCACTACTATAGCTAGTTGAGATTAGGTTGATGTAGTAGGTTGCAAGAAGCGGAGCCAGCAGATATAGCGTTGAGGCTATAGTACAAAGATGACAGCACTTATGTGGCCTGTGATGAGGCGGAGGGGTTAGGAGCTAATGCCCAATGGGGCTATGTACATTTTTCGATGCATTCAAGGAGGGAGCGGACGGCAAAAGCAGCAGGTTGATATATATTATTTGCGTTGTATGAGTTGATGATGTTAGCTCCACTTACTAGGCAGCATCAGCTAAAGCACTGAGAGAGGGTGATGTTTGCACTGCTAGCTTTAAAAGGCTTTGGGAATCTTTTCAACCTATGTAATCTTTAATTTTATTTGACTTCACCTCTTTTTTTCTACCCTTCCCTTCCTCTTTCCTCTTATTCAGTTAGTTCTGGCTCTCTTTTGTCTTCTCCACAGCCCTTACCCCCTCACAATGCTCACCTTCTTAACTTTTCTTCTTTTCCTTCCCCTCTCTTGTTTCAGTGTCCACCTCTTGCTCCCTTTTACTTCCTCTCACCTTCCTTTGCTTCTTCCTTCCTTTCTCCTTTTCTCCTTTTCTCCTAGTCCTTCTCTTCTCACTTCCACTCTTGCTCTTTATTGTGGAGGAGCAGGCTTAAAACTCCTCTTGATCCGTACGTTGTTATCTATATTATTATTATTTTTTTTAGGCTGCTTATTCTTGTGGCCACAGGTGGCGCCGGAGACAAATTCCTTCAGTAGCGTTGCATCGACCCAAAACCAGCACGTCACCTGGAATGTGACGCTGCACCACTCCTCATGAGGGGCGGCACGCATCCAGCGCTGTACACAGGGCCGACTCCAGAGCTCCACGCCGAGAGACAACACATTTCCCACGGACAGGACCAGCACCGGAGGCATGCCCACAGCGCGGACCGTTAGCAGAACGCAAAGGTAAGTAAATAGTAAAAAAAAAATAATAATGTAACGGACGTCACTTAATGCATAATATTTTGAGGTGAGGGGGAGCGGCTCACTCAAGCGGCCATCTTCTTCGATGCTTAGCCACGCCCCCTCCAGAACAGTCCATTTTGATTGTGGGCAGAGTTTTAAGTGATTATGTGTAGCATACTATGTTCCTAGTTGTGCTAGTTTAATAAGATAGTCATAATGTAACAGAGGTCAGTTTAACCACTCATCAACGATTGTTGATTGTGTCTACAGAAGGTTTTGTAAAATGTGTAAAATGTCCATCATAATAATGGCCTACGGTCTGCATCTAAAACCTTGATAGATAAACTACATGTTGGTATGAGTACCTAAGCCAGACATATTGATTTAGGCCCATTATTTTTTGTAGGTGGGTTTTAATCTCATACTGGGGGATTGCTTATGAAATGCCTCCCCTATCCCACAAGACGATGCAGTCTATATAAAATTGGATCTCACGTGATACATGAGGCTTCCTGGGGGACTAATCTTACCCAATCTTTTAGAAATTGATTCTTGGTCAATAAATGGCAGATTCCATTCTGACACCCAGATGCTGTTAACTTTTTGTAAGAAAAGATTATCTCTTGGTGTAGGTTCAATCCATAGTTAATTGTACTGCAAACATTCATGCGTGTATCGATCATAATCCTTTGGTTCCCACCTTTCTACTAGCCTCTCACCCTTTAGAAGAAATAACTCAGTACTCACGACCACCAGTTTTATAACGCCGAAATGGGAACATTTAAAAAAAACGTTTAATAACATAATTCCCTCTTTCCATTGAAGTTTGCTTGGAGAATGATTCAACTTCAGTTTCCACTCTTACGGCTGATAAAAACAACCATGGAGGCAACCAAATTGCCACCTGTGACTCTAGGTTACTCACAGGGCAGCATTTAAAAGTGCCAAACTGGTACACCACGGGCTGCAAGCAAGCCAAAGCGGCCCTTTTGGGTGCATTGAAGAACATAAATTGCAAACTGATGGTGGTCGAGGCCTACAGATTCAATTACAGAAACATTATCAAAGAAGAAACTACAGTCTCAAAATGGAGATGCTTAAAAATGCAAAACAGGCTGTGTTCAGAGCAGCGTTCAGTTTTGGGGGACAGTTAGCCAGGTGCTTATATATATGTGACCCCTATAGATAGAGTTGCCACTAAAGTGAGTCCTAATGGGTTGGGGTAATAATTTTGTATCATTGAATCCCCCAAACCCTCCTCCCAGTCTTAGTACTTATGAACATGTCTAGATACAAGAGTACAGACATAACCTCACTGCTTGCTAATGTTTAATGGACTTGCCTGTGCGAAGGTGGAAGCAAGCCATTATTGTTCCAGTTTTCAAGAAAAAGACTGGCCGGATCCTATAAGCTGCTGACCTATCTCCCTTCTAGACTCATCTGCCAAATGTTTTCGCAAGCATTTATATTAGGGTCCTGGATTGGGTTAAAACCCACAATACCCTCTCTGATAAAAAGTTTGGTTTCCCCAAAGGCATGGACATGACTGAGCAGACATTGAACCTCATATTCATTCTTGATAGATATGTGATCAGTTACAGGAGCAAAATATATGTGTAGTTCATGAACCTGGCCTTCGATTGTATCTGTTGTCCCAAACTATGCTGGGGTTACGATCCATGAAGATGTCTACAGCATTACTGACCATTGTGTTTGAGATGCGCCATGATCTCACTACCAAGGTCCCCTTCGGCCAGCTAACAGACCATCCACATGTCGAGCCAGGAAGTTGCATGCCTTGGCACTCACTTCCCTTTAATATGGTTTTTAACTATATAACCTATGATCTAAATAAAATGCCACTGGACACAGCACACCTTGTCTATGCAGAAGCTGGTTAAAAGATATGAGAACCTCATTGGTGCTCGGGCTAAAGGTAGAAGTTTATGAGCGTCTGAAAATCCCCTGGAAGACTTCCACCAATAATGGCTGCTGCTGTGACATTACAGAGGGTTACCCCGTTTGCATGCCTGGGAGCTGCATTTGCAGGCAACTTAAAGTGGGATTCACGCTCTTGCATGCCAGATTCTAAATTTGCTCAGCTGCACCAGGTTTTCCTAGAATTCGGAGAATAATGGGTGGTCTAACACACAAACCGACTCTCTCAATCCCATCATAAGTGGTCACAAATGGCGTACAAGCTTGGGCCTTGCATAAGCTATAATTTTTTGGTCTCGTGGTTTGACTGGCCTATAGGGAACTCTGGAGATTTCCTGGTGGGCCTCTGCACCCCGGGCCTCTTTTGTGTGGTATTTCCAAATGTTCCCATAGGAAAAGCATTGGGCTTGTTGAAAATGTGTCATTTGGGGCCACTTTGAAAATTATTTCCAGGGCCTCTTTTAGTCCCCATTAATTATTTCCAGGGCCTCTTTTAGTTCCCAGTCCACCCCTTGTCGCATGGTTAACAAAGCACTTTTCAATGTGGAACTTCCGTTGAATAATGCATCTGTAATGAATTTGTAAATCATGCCCAGACTGTTGTCTGGCCTATTTTGCTTGTCTTATTAATATAAGACTGCTAATGCTCCAGAAATGGTTACGCAAGAATATCTCTGAACAGCGCTGTTATTCAAGATCTTGAGTTGGGATTTTGGCATGTACAGTAGTGGTCTGAATTAAATCTTGCGGAATTGTTCAATCAGGGGCTTTCACAGATGTGTCCAGATCTTTCTGCTTTCTCCAAAATAAAGATAAAAAACAATGGTGCACGCTTTTATTTTCCGAAAGAATGAAATAGAAAAAACAGAAAGCACGGAAGCCGCTGGTTCTAACATTATTATTAAGTGTTTCGCTGGTGGATACCTTGCATAGAAGAATTAAGCTGATTTGTCCAACTCCGTCAATGGGCTGTTTTGTTCAATCCCAGCTGCAGTTTGTTACATTTGGCCAGTGATATGATAGGTTATTTATAACACGCTTAATACCCAGAGGTTTCTAAGCGCAGACCCGGGAATCAAACCTGTGTTTCTCCGTGTAGTTTTGCTTCTAAGGCGAGCACATTGCCCCTGAGCTATCCTCCCGAGGGAGACAGCACATTGCCCCTGAGCTATCCTCCCGAGACAAACCATGTAGTCAGCAACATTAATGCCCGTCCTTCTCTATGATATTCGCTTTTGTGATAGTATAACTAAAGGGGGATGTAGGGAGGTATGTTGCTCTTACCTTTTCTTTGCTTAGGAGAAAGCATGCACTTCCCACTTCCAGATACAATGGAATTACACATATCTCTGTCACTATAACAGTAAGGTTTATCTTTCTCTGACATTATTTTACTGAAAGCACACTCCAAATTACACACCGGTGGTTTGCAAGGTATTCTTTTTTAATCAATGATTCATAATTAATATGCTCAATTAACTTTCTTTTTCGGTATATTTTAAGTTAAGTAACGTTAAGTAATTGTGTTGATTTAATTTCTAGAAGTATAATAAACCCTCGAAATACAGATAATTTTGATTTGATGTGAATATGATTAGTCAATACCAAATCCATGTGGATAGCTAAAGAGTAAAGCTTTGACAAGAGGGCAGCCTACCATTCACAAGTCTGAATCTGGAGCCAGGGCGATTTAGCCTGCATCATAACAAGCGCAATATATTGATTATCATAGAATGGGTGAATAATAACGCCTGTTATTAGAGTGCTTAGCATTGGGAAGAAACTGACACGAAAGTCTATGGTTATATGTTATTTTACTTTGCACTCGCACGCACAAGGCTATTCGCAAACACCACACATTTTACACCTAAGACAGAAAGGAGGACCACAACAAGCACACGTGGTGCCAGGCCTCATGTTCATACCCAGCGGAGTAGCAGATCAGAACCCTAAGGAGCTTCAACGAAGCCATTTTATTTCACTTTAACAAAAGGTATGAAGCCCCCCTTGACTTTTGACCTTTGAAAGCAATCCAATATCTTGCAAATGGGCTATACCACAATGCTATGAGTATAGAATAAGTTGCCTTGCTCGTTGCAAAATTGAACTTGTTTAGCATGGTTTATATTCTCTGCAACCACCATGCTTATCATAGATGGGTTTTGCTCTGTCAGCTGCTCTCTTCGTGTTCTTTGTGTTCTTTGTGCAAACACACATGAGTGTTGCAGCTGTTTCCTGAGATCATCCACATATCCTCGGATCATGGACACGCTAGTGGGTGTCTGCTTGTTTGTCTCGTGTTGTAGGTGGTGTGGTAACACCATCTACTTGCAAGTGACTCATGTGGGATGAGATTTGTGAATAGCCATAATGAATAATGGGGGACACAACTCCCAGCTAGTGCCAGACTCTGTCCCAAACGTTTCCAATGTCTTAGCAATGTTTTTCTTACATCTTTCCACTTTACCTAAAGCTCGTTGTTGTTTGGTAGGTGGTGTCAACACTTTACACAAAAGATTTGCTACATATTGGTCACTTACTGGGGTACCCGGCGATGCCTGTGTCCTGATCAAGTGGTGTCTCATGTGCCCTGGAGGATGTTGCTCTTGTCATCATGTCAGCAAGTCTTGCTTCAGTTATCTATGGCACCTCATTTGCCCTGTAGAAAGTTGCTATAGTTCTCTGGTCGGCAAGTTGTGTTGCTATTTGTTGTTGCGTTTCAGAAGCTCTTGATATTGATTTTCACTTTTCATCAGATGGAGCTTTTCCAAGTTATGTTCGTTTTTTGTGTGGCATGTTTCAGTCGCTAAATGGATTCAGCACATTTGAGAAAGTGTCCAAGAAAGATGGATTGATTTTGCCCTCTTTGTGAATGAATTTAAGTAAACTGTAACCTTGCCATTTCCCATATTTGGAGTGGCGTAATAAAAAAAGTCTATATTTTTTTAAAATTTCTTTTTAAAAATTCTTTAATAAACACTTTCGAGCAGTATGCAGTAGTAATACATTTCAAAGGAATAACCAACACATCAAACACTTTGCTTCAGACACTTTTCAAAATGTTGGATCCTTCTAGTACCTACTGTAGTGAATCAGGGTGAGCAATAGAAAATAAGTGTGTCAACGGAGGGAATTTTTTTCATCTAATCTTGCCTCAGAAAAATGAGGAATCCATGCAAAATTTAGTAGCTGGGGGTTCAAGAGTGTGGATTTGTATAGCCGAACAAACATACACACACACTTCCAAAAACATATTTGCATATAAGATTTGTGCATACAAACATAGACTACGATCTTGCCCCTGACAAAAGAGGAATCCATGCAAAATTTAATAGACGTGGTTTCAACGGTGTGTATTTGTATAGCTGGACAAACATACACACAAACATATATTCCGCTTTATGTAAAAAGCAAGATTAGATAAGACCTTAAAATCGTTTCATTAATTTATTAGAATATTTGGATGGATTATTTTCCCTGATGAAGAATATGGCATGCCTGCGCCTGGGCGCATACATTTGTGATCAATATGGACTTTATTTTCCATTTGCGAGACTTTGGTGCTTTTCTATTTTTCCCAACAAACTACATTCACCACAATGCACTTGGCTATTAACCGTCTATTCCTGGCCATTCCTATTCGTTATCTTCAGAACTACAATCCCCAGAAGCCCTAGGGATCTTCTCTGCTTCCACCAGCTCAGGAACAGAGAGGGAGGTGGTCGTTTGTCTGCAGGTGTGCTGATCCAGGTGCGACCAATTAGCCTGCCTCTGTGCTGGGCAGGGAGGTATAAAAGCTGCTGCCTTTGCCCTTCCGGGTTTTTGCTTTGCAGCCGATCACGCTCTGCTGTTTTCCAGCCTCCGCCTTTGCCCTTCCGGGTTTCTGCCCTGCAGCCGATCACGCTCAGCTGCTACCTTCCGTCCTGGTCTTCCAGGCTCCTGCCCTGCCGCCTGCCTCACTCCGGCTGCCTACAGTCCTTGTCCTCTGGACTCCTTGCTCTGCAGCCTGCCTCACTCAGACTTCCTACAGCCCTTGTCCTCTGGACTCCCTGCTCTGCAGCCTGCCTCACTCCGGCTGCCTACAGCCCTTGTCCTCTGGGCTCCCTACCTTTCAGCTTACAGTCCTCTGCAGCCTTCTACAGTCAGCGGCCCTGCTCCTCTGGGCTTATTCCTTGCTGCCGGTCCTTCTGGCTCCTTGCCGCGCAGCCCGCTTCTCTCTGCTGCCAACAGCCCTTGTACTCAGGCCTTCCTACCTTGCAGCCGATCACGCTCTGCTGCTTGCTATCTACAGCCTTTGTCCGCTGGGTTCTCAGCCTAGCAGCCCTCTATAGTTCTCTGCAGCCTTCTACGGTCAGCGGCCCTGCCCCCCAGGGCTCACTCCTTGCTGCCCGGCCCTTCTGGGCTCCGTGCCGTGCAGCCTGCTTTACTCCGCTGCCCTAAGCCCTTTCCCTCTGGGCTCCCTACCTTACAGCCCTGCTCCTGTGGGCTTGCTCATTGCTTTCCTGCTCCTCTGAGCTCTCAACCTTTTTCTATACCGTCCTCTGCTATCCAATCCTGTCATACAACTTTCCCTTCATTTCCTTCTGCTAGTTTGCTATCAACTTCCTTTTCCTGGTTTTGTATGTAAGTATCTTCTCTTGTACTGTTTGTAGACCCTTTTGTACAGAGCTTGTCTGTTGGTTTCCTTCAGGCAACCTCTGCCCCTTCCCTTGTCTCGTTTTTACGTTACAGACACCCATAGCTGTTGTTCCAAGCCATGAGCAAACAGCGTGGGCCTCTGTTATAGCAAACTGTGCAGAAGGCTAGAGTTTTTCTTAAGGTCCGTGGAATACTCTTTTCCTACATCTGCATACACCCCTAGATGGAATCCATTCTGTTGTACCTTATTCCTTGCTACACTTGCCTACTCTTCGTTCTCATTACTTTCAGCTGTGTGTGTACTTATCTGTCCACCTTACTTCGGCACAACCACCCAAAACCCTTCCTGGGTGTCCTGTGCCTCTCTTAACAGAGTGCCATCCGTGACAGAATATGACATTATTCAAAATGTATTGGATATTAAAAAAAAAACAACAGGACTCATTTAGATTGGTGAACATAGAAAAGATATAAACAAAGACGTTGTCTATTTGTTAAAATGTTCATTTGCGTGTTTATAATTTTGAAGAAGTGGGGTAATTCAACTACTCCTATAGAAATCATATGCAACATTGTATGAATGTTGAATAAAAGTAATTCCTGTGACTATTATGATAATGCAATAAAGTTATTATAAAACAGTGACATGTTTAAGAAATGAAAATACTACTTAAAGCGTATTTGATTAAGTTTACATATTTTTTGTTTTGAGCGATAATAGGAATAATTGCATTACAGAATTGAATTTGTTAGGAAGGGTTATTCTCAATGTAGAGTGCGGGAGAATCAACCAAGGAGGGGGTTGAATGTGAATTTCTAGTTGGGATAGAATGTACACAAGTTCCACAACTTCATTGCAGAATTGATATCATAGTGAGTGGTCGGGGTAGTATGTCTCAAATGGGTGACAATGTCAGGTGGCCCAAATTTTAAATCATGACTGCCTGCACATTGCTTATCGAGCTGACCAATCCAAGCCACCCGTCTTGCCATTATAATGTCAGATGGTACAATGGGGCCATCATTAATGTTCTTTTACAGCCAGTGGGCAGATTTCTTGAGTAACCATACAGTGTCCTTTTGCCCTAAAGATGCCATGCCTGTGGTGTTTATTATGGCCAACACGAGGTGCTCAGATGGAGCTTTTCCAAGTGATGTTTGTTTATTGTGCGGCATGTTTCAGTCACTCAATGGCTTCAGCACATTTGAGAAAATATCCAAGAAAGATTGATTGATTGATTGTGCTCTATTCTTGTCAATGAACTTAAGTAAACTGTAACCTTGCCGTTTCCCATATTTATTTGGAGTGGTGTCATAAAAGGAAATGTAATATTTTTTTGTAATTCCCTTTAAAAATGTTTTAATAAACATTTTTGAACTATATACAGTAGTAATACTTTTCAAAGGAATAACAAAGACATCAGAAATTTTGCTTCAGACACTTTTCCAAATTTTGCCTCCTTCGAGTACCTACTGTAGTGAATTGGGGTGAGCATCAGTAAATGAGGGTGTCCATGGATTGAATTGTTTGCATCCAACATAGACTACAATCTTGCCTCAGACAAATGAGGAATTCATGCAAAATTTGGTAGCAGTGGGATGAACGGTGTAGATTTGTATAGCCGGACAAACATACACACACACATACATCTTTTTTTTGCATATAAGATTTTTGCATCCAAACTAAGACTACGATATTGCCCCAGAAAAAAGAGTAATTCATGCAAAATGTGGAAGACGTGGGTTCAACGGTGTAGATTTGTATAGCTGGACAAACATACACACACACATACATACATTCAGCTTTTTATATAAAGATTACCACGTTCATGAAATTACCATTGTGGTCTGATTCATTTATTTGGACTAGGCCAAATCTAGACAACATATGATATCATTATTGAGGCCGCTATCTTTGTGTGACAATCAGGCCATTAAAAAAAAAATGAAAATGTAATATAATATATTCATTTATGCTTTTTATATAGAACAATCTTAGCACACTCCATCCACAACTAATAATATTAAAACAATCAAATCAATACCATTCTACGATAACAAAGTTATATCTATAACATACGTAATGCTCAACTGTAAATTTCTACTATTTTAAAATAATGTAATGAACTCAGCATAATATCATGAAATATTATTTATTTTATCTTCATTGATAAGGCAGGTATATCTAGTATGCGCACTATCCCAATTATTTTCTTTCAATATTAAAGTAGATGGCTCTCTGCAAGGTTTAAATATGTAATCACAGCCTGGTCAGTTGGTAAATGAAAGGAATATCATCTTCTTCAAGCATCATATTCCAAATAAAATCAGGAGCCAAGCGTACGCTCTCTTTAATACCCCCTTCAAATAGAGCTCAATGACTTTCTCTCGTTAAGATCAAGTATGTGTAAAGAAGGTGTTTACCATTCTCCATGTTCAGCACCTTGCACAGCCTGCATGTGTGTGCAGCTCGGCTCAGTGCCCATTGACACCCAATATCCTACATAGTGTCTACAAGATTGAATTTTAACCTCAGACATTTTGTATGGAGAAACGCATTAGGGAAGCAGTGTACATGTCTTGGCGTGTGCACCTTGCAAAAAGTGTAAATGTGATAATGTTGCCATGATAATGTTGCCAGGTAGGTGACTTTTTTTCCTGACCCCTAAAATTTGTTACCAAAATATTCTAGCAGCGGTACAGTCATACATTATTACCTCCAATTCTAGAATATTTGGGGCAAATGTTTGATTGTCTGGAGGGTGCATTTTTAGGGAAATGTCGCCACCTGGCAACCATTTTCACAGCAACACTGTTACTGGAAACAGACAAAAGCTAGCCATTCATATAGTCTCCACCATTTGCCTTTGTAGAGAAGGAAACCCACAACTGCTCTCTATCACAATTCATTATATGTTCTTTGGTCAATCTCTTAAAATCAGCTTTGGAGAGATTCTGCTGATCCATCTTTAGGTACGTTTCCCAGGGCAATCCCCATCTCCATATATCTGTACAAGTGGTTTGTTTATTAAATATCAGGAGTTTGTGTATCTTGACCTATAAATGAGGTTAACCATAGTTTATCACTGAGAGTCGCCAGTTTCCAATAAGTACATTGTAATCTGAATGAGGAAAATCACAGATGTTTAACGTTGAACTCACACAGTAAGAACTCCATTGGTAGTAAGGATGGAAAGTTGCTTAATTTCCCAGCTCTCTAGACACTTGGGGCCCGATTCATAGAATTGTTTGCCGGGTCACAGGCAGTCCATAGCACGCCCACAAATGTGCACGACAAAGCGTATTCATAGAGGGGACTGCGCAACCTCACACCTGTGAAATGCCCATGCAAATCCCTTGATCTTTCTGCCACCTGAAGGCAGGCGTAAAGACACTTGTGCATACAACTCGCACTGCAGAGGTGGGTTTGCATGTTGGATTTAGGTGTGTTTGCATGCAGATGAGGATCCGATCGGACTTAGGGCTGCACGTGTACACAGCGTAGTGCATTGCTGGGATGGTTTGCATGCAGATTGATTGAAATATGACAACAGTTATGGGAAATGGTATGCATGCTCTCGAGGTCCCTGTTACTGTTACAGGGGAAAACACGCATTGTCGCTGAGGTACTGGTTTGGTTGTGGGGGTCCCCATGCAGTTTTCACGTTTTTTTGTGGTTCCGCCCCAGGAGCCCAAAAAGGTAGGTCAATATGTCTGTTTTGGCTTTGCCTGGGCACGTGTCAGGGGCATTGCGGTCGCAAATTGTGGATAAGCTTATTTTGTAGAAATAATCCCATGAATACAGGGAGAGCGCAGATTTCCTTCTCCGTGCAGGCTCGTACAGAGTTGTTCTCAGCGTGCTGAACAGCAAACCACTTAAGTAGCCCAATAAGCTGCTTGATTTCCATCTTTCGCTTTTCAAGGTGCAGACGCTAGTTTAGTTAACTGTCCATAGTCACTCCTAAATAGTGGTAACTCTGAACAAGTTCAATAGGGGCGACCTGTAAGTTCCAGTGCAACCTATTCATAGACTTTTTCCTTCCCGCTGTAAATGCCATAATTTTTGTTTTCAGAGTATTGATTTTAAGATCATGTGCTTTTGCAAAATCTGATAGAATATCAATTAGGGTTTGCAATCCTCTAGGAGTAAGGTACATCACCACCAAATCATTAGCATATCCTAACCACTAAATCTTGGTTGAGCCCAATTTTGGAGGAAAGGAATTAGAAACCTCCAAGTAGCCCGTTAGAACAGCCACCCATAAATTAAAAGGTATTGGAGCTAATATGCAGCCTTGTTTTAAACTAGCTTTCATTCAATTAGGTATAGTAATCTGCCCAACTGCATAGATCCTGACCATTACTGTGGTGTCAAGGTGAAGATTGCTAATCACATTTAACAATAGACATGGAATGCCCCAAGCATCACATTTTTTTTTCAAATTGTCCCTCGATTAACAGTATTAAAGGCTGTACTGAAGTTTACAAACTAAGCATAAAGTATTTGCTGTCTATAGGTGCAATTACTTTCAATGATGTTATTTAGTAACATAAGTTGTCAGTAGTTGAGCAAAACCCAAGTTGGTTAAATGGGAGCATCTGTTTTTATTCGACCCGTTCCGTTAGTTCTCGCAGGAGCATCCTAGAACAAATCTTTTCTGGGATCCAACATAGCCAGGATACAACAGCTACTTAGTTCTGACGTAGGATCTTGTTTGTCGACTGGAACAACAATGCTTTTAGTCTATATACATGGTAAGCAACCAGTATTGCTCCCTCTATCAGTTTCTGGCTTCTAGGGACATCATTTACAACTGTATAGAATGCTCTTGGGTCGTTGCTGTAAATGATCAGCATAAGAGGTTTCCAGTAGGCAAGCTTTTGATTTTTTTCTATGCTCCCACAGCCAGCAACAGTATTGTTTTTAAGGGATATTGTTTTTTAAGGGATTTACAGTAGAAAACTGCCCATACCTGATCGGAATGTGTGCAAATAACATTCTGCAATTCCCTTCTGAGATCCCTTTTACGATTATGTATTAACTCATCAAATGTGTGGATCTGGGGTTTAGACTGATACATAATGTTGGCCGATGTCCCATCCCTCAGTTTTTGTTTGGGAAAACTGTCTTTTACGATATTGGCAATAAGCTGTTCATAACCCTCTATGAGAATGCCTTCCTGATGTTCCCTCAAGGTAGTGGTAGAGTTAAAGTGCTTAGCCAAATATCAAATATAAAGCAGCAATCAGCTGCATCTAGCTTAGAGACGTCCAGATGATGCAATTGACGCCATTGTATCAGTCACTCTACTAAACTCTCCCGAGATATCTCCCCTACTTCTACCATTTAACATAGTGAGGCCATGCCTCTTTTAGAAAGAGTTACATTGGATCCCTTTCACATTGCGTTTATTTTTGTTTAGCAAATGGGATGGCCAAGGCTAGTTAAGACTCATCATTCACTAAGTATAGAATGCTCCAAATCAAATTGAAATCCCTTAAAATAAAAATAGGGAGAGCGCTCTTATAGTTTGTGTCCTCGACTAATGATTCTATGAATGAGATGATTTACTCTGTGTGCATCAGTCCAGAAGGGTCATAAATGTTGATAGTAATGGCAGTAGTAAGAGTGCATAACCAAGTCCCGTAATCCTACCTGCTAATTCAAAGCCTTAATTTAAATCAACCATACTCAAGTGTAAGATATTACGTACACTTAAATAAAGTCCTCCATTAGGTTGTCCAACTCTGCCCTGTTTAGCCAAGGTTTGGAAACTATTAATGCCATCGGACTCTAGTGAATCCACAGACCAGGTTCCAGTAACGCAAACAGTATATTCCTTCTGCCAATTCTGAATCCCCACCTCCTCTAAATAATGGCTATGGCCTCTTGTGTTCCAGGAGAACATACAAGACTGTGTGTTAGGGTCTAAAAATAATCTTAGGCTGGAACGTCCCTGCCACCCTAGAACAGTCTTCACCATGAGGCTTAGACAAAGGAATCGGGACAGCCAACCCAGCCCTTTAAAACGAGGTAGCAATACTTCAAGATGAATGGGGATGCAGAAGATACTCAAACATCAATAATCAAAACGACTAAGAAAGTTGGCAAAGTTGACTGTTTTAATATCAATTATCTAAAACATGGAGTACAACGGATATCAATGGACGTCTCATAGCTTGGTCTCGCAATGCATTTAATAAAAAAACCTTCTTTATATAGCAAAAACTCTTCATTGATGATGTTAACATACGTATTTGCTGACATCATCCTATATGGCAAAACTACAAAACCCTAGTGGCAATTGTGATAGGCTAAAGAGAAACATCTAGGCATACATTGAATACTAGTCTAGAAAGTGATAGCCTCTTCAATATCAGGTGGGACTACTAAGCCCACTCTTCAAACAAGTCACTATGAACATCACTAAATACACGTCTCATTGGTATTACAAACTATAGGGCTCTTAATTACCTGGCCCCCTACAATTGGTTGGCACTTGTTGGGTATTTTGTGTAGATTTGGGGCCTGGCGGTATTTTCTTACCGCCAAAAATAATTTAGCAACAATCACTCCTTGTATTCAGATTGGGTTATGTATAATAATAATACAGTGGATATGCATTATTTCAGTACACAGGCATGCATGGTTGGTATGCGTGGTTGGTATGCGTGGTTGGTGGTATTTTGAGCATAATTCCTTTGTTTTGTTTGTGGCCCCAATATCCAGAACCCCTTATTTTGCTTAGATTTTTCGTGTAATCACTATAGAGACCTCAGGCTTGCATTTCAGGAACACCACATTTTCATTTTTAGTGTGCCACCATGGGCAATTTCTCGCTGTCTTATCTACGGCAGCGAGCTATCATGTGGTATTTTTCACTAACTTATATACGGTAGTGAACTATATCCCGGGTCTCTATTTTTGCTGACTCATGTACCTTCAGCAAAAAGGCTATAACACACACAGTTAGTTATAATTGCTCATACTGAATGACATTGCGCACACAGCTGCATCCAAATCTTATTTTTAGCTACCTTAAAAATGACAATTGCACTGTCTAAACATCTCCCCACATCATCAGCACTGTATTGGTAAATATAAAACACACCACCCGTCTGCTTTTAGATATTTTTGTGTATTATAAAAGTTGCATTTAAACACGATCTCACTCTTTACAGAAATAAATGAAATAGCACAGTAACAGAATTATTTGTGATACACTGAGAAGAGAGTGGTGGAGACAAGAATTCAATTTGCAACATTAAACACGTAGGTAAAGCACAGGAATCTCCTTTCCTACACTGACTGAATATTTTCGTACACACTCAGCCCCCACACCTCAGCAAGATAATTAACAAACTTATTCAGTATGTAACTTCTTTGGCTGGTCGCCTTCTGGAGGGGTTCACCCAGCAAGGACAAGCATCTGCTGTCACTCAAACTGGGACTTGTTGACTGGAAATCCCAGTCTCTGCAACCAAGTTGAATCTGCTTTAGGAATCAGGCATCCCCAGCTATCAACCCAGTCCTTCTTCGAGCTGTGTCAAGATGTCTCTCCCTAGCTCCTTCCTCGAGATTCTACAAGAAAACTCTGGTTACCTTCTACCAAAGGATCCCCTAACCAATAAAATTCTATCGTGCCCTAACCACCCTCTGCACACAATGGCTTGGTGTATACAGTTGCAACTGTAACCAAACTGATTTCCTGCTTATTCGAGGTCTTTGCTTCCTGCAGTTACTGTGGACAGAACAGCAGAGCAAAAAGAAAAAAAATAACTGAATGTGCATTTAAATAATGACTTTCAGAGCCTGTCATTTTCCATTCATGTTGTACTGAAGAACACATTATTATTAGTGGGTTATGATCAGGTTAGTTGTTAATGAGGTTAGTTTATTAATTTTCAAATGTGTCTCTTGCAACATAGGCATTTCAGGTGAAAAATAGTGCGCATTTTGAAAGTACAAATGTGTGCTTTTAACTGTGAAAAAAAATGTTTTGCTTTTTATATGTAAAAATCATTTTTGACTGAATAACCTGCCCTCACTTATATGTCCATGTTACACTGGCAACACATAGCTTGAAACAATTGCATCATAGCAATGCACCAAACCCATGCAGTGGTACTGCATAAATAAAATTAAAGAAAACATGCTACACATTGATCCTGTGCAGTAGTGCTGTACTCTGTGCTCCCAAAACACGCTAAACAATCCTACAACTCTTACATCCGTCAGTACTTTTCCACCCACGTTAGCGCACGCAGGATTGAATTCCACGTGCTGGTGAGCTGGTCATAACCATAGCTTCTCACCAATTAGCATATCATCTATCATCACCTCAGTGGTCTGCACGTCAATTAAGCCTTTGAACTTGGCCTTGGAAATGTTCCTTGCTCTGGAGAATTCAGGGGAGTAGAGGCACGCTCTGCCCCTCTGCGTAGGTGTGGTTCATCATGTCTGTCCGGTTCCATCCATCCATGTGACTGAAAACTACATATTTGATCTCTGGTGCATTTAAAATACAATTTTTTAATAAACCTCTGATGTCTTCCTTGTTTTCGTCCATGCCTTCTAAACAGGAGTTTCATTTTTTCACACGATTGTCGCTAATGTCTACATATCCCAGTCAGATAAGACCTTGGCTTTTTGGGGCTGATCCAGCCTCGCCTTTCTGAGATCCACTTCTGTAATTCAATTGTTTGTTTCAACTGCGACACACTGGAAAAGGCCTTCCTTCTCTGGTCCAGCTCTGCTATATCACGTTGTGGAAACATCCATTCTTTACTTACTCCTATATATGTATACATTGGTGCTTGCTGCAATCTTTTCACTAGATAGCTAGCCTCAAGAATATTTTGTCTGCTTGCGTTTCTTTGCATCTGTACACGTTTAAAATAACTTGATATCATTATCATTTCTGTAACATAAGTTTCTTCATCTTGAGCCCGAGATGTCTCTTATCTTTGATACTTTCTTGATGCCTTATAGACCATCGTCACCTTGTATCTCTGCATCTCTTCTGGGTGTGTCAGTTTTACTTCCCATGACATCACCAATCTGCTCTTTTGCTCTCTTTTCATGCTTCTTCTGGGATTTCATTCAAATGGCCATCATACTGTCTTGTATGCAGGTATGGCTTCCTTAATGGGAACCTTGCTTCCAAGATTCTCCCTGGCATCCGTATTTTCACTGGTACTGCACGTGTTTCACACTGTGGTTCCCAACATATAGGCAATATGGGCAAGATGCTTGAGGTCGGAGTACTTGGCTCCTTCTCTACACAAACTCAGCATGAATGGCAGATTAACAAACAATGTTCTAACCTCTTTGTTATTAAGCAAAACAGTAATAGTTTTATTAATATTAGAAATGCCCATTATGGGGACAACGACCAACTGTGGGTGTGGTTAATATATCTCTTCTTTCCACAAACAGACCCACAATCATATCCCATTCTTAGGAGTTTGTCAGAGAAAAAACGCACCGCAGGTCTAACTAGCTCAGAATATAAATAATTCCTTGCACCCAAAATGTATTCCTCTTCCATGAAGTCTAAAAGTTCAATATCACCACACCTGATCGGCCAGAAAGGAAAGATCGGAAGCAGTAGGTCTAAAATTGCACTACGGTTAAGGATACAATTGACAGCAGAACAGAAAAGATGCAAAAGTTTGATACCCATGTCCGACTTAGTGTCACTCTTTGCTACTAAATCCATGGAATTATTAAAACCACTTTGATCCATAAAGGAATGAGCACTGTTAAGGTGAACCAAGTCAGCCCTACTGTGTTGTAAATTGGGCAAAGGGTCTTTTAGTTGATGTGGACAAGCCATGTTGTCAAATGTGTTAAACTGAGGAACAAGCAGGTGTCTATCGTATTGGTTTTCGGATCATTCTGTGGTAGGTAAGACACCTTAGCTACAGAGACATTAAACAGACTATCCACACCTTCCAAATCCATAGTCGTGTCCTGTTCTGGGCTGCGGAGCTGATTAGCAGTATGAATAAGCTGAATGGAAGATGTAATGAAAAATTCTCAAATATACATTTTATTCCTTGTAAACTGCTAGCGTCACTCATGGGGCATCATTACAATTTGGACAGCATTCTGGCCTTAAATCTTCCAGAATACTGCCCAACGCAAATTACCATTACTACCACTTGGTCCGGTGGTATTACCGCTGGATTGCAAGTGGCAGTGGCGGTATAAGTCCCCATTTCTTTTAGTCCATTGGACTCAATGGAGAAATTTCAGCAGAATGACTGTGGCGGTAGTTACACCACTGTTATATTTATTGTTTTATGTATTGGAAATTTGTATGGGGCCTATACACAAGAGTTTCCAGGTGCCACAAGGCACGAAGGTGTGGGGGGCATGGGAAAGTAATGGAAATCAACATAAGAACAAAAGAAACAGTTACATTGGCCTGGTGTCAATCCTACCGTGCAAATTCATGACAAGGTGATAAGTGCGAGGGGTGGGGGTAAGAGGGAGAAGAGCAATAGTAGGGGAGCCCTATGGGTGGAGGCTGGTAAGTGCTATTAAGGCCAGGGATTCAAGTGCCCGGGGAAAGAGGGGGAAGGGTAGGAAAAGTGCAGTGGACAGGAGTACTGGGTTGGGATATTCCGGGAAAGGGCACCCAAGGGTAAGTGCTGGCAAAGGAAATAGGCAGAGACTGGTAGGGGGGGTCATCTGGACCCTGTATGACTCTGAAGAGACCAGGTCCCAGTCTCTGCGGCAGGAGGAGAGTTTAGGATGGGAGGGGAAGAGGGAAGGAGGAAGAGAAAAGGAAGTTCTTGAGAAGTTTATGAAACTTAAGAAGATCCGGCTCAAGTCTGAGGGGAGGCTGTTTAAGATGCCAGCCGAAGAGAATGATCTACCTCCCACTCTCTGCTTGGAGAAAAGTTTGACCTGCAGAGAGTTGGAGCCAGAGGATCCAAGGATTCTGGCTGTACAGTATTTCAAGAGGGCAAGCTGGATATAAAGAAGTCCCAGGCCACAGGTAGCCTTGTGAATGATGCAAAGTTTTTTTAATCTGATCCTTGGCACCGGGAGCCAGTGGAGAGATTTTAGGGCTAGAGAGATGTGGTCCCTGGGCTTGAGTCCAAGGATAAGACTTGCAGTCCTATTCTGGATTAGTTGGAGGTGGCAAAGGGAGGAAACAGGACGGTTTAGGAAGAGTCTGTTGCAGTAGTCAAGCCTAGAGAGAACCAGGGCTCTGGAGACATTGAGCTTTTGGTGGACTGCAAGGAAAGGTAGAATGCCCCTGAGGAGATGAAGTTGGAAGTTGGACTTCTTAGCAATGTTCGTTATGTGTGGCGAGAGAGGAGCCAAAGATGATCCTGAGGTTTTTTGCCTCACAAGTCGTTGAGGTGAGTGGACCCAAGGAGTCTGGCCAGAGAGTGAGGGGGAAGTAGGAACAGGCATACCAATTCAGCCACAAATGGGTGGATATTCAGCGGTTATACTTCCAGTTCATAGGTAGATGTGAATCCTCCAACTTTCTGCTTAACTCGTAGTTGAGCTGTGCGGTAATGCAGCGGTAATGGCATTCCCACCACATTTTACCACACACCCCAACTCCATTAGGAATAGATGTACCAGTAGTCATGGGTCTTCATATGGTTCTCTTCGTAGCTATTCTTTTCTTCTTATTCTGTTTATTGATGTGAATGTTATAAAATTCCTCCTAATGTCAAATGATCCAGAAATAATTACCTGTTTTATTTTTTTCTTATTGTTTGGCCTCTTGATGTTGGCTTTCTTTTTGCCATGTGTCTTCTTTCTCTAGTTGATGATGTTATTACTAATCTCATTGAAATCGATGACATTCACCACTAAGTTCTCGAATGGAGGCATAGTTTGAGAAGACTGAATGAGTAGAATAGAGTTACTCAGTACTGGTGAACTCAGTCTCCTGTTAATGAGTGTTTCCCTGGTGGTTGATGGTGTTTTCCACAAGGGCAGACTTACTTGATCATTGTCACCCACCTTAACTTCGATGGCGACATCTGTTACATCCTTAATGTGATTGGGAATAATACAAGCAACATTAGACAACACTGGTTTGATATGATGTATGATAAGTCGTTTATAATGCGCCTGTACGCAAGTGTTCTTAGGTGCGACAAGACACGGAGGCGGGAAAGAGGGAGGACAAAACAACAATATTACTAGGCCTTGTGTCATTCAGATTGTGCAGCTGCAGGGAGGAAGGAGGGACTGAAGTGCCGGGGGGAGGAAAGGGAAGGGAAACGTGCAGGTAACTCATTAAGTGCTGCCAGAGGGTGTGTCATAAGTGCAGAGAGACACGGTACTGTAGGATTGCATAGACAGAATCTTAAGAGCTGGGGGCATCCAGAGGCAATGTGAGGGCAACTGAACAAGCAGGAGCCTAGACCCAAGTTTCAATGGGTGGCCAGGTGACCAGTCTGCGGAGCAGTTGGGGACATCAGCAAGGGAGTGGAAGATAGAAAGCAGAAGCAAAAAGAAAGGTCTTGAGTTGCTTCTGGAACCGCAGGTGGTTCTGCTTAAGTTTGAGGGAGAGAGGGAGGCTGTTCCAGAGGGTGGCCCCAGCTGAGGAAAGAGATCTACCCCCACGCTCTGCTTAGAGAACCATCTGCCCCTCAGAGAGATGGAGGTGGATGAGCGGAGGGCTCGAGAAGGAAGATGTTTAGGAAGAGAAAGTTGGAGGTAGTGCGGTCCCAGTCCGCAGAAAGCCTTGCGGATGATGTAAAGGGTCTTGAACTTGATCCTTGCAGCCACAGGGAGACAGTGGAGAGATTTCAGAGATACAATTCCTGGGCTTGAGGCCAAGGGCAAGTTTTGCAGTACTGTTCTGGATAAGTGTTAAAGGTCGAAGAGTAGAGACAGGCAGATATAGAAAGAGGCTGTTGCAATAGCCCAGACTAGAGAGGACCAGGGCTCTTGAGACAATGAGCTCTTTTGGAGTGTGAGAAAAGGCAGAATACCTCTGAGGAGGTGCAGCTGATATTGTGACTTCTTTGAGATTATATATATATATATATACACAAAACAAAGGGGGGTAAGTGATTCTCTCTAACAGCATGAACACAGCCCATTGACCTGTTCTTGGGTGGATGGGCCCTGGGAGGGTCCCAACCAAGTCTTAAGCTCACTGTCCCTTTCACAGAGGAGAAATATCCCTGCATATCAGTCTCTGTCCTGCTCAGGGGCAGTCAGCACCGAAATGCTAGGCAATTCTCCTTTGAAGAAGAGTACCACCAGCAACCCCAGACATGTGATTCGGCCTAGTCAGGCCTCATCAGTGAGGTGGAGCTGTGCCTCTCTAAGAACAGTGAGCAAGGGGTCCACGTCTGGATTCCCCTGGTAACTTAGGGTGCGACCCAAAGTTACTTAATGTGCAAAACAAAGGGGGGTCTGGGAGTCTCTCTACCAGCATGAACACAGCCCATTGACCTGCTCTTAGGTGGATGGCCCCTGGTGTATGTATACACTTGTGTATGAGCGCGATAGAAATAAAATATCAATATCAATATCAAAAGAGTCTCAACCAAGTCTTTAGCTCACTGTCCCTTTCACGGAGGAGAAATAAGTCTGCATATCAGTCTTTGTCCTGCCTAGGTATGGGGTTGCTGTTGGTACTCTTGTTCAGAGGAGAATTGCCTAGCATTTCAGTGCTGGACTGCCCCTGGGCAGGACAAAGACTGATATGCAGAGATATTTCTCCTCTGTGAAAGGGACAGTGAGCTAAAGACTTGGTTGAGACTCTCCCAGGGGCCATCCAGCCAAGAACAGGTAAATAGGATGTGTTAGTGCCGGTAGAGAGACTCCCAGAACCCCCTTTGTTTTACTCTATATATATACTTTCAAAGTTTTTCACCAGTAAAGTCAGGAAGAAGTCTAATGCCTGTAGTTTTAGAGTGGAGGACAGCGAGTTATGAGTAACTACGTTGTCCTCCGTTCCAGACGCAAGGAATGACCCCCCTACAAAGATGGCATTGCCTCTCAAGCCATCTCCACTGTGCCACATTTAGGCATCAGCTCCATTGCATCCAACGCTGGAATGGGTGCAACCTTAAGCTCACCTATGTCCTCCACGAAGTCAGCATCGATAATAGTGGGGTTCAACAGAGGTATGATGGGGAACACAGTAGACTGTTCCCTGGCTGACCTTCAGAGTCAAAGTGAATTATCCAAACCAAATTGCCCATATGGTTGCTCCCTTCCAGGGCCTCCACGGCTACCTTAAAGACGAGTATGTGATATGCAATGATAATTAATTCATAACGTGTCTAAACACAAGTGTTACTAGGCACGACAAGACAAGCAAAGGGAGACAAACTCGAGGACAAAACAAATGATCTTGCAAGGCCTTGTGTCATTCAGATTGTGCAAGTACAAGGGGGAAGGGAGATGAGAAGTGCGAGGGAGCAGGAGTGGGAAAGTGCAATAGGGCAAGGCTCAAGTAAGTGCCACCGGGTTGGCTGGCTTTGAGTAAGTGCTAGGTGGTAGGGGACTGTAGGGTTTCAGATACAGTCCCTAAGTGTGCAGTAATCTTGGAGGCCATGCAAGGGGCTACTTTTCGTGTAGGAGTTGGTGCCCATTAAGGTTCAGAGGGTGGCCTGGCAACCAGTTAGCACTGCTGACAAGTGCATGAGCAGAGGAGAGAGAGCAAAAAGGAAGGTCTTGAGTTGCTTCCGGAACTTTAGGTGGATCTGCTCAAGTTTTAGAGAGGCAGGGAGGATGTTCCACAGGGAGGCATCAGCCGAGGAGAGAAATCTACCCCCACTCTCTGCCTGGAGAAGCATCTGACCGTCAGAGAGTTGGAGTTGAATGAGTGATGGGCTCGAGAAGGAAAGTGCTTAGGAACAGAGTTAGATGTAGTGTGGTCTCCGGACCCAGAAAGCTTAGGGACAATGCAGAGGGTATTGAGCTTGATTCTTGCAGCCACCAATAGCCAGTGGAGAGATTTCAGGGCTGGAGAGATACGATCCCTGGGCTTGAGGCCAAGGACAAGTCTTGCAGTCCTGTTTTGGATTAATTGCCGAGGGAGAAGAGGAGAGGTAGGTTTTTTGCCTCGCAGGAAGGCACAGTGAGAGGGCTCAAGATGGGCAGCCAGAGTAAAAGAGGGAAAGCGGGAGCAGGGGTCCCAATAAGAAGGATTTCAGTCTTACTGGCATTAAGGTAGAGATCATTAGAGGTGCACCATTCCTGAATCGCAGATAGACAGTCAAGAATGAGAGGAGAGAGAGAGGTGATGGAGAGAAAGGACCCAAGTTGGACGTGGGAGGTTCGATCCAGGAGGAAGGAGGTCAACCAGGCTAGGGCCTGATCCGTGATGCCCAAGTTGTCACAGAGACTGTTTGGGATTGCGTGGTTGACCGTGTTGAAAGCAGAGGAAAGATCAAGGAGGATGAGGAAAGAAGGAAGGCTAGAGTCGAAATTAGAGAGCAGGCCTTCACAAGTGTTCAGGAGAGCGGTTTCAATGCTTCTGGCTGCTCTGAAGCCAGACTGATGATCATGGAGACAACCAACAGATTCAGTATGGAGAATAAGCTGGGAGATGGGTAGCTTTTCCAGGAATTTGCCCAGGAAAGAAGTGATAGAGATCAGGCAGTGGTTTGCCGCAGAGGAAGGATCACCAGAAGACTTCTTAAGGAGGGTGTGTGCGAAGGAGTGCTTAAGAGTGGAGGGGAAAGTTCCAGTGGCAAAAGAGTGATTTCCGCTCTTGTTGATTCTGTTCAGTAATTATTATTTATTTATTTATTTATATACAGGAGGAACAGTGTTTTTTTTTTATCACAAAAGAACGTACAATAGATAAACAATCAGATTTGACGAGAAGCAGTGAGCTTCTTACAATGGGGTGAGTTTGAGGGACATTCTGCCCAGGTTGTGGAGGGGATCAAATGGAACAGTCACCCGGCACAATTTATAAATGGACATGCATAGATTAAGGACAATGAACAAAAGTGCTGATAGGGGGTATGGACAGCTGTGCTCGGGATATGACCATGATGAGTGAAGTGCTACAGTGGAGGAAGAGGCAGTGAGGGACAGAGGCAGGTTAGAGGCTCTATCAGGCAGATGAGAGGTAGGTTAAGAGGGTAACTCAGAGATGCAGAGGTAGGCTTTTAATTTGGTTTTGAACAAATCTGTTTCTCGGACTTCCAGGGGAAGAGAATTCCATGAAAGTGGAGCAAGGAAAGAGAAACAGCGGTAATGAGAGGAAGCACACGAAAGGCTAGTATCCACAGGATTAGTCAAGGAGACTGAGCAGAGATTACGAGAATGGTTGCAGAGTCAGATAGAGGAGGATAGATATAGTAGCGCCTTACCATGAATAGATTGTGAACCAGGAAAAGACATTTAAATCTGGCCCTGGTTTGCATTTTCAGCCATCCAGCCTGGTGACAGTACAAGGAAGTAGGTGTGAAGTGAGGGAGTTCATAGAGAGTCCTGGTAGCAAAGTTAATGATCTTGTTGAGAGGACAGAAAGCACAATTGGGGAGACCAAAGAGGATGCTGGCACAGTAGTCCAGTGTAGAGAAGACAAGAGCAGTTAAGAGATGAGTGGTGGTGTCGAGAGGAAGGAGGTGCCTGATTTTCCTAATATTTGGGTATTTGAGGTGAGCTGCTGTTCCAGTTTTGGAGATGAAAATAGAGAGGTGTGAGAAGGGATATAGATGACACAGAGGTTTCTAGCTGGAGAAGAGTAGGGGGTGTGTCAGGTGGGAACTGGATAGGCAAAGGAAGAGAAGAGAGAGATCTTCCTGCAGGGAATAAGAACACCTCTCTTTTGGTAGAGTTTAACATCAGAAAGTGCAAAGCCATCTAATATTTAATGGCAAAGAGACAACTGAAATTTTGATGGAGAGATCAGGGGAGAGTTCGGAAAAAGAGATGAATATATGGGTGTTGTCTGTGAAGAGTAGGTAGCAGGCCCCAAAGGAGGAGATAAGTGCCCCAAGAGCAGAGGTGCAGAGTGGAAAGAGGAGCAGCCCCATTACAGAGCCTTGTGGAACATAAACAGTTAGAGGAGTGAGTTGCCAGGTGTTGTTGCTTGAGGAGACAGAGAATTGGTGAGGTGCAAGGTAGAATTCAATCCAGGCAAGGGTTCAATCATGAATCCCAAGAAGAAAGAGAGTCTTAAGAAAATCAGAGTGATAGACAGTGTCAAAGGCAGCAGACAGGTCAAGGAGAATTAGGATAGAGGATAGGTTGGAGTGCTTAGCAGAGGCAATGAAGTTTGATACATTCATGAGAGCAGTTTCCGTGGAGTGACAGGAGCGGTGACCTGCTTGTAGTGGCTCTTGAAGGCTTGGGATGTCTTAGAAATTGTAATCCAGTTGAGCACAACCCTTTCAAGCAATTTAGAGTATTTCGGAAGGAGAGACACAGGACGAAAGTTGGCTGGTAGGTTCCATTCAGCCCCCTGCTTTTTTTAGGAGAGGGATGACCATGGCTGTTTTGAAAATAGAGGAAAGCAAGCAGAGTCCAAGGATAGGTTGAAAGGTTCAGCGAGGTGAGAGGTCAATAAAGGAACAATAGACTTGACTAGCTGAGGAGTAAGAGGCTCTGATGGGTCACAACAGGTATTATAAGATGTAGAGTAGGCAGAGTCTTAAATGTAGGATAAGGGAGCATGAGGAAGGTCATCAGATAGTCTTTAATTTTGGAATCTTTTGTAGCAAAGTATTCAGCTAGGTCATTAGCTGTGAGAGTGGAGTTGATAGTCATAGACCTAGGGTAGTGAGGTGGGAGTTTATGGTGATCTTTTGCCAGTGAGGATGGCTGGAGCGCGAGTCGATGAGGGATAGGTATAATTTGCTTTTTGTTCATACAAAAGAGGACGTGAGAGAGTTCAGGGCAGAGAGGTAGAGTTGTACATCCTCATGCAAGTGGGTTTGCCTACATTTTCGCACCAGCCGATGCATGTCTGTGTGGAGAGAGCACATGAATGGGATGACCCATGGCTAAGAATGCTGAGACTTAGGGGTGAAAGTAAGCAGTGAGAAGTTAGAGGGGAATAAGTCCTATGGAGGAGATTGGAAACTGTAGAAGGCAGTGTTGGTGGAAGAGTAATCAGGTGTGAGGAGGAGAGTGAGTACTGTAGGTCAGGGAAAAGAGGGAAAGGTTCAAATTTCCTTTTATTGATAGGTGAAGCACGTGGCGAGGAAAGTTGAGAGGGTAGAAAAGAGATGGTGGTGGAAATAAATGAGTGATCAGATATGGATGGTGTGAAGTAGTAGTAGTGGCTGAGAGAGTGGTGCATATGAATAAGAGATCCAAGGAGTTACCCCCTCCATGGGTAGGTAGGTTATCGATAGTGTGGAGAGTGCGATCACTAAAAAGACGGAATTTCCGATTTCTGAGACGTGGTTGAAGATTGAAAGTTAAAGTCACCTAAGAGAATAAGGTGATGTTAAATGGAAAGAGAATAAAGGAGTTGCCCAAGACCATCAAAGAATGGTCCAATGGGACCAGGAGAGTGATAGATGGAGTTGATGTGAACTGAGTAAGGCAGAGCATTATTAGGCATGGTGAATTCAAAGGAGGTAGGAGAGGATGTGGTATTGGAGATTTGTGAGGCATTGAGGTGGGAAGAGAGTAGGTATTTGATGCCTCCAGCTCTGCCAGTCAGTTGAGGAGAGTGAATGAAGGATAGTTTGGAGTTGTGTAGGGCTGCCAGAGTGCCAGTGTCAGATGGAGAAATCCAGGTTTCATTGATAGCAAGAAGGTCTAAGGGAGGAGGGCTTCAGTGAAAGTAGTCAGTGATTAAGGATGTGTTGTTGCATACAGACTGATCATTCCAAAGTGCAATGTCAGTTGATGTGGTAAGGAATAGTAGAGAAGTTGAGATTTAAAGGATGAGAGGCAAGGTGCATGGGTGTTAGGGGAGGTAAGGTTTGTTTGTCTGTTTTGTTTATTTGAAGTAAAAGGTGCAAGAGAGATGGGATAGTGGGAGTTTTGAGAGGTGAATTGTACAATAGGGATAGAAAAGAAAGAAGTTGTAGCATGATTAAAGAAATTGTATGGAGAGCTGAGTAGGAGGAGTAGCAAGAGCAAATGCATGACAGTTGAGTACCACAGAGTGGAAAGACATTACAGTAATTAGCAAGCCAGTTATACTCACAAATATTTCCTGATTTAATTTTTCTATATGCTCTACAGTGTAATATTCTGCTGTTAGACTTCTGAAAAAAACTTGCACAGCTGAACTCCACTGTCCATGGAAACATCTGATATTGGTCTTGTCAACCTTGACCCCAAGATTCTTGAAAGCTAATTCAACCAGTACTGTTCTTTACAACTTCGTCAATGATATGATGTTTTGGGAAGGATTCATATAATGATCCCTGATTCTATGCTTATTTCTTCTGTGAGAATGCCATTCTTATGCCCATATCCTGCCAGTTGCTTTGTGGCTGATTCTGCCGCAGTGTCCTTCTCACATTGCCCAATTGTATGATCTAATTGTGATTGCTTCTTACATTTCTTTCAACCATCATTAAGTATACTCGCCCCTTTTGCCTACACAACACCTCCCATGCGATCATGGAACTGCTCCATCAGCAGCCCTTTCCTGCTTGCAAACAGCTCATTTCAGCCCTTGTGGGTGCTCCTGCCAAGATCCCATCCTACCAAAGGAAATCACTGATAAAGCCTTTACATGACTGGAATTCTTCATTACAAGTAAATGTCTCTGATTACATCATTAAGTGAGTACTATCCTGAATTCCGGCCCCTTGCCTTGGAGTACCATGGTCCAGCACATTCTCATAGCACTGTGTGTCTTTTGCTTAGCTCTATTCTCTGACCTGTAATGAGTGTCCCATTGTGCAGTTATTGTGTGAATACGTACCAGCTATATGTTTCATTTGCCGTTTCTCTATCTTGCAAGCGGTTTGGTAGGATTTTGTGAGGAAAATCATGGAATGGGTCGAGGACAAAGTTATCCTCTCTGATATTCAATATGGTTTCCGTAGGGGTGTAGGAACCATTGACCTGATTTTAAAACTGAATTTAATTTTGAAGAAGTATATTCATGGCTATGGGGGACACAATTTACACAGCTTTTATAGATTTAAGTACTGCCTTCAATTGTGTAAATAGTGGAAAATTATGTACATCCTTGCGGGATCTCGCGATGCCTTCCTAAATGTTATATTTATTGGTTGAAATGCGTCACAACCTGTCAGTTAGTTTTAATAGTCTAGGCCAATTGACAGTCCCATTAGTTCAACACGAGGTGTCAGACAAGGTTGCGTTTTAGCGCCGTTACTTATCGACTCGTCCAGTGTTGTCCCCATGTATGAGGAAGAGGGCTATCCTGTTAAGGCTGAGAGCAAACATGCTTTTCACGAAAGGAACTGCTCTTACTCGGCGCAAAAGTAGTCAAGGAGTGAGCAGATGCTTTTGTGATTGACATGATATGGATGACTTGATACTTTTCATGTTAGTATTCACTGTTAATGCAAATATGTGGCGTAAACATGCTTTTATTTATTTATTGTGCCTTGGTTAGGCGCTTATACAACAAGTAAATTGTGTTTCAAAGCGCCCACAGGGCAACAGGGAGGGAACATGGGATAGAAAAAATGTAATACACTGGGGGATAAAAAGGAACCTACTAGGCCTGATGAGCATTCAGAGCGTGCAAGTGCAGAGAGTGGAGAGGGGAAGAGGGAGAGGGGGATAAGTGCTGGAGTGGTCATACTTGTGAGTGAGCAGCAGGTGTAAGTGCCCAGTGTAGGAAGTGCTAGGTGACTTTCAGCTGTAATGAATAAATGGGTAAGTGCAGGCCTACATCGGTAAAGGCCAGTAAGTGCCAAGGCAAGTGATGTGTGAGGACAGAGGCTGAAGGCAGTTGGGTGTGGGAGGCCAGGGCCCAGAAGGACACACATGAGCTCTGGTCACCAATCACAGTGAATGTGAGATTAGCAGAGGAGGGAAGAAGGGAAGGAGGAGGTGAAAAAGAAAGTCTTGAGGAGCTTCTGTAATTTGAGGAGGTCCAGCTCAAGGCAAAGAGGAGGTGGGAGCTTTTCCATCAGATGGAGCCAGCTGAAGAAACAGATCGGCCAACGGCCCTCTATTTAGCAAAACGTTTGACACGCTGAGAGTTGGTACCAGAGCAATGTAGAGGTCTAGAGGGAGAGTATTTAGTAAGAGCAAGTTGCAGATAGCATGGTCCCCGGCCCCAGACAGTCTTATGGATGATGCAGAGGGATTTGAACTTGATCCTTGAAGCAAACGGGAGCCATTGATGAGTTTTTGGGGCAAGAGAGGTGGCTGCGGATTTTGAGTCGGTACATTCCCACAGAACAGTTTATCATGCTGTGTTCTTTCTTGCAGAGGGGCGTCAGTACCTCTTTTTGTATGTAAAAGGAACTTGGGGTTGGTCACACTAAGTTACTTAGGGTTATCCAGACAAGGAACCCTTGCTCACTGTGTTCAGAGAGGCACAGCTCAACCTCACTGATGAGGCCTGACTAGGCCAAAACATGTGTGTGTGGTTGCTGTTGGTACTCTAATTCAAAGGAGGATTGCCATAACATTTCGGTGCTGGACTGCTCAAATGGGCAAGATAGAGACTGATATGCAAATGGATATTCCTCCTTTGTGAAACATGCAGTGAGCTAATAAATGTGGCTGCAGACTCTGAGTGGGTACATTCCAACAGAACAGGTTTTCATGTTGTGTTCTTTCTTGCAGAGGGGCACCGTGACCCCTTTTTTGTAGGGACGGCTACGTTCCTGCTAGCGACCCATGAATAACTGGCTAGTGGAGGGGTGCAATGAAGGCTGCCAGGAGAGTCACGCAGACTGATTATGATTCCAGCTACACTGACATTTTTGTAGTGGGACTAAGCTGCATTCTAGTGGGAGAGGTGATTTGTGATATGAGACCAGGCAGCGGATGGTTGCAGATGAGTGTGGGTCAGTGGCCGTGCCTTGGAGGGATTAGATTGCATTTAGATGGAGTGCGATGCGTACCTAGGAGTCATAGCTGATTACTTTTTTTGGCGGAGAGCAGGTCCAGTCATGTGGGTCTACTGGAATCATTTTTGTGCATGCTTGGTACTTTCTTGGTGTCTTCCCATGTGAATCATTGATGGCCCCACCTACCTTTCTGGGGGCGTATTAGGCCAGTCAGAATGCTGGAGGGAAAATCCAGGTCTTGAGTGCCTTGCAAATGGTAGGGTGACCCTCTATGAGGCAGATGCTAAAGCGGGTAGAGTTCCATATTGTGGGTGCTTGGACGCAGGAGGATCCCCCTATTCTGGTCGATTTGCCGTTAGGGATGACATCCTCTCTATCCACTTCTTTTGGCTATTTTTCACTCCATAATTATGTTTTTGTGAGTACCAGCTGCCAACAGTGAACACCTTTCACTCTGTGTACTGTTTCATATCTCTGACACTGCAGAACAAGCAACGGATGTTATTTTATGGGAAATACATGTCTGTCCAGAACTTCAACTCACGGGCATCAGAACCCTTAATAAATCATAGAACAATCTTGCGCTCATTTAAACCTCTATGTGGGACTTCCTATGCTTGTTTTAAAAATGCTTCAGACTTCTAAATGACAGCTTTGCATTTCATTTGTTATCCTAAACCCAATGATATGATACATTACCTGACTAGGCACAAAAACAGAGTAATGGCATTACATTAATGATTTGTTTGATTCGGTTAATGCATACATCTAAACAATTTGCCTCTGTTTTAACATTCATGACAAAAAGTCTCATTTCTCACTTTAACACTTTGCTTATGATTCCCTGTACTCCGCAGCCGGCAACCTACATAATGCAGTTGTTTCAGAGCAACTGGCAATCTATACAAAAATACACTATACATTTCTAAACCAAAACAAAACAAACTAGTGACTTCAAGCATGTACTTCATTGGACAATAAACATGCATGCACAACACTGCCTGAGTGCAAAGAAGTTGTAATATTTGCAATTAGCCACAATTCACATAGATAAACCAAATACAGATATGGGGTTAAAAACAGAATAATTTTTGACTAAATGGAAATTAAAATTAAAATCTTTGGAGCATGAATATCACCCAATTTGTATACACATTCCTTGGTCGGGGGAGCCCAGGAGACTCAAAGCTGAAGCCACAGCAAACATAAATACAACGTTGTTGTATTTAAATATGCTGCAGTTTTCTACGTTTCCCGGAGCCCTAGAAACGTAGAAAGAAAACAGCAGCATATTTAAAGACAACAACATTGTATTTCTGACTGCGGCGGAGTTCACTTTGAGTCTCCCGGATTCACCTGACCCGTTGTCCTTGTAAATGCTGCGGTATTCATAGAAAGAAAACCACAGCATTTACAAATACAACAACATTGTATTTCTGACTGCGGCTGCTTTCATTTTGAATCTCCTGGATTCCCCCGACCCAGGGGAACTCAGGGGACTCAAAGGTGAAAGCCGCTGCAGGCAGAAATACAATGTTGTATTTGTGATTACCGTGGTTTTCTAACCACGGCAACCACAAATACAACAATGTTGTATTTATAATTGCTGCGCCTTTGCTTTTTTCACTTTCATTTTATGTTTTCTGTGCTTTCCTTGGCTTGGGGAGCACCAAAAGCATAAAATGAAAGTGAGGCAGTCTCCTCAGCTCATGCAGCCATGCTCAGGCTGCAGTAAGCAAAAGCTCCCAGTAGGGGGCTTTTGCTGCTTGTTTAGTGCCGCAAGGGCAGACCTTAACATGAGCTGAGCAGGCTGCCTGAAATGGCAAAATTGATGCTCCCATGTAAACGCTTTGAGCCTTGTTTGCTTAAAAGTTTACATAGGAACTTCCATTAAAATTATGTTTAATTCATGCTTTGGATTATTGGCCATCTTTTGGGACAATAATATTTTTGAGCACACTATTCCTTTAAGTGTAAGAGAGGAGCTGAATATGATACTTTTTGAGGCCGAATCAGCTCTGCCTCAGTCCAGAGGCCATGAGCTAAGTCCTGCGTTGGACTGGTCAAATGCCGAACTTTTCTTGTCACATTAAAACATACTGAAGTTACATTTTCATGTCCAATACACAAAATGACCTATAGACATTTAGGGCCTGATTCACAGAGGCCTTTTGAAATGGTGCAATCCCATTGAAGAACGGTCTGTGAGCTTGAGTCACAGAAGCCTTTTGTAATGGTGCAATCCCATTGATCTGTGAATCAGGTCGTTTACACTCTGATCTGTGAATGCAGTTAGCCGTCCTGAGAGAAGTCTCTGCTCGGGAAAGAAACCCTGGGACCCAATGTACGATGAGACCAAAGCACCGTATATCACCCCAAAACTCTTCCAAAAGCGTTTTCTCAGAATGGTCAGCTATCATCACAGAGACCAGCCACACTCCTGATAATTCAGCACCAATTGTATTTCTTTTGCATCTGCACTCAAAGCCCCCTTTCTAACAAGACTGTGTCATCTCTTTTCTGTGCATTTTCCATACGTTTGGCCAACCACATTTCGAACACTTAGGTCATCAATTATGTAACGCTGAAAGCTTGCTTTAAAAATGCATTTTTCCCGGAAATTCCAATAATTTACAGTGCCCCAAAAGCATAGGAACTCGTGAACAAAACCCTCTTCTGCAATGGCTAGACTTCCTATCACAGAGCGTGCTCGTTTCTGGGAGCAAGCCAGCCCCCTGCTTTTCTGCCCCTGTTGTGAAATAATTTCTGCACCTGGCTGCAGGTGGAAGTAACTTGCAACATCTTGTCCTTGGCCCGCCTCCCACACCACACTACATGTCCCAGTAATTGCGGTGATTCTTTAAACCATGGGTCTGCAACCTTTTGCTGGCCGGATATGTTGCACTACAAATCGGCCAGTCCTAGCCAGCATATTGCAGATGTAGTCCAACACATCTGGAGAGCCGCATGCTGCCGGCCCCTGCTATAAAATCATTAACCCTCAGCAGCACTTACTAGATTGCCAGCATTCACTTGCTTGGCAGCCTTATTAGTAACTTCAAATGCATCTAACACAGCACTTTAAAGACAACTATCTTTTGTCATCAATTTCCCCCCGCCTCCCCGTTCCCTTTACCTGAACGGTGTGGACCAAACAGGCTGCAGTGTTCCTTTACTGCAATCAGACACAAAGCATTGTCCCTGCCTGGGCTTTGAAGGGTGTAAACACTCCAGCCAGGTAAGACATGCTGTTAAACGGGATATCAGATTGTACCTCCTTTATTGTATATATTGGTCTAAGCCCAGCCGCTCTGCAAAGAAATCCGCGCTGCAAGGTTCCGACCTTAGATCGACCCAGCCACCATTTTGGGTACACCAGCCATTTTGATTTCTGTTTCAAAGTCACTCCGTGTTCTAAAATGGTGGACAGTGTTTTCCGCTTGCAACCTAGCCATCCTGACCTTCGCACAGAGCTAATGTTCAAACTGCCCATAGGCTAAATGTTAGGGCCGTGTAATGAGACCTTGTCCTATGTTTGACCTGTAGGTCGAGGATTACCTACGGCAACAAGCCGATCCATGGACATACATCAAAAACAATGTTGTTTAAATACTAAACGTGAACACCTGTTGAACTACATTGTTTAGGACGTGTACTGAGTCTTAAATGTTAAATTCAAAGATACACTGTTGCCATTGTGATTTTTTGTTGTATAAACTGGACATAATCCACATGCATATAGTTGGATAAATTAGAGGTGAACTCGGCACGAACCCTAGACTGAAAATTATTAACCTGCAGAGGGGTTGGACATTACGATTGGAAACTGTATAAAAGATGCAAATGTTTAGACGTCCAGTACCTCTCACTTCTCACACCGAAAGAGCTTGTGTTCGCTGTGATGTACTGACGGCCAGATAGCTATCTGATACTTTGTTTCTTTGTAAACTGTACAGTTGTTTGAATAAAGATCTGAGAATCTTTATAAGCCTGTGTTTGGTGTATTTCCTTTTGGGGTACTCAGCCTCGATATTTTCTTTTGCTTTTACAGATGGCGCCCGAATAGGGACCCTCAAGATTGATGCCAGCTCGTTGAAGGTTGAAGCGGCTATCGAAAGGGGATCAGACGGTGTAAAGGGGGCCCCTTTCTTGGATGAGAAGCGACACCTCAGCAGCGCTGCACGACGTGATCCCTGGACGGTGAGCACGTGGTCCGAGTCGGCATCTTGACGAGGGTCATATATCAAGGCGGGCAGATTTGCCGGAATCACCAACCACGTGGGACCATGGTTAGAACCTTTTTGCAATCCGATCGGACCTCCTTAGGATTTGATCAGGTGAGGTGTGACCCGATTCTTAAGTATCCTGATAATTTGTTTTGGTGCATTGCACTCGGGAGTACAATTATTGACTAGGTAACACCAGTATTCTGATATGCCTGGAAATTGTCTGCCTGCTTCAGGGCGTTATTCCACAGTGACAATCTTTGGAATTTGGCCGACCGGCGCCAATGGAGGGGTCGCCGGCGTGTACTTTGTACTGTAAGCACGGCATTGGTAGTATAGTATTTAATGATATTTGGCACAGACAAACTAGACATGCTCACAAACTTCAGTGGCCAGTCAATGGTAGTTTTGAAATTCCTTGTACTGAATACTTAGAATCCATATTATTTAAGAAAAAGGCTAGACCTGCAGCATTCGATGTATTACAGAATTGGAAGAAAGAAGCTATGCAGCAGCTTAAGAGTAGAGAAAAACATGAGCGCCGTCATATGACGAACGCTGAAAAAGCGTTGTTATATGACCAGAATAAACAGTCTGAGTCAGTTAGGAATATGGATAGGGCTTTCTCGCTTGGTATCCAGAAAATGTATCCTTCCAAAGACTTTCATGTATCTGATGAACTTATTAACAAACTTCTAAATGAACGAAGGCCTGGTGCCACTGCGCCACCTCCGTATGTACCTCTTCCTGCTGTTGTTCCTCCTCTCGTAGCCCCTCCTGCTCCTTCCTTTGCTCTCTTATTGTTCCTCTTCTTCCTCCCGTTATTCCTCCTCATGTCGTCGCTCCATCACCTGCTCCTCCACCTTTGCCTACTGTTATGGGTCCGGTGGGCTCGCCTACAGCGCCAGTGATAGTACCTTTGTTTCCAGATGTTCAAAAATTGCCTACTCTCCCTCTTCCAAGTGGTTCTACACCGTTTGTAGTAGATTGGGGAGCGGTATCGAGGGTTGTAACTCGTAATAATGTGTCTTCATATGAAAAACATGAATTAACTGCGTTGGCTAAACAGTGCATGGAGAGGGACAAACAAAATTATGCCCTTGCCACACTCTGTAATTTGGACAATTTTCCTGAGAAAAACATTTTTATTGAAGGATTAGGAATTCATTTATGTGTAATGTGGAATAGGCTAAATGATATAGATCTACCACAAGGGTTAATGGATCTGAATACTTTAGCATTCTCTAGAGATACTGCGGAGAAAGTACAAGAGCATGTAAAGAGGGTTTTTGAGTATAGAAACGAGTTGGAAAGGGTGAAGAATTAAAATGAAGATGGTGATAGTTCGGACGTTATATTCATGCTGAAACAGTTCTTTCCTTGTCGAAATTCGATAAACGAGGAAACACGAATATGTACGAAAGATGCGATTAGATGGATCTCAGATATGTTGATAACTCCCGTTGAAGTATATGACATATATAGTCAGTATACGCCAGAAATGCAGAGGACAGTGATACAGGTGATAGTAGAGTACCTGCAGGATGAGTGCGTAAAAAGAAAGATTTGATGTCCCACAGAGTTATTGGGTATTTATAAGAGGGCTTTTTCTTTTGACACTTCTTCGGCTGCTTTAGCACTCGATTTAGCTATGTTGCTTAGTAAGCGTTCGGAGTTGCCTATTTCTCAGTTACCTATGAGAGAGGTTGCTCCGACATTTGTCCCAAAAGAAGAGATTCCTGCTAATCCTTCAGCAGGTACTGCTACTCAAGAAATTCACGCACATTATGTGTTGCAGTTCGTTCACATCCCGTTCTCGAGACAGAAAGTGAACACAATTAAACAATCTATTCCTGATATTAGGAAGAATCCTACAGGGTTCTATAAAGAAATAGTGTCTGTTTTGCAGTCATCAGTATTCACCTTAAGTGATATTGATTTGTTATTTCCTGTACTCCTGCCTGTTGATTTATGGAAGCAGAATAGGAAGGTAGATGATGTACCAGGGTTAGGAGATTCATGGAATACTATGGCTAGACTCGATAGAGAAAGGCCAGCTGGTGAGAGACCTCCACAGGTAATACTAACTTTGCCTGATAGAATAGTTACAAAGTTGAAAACTATAATTCCTGAAAGAAGGATCATTTGGGACAAGCTTACGGCCTGTGTCCAAGGCAAATACGAGGGTGCTACCGAGTTCTTTAACCGGTTTGAACAAGTATTTTCGGATTACTGTGGGCAAGTCTTAAGCACAGAGTCTGGGAAACGACTATTTGTGGATAAATTTGTGCGTGGATTGCTGCCTGACATCCAGTCACAAATGATGTCTTCCAAGAGCGTTTGGCAAGCAAAGTCTCAGTCAGAAGTACTACACATGGCTCAGTACTATGAGAATTGTGTTAATAATGAAAAAGAAAGAGTTGAAAAGAGAAAAGGTGACTTAAAGACAAAAGTACTATTGCAACAAATTGTTAGAGGCCCTAGAGGGGTTACCTCGCAATTTAGAGGTCAGTACGTTCCACAGGAAAATGCGCCATTGGGTCCTGTAAACATAAACCAGTGTGCTTATTGCAGGCAAGAGGGTCATTGGCGTGCACAATGCCCGATCCTCCAGCAGAGGTCAAATAACGCATTTGGGAATATGGGTAGATGATCCAGAGGTCGCCCAGGGTCACGGGGTCCTGGTAGAAGTCAGTTTTCACAGGATTCACAGCAACCTTTTTTGCAGGACAATCAGGCACCAAGTGTGGACAATAGAAACATTTTTGATCATCCTTCTGCCGCTTACCTCTCTGAAGAACTTCCTTTCAATGACATTCTGTTTCGCTAGGATTGCACGAAGGAAGGTTTGGAACCAACACCTATTCCCGTTAATCATAAAGGTCCCTACTTTGAAATGATAGTGGGAAATAGGAAACATCTATTCTTGATAGATACAGGGGCACAGAAGTGTTCCATTGATCATTCACAGGTTCCAAACATTTCACTGTCAGGGCAAACCAATGTTTCTGGCACACCAGTTGTCTGTCCGGTTTCTTTACCGGTACCTATTACTTTGAGTCCATTCACAGACCAATGTCCATTCCTTTTGACCATGATTGTGGAGAGAATTTGTTGGGGTTGAATCTGTTGAAATAATTAAATGCTTTAATTCATTGTTCTTCTGATGGAGTGCGTTTGACGATTATACCACAGCAACTTTCTGTCTCCCACTTCTTGACCAGACCTTTGCTGCCAGAATTTAGTAATGTTCCAGAGTGTTTGTGGGCAATCGATGACAATCATGTCAGTGTTTTGCAAATTGAGCCCGTTAAGATTATTCTGAAACATGGAGTAAAGTTGCCACGTATTCACCAGTATAAGATCTCGGTCGATGGTGAGCAAGCTTTGAAATGCATCGTCTCCGATTTTGTGCATCGAGGGGTGATTGAGGAAAATGCTTGCAGTTTGTGCAATAGTCTGATTTTGCCCGTGTATAAAAAAGGCGATAATGCGATTCCCTTCCATTTTATTGTTGATCTACGGGCCATTAATAAGATTGTTGCTCCACAATTTCCCATTGTGCCTGATGTGAAAACAATATTGACCATGATTCTGGCTTCAGCTACTCACTTTAGTGTTGTGGATCTAAAGAATGCTTTCTTTAGTATCCCTTTACATAAGGACAGTAGATACTTGTTCACGTTCACCTTAGGGGGACGCTTGTTTACGTTTACCTGTGCACCGCAAGGTTACACGGAAAGTCCTAGCATCTATAGTAGGGCTTTGAAAGAGCAGTACGACACACTTGAGTTGCCCTCTACTTGTATGTTGCTTCAGTATGTAGATAACCTTCTCTTAGCTGCTGACTCAGAGAACGCTTGTAAGGAGGGCACTGTGTCGTTGCGTATTCACTTAGCACAACATGGACATAAAGCTTTGCTTAAGAAATGTCAATATTGTTGACAGGAGGTTGCCTATTTACGCTATCTCCTGTCAAAGGAGGGAAGAAGGATCACGCCTGAACGGATAAAAATAATTTCTAGCATGTCTGTCCCAAATACACAGAAGGAAGTTAGAGCCTTTATAGGAATGGCTTCTTACTGTAGGCAGTGGATCCCGAATTTCTCCTTAGTGATTTAACCAATGTTGGCTCTGACGAAAAAGGCCATTTCTTTACCATTACCATGGAACTTGGAACACCAGCAATCATTTGATCTGCTCAAGACTGCATAGTGCTTGGCACCAGTTTTGGGCACACCAAACTATGAAAAGGTCTTCGTGTTGTATGTGCATGAATGTGACGGATGTGCTTTGGCTGTATTAACACAGGAACATGGAGGGAAGAATAGGCTGTGCGGCTACTTTTCTTCCGCCCTTGATCCTGTTGCATGCGCTTTGCCAAGATGTTTGAGAGCTGTCGCTGCTGCTGCTGCATCCGTAAAACAGAGCGAGGGAATGGTCCTAGGCCATGCTTTAACCTTGATGGTACCTCACTCTCTAGATGTTCTATTAAACAGAACGCAAACGCAACAACTTACCTCCGCATGATTAACGAGATACGAATTGATCTTGTTTGCACCGCACATCCAAATCAAGAGGTGTTGTGTTCTTAATCCGGCTGAACTTTTACCTTTCTTGCAAGGTACCGCTTGCAGTGACGAAGAGTCACATGGCTGCCTTTACACTACAGAACAAGAGACCAAAGGCAGAATTGATCTAAGAGACATTCCTATGAACAATCGACAAGGGGAGCTGTTTTGTGATGGCTCCTGTTTCAAACTCCCGGATGGTACATCCACAGCTGCTTATGCAATCACCACATTGAGCACGGTCGTGGAGACCAAAAGAATCACGCACAACTCCGCGCAGGCCATAGAGATTATAGCATTGGTCCGAGCTTGTTAACTTTCCGAAGGGCTTATTGTAAACATATATACTGACAGTCAGTATGCCTTTGGGGTGGTTCACAACTTTGGCAGACTTTGGCAGAAAGAGGTTTCTTGACCCCACATGGCACAAAAATTCAACATGGCTTCTTGATAGTATGGTTACTTTCAGCACTTGCACTCCCTACTCAGCTAGCGATTATAAAATGTGCAGCACATCAGAGGATTGTAGATAATGTAGGAAAGGGGAACACTTTCACTGACCAGATAGCCAAACAGACTGCCACTGATCTCTCTTCAGAAATGTATACTTCAAGGGAAGCCACAAATGCCTGTACTTTGGATGAGGGTATTGAATCCATAAAGAACATTCAAGCTGATGCCACGTTGGAGGGATCTAAGAAGTGGGCTGAGGGTTGGCGAAATTGGACGATGACGGGTGTTGGGTGGACAAAGTTGAAGGGAAATGGTTATTGCCCGACGCGTACATTATGATGATGGTTGTTATGGCTCACGGTCCCACCTATATTTGTGATCGTAAGGTCGCCAAATTGTTGCAAAAAGTGTGGGTAAATGACAAAATCCCTAAAGTTGCTGAACACTTCGTTCAGGGGTGTATGATTTGTTTACAGCACAATGTGGGAAAAGGCACATCAACTCCTAGGGGTAGTTTTGGTCCACCTTCTGTCCCCTTTGAAGTAATCCATTTTGACTTCATAGAAATGGAGCGTTGTAATAATTTTAAATATGTGTTGGTCATCATTTGTGCTTTTAGCAAATGGGTTGAAGCATTTCCCGTCAAAGATGCCACCGCTATGACCACGGCAAAGACTATGCTGAAGGAATATTTTCCAAGATTTGGTCTGCCAAGAGTCATCTGGTCAGACAATGGGCCAAACTTCATCGCTGCTGTAATTCTGAAGATATGTGCGGGATTACAGATCGATATATGGTTCCATTCGGCCAGATATGCACAGAGTGCTGGACTAGTGGAGAGACACAACGGCATCATTAAGAAAAAAATCGCTAAAACGTGTGCCGGCACCAAACTAAAATGGCCGGACGCCTTAGCGATTGTATTATTGTCCATGAGGATGACCCCTCAAACTAAGACTGGGCTCTCTCCTTTGAGGTGGTCATGGGTATGTCAGCTACCATTTGGAATCTCCCAAAGCCCTGTTCTTTGCGAGATGTTGAAAATGTACTTCTTTCTGACTACTGTGGCCAGTTAACTAAAAATCTGTATTTGATTTATCACCAGGTGCGAGAGGCTCTACCTGTTAGATACGATGGTCCCGGTCACACTATACGGCCGGGAGACTGGGTCCTCAAAAAAGCATTTGAGCGATCTTCCTGCCTCGTACCTCGTTGGAGGGGCCCCCACCAGGTCCTCCTGGTCACACAGACGGCGGTGCGTGTAGCAGGCAAGAAGAACTGGATCCACGCGTCCCATATGAAGAGAATTCCGTGCCCTGTGCCACTCGCTATAGAAGATACAGAACCCCTTATCAGTACTGCAACCAACTATCACGAAGCAGTAAACAGCATCGACAGTGCATCAGAGACTCTCCCTGAGCCTGTGGGACATGAGGAAACAGCCATTTCACCTCCACACTCTCCAACAGTTCCATCTTTTCAATCTGTTCCGGATCTTGCATCAGATCCTGTTTTGGATTTGTCACTTTCAACGGGAAGTGACGACACGTTGTTCACAGATCACTCAGTACCAGGAGTCACAAGGTACGATCTGCTTCTGAGGAAATAGACCTACTAAATGGTTCGGCTGTGCCACAGAGAAAATCAGCAAAGGGCTTGTCTTTTTGGCCCGATCATTTGTACAAAAGGGGATTCTGTTGGCTAGGGTTTGTGAAAGGACTAAGAAGACGCTCGGCCTGGAGGTCACCAGCAAATTACCTTTGGTGCAAACCGTTTGAAAAGTACAATGCCTGCAACCGCTCCCACTCGTACGGAACCGATAAGAGACAGTGTGACCAGCCACGGAAAAGAATGATTGAATGTGTGGGCCCCGAAAACGTATTGTTGTCTAGTGATAATATTAACTGGTTTTACAATAGTCATTGCTTTAGGATTTTGGTATATAGAAGAAGCACAGCCACTTGAAAATGTGTTACCCACTGAAAATGTACCCACTGTTTCTACTCCATTCGTGCAGCTGCACACTCTATCTCCTAGAGACTCTCACCACAGCCGGAGTTACCAGAACAACACTCTGCTACTCATTATGAATGCTACACATGCCATTTTTAATCAGTCCAACTGTTGGGCTTGTTCACATTTACTGCAACACAGGGATAAGGGGCTGGGGTGGTATATTGATCCTTTACCTTTGACAACTGCTTGTTATGCTTCTCTAAGAGCACTATTCTTTAGCCGATGGAATGATAGCATCTCAGGGAATTTTGATGGAACTAACTTAAATAATTCTGAGAAACACGTTCTAACCCCCCTGGGATGCTCACTCTTTGCGAATAGGAGCAAGCCAAATGGTGCTTCTATTAGGCCTTCTGACAGACTGTCCTGTCCTTTCCAATCCTTAATTTCTTTTAAGATGGCTCCTATAGGAAATAGGGATGCCACGCCTCCTTCTTATACTGTTAACCACAGACCCGATTCAGTTTCTTTCTGCATACAGAGGAATGGTACTCAGTCGATGGGTGATTCTAAGGGTTGCGCCAACGTTGCGAATTTGACTAGTGAGGACAGACCTTTGTATGTAGGCGAACCTGTCTACTTTGTTTGCGGTAATGTAGCATTTCCGTGGTTACCCAGGGATTGGCAGGGAACTTGTTATTTAGGGATTCTGTTACCCGGGGTATTTATTGCTAGCAGTATAGACGTTTCAAAGGCTCGTCCACGGCGGTACGAGAATGGGGATACTTCAGCACAATTTCTGGGCGACGTAGCCAAATCCGTTGTGCCATTTTGGGGACAAATACTGAACTCAGAAGATATCAGGAGACTAGCGAGAGTACTGGAGAGGACCATCAACCGGACCACTGACATACTCTATAATATGATGTTAGAACAGAAAGCAATAAGGTTAGTGGCACTTCAGAACCGGATGGCATTAGATGTCATTCTGGCTGAACGTGGTGGGGTATGCAAATTAGTGGGGTCCGCTTGCTGCCTTTTCGTGCCAGATTCCTCCCCAACGATTTTCAGAGCAATTCAAAATATGCACGTCCTTAGTTCAGAAGTGCATGTTCCCGAGGGAAATTGGGATCTTAGCGCTTGGTTCTGGGACTTCTTGCGATCTTGGGGTTGGAAGCTGCTCTCGGTCGTGCTGATTATTTTAGGTATTTTGCTGTTTCTCTGCTGTTGTATACAATGTCTTCCTGGTATGTGTTCAATGGTAGGAGGATGTTGTGCACAAGCGATGGGTGCATTAGGGCACAAGGTATACTCCCCTAAGAAAATATCTAACGAATTTGTGCTGAAGGAAATTTTAGTTTCTGACCTCATTGCAATTGATATCTCTGATAGTGATTCAGGATGCATGGACATTGAGACGTGGAGTTACTTTTGAAGTGACTAAAAGTAGTTTAGCGCTTGGCTTAGGGCAAAAGGAGGGTTTGTTAAATGGGATATCATATTGTACCTCCTTTATTGTATATATTGGCATAAGCCCAGCCGCTCTGCGAAGAAATCCGCGGTGCAAGGTTCCGACCTTAGATTGACCTAGCTGCCATTTTGGGTACACATGCCATTTTGATTTCTGTTTCAAAGTCACCCCGTGTTCTAAAATGGTGGACAGTGTTTTCCCACTTGTAACCTAGCTGTCCTGACCTTCACGCAGAGTTAATGCTCAAACTGCCCATAGGCCAAATGTTAGGACCGTGTAATGAGACCTTGTCATATGTTTGACCTGTAGGCCGAGGATTACCTATGGCAACAAGCCCGATCCATGGACATACATCAAAAACAATGTTGTTTAAATACTAAACGTGAACACTTGTTGAACTACATTGTATAGGACATGTACTGAGACTTAAATGTTAAATTCAAAGATACACTGTTGCCATTGTGATTTGTTGTTGTATAGTGGACAGTGTTTTCCCACTTGTAACCTAGCTGTCCTGACCTTCACGCAGAGTTAATGCTCAAACTGCCCATAGGCCAAATGTTAGGACCGTGTAATGAGACCTTGTCATATGTTTGACCTGTAGGCCGAGGATTACCTATGGCAACAAGCCCGATCCATGGACATACATCAAAAACAATGTTGTTTAAATACTAAACGTGAACACTTGTTGAACTACATTGTATAGGACATGTACTGAGACTTAAATGTTAAATTCAAAGATACACTGTTGCCATTGTGATTTGTTGTTGTATAAACTTCACATAATGCACATGCATATAGTTGGATAAATTAGAGGTGTACTCGGCACAAACCCTAGACTGAACATCATTAACCTGTAGAGGGGTTGGACATTACGATTGGAAACTGTATAAAAGATGCAAATGTTTAGACGTCCAGTACCTCTCACTTCTCACACCGAAAGGGCTGGTATTCGCTGTGATGTACTAAGGGCCAGATAGCTATCTGATACTTTGTTTCTTTGTAAACTGTACAGTTGTTTGAATAAAGATCTGAGAATCTTTATAAGCCCGTGTTTGGTGTATTTCCTTTTGGCTACTCAGCCTCGATATTTTCCTTTGCTTTTACAATGCGCAGTCAAATACTGGATGTCAATACTTTTCCCATTTAGTGCACCCAGATACATTTCCAAATGCCAGCCTGTTCTATTTAATCTGACACCGCTCTGCCTGATTGCAAACCGTTGCCAATGTCCCACCTGGCATGGCCCTATTACCAGCTAATAGGGCTCTATTATCTGCTATCAAATTCACTTTTCGCTCAGCCAGGACCATCTGTTTACATAGCTACCAAGCGATGGAATTGTTACACGTAGCCCTGGGGTGTACTGGCATCTGGGGAACTCTGGAGATTTCCTGGTAGGCCTCTTTACCCTGGGACTCTTTTGTGTGTTATTTCCACATTTTCCCATAGGAAAAGGGTTGGGCTTTGTGAACATGTTTAATATGTGGGCACTTTGAAAATAATTTCCAGTGCCTCTTTTGGTTCCCAATCCACCCCTGACGTGGCATACAATATCTGAGACTTTTACAATGCTGCCTCTAATTGTAGCTCAGTGAGTATAGATAGGTTAACTGTGACTAACAATAGTTTAATGCACCTGCGGCAAACGTGGCTACCACGAGACGTGCGAAAAGACAAAACTGTGCCAGCTGCACGTGCTTTCTCTCATTGAACCTTTACATTCTTTTGATGCTTAATCAGAACAGTGTTTTTTTTTCCTTTTGTGCCCACTGCAAATAAATAAGACGAAAAGGAGTCTCGCAGCCCCCACTCTACCTTTCTTTATCTGAGATCAAACACCACACACAGCTCCTGAAGTTCAATAATGGCGCCCATGAAACTCCTCAAGACCTCATTTCTCCAGCCAGATTGCTTTATATACTCTAATATACCACACCTGAGTCTGGGGGGGCCCAGACCCAGAGCAGTGTTTACTGCTTACCATGACACATTTACAGCGTTAGCCACCAGTGGATACATGCTCAGGACGTATAGAAAAAATGCAAAAAGAAACTCGGATTGGCCCATTAAGGGGGTGATTTAAGAGAGTTTTCATTAGTGTATTTACTCAGTGATAATCAATTATCTCCAGTGAATTAAAATATAAATTAGGCTGTCTGGAAAAAAGAAATCCCAAAGCAATTGGTTAGGGGCACACACAAACGTGCATGTTTTCACATCTGCGGTTTCCCTCATAGCAAACCTAACATAATAAAGCAAACCTTAAAACAAAAAGCCATTAACTGTTGCGTTTCACAGCCTGTCAGTGGAGAATGCGTGATTTTTCCGAAAATGATCTTCCTGCAGGGAATAAGAACACCTCTCTTTTGGTAGAGTTTAACATCAGAAAGTGCAAAGCCATCTAATATTTAATGGCAAAGAGACAATTAAAATTTTGATGGAGAGATCAGGGGAGAGTTCGGAAAAAGAGATGAATATATGGGTGTTGTCTGTGAAGAGTAGGTAGCAGGCCCCAAAGGAGGAGATAAGTGCCCCAAGAGCAGAGGTGCAGAGTGGAAAGAGGAGCAGCCCCATTACAGAGCCTTGTGGAACATAAACAGTTAGAGGAGTGAGTTGCCAGGTGTTGTTGCTTGAGGAGACAGAGAATTGGTGAGGTGCAAGGTAGAATTCAATCCAGGCAAGGGTTCAATCATGAATCCCAAGAAGAAAGAGAGTCTTAAGAAAATCAGAGTGATAGACAGTGTCAAAGGCAGCAGACAGGTCAAGGAGAATTAGGATAGAGGATAGGTTGGAGTGCTTAGCAGAGGCAATGAAGTTTGATACATTCATGAGAGCAGTTTCCGTGGAGTGACAGGAGCGGTGACCTGCTTGTAGTGGCTCTTGAAGGCTTGGGATGGGATGTCTTAGAAATTGTAATCCAGTTGAGCACAACCCTTTCAAGCAATTTAGAGTATTTCGGAAGGAGAGACACAGGACGAAAGTTGGCTGGTAGGTTCCATTCAGCCCCCTGCTTTTTTTAGGAGAGGGATGACCATGGCTGTTTTGAAAATAGAGGAAAGCAAGCAGAGTCCAAGGATAGGTTGAAAAGTTCAGCGAGGTGAGAGGTCAATAAAGGAACAATAGACTTGACTAGCTGAGGAGTAAGAGGCTCTGATGGGTCACAACAGGTATTATAAGATGTAGAGTAGGCAGAGTCTTAAATGTAGGATAAGGGAGCATGAGGAAGGTCATCAGATAGTCTTTAATTTTGGAATCTTTTGTAGCAAAGTATTCAGCTAGGTCATTAGCTGTGAGAGTGGAGTTGATAGTCATAGACCTAGGGTAGTGAGGTGGGAGTTTAGGGTGATCTTTTGCCAGTGAGGATGGCTGGAGCGCGAGTCGATGAGGGATAGGTATAATTCGCTTTTTGTTCATACAAAAGAGGACGTGAGAGAGTTCAGGGCAGAGAGGTAGAGTTGTACATCCTCATGCAAGTGGGTTTGCCTACATTTTCGCACCAGCCGATGCATGTCTGTGTGGAGAGAGCACATGAATGGGATGACCCATGGCTAAGAATGCTGAGACTTAGGGGTGAAAGTAAGCAGTGAGAAGTTAGAGGGGAATAAGTCCTATGGAAGAGATTGGAAACTGTAGAAGGCAGTGTTGGTGGAAGAGTAATCAGGTGTGAGGAGGAGAGTGAGTACTGTAGGTCAGGGAAAAGAGGGAAAGGTTCAAATTTCCTTTTATTGATAGGTGAAGCACGTGGCGAGGAAAGTTGAGAGGGTAGAAAAGAGATGGTGGTGGAAATAAATGAGTGATCAGATATGGATGGTGTGAAGTAGTAGTAGTGGCTGAGAGAGTGGTGCATATGAATAAGAGATCCAAGGAGTTACCCCCTCCTTGGGTAGGTAGGTTATCGATAGTGTGGAGAGTGCGATCACTAAAAAGACGGAATTTCCGATTTCTGAGACGTGGTTGAAGATTGAAAGTTAAAGTCACCTAAGAGAATAAGGTGATGTTAAATGGAAAGAGAATAAAGGAGTTGCCCAAGACCATCAAAGAATGGTCCAATGGGACCAGGAGAGTGATAGATGGAGTTGATGTGAACTGAGTAAGGCAGAGCATTATTAGGCATGGTGAATTCAAAGGAGGTAGGAGAGGATGTGGTATTGGAGATTTGTGAGGCATTGAGGTGGGAAGAGAGTAGGTATTTGATGCCTCCAGCTCTGCCAGTCAGTTGAGGAGAGTGAATGAAGGATAGTTTGGAGTTGTGTAGGGCTGCCAGAGTGCCAGTGTCAGATGGAGAAATCCAGGTTTCATTGATAGCAAGAAGGTCTAAGGGAGGAGGGCTTCAGTGAAAGTAGTCAGTGATTAAGGATGTGTTGTTGCATACAGACTGCTCATTCCAAAGTGCAATGTCAGTTGATGTGGTAAGGAATAGTAGAGAAGTTGAGATTTAAAGGATGAGAGGCAAGGTGCATGGGTGTTAGGGGAGGTAAGGTTTGTTTGTCTGTTTTGTTTATTTGAAGTAAAAGGTGCAAGAGAGATGGGATAGTGGGAGTTTTGAGAGGTGAATTGTACAATAGGGATAGAAAAGAAAGCAGTTGTAGCATGATTAAAGAAATTGTATGGAGAGCTGAGTAGGAGGAGTAGCAAGAGCAAATGCATGACAGTTGAGTACCACAGAGTGGAAAGACATTACAGTAATTAGCAAGCCAGTTATACTCACAAATATTTCCTGATTTAATTTTTCTATATGCTCTACAGTGTAATATTCTGCTGTTAGACTTCTGAAAAAAACTTGCACAGCTGAACTCCACTGTCCATGGAAACATCTGATATTGGTCTTGTCAACCTTGACCCCAAGATTCTTGAAAGCTAATTCAACCAGTACTGTTCTTTACAACTTCGTCAATGATATGATGTTTTGGGAAGGATTCATATAATGATCCCTGATTCTATGCTTATTTCTTCTGTGAGAATGCCATTCTTATGCCCATATCCTGCCAGTTGCTTTGTGGCTGATTCTGCCGCAGTGTCCTTCTCACATTGCCCAATTGTATGATCTAATTGTGATTGCTTCTTACATTTCTTTCAACCATCATTAAGTATACTCGCCCCTTTTGCCTACACAACACCTCCCATGCGATCATGGAACTGCTCCATCAGCAGCCCTTTCCTGCTTGCAAACAGCTCATTTCAGCCCTTGTGGGTGCTCCTGCCAAGATCTCATCCTACCAAAGGAAATCACTGATAAAGCCTTTACATGACTGGAATTCTTCATTACAAGTAAATGTCTCTGATTACATCATTAAGTGAGTACTATCCTGAATTCCGGCCCCTTGCCTTGGAGTACCATGGTCCAGCACATTCTCATAGCACTGTGTGTCTTTTGCTTAGCTCTATTCTCTGACCTGTAAGGAGTGTCCCATTGTGCAGTTATTGTGTGAATACGTACCAGCTATATGTTTCATTTGCCGTTTCTCTATCTTGCAAGCGGTTTGGTAGGATTTTGTGAGGAAAATCATGGAATGGGTCGAGGACAAAGTTATCCTCTCTGATATTCAATATGGTTTCCGTAGGGGTGTAGGAACCATTGACCTGATTTTAAAACTGAATTTAATTTTGAAGAAGTATATTCATGGCTTTGGGGGACACAATTTACACAGCTTTTATAGATTTAAGTACTGCCTTCAATTGTGTAAATAGTGGAAAATTATGTACATCCTTGCGGGATCTCGCGATGCCTTCCTAAATGTTATATTTATTGGTTGAAATGCGTCACAACCTGTCAGTTAGTTTTAATAGTCTAGGCCAATTGACAGTCCCTTTAGTTCAACACGAGGTGTCAGACAAGGTTGCGTTTTAGCGCCGTTACTTATCGACTCGTCCAGTGTTGTCCCCATGTATGAGGAAGAGGGCTATCCTGTTAAGGCTGAGAGCAAACATGCTTTTCACGAAAGGAACTGCTCTTACTCGGGGCAAAAGTAGTCAAGGAGTGAGCAGATGCTTTTGTGATTGACATGATATGGATGACTTGATACTTTTCATGTTAGTATTCACTGTTAATGCAAATATGTGGCGTAAACATGCTTTTATTTATTTATTGTGCCTTGGTTAGGTGCTTATACAACAAGTAAATTGTGTTTCAAAGCGCCCACAGGGCAACAGGGAGGGAACATGGGATAGAAAAAATGTAATACACTGGGGGATAAAAAGGAACCTACTAGGCCTGATGAGCATTCAGAGCGTGCAAGTGCAGAGAGTGGAGAGGGGAAGAGGGAGAGGGGGATAAGTGCTGGAGTGGTCATACTTGTGAGTGAGCAGCAGGTGTAAGTGCCCAGTGTAGGAAGTGCTAGGTGACTTTCAGCTGTAATGAATAAATGGGTAAGTGCAGGCCTACATCGGTAAAGGCCAGTAAGTGCCAAAGCAAGTGATGTGTGAGGACAGAGGCTGAAGGCAGTTGGGTGTGGGAGGCCAGGGCCCAGAAGGACACACATGAGCTCTGGTCACCAATCACAGTGAATGTGAGATTAGCAGAGGAGGGAAGAAGGGAAGGAGGAGGTGAAAAAGAAAGTCTTGAGGAGCTTCTGTAATTTGAGGAGGTCCAGCTCAAGGCAAAGAGGAGGTGGGAGCTTTTCCATCAGATGGAGCCAGCTGAAGAAAGAGATCGGCCAACGGCCCTCTATTTAGCAAAACGTTTGACACGCTGAGAGTTGGTACCAGAGCAATGTAGAGGTCTAGAGGGAGAGTATTTAGTAAGAGCAAGTTGCAGATAGCATGGTCCCCGGCCCCAGACAGTCTTATGGATGATGCAGAGGGATTTGAACTTGATCCTTGAAGCAAACGGGAGCCATTGATGAGTTTTTGGGGCAAGAGAGGTGGCTGCGGATTTTGAGTCGGTACATTCCCACAGAACAGTTTATCATGCTGTGTTCTTTCTTGCAGAGGGGCGTCAGTACCTCTTTTTGTATGTAAAAGGAACTTGGGGTTGGTCACACTAAGTTACTTAGGGTTATCCAGACAAGGAACCCTTGCTCACTGTGTTCAGAGAGGCACAGCTCAACCTCACTGATGAGGCCTGACTAGGCCAAAACATGTGTGTGTGGTTGCTGTTGGTACTCTAATTCAAAGGAGGATTGCCATAACATTTCGGTGCTGGACTGCTCAAATGGGCAAGATAGAGACTGATATGCAAATGGATATTCCTCCTTTGTGAAACATGCAGTGAGCTAATAAATGTGGCTGCAGACTCTGAGTGGGTACATTCCAACAGAACAGGTTTTCATGTTGTGTTCTTTCTTGCAGAGGGGCACCGTGACCCCTTTTTTGTAGGGACGGCTACGTTCCTGCTAGCGACCCATGAATAACTGGCTAGTGGAGGGGTGCAATGAAGGCTGCCAGGAGAGTCACGCAGACTGATTATGATTCCAGCTACACTGACATTTTTGTAGTTGGACTAAGCTGCATTCTAGTGGGAGAGGTGATTTGTGATATGAGACCAGGCAGCGGATGGTTGCAGATGAGTGTGGGTCAGTGGCCGTGCCTTGGAGGGATTAGATTGCATTTAGATGGAGTGCGATGCGTACCTAGGAGTCATAGCTGATTACTTTTTTTGGCGGAGAGCAGGTCCAGTCATGTGGGTCTACTGGAATCATTTTTGTGCATGCTTGGTACTTTCTTGGTGTCTTCCCATGTGAATCATTGATGGCCCCACCTACCTTTCTGGGGGCGTATTAGGCCAGTCAGAATGCTGGAGGGAAAATCCAGGTCTTGAGTGCCTTGCAAATGGTAGGGTGACCCTCTATGAGGCAGATGCTAAAGCGGGTAGAGTTCCATATTGTGGGTGCTTGGACGCAGGAGGATCCCCCTATTCTGGTCGATTTGCCGTTAGGGATGACATCCTCTCTATCCACTTCTTTTGGCTATTTTTCACTCCATAATTATGTTTTTGTGAGTACCAGCTGCCAACAGTGAACACCTTTCACTCTGTGTACTGTTTCATATCTCTGACACTGCAGAACAAGCAACGGATGTTATTTTATGGGAAATACATGTCTGTCCAGAACTTCAACTCACGGGCATCAGAACCCTTAATAAATCATAGAACAATCTTGCGCTCATTTAAACCTCTATGTGGGACTTCCTATGCTTGTTTTAAAAATGCTTCAGACTTCTAAATGACAGCTTTGCATTTCATTTGTTATCCTAAACCCAATGATATGATACATTACCTGACTAGGCACAAAAACAGAGTAATGGCATTACATTAATGATTTGTTTGATTCGGTTAATGCATACATCTAAACAATTTGCCTCTGTTTTAACATTCATGACAAAAAGTCTCATTTCTCACTTTAACACTTTGCTTATGATTCCCTGTACTCCGCAGCCGGCAACCTACATAATGCAGTTGTTTCAGAGCAACTGGCAATCTATACAAAAATACACTATAAGTTTCTAAACCAAAACAAAACAAACTAGTGACTTCAAGCATGTACTTCATTGGACAATAAACATGCATGCACAACACTGCCTGAGTGCAAAGAAGTTGTAATATTTGCAATTAGTCACAATTCACATAGATAAACCAAATACAGATATGGGGTTAAAAACAGAATAATTTTTGACTAAATGGAAATTAAAATTAAAATCTTTGGAGCATGAATATCACCCAATTTGTATACACATTCCTTGGTCGGGGGAGCCCAGGAGACTCAAAGCTGAAGCCACAGCAAACATAAATACAACGTTGTTGTATTTAAATATGCTGCAGTTTTCTACGTTTCCCGGAGCCCTAGAAACGTAGAAAGAAAACAGCAGCATATTTAAAGACAACAACATTGTATTTCTGACTGCGGCGGAGTTCACTTTGAGTCTCCCGGATTCACATGACCCGTTGTCTTTGTAAATGCTGCGGTATTCATAGAAAGAAAACCACAGCATTTACAAATACAACAACATTGTATTTCTGACTGCGGCTGCTTTCATTTTGAATCTCCTGGATTCCCCCGACCCAGGGGAACTTAGGGGACTCAAAGGTGAAAGCCGCTGCAGGCAGAAATACAATGTTGTATTTGTGATTACCGTGGTTTTCTAACCACGGCAACCACAAATACAACAATGTTGTATTTATAATTGCTGCGCCTTTGCTTTTTTCACTTTCATTTTATGTTTTCTGTGCTTTCCTTGGCTTGAGGAGCACCAAAAGCATAAAATGAAAGTGAGGCAGTCTCCTCAGCTCATGCAGCCATGCTCAGGCTGCAGTAAGCAAAAGCTCCCAGTAGGGGGCTTTTGCTGCTTGTTTAGTGCCGCAAGGGCAGACCTTAACATGAGCTGAGCAGGCTGCCTGAAATGGCAAAATTGATGCTCCCATGTAAACGCTTTGAGCCTTGTTTGCTTAAAAGTTTACATAGGAACTTCCATTAAAATTATGTTTAATTCATGTTTTGGATTATTGGCCATCTTTTGGGACAATAATATTTTTGAGCACACTATTCCTTTAAGTGTAAGAGAGGAGCTGAATATGATACTTTTTGAGGCCGAATCAGCTCTGCCTCAGTCCAGAGGCCATGAGCTAAGTCCTGCGTTGGACTGGTCAAATGCCGAACTTTTCTTGTCACATTAAAACATACTGAAGTTACATTTTCATGTCCAATACACAAAATGACCTATAGACATTTAGGGCCTGATTCACAGAAGCCTTTTGAAATGGTGCAATCCCATTGAAGAACGGTCTGTGAGCTTGAGTCACAGAAGCCTTTTGTAATGGTGCAATCCCATTGATCTGTGAATCAGGTCGTTTACACTCTGATCTGTGAATGCAGTTAGCCGTCCTGAGAGAAGTCTCTGCTCGGGAAAGAAACCCTGGGACCCAATGTACGATGAGACCACAGCACCGTATATCACCCCAAAACTCTTCCAAAAGCGTTTTCTCAGAATGGTCAGCTATCATCACAGAGACCAGCCACACTCCTGATAATTCAGCACCAATTGTATTTCTTTTGCATCTGCACTCAAAGCCCCCTTTCTAACAAGACTGTGTCATCTCTTTTCTGTGCATTTTCCATACGTTTGGCCAACCACATTTCGAACACTTAGGTCATCAATTATGTAACGCTGAAAGCTTGCTTTAAAAATGCATTTTTCCCGGAAATTCCAATAATTTACAGTGCCCCAAAAGCATAGGAACTCGTGAACAAAACCCTCTTCTGCAATGGCTAGACTTCCTATCACAGAGCGTGCTCGTTTCTGGGAGCAAGCCAGCCCCCTGCTTTGCTGCCCCTGTTGTGAAATAATCTCTGCACCTGGCTGCAGGTGGAAGTAACTTGCAACATCTTGTCCTTGGCCCGCCTCCCACACCACACTACATGTCCCAGTAATTGCGGTGATTCTTTAAACCATGGGTCTGCAACCTTTTGCTGGCCGGATATGTTGCACTACAAATCGGCCAGTCCTAGCCAGCATATTGCAGATGTAGTCCAACACATCTGGAGAGCCGCATGCTGCCGGCCCCTGCTATAAAATCATTAACCCTCAGCAGCACTTACTAGATTGCCAGCATTCACTTGCTTGGCAGCCTTATTAGTAACTTCAAATGCATCTAACACAGCACTTTAAAGACAACTATCTTTTGTCATCAATTTCCCCCCGCCTCCCCGTTCCCTTTACCTGAACGGTGTGGACCAAACAGGCTGCAGTGTTCCTTTACTGCAATCAGACACAAAGCATTGTCCCTGCCTGGGCTTTGAAGGGTGTAAACACTCCAGCCAGGTAAGACATGCTGTTAAACGGGATATCAGATTGTACCTCCTTTATTGTATATATTGGTCTAAGCCCAGCCGCTCTGCAAAGAAATCCGCGCTGCAAGGTTCCGACCTTAGATCGACCCAGCCGCCATTTTGGGTACACCCGCCATTTTGATTTCTGTTTCAAAGTCACTCCGTGTTCTAAAATGGTGGACAGTGTTTTCCGCTTGCAACCTAGCCATCCTGACCTTCGCACAGAGCTAATGTTCAAACTGCCCATAGGCTAGATTTTAGGGCCGTGTAATGAGACCTTGTCCTATGTTTGACCTGTAGGTCGAGGATTACCTACGGCAACAAGCCGATCCATGGACATACATCAAAAACAATGTTGTTTAAATACTAAACGTGAACACCTGTTGAACTACATTGTTTAGGACGTGTACTGAGTCTTAAATGTTAAATTCAAAGATACACTGTTGCCATTGTGATTTTTTGTTGTATAAACTGGACATAATCCACATGCATATAGTTGGATAAATTAGAGGTGAACTCGGCACGAACCCTAGACTGAAAATTATTAACCTGCAGAGGGGTTGGACATTACGATTGGAAACTGTATAAAAGATGCAAATGTTTAGACGTCCAGTACCTCTCACTTCTCACACCGAAAGAGCTTGTGTTCGCTGTGATGTACTGACGGCCAGATAGCTATCTGATACTTTGTTTCTTTGTAAACTGTACAGTTGTTTGAATGAATAAAGATCTGAGAATCTTTATAAGCCTGTGTTTGGTGTATTTCCTTTTGGGGTACTCAGCCTCGATATTTTCTTTTGCTTTTACAGATGGCGCCCGAATAGGGACCCTCAAGATTGATGCCAGCTCGTTGAAGGTTGACGCGGCTATCGAAAGGGGATCAGACGGTGTAAAGGGGGCCCCTTTCTTGGATGAGAAGCGACACCTCAGCAGCGCTGCACGACGTGATCCCTGGACGGTGAGCACGTGGTCCGAGTCGGCATCTTGACGAGGGTCATATATCAAGGCGGGCAGATTTGCCGGAATCACCAACCACGTGGGACCATGGTTAGAACCTTTTTGCAATCCGATCGGACCTCCTTAGGATTTGATCAGGTGAGGTGTGACCCGATTCTTAAGTATCCTGATAATTTGTTTTGGTGCATTGCACTCGGGAGTACAATTATTGACTAGGTAACACCAGTATTCTGATATGCCTGGAACTTGTCTGCCTGCTTCAGGGCGTTATTCCACAGTGACAATCTTTGGAATTTGGCCGACCGGCGCCAATGGAGGGGTCGCCGGTGTGTACTTTGTACTGTAAGCACGGCATTGGTAGTATAGTATTTAATGATATTTGGCACAGACAAACTAGACATGCTCACAAACTTCAGTGGCCAGTCAATGGTAGTTTTGAAATTCCTTGTACTGAATACTTAGAATCCATATTATTTAAGAAAAAGGCTAGACCTGCAGCATTCGATGTATAACAGAATTGGAAGAAAGAAGCTATGCAGCAGCTTAAGAGTAGAGAAAAACATGAGCGCCGTCATATGACGAACGCTGAAAAAGCGTTGTTATATGACCAGAATAAACAGTCTGAGTCAGTTAGGAATATGGATAGGGCTTTCTCGCTTGGTATCCAGAAAATGTATCCTTCCAAAGACTTTCATGTATCTGATGAACTTATTAACAAACTTCTAAATGAACGAAGGCCTGGTGCCACTGCGCCACCTCCGTATGTACCTCTTCCTGCTGTTGTTCCTCCTCTCGTAGCCCCTCCTGCTCCTTCCTTTGCTCCTCTTATTGTTCCTCTTCTTCCTCCCGTTATTCCTCCTCATGTCGTCGCTCCATCACCTGCTCCTCCACCTTTGCCTACTGTTATGGGTCCGGTGGGCTCGCCTACAGCGCCAGTGATAGTACCTTTGTTTCCAGATGTTCAAAAATTGCCTACTCTCCCTCTTCCAAGTGGTTCTACACCGTTTGTAGTAGATTGGGGAGCGGTATCGAGGGTTGTAACTCGTAATAATGTGTCTTCATATAAAAAACATGAATTAACTGCGTTGGCTAAACAGTGCATGGAGAGGGACAAACAAAATTATGCCCTTGCCACACTCTGTAATTTGGACAATTTTCCTGAGAAAAACATTTTTATTGAAGGATTAGGAATTCATTTATGTGTAATGTGGAATAGGCTAAATGATATAGATCTACCACAAGGGTTAATGGATCTGAATACTTTAGCATTCTCTAGAGATACTGCGGAGAAAGTACAAGAGCATGTAAAGAGGGTTTTTGAGTATAGAAACGAGTTGGAAAGGGTGAAGAATTAAAATGAAGATGGTGATAGTTCGGACGTTATATTCATGCTGAAACAGTTCTTTCCTTGTCGAAAATCGATAAACGAGGAAACACGAATTTGTACGAAAGATGCGATTAGATGGATCTCAGATATGTTGATAACTCCCGTTGAAGTATATGACATATATAGTCAGTATACGCCAGAAATGCAGAGGAAAGTGATACAGGTGATAGTAGAGTACCTGCAGGATGAGTGCGTAAAAAGAAAGATTTGATGTCCCACAGAGTTATTGGGTATTTATAAGAGGGCTTTTTCGTTTGACACTTCTTCGGCTGCTTTAGCACTCGATTTAGCTATGTTGCTTAGTAAGCGTTCGGAGTTGCCTATTTCTCAGTTACCTATGAGGGAGGTTGCTCCGACATTTGTCCCAAAAGAAGAGATTCCTGCTAATCCTGCAGCAGGTACTGCTACTCAAGAAATTCACGCACATTATGTGTTGCAGTTCGTTCACATCCCGTTCTCGAGACAGAAAGTGAACACAATTAAACAATCTATTCCTGATATTAGGAAGAATCCTACAGGGTTCTATAAAGAAATAGTGTCTGTTTTGCAGTCATCAGTATTCACCTTAAGTGATATTGATTTGTTATTTCCTGTACTCCTGCCTGTTGATTTATGGAAGCAGAATAGGACTGTAGATGATGTACCAGGGTTAGGAGATTCCTGGGATACTATGGCTAGACTCGATAGAGAAAGGCCAGCTGGTGAGAGACCTCCACAGGTAATACTAACTTTGCCTGATAGAATAGTTACAAAGTTGAAAACTATAATTCCTGAAAGAAGGATTATTTGGGACAAGCTTACGGCCTGTGTCCAAGGCAAATACGAGGGTGCTACCGAGTTCTTTAACCGGTTTGAACAAGTATTTTCGGATTACTGTGGGCAAGTCTTAAGCACAGAGTCTGGGAAACGACTATTTGTGGATACATTTGTGCGTGGATTGCTGCCTGACATCCAGTCACAAATGATGTCTTCCAAGAGCGTTTGGCAAGCAAAGTCTCAGTCAGAAGTACTACACATGGCTCAGTACTATGAGAATTGTGTTAATAATGAAAAAGAAAGAGTTGAAAAGAGAAAAGGTGACTTAAAGACAAAAGTACTATTGCAACAAATTGTTAGAGGCCCTAGAGGGGTTACCTCGCAATTTAGAGGTCAGTACGTTCCACAGGAAAATGCGCCATTGGGTCCTGTAAACATAAACCAGTGTGCTTATTGCAGGCAAGAGGGTCATTGGCGTGCACAATGCCCGATCCTCCAGCAGAGGTCAAATAACGCATTTGGGAATATGGGTAGATGATCCAGAGGTCGCCCAGGGTCACGGGGTCCTGGTAGAAGTCAGTTTTCACAGGATTCACAGCAACCTTTTTTGCAGGACAATCAGGCACCAAGTGTGGACAATAGAAACATTTTTGATCATCCTTCTGCCGCTTACCTCTCTGAAGAACTTCCTTTCAATGACATTCTGTTTCGCTAGGATTGCACGAAGGAAGGTTTGGAACCAACACCTATTCCCGTTAATCATAAAGGTCCCTACTTTGAAATGATAGTGGGAAATAGGAAACATCTATTCTTGATAGATACAGGGGCACAGAAGTGTTCCATTGATCATTCACAGGTTCCAAACATTTCACTGTCAGGGCAAACCAATGTTTCTGGCACACCAGTTGTCTGTCCGGTTTCTTTACCGGTACCTATTACTTTGAGTCCATTCACAGACCAATGTCCATTCCTTTTGACCATGATTGTTGAGAGAATTTGTTGGGGTTGAATCTGTTGAAATAATTAAATGCTTTAATTCATTGTTCTTCTGATGGAGTGCGTTTGACGATTATACCACAGCAACTTTCTGTCTCCCACTTCTTGACCAGACCTTTGCTGCCAGAATTTAGTAATGTTCCAGAGTGTTTGTGGGCAATCGATGACAATCATGTCAGTGTTTTGCAAATTGAGCCCGTTAAGATTATTCTGAAACATGGAGTAAAGTTGCCACGTATTCACCAGTATAAGATCTCGGTCGATGGTGAGCAAGCTTTGAAATGCATCGTCTCCGATTTTGTGCATCGAGGGGTGATTGAGGAAAATGCTTGCAGTTTGTGCAATAGTCTGATTTTGCCCGTGTATAAAAAAGGCGATAATGCGATTCCCTTCCATTTTATTGTTGATCTACGGGCCATTAATAAGATTGTTGCTCCACAATTTCCCATTGTGCCTGATGTGAAAACAATATTGACCATGATTCTGGCTTCAGCTACTCACTTTAGTGTTGTGGATCTAAAGAATGCTTTCTTTAGTATCCCTTTACATAAGGACAGTAGATACTTGTTCACGTTCACCTTAGGGGGACGCTTGTTTACGTTTACCTGTGCACCGCAAGGTTACACGGAAAGTCCTAGCATCTATAGTAGGGCTTTGAAAGAGCAGTACGACACACTTGAGTTGCCCTCTACTTGTATGTTGCTTCAGTATGTAGATAACCTTCTCTTAGCTGCTGACTCAGAGAACGCTTGTAAGGAGGGCACTGTGTCGTTGCGTATTCACTTAGCACAACATGGACATAAAGCTTTGCTTAAGAAATGTCAATATTGTTGACAGGAGGTTGCCTATTTACGCTATCTCCTGTCAAAGGAGGGAAGAAGGATCACGCCTGAACGGATAAAAATAATTTCTAGCATGTCTGTCCCAAATACACAGAAGGAAGTTAGAGCCTTTATAGGAATGGCTTCTTACTGTAGGCAGTGGATCCCGAATTTCTCCTTAGTGATTTAACCAATGTTGGCTCTGACGAAAAAGGCCATTTCTTTACCATTACCATGGAACTTGGAACACCAGCAATCATTTGATCTGCTCAAGACTGCATAGTGCTTGGCACCAGTTTTGGGCACACCAAACTATGAAAAGGTCTTCGTGTTGTATGTGCATGAATGTGACGGATGTGCTTTGGCTGTATTAACACAGGAACATGGAGGGAAGAATAGGCTGTGCGGCTACTTTTCTTCCGCCCTTGATCCTGTTGCATGCGCTTTGCCAAGATGTTTGAGAGCTGTCGCTGCTGCTGCTGCATCCGTAAAACAGAGCGAGGGAATGGTCCTAGGCCATGCTTTAACCTTGATGGTACCTCACTCTCTAGATGTTCTATTAAACAGAACGCAAACGCAACACCTTACCTCCGCATGATTAACGAGATACGAATTGATCTTGTTTGCACCGCACATCCAAATCAAGAGGTGTTGTGTTCTTAATCCGGCTGAACTTTTACCTTTCTTGCAAGGTACCGCTTGCAGTGACGAAGAGTCACATGGCTGCCTTTACACTACAGAACAAGAGACCAAAGGCAGAATTGATCTAAGAGACATTCCTATGAACAATCGACAAGGGGAGCTGTTTTGTGATGGCTCCTGTTTCAAACTCCCGGATGGTACATCCACAGCTGCTTATGCAATCACCACATTGAGCACGGTCGTGGAGACCAAAAGAATCACGCACAACTCCGCGCAGGCCATAGAGATTATAGCATTGGTCCGAGCTTGTTAACTTTCCGAAGGGCTTATTGTAAACATATATACTGACAGTCAGTATGCCTTTGGGGTGGTTCACAACTTTGGCAGACTTTGGCAGAAAGAGGTTTCTTGACCCCACATGGCACAAAAATTCAACATGGCTTCTTGATAGTATGGTTACTTTCAGCACTTGCACTCCCTACTCAGCTAGCGATTATAAAATGTGCAGCACATCAGAGGATTGTAGATAATGTAGGAAAGGGGAACACTTTCACTGACCAGATAGCCAAACAGACTGCCACTGATCTCTCTTCAGAAATGTATACTTCAAGGGAAGCCACAAATGCCTGTACTTTGGATGAGGGTATTGAATCCATAAAGAACATTCAAGCTGATGCCACGTTGGAGGGATCTAAGAAGTGGGCTGAGGGTTGGCGAAATTGGACGATGACGGGTGTTGGGTGGACAAAGTTGAAGGGAAATGGTTATTGCCCGACGCGTACATTATGATGATGGTTGTTATGGCTCACGGTCCCACCTATATTTGTGATCGTAAGGTCGCCAAATTGTTGCAAAAAGTGTGGGTAAATGACAAAATCCCTAAAGTTGCTGAACACTTCGTTCAGGGGTGTATGATTTGTTTACAGCACAATGTGGGAAAAGGCACATCAACTCCTAGGGGTAGTTTTGGTCCACCTTCTGTCCCCTTTGAAGTAATCCATTTTGACTTCATAGAAATGGAGCGTTGTAATAATTTTAAATATGTGTTGGTCATCATTTGTGCTTTTAGCAAATGGGTTGAAGCATTTCCCGTCAAAGATGCCACCGCTATGACCACGGCAAAGACTATGCTGAAGGAATATTTTCCAAGATTTGGTCTGCCAAGAGTCATCTGGTCAGACAATGGGCCAAACTTCATCGCTGCTGTAATTCTGAAGATATGTGCGGGATTACAGATCGATATATGGTTCCATTCGGCCAGATATGCACAGAGTGCTGGACTAGTGGAGAGACACAACGGCATCATTAAGAAAAAAATCGCTAAAACGTGTGCCGGCACCAAACTAAAATGGCCGGACGCCTTAGCGATTGTATTATTGTCCATGAGGATGACCCCTCAAACTAAGACTGGGCTCTCTCCTTTGAGGTGGTCATGGGTATGTCAGCTACCATTTGGAATCTCCCAAAGCCCTGTTCTTTGCGAGATGTTGAAAATGTACTTCTTTCTGACTACTGTGGCCAGTTAACTAAAAATCTGTATTTGATTTATCACCAGGTGCGAGAGGCTCTACCTGTTAGATACGATGGTCCCGGTCACACTATACGGCCGGGAGACTGGGTCCTCACAAAAGCATTTGAGCAATCTTCCTGCCTCGTACCTCGTTGGAGGGGCCCCCACCAGGTCCTCCTGGTCACACAGACGGCGGTGCGTGTAGCAGGCAAGAAGAACTGGATCCACGCGTCCCATATGAAGAGAATTCCGTGCCCTGTGCCACTCGCTATAGAAGATACAGAACCCCTTATCAGTACTGCAACCAACTATCACGAAGCAGTAAACAGCATCGACAGTGCATCAGAGACTCTCCCTGAGCCTGTGCGACATGAGGAAACAGCCATTTCACCTCCACACTCTCCAACAGTTCCATCTTTTCAATCTGTTCCGGATCTTGCATCAGATCCTGTTTTGGATTTGTCACTTTCAACGGGAAGTGACGACACGTTGTTCACAGATCACTCAGTACCAGGAGTCACAAGGTACGATCTGCTTCTGAGGAAATAGACCTACTAAATGGTTCGGCTGTGCCACAGAGAAAATCAGCAAAGGGCTTGTCTTTTTGGCCCGATCATTTGTACAAAAGGGTATTCTGTTGGCTAGGGTTTGTGAAAGGACTAAGAAGACGCTCGGCCTGGAGGTCACCAGCAAATTACCTTTGGTGCAAACCGTTTGAAAAGTACAATGCCTGCAACCGCTCCCACTCGTACGGAACCGATAAGAGACAGTGTGACCAGCCACGGAAAAGAATGATTGAATGTGTGGGCCCCGAAAACGTATTGTTGTCTAGTGATAATATTAACTGGTTTTACAATAGTCATTGCTTTAGGATTTTGGTATATAGAAGAAGCACAGCCACTTGAAAATGTGTTACCCACTGAAAATGTACCCACTGTTTCTACTCCATTCGTGCAGCTGCACACTCTATCTCCTAGAGACTCTCACCACAGCCGGAGTTACCAGAACAACACTCTGCTACTCATTATGAATGCTACACATGCCATTTTTAATCAGTCCAACTGTTGGGCTTGTTCACATTTACTGCAACACAGGGATAAGGGGCTGGGGTGGTATATTGATCCTTTACCTTTGACAACTGCTTGTTATGCTTCTCTAAGAGCACTATTCTTTAGCCGATGGAATGATAGCATCTCAGGGAATTTTGATGGAACTAACTTAAATAATTCTGAGAAACACGTTCTAACCCCCCTGGGATGCTCACTCTTTGCGAATAGGAGCAAGCCAAATGGTGCTTCTATTAGGCCTTCTGACAGACTGTCCTGTCCTTTCCAATCCTTGATTTCTTTTAAGATGGCTCCTATAGGAAATAGGGATGCCACGCCTCCTTCTTATACTGTTAACCACAGACCCGATACAGTTTCTTTCTGCATACAGAGGAATGGTACTCAGTCGATGGGTGATTCTAAGGGTTGCGCCAACGTTGCGAATTTGACTAGTGAGGACAGACCTTTGTATGTAGGCGAACCTGTCTACTTTGTTTGCGGTAATGTAGCATTTCCGTGGTTACCCAGGGATTGGCAGGGAACTTGTTATTTAGGGATTCTGTTACCCGGGGTATTTATTGCTAGCAGTATAGACGTTTCAAAGGCTCGTCCACGGCGGTACGAGAATGGGGATACTTCAGCACAATTTCTGGGCGACGTAGCCAAATCCGTTGTGCCATTTTGGGGACAAATACTGAACTCAGAAGATATCAGGAGACTAGCGAGAGTACTGGAGAGGACCATCAACCGGACCACTGACATACTCTATAATATGATGTTAGAACAGAAAGCAATAAGGTTAGTGGCACTTCAGAACCGGATGGCATTAGATGTCATTCTGGCTGAACGTGGTGGGGTATGCAAATTAGTGGGGTCCGCTTGCTGCCTTTTCGTGCCAGATTCCTCCCCAACGATTTTCAGAGCAATTCAAAATATGCACGTCCTTAGTTCAGAAGTGCATGTTCCCGAGGGAAATTGGGATCTTAGCGCTTGGTTCTGGGACTTCTTGCGATCTTGGGGTTGGAAGCTGCTCTCGGTCGTGCTGATTATTTTAGGTATTTTGCTGTTTCTCTGCTGTTGTATACAATGTCTTCCTGGTATGTGTTCAATGGTAGGAGGATGTTGTGCACAAGCGATGGGTGCATTAGGGCACAAGGTATACTCGCCTAAGAAAATATCTAACGAATTTGTGCTGAAGGAAATTTTAGTTTCTGACCTCATGGCAATTGATATCTCTGATAGTGATTCAGGATGCATGGACATTGAGACGTGGAGTTACTTTTGAAGTGACTAAAAGTAGTTTAGCGCTTGGCTTAGGGCAAAAGGAGGGTTTGTTAAATGGGATATCATATTGTACCTCCTTTATTGTATATATTGGCCTAAGCCCAGCCGCTCTGCGAAGAAATCCGCGGTGCAAGGTTCCGACCTTAGATTGACCTAGCTGCCATTTTGGGTACACATGCCATTTTGATTTCTGTTTCAAAGTCACCCCGTGTTCTAAAATGGTGGACAGTGTTTTCCCACTTGTAACCTAGCTGTCCTGACCTTCACGCAGAGTTAATGCTCAAACTGCCCATAGGCCAAATGTTAGGACCGTGTAATGAGACCTTGTCATATGTTTGACCTGTAGGCCGAGGATTACCTATGGCAACAAGCCCGATCCATGGACATACATCAAAAACAATGTTGTTTAAATACTAAACGTGAACACTTGTTGAACTACATTGTATAGGACATGTACTGAGACTTAAATGTTAAATTCAAAGATACACTGTTGCCATTGTGATTTGTTGTTGTATAAACTTCACATAATGCACATGCATATAGTTGGATAAATTAGAGGTGAACTCGGCACAAACCCTAGACTGAACATCATTAACCTGTAGAGGGGTTGGACATTACGATTGGAAACTGTATAAAAGATGCAAATGTTTAGACGTCCAGTACCTCTCACTTCTCACACCGAAAGGGCTGGTATTCGCTGTGATGTACTAAGGGCCAGATAGCTATCTGATACTTTGTTTCTTTGTAAACTGTACAGTTGTTTGAATAAAGATCTGAGAATCTTTATAAGCCCGTGTTTGGTGTATTTCCTTTTGGCTACTCAGCCTCGATATTTTCCTTTGCTTTTACAATGCGCAGTCAAATACTGGATGTCAATACTTTTCCCATTTAGTGCACCCAGATACATTTCCAAATGCCAGCCTGTTCTATTTAATCTGACACCGCTCTGCCTGATTGCAAACCGTTGCCAATGTCCCACCTGGCATGGCCCTATTACCAGCTAATAGGGCTCTATTATCTGCTATCAAATTCACTTTTCGCTCAGCCAGGACCATCTGTTTACATAGCTACCAAGCGATGGAATTGTTACACGTAGCCCTGGGGTGTACTGGCATCTGGGGAACTCTGGAGATTTCCTGGTAGGCCTCTTTACCCTGGGACTCTTTTGTGTGTTATTTCCACATTTTCCCATAGGAAAAGGGTTGGGCTTTGTGAACATGTTTAATATGTGGGCACTTTGAAAATAATTTCCAGTGCCTCTTTTGGTTCCCAATCCACCCCTGACGTGGCATACAATATCTGAGACTTTTACAATGCTGCCTCTAATTGTAGCTCAGTGAGTATAGATAGGTTAACTGTGACTAACAATAGTTTAATGCACCTGCGGCAAACGTGGCTACCACGAGACGTGCGAAAAGACAAAACTGTGCCAGCTGCACGTGCTTTCTCTCATTGAACCTTTACATTCTTTTGATGCTTAATCAGAACAGTGTTTTTTTTTTCCTTTTGTGCCCACTGCAAATAAATAAGACGAAAAGGAGTCTCGCAGCCCCCACTCTACCTTTCTTTATCTGAGATCAAACACCACACAGCTCCTGAAGTTCAATAATGGCGCCCATGAAACTCCTACAGACCTCATTTCTCCAGCCAGATTGCTTTATATACTCTAATATACCACACCTGAGTCTGGGGGGGCCCAGACCGAGAGCAGTGTTTACTGCTGACCATGACACATTTACAGCGTTAGCCACCAGTGGATACATGCTCAGGACGTATAGAAAAAATGCAAAAAGAAACTCGGATTGGCCCATTAAGGGGGTGATTTAAGAGAGTTTTCATTAGTGTATTTACTCAGTGATAATCAATTATCTCCAGTGAATTAAAATATAAATTAGGCTGTCTGGAAAAAAGAAATCCCAAAGCAATTGGTTAGGGGCACACACAAACGTGCATGTTTTCACATCTGCGGTTTCCCTCATAGCAAACCTAACATAATAAAGCAAACTTTAAAACAAAAAGCCATTAACTGTTGCGTTTCACAGCCTGTCAGTGGAGAATGCGTGATTTTTCCGAAAATGTTCAACTCCTCTTTCTTTCGGATTATTTACACACACATATATGCCCCCAGTGGCGCAGAGATAATTAAGCCGTCTTTTATGAAGAGCATGTTGTTGAACTGTATGCTCGTAATGCTAAAATCAAAATTCAAAATGTGGCTATATTAATTGAATGCGGTCCGAGAGAACAACACATATTGAAATGCTGTCAGCTGAAAGATGAGATATGGTGAGAACAGGGTGTACCTTTTGTTTTCCGCCTATAAAATGTATCGAGGACTTCACAAATGTGCCGTTAAACGCTCACTTATCTGAAAAACAAGCTGGCTTTCTACCAGCAGCACCATAACCATTTGCAGTATTACATTGCGGTAAGTGTCATTTAAGTATTTCGCATCATTATACAAAAAAAAGCATATGATTTATATACATAATTTTAACATTACGATCAATGCATTTGCTTAATATAAATGATCATTTAAAAAACATGAATTTTAAACTAAAAGTTACATGAACTGAGCTTTCTGTGCAAATAAAGTAAAACATATCTAATGATGCATGCCGGGAAACAGTGACTTGCTACTTAAGTGTGAAACAGTAGGTAAAGGCTTTGAGCCAAATTCATAGAAAAAGCACTAAGGCCCTGCAAACTACTTTTTTCCTATAAACAACATTGTGCCTACTAGCGCGTGCTAAAAGTTTAGCGCTTTCTGCAGATTCATGGATTCCAAAGTGCAAAGTAACCGGCAGCGCAAATAACAATGAGTTGCGCACGGAACGCCTTGAACACGCCCCCACGCAAACAAAAGCTAGCACCAAAAACAACCTTTTTGCCGGCCTCTCCACTGCCATGCAGCACCCTGGCGAAACTGCAGACCGTCACCTGCAATGCAAGTCAGCACCCTGTCGAAATTGCGAATAGTCCCCTGCAACACAAGCCAGCACCCCAGTGAAACTGTGAAATGTCCCATGCAACGCAAGACTGCAAAGAGTCCCCTCTGCAACTCAAGCCAGCACCCCCTCGAAACTGCAGACCATCAACCCTAAGTTCAATGCACCTAAACTGTGGGCCCACCCCCCTAAGTCATAGCAGCCCCCTCAAGCTCCCGCAGCGCCCACCACCCCATTGACCTCAGACCACTACCCCAGGCAGTCCCCTGCTAGTCTGCCCTCCTCCCACCAACCCTACTCACCTCAGCCCATTACCCCAGTCTGCTACCTCAAGTCCCCACACTTCCCACCACCCCCACTCACCTTGGCACACTACCCTAGGCACCCTTCTAGTCCACCCTCCTCCCACCACCCACACTCTCATCTGCCCCCACTACCCCAGGCTGCCCCCTCAAAGTCCTCAAACCATCTACCAGCCCACTCATCTCTGCTCACTACCCCAGGCTGCCCCCTGCTAGTCTGCCCTCCTCCCACCTACCCCACTCACCTGGGCCCACTACCTCATTCTGCCACCTGCTATTCTGCCCTCCTCACAGCACCCCCAGTCACCTCCACCCTCACTAACCCAGCTGGCCCCCTCAAGTCCTCATACATCCCAGCACTCCCACTCACCCCTGCCACTAACCCAGGCATCCCCCTGCTAATCCGCCCTCCTCCCATCTCCTTCAATTACACCTCAGATCATACTCCAGGCAGCCCCCTGCTATGCTAGTGTGCCACCCTCCCACCACCCCCACTCACCTCAGCCACTAACCCAAGCAACCCCCACAAGTCATCACACCTCTTAACTCCCCCACTCACCCCACTACTCCAGGCTACCCATACACTGTAGAGTAGTGCACCCCATGGGAACTTACCAGCAGCTTGCAGACGTGCTTGCCAGTCAATGATCTGGGTGCGGAGCTCTCGGTAGAACTACTCGAGGACCCTGAGATAAAGGGCTGACACCTGAACGCAGCCCATACTGTAAGTGATTTCAATCCGGCATACACCCAAGTCACGCCCAGCGTGTAGTGCACAATTGAAACCCTTATTTATTGTATCTATGAGTTCAATATTCTGAACAATATACCATTTGTATCACACCCTTCTCCTGTAACTCCCCCGGTTACACTGAATCAGGAATCGGGCTAGTTTGCAAATGTAAATATTTATTTATGTATTTAGAATTTCATCACAATATATTTTAATAGGTAACAACAATCACCAATAGGGTGACAGAACACTGAATACTATCTTTAAATACTAGGAATCAAATAATGAGCACAAAAACAAATGCAGCACAGAAGAAAATATGTTTGTGTTGGTTTGGAACAGATATCACTATGGTTAGAGGTTCCCCCTGCAACAACCCTCAACCCCCCAATAGGCAATGTAAAGAGATGGGAGGAGAGAGCAGGTATTCAGGAATAGCACAAAACAAAAATAATATCAGTACAACCTTCCCCTTCAAACACAAGAGAAAAACGGAATTGACTTTTCAGCTGTCAGGATGCCTTTGAAATTGTCTTTGGAATTGGCTGAGCAAAACACCAAATTTGGTTAAAAATACTTAACTTATTATAAATTCCTATGGGAGCCGCTTTGAACAGTTGCAAACAAGTACAAGCAATGATTTAGTCAGAAGAAAACTTTTGAAATCTCAGAGTCCAAGTGGGAAATAAATGAAATCTATTTCACACATGTAACATTTCTCAGAATTTCAATTTGCGGCAAACTTTTCCTTGCGCGATATTCGCTATAATGGGAGAATCACACTGTTTTTGTTCTATGGATAGCTAGGGGTGTTAGGTACAAGTAGGAGTTGAAATTTCGTTTCTATCATTAAAACTGAGGAAGTTATAAAGGTTTTAGTGAGAGTCGTTTTTGCAAAATAGGCGCGAGAATGGAAAACGGAAATGCACTTTGAAAATGAAACATGGGTTTGATCACACTATATTATGACTATGAAAAAGAGGATGCCACACATGAATCTCCACAGTTATGTGGCCAGCGTAACCCTTCACTTATGATTTTATAAAACAAATGAGAGAAAATCAGCACAAGAAAAAGGTTCTGACAATACTATGATTCTGAATTTACAGATAGGATGGGTTTGATATTGGGATCAAACAATGCAGATATATTAGGGTCACTTTTCTTCCTATTAATATTCACAGAATAAGTTATTAAATTGGACTGTCAGTTCTTGCCATGGATTGGATCTGGTCTAGGAAGAACAGCACATCAGGCACGGTACTGGATCAGCTATGCCGGTCACCGGATTTGCACAGGACCTGTCCTTCTTATTTGTGGATATTTCAATCAGCTGGATAGCAAGTTCATCAGGCAAGCCTAGTGGTAGCAAGCCAGAGAATTTCAGGATACTGGTTCAAAAGGCCTTCTCACACCACAGCGCTTCACTGGGTTGCAAGAATAAGTTTGAGGGTTTAGGCCTTGCAGAAATCAATAGTTCTCTACTGCTTTGGAAGAGTCTTGGCATCTGGATCTGGAAGGATGTTAAAGCTGGATATAGAATGCTGGATCAGAGTGCTTCGCCGGAATCAGGAAAGTGAGTGAATCTGTGAGTCCCTATGTGTTGTCAGCAGTCTATATTTATCCTTTCAAATGACATCACAAAGTGGGTGTATAGGCCAGCTTAGCTAAGAATGCCCCTGTGAGCTGGGATTGGATCAGAACTTCCTCTCCGCCTTGCATTTGATTGATTGGATCAAGGCCAGATGATGTCACATTTTATGCTTTGCTTTACAGTTCTTAGAAACCTCCCTTTAGCCACTTGTCTCAAAATCGAATGTTATACTAAATACACATTTCTACATTGATCACCTTTACACAAAACACACACAAAGATTCCATATTTTATGTTGCATCTGTTCCTCAAAATTCGCAGCTGTGGCATCTTGTTTCAACATTCCACAGAATGTTGTCCTTTTCGCTATGAACACAATTTCCAAACGTTATGCAAATTTCCACAAATGTGAGTGTTTAACATAGGGATGTGTGTGTACATTTTCACAATTCTAGGATTAATACATTTCACATAAAACCACATACATTGCCATTCCTGTCCAGAACATGTCACTCGGTTCTGCCGCCTCTTAAAACGTGCAGCCAGAAATTAGATTAACAACTCTGTCCTTTTTATATTTTTCACCACTTTGAATCACAAGTTATGAGTCTTTGAAAATTGTTCTTTGTTCATTCTTAACAGCAAATGGTATGCCCCTTTTCCTCTACCTGGAGTCCAGGAGCATCCCCCTACTTGGGGAAGTTCCTTCCAGGAGCCATTTATGACCCTCTCCGACCTCCCTTTCCTGGGCTGAAGGGTCTGCTATTGTTCATTCTCTTTCTGTAGATAAAAGTCAGGGTTAACCCACAATTATCATCTCCCTGTGAGTTTCAGCTGAGAGAATTTCCCTCCCCCTGGAAGAAACCTGTTTGTCCACTTCCCAAGGGTTGCAGCTCAGCCAAGCTAATTTATTCTTAATTAAAGAGCCAGGAAAAACCAAACTTGTTGCATCAAACATAAATACATTACTTTCTTAGATTTAACTCTGTGAGATAAAAAGCAACTGAGATCTGTATTCTTTTTAGTCACAATCCTTTTTATGTTTGCTATTCCGGCAGTCTTTTTAGTTTAGATCGCTTGAAGTTTCATCAGTAACTCATCTGACAGCTGTCATTCACGTAGCTCAATGTACTGCACCCAGATTTTGACAGGGGCTGTCAGTTTACAGACAATCCAGTTTGAATGTTTTGCTCTTCACATTAGGACTTTGTATGTTCGCAATGCTTCATTAGATTACATGAATTTTAGCGCCAAGCAAGATTTTGAATGTTGAGAAGTGTTGTGTTATAGGCATTTTGGAGTTTTTAGCAACAAAGCAAATGTCATTTATAGGCACATTTTGGAGTTTCATTTGCAAAGTGCTGCTTCTCCCTCTGCACTCTGTTTGCCGGTCATGGAGCCCACTGGCACATTTTCTGCACGGTGTGCTCTATTCCACCACACATACACCATGGGTGGCTGGTTGTGTATCCATCTTTTTGTGTGCTTGAGAATGCAGTTTTTGTAGGTTTTTGGCACGCACAAGTGTTTTGCCACTATTGTTGCAGTTCCTTGCACCATACTATCAGAGTGATGCCGCATAGCATGGAGGAGTGGGTCAATACATCCCACAACATGGTGCACCATGGTGGCACCGGCCTCAGGGGATAACCTCGCCTTATCCTGGCTCTGGCGCTTGAGGTCCTCCCAATGCTTATTCACGTTCTTGGTGGAACGGACTGCCACCCCACCGTGTTGATAGCAGTTGTGATGTCATCCCCGATCCCATGATGTCCGTCTGACCTGAGCTCCGTTGCTGGGCTGTAGAGGGAATCATAACTAGCCAGGACCTGATACACCAGGATGCCAACTTCGGTGTAGGTGAAGTTGGCAGACATCTGTCTCGCTGCCATGGGGGTGCCGCTCGATGCATACGATGAGGTTGGCACAGACATGGCAACCCCTAAGGCAGGTGTGGGTGAGCTGGGTCCTGAGTATGTGCTGTGGAGCTTTGGTGGTGGTACAGGGAGGTGGAAGTCACAGGTTGCCAGATGAGTTGGCCTCAGTGTCGACACAGGAGAACAGGTAATGGCAGAACGGCTGGCACTCCGAGGCAAAGCAGGTGGGCGGCAGGCACATACACTCTACCAGGCAGCAGCAGATGCTGAGGTTTGGGGGCAATACAGGGCAGGAGGAGGCAAAGGCAATGACACAGAGGCAGGAGAAAGTTAAATGTGTGTGGTGTTGCATCTGGGGAAGCCGATAAAATTGTAAAGGGTCTAAGCGCGTAAGTTACTTGCTACCGCTGCACGCCGCATGCCTACATGGCACACGGCAGTGACAGGGATATTTAAGAGGTGTGACGCACATTACCAGTTGTGCACGAGAAGGTACGGAGTTGGAGGATTTGCTATCGTTGACATGCACTTGGGGGGCTTTCGCCTTCACGTTATGCATTTCTGGGATTTGGGGTGCCTATACGGCATTGAGTACACATTTATTTGTTTGAGGGTCCCTCTACGCATCATGTCCCACATTTTGGGGGCTTGGGATGCCTATACGGCACTTTTTATGCATTCCTTTGGTGGACAGGCCCTCTAAGCATCGCATACCGTATTTTGGGGTTTTGGAGTGCCTTTACGGTATCACATATTCATTTTGTTGGTAGAGGGGCAATACGCATTGTGTACTGCATTTCTTGGGTTTGGGGTGCTTTGAGCCTTGCAGGACCACACATCTACATTGTCCATCATAGCCTGTATTTATTTCATTTGGGTGTACATTTTTTGTGGTGTGCTTTTCAGTTTGCCTGCACCATGAGTGGGAGGGTTCTGAAAGGGAGAGGATCGAGACATGGTAAGGAAGCAAGTGCACCAGCCCCAGGTGGAGGATGTGGTAAGGCCACACATGCACCAGCCCCTGGAGACAGATGTGGTGAGGACACACATGCACCAGCTCCAGTAGGGGAACACAGAGAGCCTCAGCCCACAGGTGAACTAGAACCAGGACGAGGGTATGGTTGTAGTACTAGAGGTGGCCAAGCATCAACAAGGTCCACTGGGGACAAGAGGGGACACACTACAGAGCAGGAAGAGGCAACACCCCATGACCAGGCATAGGTGAAGGAGAAGGGGCCCCTGTCACACCGCTGGAGTATCACACAAATCCTTCCTAGCCACGGAAGCCAAATGCAGTTGACCCCTCCCACCTTGGTTGACATGGGCCCCTAATATTAGCAGATACAGATACCTCGAAGCAGCCAAAGTGGGGAAGAGAGTTAGGGAGAAGTTGTGGATAGGTAGGGAGTGTTAGGGTCACCGGAAAGAGGGTTAGGGTACTTGAAATGGGTAGGTATAGGGAACATATGGAAAGAAACAACTGTTAACACACACTTGTCTTAAACCTGTGTAACACCTCCTATCACCTCCTGACACTAGCTAACATCCTGCTTGATTAGGATATAGCTTCATAATTCATGTATTCCTCACTTGTTCATTTCCTGCCAGCAACAAGCATAAGCACATAATGAGTTAATGATGTCCCATAAATAACTGCAGCAGCGTACACATGAAATGGACAAAAGCATAAGGCAAAGAACATGAATCTTGCAGCAGCGTGATATTCCCATTGAAAAAGCTCCAACGCATTGAACATAAGCGGCTTGTCACAAACATGAAAAGGACAAGAGCAAGCAGCCACAAACAACACATACGCGTCACTCTGCTTCTTATGCGAAAATGCCCTCCCCCAGCGTTTTACTGTTCAGAGTGCTAGCATTCCGCTTCCCGCAGATTGCCTAGCATGTGCTCATGAGACTCCCTTCTGCAAGGGGAAAATACACATGCAGTACTATGTGACACTTGTTACTGCTCTTCTCAGCGTGCCGAGAAATAATGCTCAGAGAGTTACACCCAGTGCGAGTTGCACTCAAGTAATGGCTGCATGCACTCAAATATCCCACACACACTCCTTATAGCACTTAAATGAAGCCTGGGGTGCTCATCGGCACCTCCCCAGGTGAAGCGTATTCAGAGTTGGATGGACTAACCGCCGTGATTTGCTCCATGCAATTATGAGGGACAGAGCCTTCCCGGGGAGCACACCACCTCACTGCCTGGCCCTGGTCCTTCACATATCTTCCACAAACTCCTGCACGCCTCTCCTCCAGCCCGTGCCTGCCACGCCAACAATCACCAACAGGCAGCACGGGCCAGGGAGGGTCTTAAATAGAGGCAATGAGCCTGAGCACTGTCCGGAGCCTCCTTGCAGCCCCTTTTTCCTCACATTCCCCCCTCCTCTAGGGTCCTTCCCAGGACCCGGCTTACCCGGATGGGAGCGATGAAACAGTCTTAGCAGACAATCTCCACCCCTCTCCCTCATCTTTTGTTTTCCCCAGCTCTAACAGAAATGTTGTCAGACCTAGTACGGTAGTCGCTTGTCTATTTCCATTGCCTTCCCACTCTCCCCCTCCCTTCCTTATATATGCCTTAGCTCTTGCACTCTGAAATGTCGTCAGGCCGGTCACGATAGTTGATTTCACATACTTACTGTTCATAGCCTGTAAGAATGTCATTGTATTTTCCCTTGTTCCCTCCCTTGCCTTAAAGCCTTTCAAACACATTGTATATAGGCGTTATATAAATAAACTATCATATCATATAGTATCATATCTGCATGCACTGCCTCAGCAGGTTCCCATGAATCGTCCTCAGGAACACAACCCACCCACGAAATCAGGTACCAAAGTCTTGTACCATGCAACGTGAGGTCCAGAATGTGCTGCACTTCAAATTTCTCTTGACCATCCTTCATCAGCCCATACCTTTTTTTGTCACCACACCAGGAGCTGAGTGTTTAACCAAAGAAATGTGAAACACTGGATGAATCCTCATATGAGAAGGTAATCGCAATCGTACTGCCATATCAGACACACATCGTACAATGGTATAAGGTCCGATGTACGAGACCCAAGCAACTTAATGTGCTGGGTGGACAACCACACTCAATCTCCCACCACATACATAGGACTGGATTGTCTTTTTTGATCCGCTTGCCTCTTATAGGTCACCTTGGCCTTGTCCAGATTTTGGCGTGCCCTCTCTCGTATCTCAAGAAGCTCCCGCATGCAACCAGTCACTCAAGGAATCTTTTTAAACCTTGGAACACAATCTTGGCCATACAAACAGAAATGAGGGGATATTCCCAATGAATCATGTTTGGTGTTATTACAACAGAACTCTGCCAGCCAAAGAGACTGAACGCTCGGCCCGAGGATTTGCCCTCGGCCAGAAAGCACCTCAGATATAGCTCCATTGTCTGATTTACTCTTTCAGTTAAACCATCCATCTGGGGGTGGTAACTAGTGGATAGTGTGCAGGAGATTCCGAGTAACTTACAGAAAGCACGCCAAAACCGAGTGGTGAATTGCGACCCCAAGTTGGATGCTATTGTTCTTGGCAATCCATGCATTCTCACTATGTGCTGCAAAAATAATTCCACCAGAGTACCAGCACTCAGAATTCCATCACATGGTACGAAATGAGCTTGTTTTGTCAGATAGTCCAATACCACCAAGATTATATCACAATCTCTATCTCGGGGCAGCTCAGTAACAAAGTCCATAGATAGACACATCCAAGGTTCTTTGAGACAAGCCAATAGCTGCAACAACCCAGCCCTCTTCAAATGATCTGCCTTAGATCGAACACAAGTCTCACAACGTGCCACATATTACTGTACTTGGGAAGCCCACCCCTCCCACGAAAAATACTGTTGCACCATGTTTGTGTTTTCCTGATGCCCACATGCCCTGCCATGGGGGAATTATGGCACCAAAACATGAATGTGTGGGAAGAAACAGATTCCCCTGTTGATAGGGCAAACCTCCATGTAAGACTCTGGCCTTGCTCTTCTTCACCCACTCAGTCCACCTTTCTTTTAGGAAACTCTAACGTATCACCCCATCACCACCTGAGTCACTGCTCCCACAATCCTCTCCACTGGGATGATACTTCGTTCCACTTGACACTGTCCTCCCAGATTTTCCTGCCTGGACAATGCATCTGCCTTCCCGTTGCTCCTACCCGGCCTGTATGTGAACACAAAATCAAATTCTTCAAAAAACTGGGCCCATCTTAATTGGCGAGCACTCAAGGTCCTGGCAAATCTTAAATACTGTAAATTCGTATGATCAGTGATAAGCAAAACTGGATGTCGGGCTCCAATTAATTAATGATGCCACTCCAGAAAAGCATCCCTGATTGCCAGAAGTTCCTTATCCATAATGGCATAATTCTGTTCACACGATGTCAGTTTGCAAGAAAAATAGGCTACTGTATGTAAAATGCCCTCGCCATCTGCTTGGGACAAGATTGCCCCTATGGCCAGATTGGAGGGATCAGTCTCCACCTGAAACTGTTTCCCAAGATAGGGTGACATAGAATCAGGGCCTCTGTAAATGCTGCCTGTAACCTCCCAAATGCTTCTTCAGCCTCCTGATCCCAATGGGACTTGGTAGCCTTCTTTAACAATTGGGTAATGGGTGTAATGATGGCAGAGAAATTATTAATACATCTTTTTGAAATGATTGAATGTCCTTCACACACTAAGGAGATGGCCATTTGGTGACTGACTGTACTTTCTTGTCATCCATAACTACTCCTGATGGTGTCAAAATGAACCCAGAAAATCTACTCTGGTGGCATGAAATTCAAATCTTTCTAACTTGGCAGACAAATGATAATCCTGTAACCTGGCTAGAACTGCCTTGACAAGCTGCACATGTGGTTCAACAGACTCAGAAAAAATTCAAATGTCATCAATGTATAGAATCACAAACAGATCCAAATATTCTCGAAACACTTCCTGCATAAAAATCTTAAAAGCAGCAGGAGCGTTGCATAAAACAAAAGACATAACCAAAAACTCAAATAAACCAAACTTTGTACGGAAATCTGTCTTACACTCGTCACCCTTCTTCACCTTGAAGGGATGGTACGCTTCCATTAAGTCCAACTTGGTATACATCTTGGCCCTGTTTACCTCATCTAACAATACTGAAATTATGGACAAAGGAAACTGGTTCTTGATGGTCACCCTATTTAATGCTCTGTAGTCAATACAAGTCCTTAAGGTGCCCTCCATCTTGGGTATGAAAAACAATGGAGATTAAACTGGGGATTTAGAAGGTCTTATAAACCCACAAGCCAACATCTCATCTAAATATTCCTGCAAATGTTGTGTATCCTTTTCTGATAAGGCATACACCGACTGCAAGGTAACCTAGCCTGTGGCTCGAACTCAATCACTCAGTCAAATGGCCTATGGGGTGCCAACCGGGACGCACCACCCTTGTCAAAAACCCCAGCAAACTCTTGCTATTCTACCGGCAGGGTGGTACCAACTGCCCCAATCTGGGCCTGCTGATTCACTCCTTCCACCAAAACGGGTGTGTGTCATTATCCCAGTCAGTGAACATAGTTATCATTCAGGCATTCAGGCCAGACAGGGAATCTTATATCAGTCAGCAAGTCAAAGGTGGGTGTTAGCCTGGCACATATGACATTTACACCCTTCACAGCATACGCTTCCTTAGACTCTAGTAATGTTTAACAGTGACTTTTATTCACTATACATGGCCACCAGAAGATCCATTCACAAATTGCAGCACGTTCTATTCATATTGCCGAGGGAGCTATTTAAGCCCTGCCTCCGCTGGAAAGCACGCTTTGCATCTTCTCCGCTGACAGCAGGTAACACTACCAGCGTTTCTCCTCACAGAACCTGTAAAAGGAGAAAATAATGACATTAGCATAACAGAAAACTATAGAATACAATAGTTTATAGAAAAGACTTACCCGGCCGAAGTAATTCTCTGAAGCAGTTGTCTTCAGTTAGAAGTTTCATTTACAGCCGCTGCATCTTCTGTCAGCAGTTATTGCTCATAGCCGCAGCATCTTCAGCAGAAGTCTCACTCACAGCATCTTCAGTCAGAAAGTTAATTCACAGCCACAGTATCTTCAGTCAGCAGTTTTCGTTAGAAGTCGCAACATCTTCAGCCAGAAATTTCTTCCACAGCCACCGCATCTTCCGAAGGTATTTCAGCTTTCCGAAAACCTGCAAACAAGACAAAAGGTATTTAATTAACAAACAAATTTAACAGTTGATAAAAGTAGACGTTGAATAAGCTTTTACGTACCTGAAGGCTCTTCAAGTTTTTACCTCACAGTTATTTCTGCGCTCTTCCTTGAAGGCTGCAGTTACTCCATATTGGCGAACCTATGATTTAGAACGTTTTCTCATCCTGAGTAACTCCGCGGCCATCCACAGTCATAATTCTTATCCCAAATTCCGAGAACCTGCAAAAAGATCAAGAAAGAGCAAATTATTTGAAAGAGAGATCTCTCCAACATAGGAAATTATTCAAGCCCTTAAGGATTACAATATATTCACCAGCTTACTTACCCAAAGACTCATTCTTTACAAATATAGACATTTCAAGGCAAGAATCAATAGATTACATCAGCTAACCATGTTACCATTGTTTCTTCATCCCAATGCACCCCTTTAGAAAAGCAGGATGGAGAGCTCCACAATAGATAAACACAGGTGAGAAGGGAGGGATTTAAGGAGTATACTTCTCATGCAGTACAATCTCCATTAGTAGTTGTTATAGCATTTCTATTGTTGTCATTGTTGTTTAACAGAAAGAGAATCCTAGTGCTAAGGTACCAGTTCCACAGGCTGAGGAGGCAGTACGCTCCCGAGGAGTCAGGTAAGCGTTACACTGTGAGACCCCCAATGCCCGTTAAATGCGATCCACATAGCTCTTTTCCAAAAGTCAATGTACTTCTTCAACAGACTGAGCTTGGATTATGTGCCACTAACAAGGGCATTCCCAAAATCACCCGAATGGGGGAGCAGCAATCAAATTGGACATGATCACCTCCTCATGACCTTCACCACACCACATGTGGCCCCAAAATCCACCATTGCCGATACCATCTCCTTACTATTTGCAAAAATCAAAGTCATCAATAAATAGATATGAGTAGCCTTAACCTGCATAGTATTAGCCACTGCTGAACTTTCCCTGCCTCCACCTTTTTCTTCTCCCCAAGTCGAGCGGGTGTATTGGGACTGTTTTGGATGTAGTGCCCCGATTTCCCACAGTACAGACACAAATTATTAGACTTCCTCTTTTACATTTCTTCTGCTGACAAAGGTCCCTGGATGCTACCAATCTGCATGGGTTCACCCTGTTCCCCACCAGCACATCCTCCTACCTCCCTACCTCTGTCTAGACATTTGAATTTTTTCTGAGTCTGTTGAACCACATGTGCCGCTTGTCAAGGCAGTTCTAGCCAAGTTACAGGATTATCATTTGTTTGCCAAGTTAGAAAGATTTGAATTTCATGCCACCAGAGTAGATTTTCTGGGTTCATTTTGACACCATCAGGAGTAGTTATAGATTACAAGAAAGTACAGGCAGTCACCAAATAGCCATCTCCTTAGTGTGTGAAGGACATTCAATCATTTCTGGATTCGCCAATTTCTATCCAAGATTTATTAATAATTTCTCTGCCATCATTACACCCATTACCCGATTGTTAAAGAAGGCTACCAAGTTCCATTGGGATCAGGAGGCTGAAGAAGCATTTGGGAGGTTAAAGGCAGCATTCACAGAGGCCCTGATTCTATGTCACCCTATCTTTGGGAAACAGTTTCAGGTGGAGACTGATCCCTCCAATCTGGCCATAGGGTCAATCTTGTCCCAAGCAGATGGCGAGGGCATTTTACATACAGTAGCCTATTTTTCTCGCAAACTGACAGCGTGTGAACAGAATTATGCCGTTATGGATAAGGAACTTCTGGCAATCAGGGAAGCTTTTCTTGAGTGGCATCATTAATTAATTGGAGCCCGACATCCAGTTTTGGTTATCACTGATCATACGAATTTACAGTATTTAAGATTTGCCAGGACCTTGAGTGCTCGGCAATTAAGATGGGCCCAGTTTTTTGAAGAATTTGATTCTGATTCAGCAGCTTCATGTGAAGAATCTGAAGAGTCAGGAGAAGAGTCTGCAACCATACGAAGGACTGCCTGCAGCAACCAGGGATTCTCTCGGGCACAAAACCCTGATTTTCTTTCCTTGTCGTGTGTCCCCCTCCTCTTCTTCCTCCACCTCTTCATCTGCTGCAATATCACCTGCACAAAGACAGACAACAACATTGTCTGTCTTTGCTGCGGTTCAACATGAGTTATTGCATCCTTTAAGTCCTCTATCAATCCTTGATAAAATAAAACTGCTTGTTTGGGTTCCGGCCACGCCGTCTCTACCACCAAGTGATTGAATTGCGTCACATAAGTCAAATACATTTAGCTTACATTGGTCAAAAAGGTAGAAAACTTCCTGGTGTCCCCAGCAAATCTCTCGGGGGCTGCCAATGAAATCCCCAGCTGTTGTTGCACCACGACTATCTTAGATCGACTAGATGGTCCTGCAGATGATGCCAAGACTGAATGAACTCTGCCTGAATATCCTATAGTGCATTTAGCACCTCTGTTACGGGTGGAGGGGACTCCATCTGGCTTTGGTGGCTTAAGTATCCCAATTTGGGGGTTGGTGATTATGTCACACCCTGGAGTATCACACAACTCCTTCCTAGCCTCGGAAGCCAAATGCAGTTGACCCCTCCCACATTGGTTGGTCCCAGCCAAAGGGGAGAAGAGGGTTATGGAGAGGTTTTGGATAAGTAGGGGGAGTTAGGGTCACCGGAAAGAGGTTTAGGGTACTTGAAATGGATAGGTATAGGGAACATAGGGAAAGAAAGAACTTGTTAACACACACTTGCCTTAAACCTGTGTAACACCTCCTATCACCTCCTGACACTAGCTAACACCCTTCTTGATTAGGAAATAGCTTCATTATTCATGTATTCCTCACTTGTTAATTTACTGCCAGCAACAAGCATAAGCACATAATGAGTTATTGATGGCCCATACATGAAATGGACAAAAGCATATAGCAAAGAATATGTATCTTGCAGCAGCGTGATATTCCCATTGAAATAGCTCCAATCCCTCCTGTCGTTTATCAGGAGAAGGTTTACTCCTAGAAATGCATTGAACATAAGCAGCTTGCCACAAACATGAAAAGGACAACAGCAAGCAGCCACAAACAACACATAATCGTCAATCCACTTCTTATGTGAAAATGCCCCCCCGGCGTTCTACTGTTCAGAGCGCTAGAATTCCGCTACCCGCGGTTTGCCCACCATGTGTTCATGAGACTCCATTCTGCAAGGGGAAAATACACATGCAGTACTCCGTGACACTTGTTACTGCTCTTCTCAGCGTGCTGAGAAATAATGCCCGGAGAGTTACACCCAGTGCGAGTTGGACTCAAGTAATGGCTGCATGCACCCAAATATCCTACACACACTCCTCGTAGCACTTAACTGAAGCCTGTGGAGGGACGCATCGGCACCTCCCCAGGTGAAGCATATCCAGCATTGGACGGGCTAACAGCTGTGATTTGCTCTGTGCCATTGTGAGGGACACAGCCTTTCCGGGGAGTTTACCGCTTGGCCCGGGTACTTCACATATCTTCCACAAACGCCTGCACACCTGCTCGGTTCTGGGGAGTGTCTTAAATAGAGCCAATGAGCCTGCGCACGTGCCGACTCTACCTGACTCCCAAGGCTCATGGGAAATGTAGTTTTTGGCCCTTTTCTCGAACACGAACACTGTTCTGTGCTGCCTTGCAGACCCTTTTCCTCACAGCCACTGAGGAGCAGTGCTTCACCAATGAGGAGCTGTAAAATCTCACGCGCTATGCACAGGAACACCATCGGGACCTCTACCGCATTGGCCGGCAGCACCCGTACTCCCAATCAGCAAATGAGGATGTGGCATGAGGTCACAGACCTCATTAACGCTTGTTGTGCAGAGACGCATACTGCTAAACAGATACACAAGTGGATGGATGACCTCATTCGAAGGACAAAGGAGAAGCTCAGTGGCATCCTGGCCTCTGCACAGGCCTCTAGAGGGGGGCCCCACGAGAAGACGGGGAGCTGACTCCTTTAAAAGTGGTCGCAAGTGGAATGATCAGCAGTGAGCAGGTGCTTGGCAAGGGAGGCTTGGATGCCTATTTCAACACATCAGATGAGTGGCATATGTGCATATTGTATGTGCTGATCATTTTGCATGATATGCTGTGTTGGAGTACAGTTGGCACCCAACTATGGGCACATCATGAATGCTACTACATACACTTCCATCACTTGACCTGTATTCTGGGAGGTGATTGTGTGGTTTCTGTGCATGGAACATGTTGGTGGCATGGTACACATCACTGTCTGCTGGGCTTCATTGCTATTCTAGTACCCATATGTGTATCAATGGCATGCAACACACATCTCAGTGTCATGCATGCCTATCGGCTATTGGGAATGCTAATCAGGACTCATGTAGAGACACAGCAATGTATGCATGATGTCAAAGTCATCCATTACCGGTCCCTGGCTGCCGGTGTACATGGATGAGTAATAATGTCTGTGCATAGATGCATGAGGCCATCTTCGAGACGGGACAAGATGTGGATGGCGAATGGTTGTTTCGGTCTAGTACATTCCTACTTTCCACATCGGAGTGTCAGTGGAGCAGTGACCCTGCAAGCGTGCCTTGGTCAGTTCCATGTCACAGTCTCCTCACACATAATTGTGGAGATCATGGCAACACACATGCCTGCATTACATTTTGTGTCACTTTCAAATGTTGCAACAATAAAAGTTTGTAGTATAGTAGGGGCTCACTGATGATGAAAAGACCACCATCCTTCCACAGATGGGAATCCCTCTCAATCCTGTCTGTGTGTACTCTTGATCCCACAAACCATGCCATGTTGCATTGCCTGATATACGCAGCCATGATTGCATTGGTCACTGAATGCCATTCATATGTGCTGTACCAGTCACAGTGTGCTCAGTCACACTGTTTGATGTATGTGTGGCATGCCATTTTGTGTCTGTATGCATTGTAATGCACCTATGCATGTTCTGTCAGGTACTCATGCCTCAGAATGTTGTTGTCTGTCTTTGTGCAGGTGATGTTGCAGCAGATGAAGAGGTGGAGGCAGAAGAGGAGGGGGACACACGACAAGGAAAGAAAATCAGGGTTTTGTCCCCCGAGAGAATCCCTGGTTGCTGCAGGCAGTCCTCCGTAGGGTTGCAGACTCTTCTCCTGACTCTTCCGATTCTTTACATGAAGCTGCTGAATCAGATGTATAGGACTCACCGAGGGGCATGGAGGGTTCCCCAATAGGCATTGTGGATGGGGCCATTGAGTCGGAGGAGATGAGCCAGGAGTCCCGGGTCCGGTCAGTTAGAAGCCCTGTGTCTACGGTGGTTATGGATGCAAGATCACCTTCGTCTGTGTTTGAATCAGCAGCAGGGTCTACTGTTCAATGGAGTTTTGCAGGCCTGCAGCCAAGGACAAGGGTCTGACTGTGACAGGCCTGGACCCCAGTATCCCAGCGCCATCGGCCCTAACATGTGGTGGACATGTGCATGATGGACCACTGGAATCAGAGCAGCAGATGTTGCTTGCGACCATCTGACATGGCAAGGTAATGCAGCAGATATCCAGGGATATCCATTGCCTTGCTGAGAACATCTCCTCACCAGCTGCACAGGATGCACATCATCTGCCTAGTGGGACCATCAGCAGTGGTTGATGGACAGCCTGATGAAGACAGTGCATGCTGAGATGCAGTCCCGAAGCCTCTCCCACAAACTGGGCATGGAGGCCAACATCAAAAACCAACAGGCTGATCTTGCATCTCTGCATTATTCCTTGCATCAAGATGCTGTGGCACAGAGAAAAGGCCTGCAGCTGGAGATGTTGGCATCTCAAATCTCCCATTGCCATTATATGGAGAGCGTGAGGGCTTCACTGCAGGATGAGCTTTTGGCTACAATGTCCCACTTCCACCAGGAAATGGACGCTTTTAAGCAGGTTCTCTCTCAGTTCTCTGATGCATCACAAGGGAGTGCAAATGCATACTTTGTGGCCACTGTGGAGGAAGTTCTTCATGATCTCTCCACCATCGGGTTACTCATGCATGCATCTCTATCATGAGTGGCCATAGCCAATGAAGACCCGTCTTTGGCACTGCATGGACAGAATGCACCACCACCCCACAGCCACCTGAGGATCCACCACAGGATGGCAGTCCCAGACCACCCACGTAACCTCTACCACCTGTGCCCTGATGTCCATTAGCCCATGGTCGGGACATGATTTTTATGTGTATATGTTGATTTTATTTCACCAATGTTGTCTCTGCGCTCTCCCCTCAGTGTGGGTATGCTTTTTTTTTTACCAACATCCAAGATGGACACTTTATCTTTTATCTTTATCACCTAGAGTAATGTGCCATTGCCCTCTCGAGGACTTCCTAAGTGGAGGACTGAACATGCAGCCATGCACAGTGGAGTCAACTGCCATGGTTAAGTGGACTGCAACAGCCTCACCCATACAGGTGCAGATTGCAATCTACATTGATTTACACATGTGTGGTCTGCATGAATGACTCCTTTAGCTTGTCCAATCCAATGTTCTATGTTGTTACAGCTATCTTGCCTCATCCAGTGCCTGCACCCCCTGAGAGATCCAGCAAACACCCTTTTTTCACCCTAGTTCTCACACCCTCTGCTAGACACTGGCCCACCATACCTCATTGCGGAGGCACAGTGTTAGGTAGTGGTGGTTAGGGAATCACAGCAGAACAGCTCTGCCAGCAGGTAAGGTTGTGCACTGTCAATCATGTTCATGGCTGGCGTTGTTTGCACCCCAATCGCGGCATTCACTTGCACTTGTAGGCTTTGCATGGATCGTTTGATTTGCTGATGGTGACTGTCAGTAAAGATGTGAGTTGGGTCCCATGTCTGTAGGTGTGTGTGTGTTCGTGCATGTCCCCTTGATCATCCATGCATGTGCTTTGGGTTTCTAGTTGCACTTCCACAAAGGACAGCAGACTCATAAGGATGTGCTACACTTATCCTCCTTGACCCATTAGCAACCTATGACACTATCAACAACAGCATCCTCATCAACAGACTCTAGGCATCATGGACACTTCATTAAGATGGTTCACCTCTTACCTCACTGACTATTTTCTAATCTTCTTCCAGCCACCCTTTTCATCTACCCCCGCCCTGTTTAAAATGCAGTCCTGCAGGGGAATCCTATCCACCCTACCCCTCAACCTGTGCCTGAGACCCCCTCACCCTTATTCGCTCCATGAACTGTTCTATTACAACTACACAGATGACACCCAGATCTTTCCAAGACCCTCAACACCCCAGAGAATCCGGATACTCCACATCCTGACCTCGGGCCAGGATGCACAGATTTCAAACCACTGCATGACAGCTAACCATCTTCTCCTAAATCCTGCTGGAAGGGGAATCATGATTTGCGGTAATGCAGCACTCTTCCATCAACCCACACCCCGGCTGTGCTCCCTAGATGGGACACTCCCACAGCATCAGCTCAGTATAGAACCTGGGATGCACCATGGATTCTGACAGAACACTCTCTCCCCACATTTACCCTGCTTGTAGATAATGTCCTCTACACCTACACATAATAAGATGCTTCTTCCCTTGCCTCTCCTACCTTCACTGAGTCACAGCAATTTTGGCTATCCTCTCCTGCTTAAAGTGCTCTTATTCCAGTTATATGGGCAGCCATGCCTATCAGCTCAGAAAGCTACCACTGAACCAGAACAATGCAGCCTGCCTCATACTTGCACTCACACTCAGGGAACATATGATTTCTGCACTCCAGGTGCTCTACTGGCTTCCCATTGTCTGAAGCATCATCTACATAGACATTTGCATCATCGACTGTGCCCTCCACGAGATGGGCCTTGAAATCCTCCAGCACTGATTCACAGTCTTTCAACACAATAGAAACCTCACATCAGGCTCTGCACTCCTCCTTTGATCCCTTCCTTCAATCACAGCAAATTGGAGGTACCTCTTTCTCCGTTCAGGCTCCCACCCTCTGAAACTCCCTACACTCAGCATCTGCCAAGTGAATGACCACCTTACCTTCCAGAAGGTACTCAAAACCTGGTTCTTTCCTTCCCCAAGCCAGACAAAGGCCACACCCCATGCAATGTCCCATCACAGATTGCACTGATGAGGGTACCCTGCTAGCCCATGACAGTGTTGTACTGCATGTCATGCCTATGTTGGATTTCAGAAGTCCATCATTTTTGGGTCAGCAGGGCGCTTGGCCAAAAGGAGTAAATCAGCTGTTTTGCACACAGATGGCAGGGCAGCATGCCCATATGTCTCCCTGCAATCCACAGGGCTGATGAAACACACTTGTACAATCTAGATTTGCACTGCTTAACCTTAACACATGTTGACCCCTGACTGCCTTTATCTCTGTTGCACACACAAGTCACTTGTTGTTTTCTGTTGGTTTTCTGTATCTTTTGCCATCTTCAATGTACTGCCTGACTTTTATTTTAAAAATTGTTATTCAAATCTTGCACAGTGAGTGACTGCACTGTATGTGAATGTATACTCTGGGGGCGCATACATGTGAAAGATAATCCCCTCCTGACAGCTTCTGTTCATCTGCTGTCCCTTCAAGTGTTTAGACTAAACCCTATGATTTCCAAACCCTTCCTGGGAACAGCTCATCCTGGGTGTGGTGATTCTGATTGAGGGGGAATTGACAGCTGGGGAGTGATGACCTCTCCATGAACTATTGTGTCCAATAGGGGTGGTAGGTTGGTGGGTCCGAGTCAGGAGTGGGGGTGCCAAAGCCCTATAGAAATGGGGATTGATCACAAGGGTCTATGTGTGGGTTGTCTGTCGTGGTGTCTTGACCATGTGGGAAGGGGATGAGAATCTGAGGAGTCCCCCTTAGAAGGTGGCCTTACTTTCCTAGTCTGCGCTTCACCTTCTCCCCCTATTGTCCTACTTCAACCACAACCTATACCATTTTTCCATCAGTGTGATTCCAAGCCGCTCTGCCCCTTTGCGCCTACTTTTCATCTCCTTATCTTCTGTCTCTGTCTTCCTCTCCTCCCCCTTTTCTCAGCCCTGACTCACTCTAACAGCCTCTGTCTCTTCTCTCAAATCCCCACCAGCAAAATTCATCCTTGCTCTCCATTCCCACTCTCTCTCCACTCCCCAGCTGGCCATTCTTCACTCTGTCTCCCCTCTTCCCAGTCCCTCTTGCCCGATTTCATCCTTCACATCAACTCCCCCACTTGTACTCTCACTCCTCAGCCCTTTCACTCCTACTTTGGTGTCCCTTTCCCTCTCCTGCATCCAAGGGTACCCCACCGGACCCCGGGCATTTTGACAGTGGGTGTGTCTGACTTGTATGTCTGCCATCAATAACCCACTGTGTGCCCGCATCCCAGGGCACACTAACCCCTGTGTCCAGAGTGCATAACGTACTTTGGTGGCATGGCATTTACCTCATTGCCAGTGAGGACTATGCTCCTGAGTTCCGATTTTGATGTATTCATTTATTCTCACACTCTATGATGTGATCTTCCTGTTGTTGCCAGAGTGGGGACCCAGTTCATCTGTGCATGCAACGGACCCTCATCGTGTTGGTTGATCATTGGTCCTAAACTGTGGCTCTGCCTGGGGGCATGCACAAAGCCTTCCCCATTCTGGCATGGTTCCCACATTCATGGAAGCAATTTTAGGAAATGGGTTCCACCCACCTTGGGACTGTGTCAATGGTATAGCCCCTCGGGTGGGCCCTCTTAAATGGTGACCAGTGTGGGCCCTCTCGGTCATGCTGTTCATCCTTCGCCACTGAGCATGTATGTGCAGCAGTTCAGAAAAATCGTTCCATGGAGTGCCAACCCTCCCTGTCACCACACTGGTGGTGGTGTGTGGCGTGAACCCTCCCACATTCACGTGTGCCTGGGGGCAGTCTCTCCTCTTCCACCACCACCCCCAATGCAGGCTGGCCTGCCTGTGCATTTATGGTTGACCTGTTCACCCACCATGTGTTGGGGCTTTGCATGCTCTCTTGCTTCTGTCCCACAGAAGTCACTGAGGGTGTGCACATCAGCCTGAGGTGGGTGCAAGGCACCCCCATTACTACACTCAGGCAGGTGCAGCTACTGTGAGGATCCAGCCAGTGACATCTGCTTGTCTCAATGAGTCCGCTGTGTCCAAATGTGAAGTGACATTGAGTCCCCACATTTTCGGGCCTCCAAAAGTAGGACCTGGATTGGATGTACTTTCCCTTTCCTACCCCACACCTAGATGGATACCATATGAGTTGATTCAATGTACAAGTTGTCCAGTTAAGCTGTGGAGGTAAGGATAGTTGTTGAGTATGCCACGTCCAGCACAAGGAGAGGAACACAGGGTTGTGGGTGTGAGATGAGGTAATAAATAACACCCACTTTAGTGTAGGGGCTAAGAGCATGTGGCTCATGTAGGGGGCATTGATCTCATTTAGGAGAAGTGCACTTACAGGGTGGTGGGAGCACAGATGATGGGTCCCCTCACTGATTTTGTCCTGAGCAGGAGCACATGGTGAAACTAACTGATTAAGAAGGGTGAACACTGGGAGTCCCCTTGTTGGGACGGGCCACGTCCTGTTGGGCTGACCGTATGTGTTTTTCATTCCAGTAATGCAAATTAATTTTCTGGGTGGTGACCATACTTCAAGAGTCTTAAGAATAGGTTTCCTCTAACCCATGAAAAAGTGATGTTCCCTGAAGAAGGCTGGGTCGTGACAAAGGAATATTGACCAGCAGAGCCAAAACTATAGATGGCAATTTATTCATGTATTACACATGTTCAATTTTTATAAAGTATTTGTGTATTTATTGTTTTTTTTTTGCTATGAGTATTACATAGCTGTTACATTGTTATCTGCATGTAAGAGAGATTAGCGGAACTTGGATTTATTGGTGCCGGGTTATAATTAGTTATAATTGGGAATGCTATATAATTAGTTATATCACACTTTTTGTATTTATGTTTTTTGATTGTGTGGATGGTACAAGGTTTTAGGGCAGTATGTGTATAAGGAGAGAATGTTTGTTCTTTGAACTGCGTGGTGTAAGTTTGAGTATGTGTTATGGTAATTTAGTTATGTGTTGGGTTAGAGAAACTTTATGTACATAACTATTCATCACTGTTGTATTTACTTAGTTGGTATTATGAATATTGAACTGTCAGAACAAATACTAATATATGTATTTTTCTGCTCATCAGTGGTGGCCTTGTGAATATAGCCAGTGTTTGAAATAGAAATGGTTGTTAAACCCTTCTGTATGAATAAAAGAGAAGCTAGGTCTAGGACTCCTCCCTCTTTGTACTAATGTTTTTATCCCACAGAGTCCAGCTCTGAAATAACATTGTGAATAGACCTCATTTTTTGTGTCACTATCTCAATGAGTGAGCCATACATATATTTGTACACATGGCTAGTACGCTGACAGTACACGTCTCATTAAGTTAGTGATGTCTCCTTTGATGGCTGGCTCAGTTATGTTGATTTCCGTGTTCGATGTACAGATAATACATGGCAGCAGACGCTGTTCTCCTGGGATGTCATTAATCAGACCTAGAACAGTTTGGCAATATCATGGCTGCTTCAGTGACTTTAGCTCCACTTGGACAGTTTGCACCTTCCTGTGACGGCAAACATACATAGTGATGTCTGGCCAGTCAACCTCCTGTACCTACCGTGGTCCTCACAGGTAAATTATTCAGCTGAAGTGAGTGAGCCTGACAAACAGCCACCACATCCAGGGAAGGCAGCAGGCATGCTAATTCGCCACTCCCACTTTGGGGAGCTAGTGACTTGAATCGATGTCACAGGATTCTTTTGATTACCTATGAATGGAATGTGTTTGGTTCACATCCTTTAACAGGGATTACTTGGCGGGGCAAGTCGGGTGGCAGCAGCCATGGTGAGTCCACGTCCACATGCATATGTTACAGTTGCTGCAATTGTAATTGGCCCTAGTTGGATCTTGTGATGGGATTGGTGGTCTTGCACATGGCACACATATGCCTTGCCCAGCCCTCGTCACCGTCACCATGTGATGGGCCGTCATGCTGCCACAGAGAACATTAAGCAGGCTTAGAGGGTAGTGCACCATGTAAATGTTTGTTGTGTTCCACAATGGTCTTATTGGACTCCCAAATAAGGATGCTGAAAAGGCATGGGTCCGTCTCACCATGCAGGCAGGACTTCTGGCACTGCCTTCGCCAACCTCTCCTGCACCAGCAGGTTTTGGCCGACATCTGGATTGATGAAAGTTGTCTGTGACTCTTGTTGGTGGATCACCCAGCTCATGCATCAATGGAAAATACAGCTAGCTGCAATTTGTGTGATTTTTAGAACACATTGATCATCGTCACTTCAATCTCACCTTGCAGCTCTGTGTTCTTCCTGAGGCTACGCCGGTCTGAGGTTCACATTAACATCAATTGTCACAGAGCCCTCCCTGGGGTGCAACTGTGGCTGTCACAGGGTCCCCATTGCCTTTGTCCCCCTAAACTCAAACCTAGATCAGCACTGTCACTGGATCCATGGAGCTGGTGCAGTTATTTTTTTCATGATTTGATCTTCATTCAAGAAACATGGCTATCTAAGCCATTTGATATAGATGGCTTCTCATCTTACCACCAACTGTCCACGAAGGGGTGCAGCAAGGTGCCCAATGGGAGGCTTAGCCATATTCCGTAGAAATAAGATCGTTGGGAGGTCTTATATTCTTGTTAATGAAATTTCGGGGATCATTATTGTTAGAGCGGTGCTGATGGACACAAAAGGGGACAGGGGTTGGTTAATGGTAAATGTTTGCTGGAACCCTGCCCGGTTCCCGATCATGCCCTTCGTGCAGAAACTGTGTGACCTTTTGATTGGCTTTAAGATGCAATACTCAACAGACAATATATTAATTATGGGAGACTTCAATTCATATTGTTTTGCGGATAATATGTCATCTTTGGCTCAGAGAAAGCAAAGCAGATCGGATGTTAGAGTGGTAGTTTGAATTTATGAAAGAATGGGGACTGTTGGCCTTTAATGGAAATCTGGAGGTGGATACTGGAGTTGCCCTGACTTGGAGAAGGGGTTTGTCTCACTCGATCATTGACTATATTTTTGCATCTCAGGGTTTGTTTGAGAAGTGTAGCTGTTTTAAGATCGTAGAAGAAAAGTTGAGTGACCATGCTATGTTGACTGCCTCCTTTTGTATTCCTTTGAGACAGAAAACTACCTTCATGAAACAGACGCTTTCTTCCAATGTAGCTGGTATTGATAAGGGGGGGTTAGAATCTGCATGACAGGTTAGATACAATGACCTCTGCTTAGAATGAGCAGGAGTATCTGCTCCACATTGAACTGAATAATTTAGTAAAACTGTTATGGAATCTGGCTCCCCCTCAAATTAGGTCAGTTAAAAAGAAAACATCTCATACCCATTGTTTTGATATCGGGATCCTAGAAAAAAAGAGAGAAAGAAGAAGGGAGCTTTATCTCATAAAAATATCTAATAAGGCTAAAACCCAATATTGCTAAGAGGCCAGGCAAATATACAATAAATTTAGGAACTGGATGTGATCGCACCGATTAATAAGAGCACAGAGAGATGGAGAGAAAATGTTAAAAACTGTCTGTCTCAAAAACTCTCATAATTTCTGGTCACTGATCAATAAAAAAAATACACAAAGACAAGAAACCATTATACAGGAGAATTCCTGGGTTGAGTATTTCACTAAGATCTATGGCTCACCAGAGAATAATACTGATATCAATATACCACCTGGGAATTGGGTTTTGTCATGTTCTGTGGAAGAAATCAAATCATTAATAATTAAATCATTTGTGTCACGTGCCGCAGGGCCGAACGGACTCTCAAATGCAATCTTAAAATCAAACCCAAATCTCTGGTCTAGGGTCTTAAAGGCATTATTTGATAATATCATTACAACATCTACCATTCCTAATTCCTGCAGAAGTTCTGTTATAATTCCTATTTTTAAGCATGGTGATCACCTAGTGGCAGCTAACTATCGTCTGATTTCTCTCCTGGACGCGGACAGCAAAATATTTGCTGGCCTGGTCCTCAGAGACCTTGAAGATTAGGCCATGGCTAAGGGAATTCTCTCTAAATTACAGACAGCATACCTAGAGGCCTATCTACCACACTTAACATCCTCATCCTCACTTGCTTGAGCTCGGCGAGTACAGTTAAGGGGGGGAGCTCTCTATGGGGCCTGGGTGGATTTATCCCAGGCCTTTGACACTGTAAATAGCGAGCGTTTGTGGTGGAAACTGAAGACCAGGCCGATTCCGGACTCCTTATTGGCTATTCTTATAGAATTGCATCATAATTCCACCCTAAGAGTAAGGTTATCTATTAACGGCAATCTGTTGCAGGTGATTCGTATTCAGAGAGGGGTCTGCCAGGGTTGCTTAGTGGCCCCCTTTCTATTTAACCTTTACCTATCAGATGTACCCCATTGTGTTTCGACTCTCCTGTTGGCCAGTCATAAGATTGGAGAGACCAGGTTGTCATTGTTAGTCTATGCAGACAACATTATTGTTCTGGATTACACGCAAAATGGCCTACAAAGTCTAATGACAACATTGGGAGACTATGCATCAGCTAATGGTCTGAAAATCAACCCAGACAAATCCAGAGTGATGATTTTTAATCGTCTTTTGACTAAAATGAAGCCTTTCTCTTGGGAAATTGATGGCTGCACTGTCCCTTTGGTAGGGGAACTCGTATATCTTGGCTCTAAGAATACTCCTTGTCCAATTAAATTGGACTTGAATAACGCCTTAGATTTGGAAGCAACAAAGTTGGCATCAAATATGATCAAGATCTATTAACGTGCTGATAACGTACCATCCGGGGTAGATCATACCAACCTTGCTATTTGGATTGGAGTGCAATATTCAAGGTTTTGAAATTAACTGGGCACCTGTTGAAGCAAGGATATGGAAAAGAGTCTTGAATCTTCCCAACTCTATTCCTATGCCCTTTATTCATTATGAGTTGGGCCTGCTTTCCCTTTTACTATCGATGGAATTGAGATGATTTCACTGTTTAGACTGATTAATGTCCCTCAAGCTGACTCTCTCTATGAGGATGTTCTTATTCATCTGCTAAAGGGGGACAATATCTTTTTGAAAACACTTAAATCCAAATGTCCCGATATCCTTGCTTCCACGGACTCAGATATAGACACCTTGAATTTCAATCCCCTAAAATCTAAGGAATTTATCAAGAGAAGAGACTGGATTAGGACAATTGACAGGCTACGATCAGCAAAGCTATCCACACATTTTCAGCCTGTGACAAACCCAGAGCTCTTCTACCGATATATCTACAAAAACACCCTGATTCTAAGGCCAGGTTGAACTTCTTTCGATTTAAGCTAAAAGTTTTGCTGGCCTTGGAAATCCTACATAAATCAGGACTGTGATATGAACTTTAAACATACAACTAAACATCTCTTGTTATCCTGCCCCGGGATAAGGGAATTAAGACAGAGGAGATTGCAGAGGTTTTTTGATAGGGAGAGATGGCTGAACTCTGACGATATGTGGGAGAGAATTATTTCAGGTAATGAAGTCTTCTTGACAATGGAAGTGGTCAAACTTCTTAATGATCTAAAATTGGCTGATCATGTTCTCATTTAAACTGGTGAGGTGAGTTTACGTTTGGCCTGAAGGAGGAGGTTATACTTGTGTTTTACTCCCTCCTCTTTGTGTTTTTCCTGTATTCCTTTGTATATATCATGATACTTTTCTGTTGAGAGTATGGTAATTTTTCTTTTTTATCTCCTTTTAATCAGAATTGTTTGTTTGACTTTGCCTGCTGTATTTATTGTAGTGTAGTTGTGTAAAGTTTTCAGTTATTGTTTATTTGCTCTAAATGAAGTAATCTAGCTTCATATGTTTTGGCTAATATGCACAATAAAATAAAAAAATAAAAACGTCATTTGTTTCTATGGGCCTCCTGGCCTCCTACTTTCACACTTTGTGGGGTCAGGTGAGGCATTCCCACAGCATGCACCTGGTGTTATTGGTGGTGGGCTGAACCCGCCAACGCACATTACCCTACCAAAGGGCAGCTGGCTGTGGCATGTGTGGCTGTCTGTGGTGTTCCAAAGCATCAAGCATGGGATGGGTGTGGGGCGAAGGCCTCACAACCACATCCATCAGGCAAACACGCCCCAGGTGGTGTTTGTTGCAGATCAGGACAGCACACTTGACACTGCAAGAGGCACAATGGTGGGGCCACACCCTGACAGGGCTGGGATCCGGCCCAAACACCCGAGATTCTGCTCACCCACTAGATGTGGGTAGATGCTGAATGTGACCATCTCGCTAAGTGGGAATGAAGTAACTGACCAGGTTTCCCTCAGTAACCGCACATGGGGAGGGAAGAGCCAAGCACTGCATACACGTTCAGAAGCGTGTGCAGAAAATGTGGTGTACAGAAGACAGACGCCACACCATTACTCAGGGGGCCCATGTCCTTCCGTTTGGCTGGTAGCATCCACCAGCACCAGCACAGTGTTTACACGACAAAGAACAGGTGGGGAAGCGAGAACCAAGTGGATTGGGGTGGAGTATGCTCCTTGGTTCTCATCCATTTTCCAGCACTAGTGATTCCTCAGAGTGACCTGAACAGTGGAGAATTTCCTAAAGTAGATTCCCTTTTGAGAAAAAGAAGATCGTTTGAATTTCTCAATCAAACCAGAAGATGGAATTACATCTCAGACAAGTCAATAGAAGCATATGACTCCATCCCCTATGAACAGAGGTTGTTCAGCAAGAAAGATTCAATATTTACGACTATATTCATGCCTGGGATCCAGACGATGGCCAATGCCAAGTGGTTGCAGATTATGAGATAGAAGCATCTGTAGACAATCAACACCACCATAAAGGGATTTAATGCTATCAAGGAAGAGCTGAGGGCAATACGACTAATGACCCTACAGAAAAGATATGTCCTTTATATTTAGATATGTTTTTTAGAATAGTTGTCGGAAGCGGCTGATCTGTTTCGCTCCCTGCGTTCATTCAGTGCGGCTTGACGGCTTGACGGGCTTATGGGCTTACGGGCTGACATCCTTTGACTTTAGGTCCTTTCCTCTGAAGTGGAGTCGTGGTGTCGGCATCGCGGTTGGATCGCCGGAGCGGAGCGGGAGCCCAGCTGAGGCCAACCGGCTTGCTGCTAGTGCCGAGTGTCGAGTACCGAGCCCCCGAGTGTTGGTTGCTCCTGCTCCTGGACTGCTCCTGGACTTCGCTCGAGCGCTGCCGGTACTACAGTCTTTCCTGCAAACTCCTGCAAATTCCAGTTGGATCCTCACGGGACTCTTCCGGGTAGAGCCCGTGGAACTTGCTGAACCCGCTCTGAGTGAGTTGTGCTGCGGGGAGAAAGTGTGTGGCAGTAGATCGTCGATAGCTGTCGGCTAACTGCTAACTGCTAAAAAGTAAAGGGTAAAGGGTAAAGGGTTTAGGCTAAAGTGGGGGGTTTGGGGGGTTTGGCACCTTGCAAAGAGAAGGCAAGACCGAGGGCATCCTTCTTTAAACCTTATAAATCAGGTGGTGGTATTTTTCTTCCCCCACCGAGTGTTTATCCATCAGATGATCAGGCATCAACTGGCTCGGGTCTGGCGGATTCTCTATCGCACAGGGAGGACCTGTCAACGCCTTTAAATCAACCCAGCTGTGCGCTTTTCCATGGTGATATTGTCTTTACCCTGAGGACCTCCACCATGAAGAATGTGATTTTAAACCATCTAGTCTCTTCAAGTGAGCCTCCTTTGACTAATATTATGCCTCCTTTGTTAGTCCCTAGGATGGGCTCAGTCCAATTAGAGAATTCTTTGACTCATCGGTGTGAGGACTTTAATGAGCCTAGAGATGAGGACATGTTGGAGTTGGAAGCTGCAGCCTTGGCTCCCGACATGGGAATGACTTTGAGGCCGGTCGAAGTAAGTTCTCACGAGATCCTTCAGGATCTGCCAACCTCTTTACCCGAACATGAGAGACCGGTTGACCTTGTTCAGAATTCCCCTGAAGTACTAGTGCCACCGACTATAACAGCTTTAAATTTTGTTTTATCTTCTTTGGTTAAAGTTTTTGAAAATTTGAAAACAGAGGTCTATCAGCATACGGGTATGCTATTGGAGATTAACAAGGATTTGGAATTAAACGAAATTGCCATGGTAGCCTTAAAATCAGCAGTCAATGAATCATTGGGAGGGTTTTTGACTGAGCGCCATAAAGAAGTAAAGGATCAATCGTGCAAAATGGCCCTTTTGACTGATTTATGTGGGGATTTAAAAAAGGTGTCTATGATCTTACTAGAAAAAGTTGATCGCTGTGATAACCAGACACAGGAAGGTCCGTTGGGTCCTTCTATTCCCCTTCACGCTGAGGCCATTTTTGTTGATACTCCCCTCTCGACATCCGTGATGGAGGAGTTTCTGAGATTGGCTGCTCTGGCTGATAGTGACTTTCAAGTTGGGGCCCCAATTTTGGGTTCTCCAATAGATATCTCTTCTTCGGACTCGGATTTACCAGTCCCTCAGAAAAAGAAATCAAATGGGAAGTCCAAAAAAAAGAGAAAAAATAGGAAGTTAATAGCCAATGAAGCCATCACCCCCATAACTAAAAAGGGGAAACGAAGGTAAAAACAGATTCATTCTGGAATTAATCAGCATCCACGAAAATCAAATGATGGCTCTGAAACCCTTGAGAAATCTCAAAAGGGTTTGGCTAGGACTCCTTGCTCGAAAAAGGGGAAGAAAATTCCCAAATCAAAAGCCTAAAAAGTACATCTTATGGATGAAACGATAGTGTCTGGAAGTAACTCTACTGTGGGAAGTCAAACTGACTATGTGGACCAACCAAAAAAAATTGCACTGATCTTTCTAATGGCTAAACAGAAAAAGCTGCTGCCTAACCCTCTGGTTAAAATTGCTCCTATTTTCTTGAAAAAATCAGCGAGGGTGGCCGTAGATCATGGTGCCAAGGGGGCTACTTCTAGCTTTGAAAATCCGCAAGCGAATACTGCTGCTATAACGAAGCATACATCTGATAGACTGGCTTCCCTTTTGTCTGATGGTGAACCACGGGCTGTAGGATTTGATGCTCCAGCTGGTTTAGGAATTTTGACAGAGAGTGGAAACTTTGATAATTCATCCCAGGTGCATGATGAACTGTATAAAGAGAACCTAGATTTGAGAGTTTTTCTATCAAGAACTGTTGCATCTTCCCGTTTTGACTCTCCGTTAAATCGTTCTGCAATTATAATGGAAATGAAGTCAATCCCAGCCTTGAAGTACTTTTCTTCAGACGATATTGAAGCAGTGAGCTTCCCATGTGACACTGATACTAATATAGCGGCAATAGAATTGAAATCAAGATTGGGTTTGAATATAATTATGGGTGAGGCGGTGGCATGGGAGCAGAGGGGATTGAAGATCTCTCTGACTTGCCCAGTACTTACTCCCACCGACTCCCGCCAGATAGTCAAGCAAGATCATTGTCGGGGGGCAATCAGTAAGGATATTTCCCCAATTATTACAACGAATATGTGGGACATGTTACCTGAAGTGATCTCTCAAGTCTTTCTTAAGATGCGGATGACCCATCCGAAGCTTTAGGGTCAACTGAGGTCAATGTGTTATCTTGGAACACTAGAGGCTACACATCTTTCTCTGAGGAGCCTAGGAGATCGGAAATTTTTAAAACTTTCGATCTAATTCTTTTTCAAGAAACTTGGCTAACTGGTCTAGTGGGTATTGATGGATACTCAATTTTTCAACAGTTGGCTTTGGCTCCTGGGGTGGGCAGACCGATGGGGGGTTTGTTGGTAGCCTCTAATAACGAGATGTTCAAATCCTCGATGATTGTTTCAAATAGCACCCAGGGGATCCTCATGGTGAGAGTATCTTTGAGAAACTCCAATGAATGTTCAAGTTGGATTGTGGCAAACCTGTATTGGAACCCGGGTATTTCTCCACTTTGTGAGTTTCTGTGTGCTCTTTCGTAGGGTTTACTTGATTGCTCCATGATAGATTATTTCTTTGTCTCTAGAAATATCTTCGAAAATTGTAATAGTTTGATAGTTGGAGATGGGAACCCTGATGACCATGCTATGCTGAAGGTGGCTCTGTCTTATGATTGCGCTCCAGTAACTTTTCGCTATGATCATGAGCTACTTGTTAATAACTCAGGAAATGCCATTAGAAAATTTCAAAAAGGAGGTCAGTTATTAAATGGCGAGTTGCGTTTTAGGACGAGCCATTTATCTACTCAGAACCTGTCTGAATTTTGTATGCCTAGTGTTTTTTTGAATTTTTTGTCTATACAGGTTTCGGTGGAGCCCCCCGCGCAGAAACCACACAAGCTGCATAAACATTCTTTTAATGTGCAAATTATAATTCGTAGAAAAGAATTGAGGTCTCAGATATCTATCCTAAAGAGATCAGGCCTATGTGAGAAAGCCTATGGAGAGGGGTTAGTAAAGCTGAAAAATAACTATAGGAATTGGCTTTGTGCACATAATCATCTGGTAGTTCAACAGGATGCTGAGAGAATGCTCTACGCCCTGTCTCTTAGGAATTTTCAAAATGTTTGGACTTTAGTGAATCTGAATGAGGTTACTCAACATCAGAAACAAGATTCAATTATTCAAGAGGGGATCTGGATTGACCATTTTTCTAAGGTTTATGGTTCTGACGCCTCGATATGCTCGGTTGCGGATGCATTCCGTAGTTGGTTTCTTGAGTTTAACGTTCTGGATATAGAATTGTTAATTAAAAAATCCTCAACTTCCAGAGCTTCTGGTCCGAATGGTCTAAGTAATTCGATCTTGAAATCGGATCCAGAAATGTGGGCGAAGATCCTTAAAGCCCTCTTTGACAACATAATTGTCCAGAGGCGAATCCCTGACTCTTGGACTCATTCAATAGTTATTCCCATTTACAAGAAGGGTGATAGGCTACCGGCTTCTAACTATCGCCCCATTTCTCTCCTAGACGCCGATAGTAAAATCTTCACGGGCATTGTTCTAGGTGAATTGGAATCTTGGGTGAAAACAAAGGGAATTATTCCAAAGCAGCAATCTGGTTTTAGAAAGGGTCTTTCTACCTCACTGAATGGGTTAGTCTTGAGTTGTCTTGCGGCAAAGTCTCTCACCAAGGGGGGCCCTGCTCTCTTTGGAGCCTGGATTGATTTATCCCAGGCATTCTATATGGTTAATAGAAATCTATTATGGGGTAAATTGGATGCCTGGGGTATTCCTGCTGGCCTACTTTCTATCTTAATAGAGCTGCATTCTAACAATTATATGCAGGTCAGACTAGGCAGTTCCGGTTTGCTCTCTGATCCAATCAGGATAACTAAAGGGGTACGCCAAGGATGTTTATTAACTCCCTTACTTTTCATCCTTTTTATGGCGGATCTAGCGGCTTGGCTACAGAATATAGGGTTAATATCTCCTTCCATCGGTAATGTAAAAATTAATTGGCTAGCATACGCCAATGATATAGTAGTTTTGGACTACTCACAAGTGGGGTTGCAGCAGCATTTGTTAACTGCTTTAGAATCTTATGCCAGGACTAATAAATTAAAAATAAGTCCCTCAAAGTCCAAGATTCTTGTATTTAGGAGGCCTAACAAAATAGTGAAGACTTTGATCTGTAAGTTAGACTTCTCCCGGGTAGAGGTTGTCTCCGAATTAACCTATCTGGGAGCTGAATTAAGATCCTTCCCATCTAGGCTTACTTTGATGGCCTCTATTGATTTAAAAGTGATCAAATTGGGAGCTCAAATGAAAAGAATCTACTCTAAGTTTGGCAGATTTACCATCCTCCCCCTTATAAGATTTTATATCGGGAAGGTAGTTCCCATAATCCTATATGGCATGGACTACAACCCTTTAGCCTTCGAACTAGACTGGGATGCTATTGAATCAAAGATTTGGAAACGTACTTTGGGCCTCCCTGATTGTGTTCAGATTGTTTCTTTACGATGTGAGCTTGGCTTGTCTTCACTTAGATCATGGCTAGCCTGGAAGTGGCTTACTCTCTATAGGTCAATTCTTGATCCCCCTAGGAACTCACTTTTTGAGGAAATTGATGTAGAGCGGGAAGAAGGAAATAATGTTTTTTTGTGTAGGCTAGAACTAACTTGTTTAGCACTATTGTCTGGCTGTGACTCTGATGTAGAGTCCCTTTTACAGAATCCTCTAAAAGTAAAGGAAAAATTGAAAGTGACTGATTGGAATTCACACGATTGATAAGATGCAGAGAACTACAAGAACAGCCTCCCTGACACTGTTAGATAAGCGTTTATCGTTTCTTCCGGCTTATTTTAAGAAGTCCCCCAGTTTTTGGTTTAGATCTGCTTTTTTGAGATTTCGTTTAAATTTACTCCCTAATCTGGAATTACTTGCTAAAAGGGATAAAGAAGGGGGTACTGCACCAATATGTGATAGATGCTTAACTATGGAAGTGCAGACTACTAAGCATTTACTTTCTAAGTGTTTCGGGACTTGGAGTATCAGGGCCAGTTCTTTTGGCAGATTTGTTCATGAGGAGTCTCATTTGAATATTGATGATTTTTGGGTGAGACTATCCTCCGGTAATGAAATGGCTTTATCAATTGAAGTGGGTAGAGTTTTAAAGGATTTGAAGTCAGTAACAACTTGATTTTTCGTTTTGTGAAAAAAAAATTGTTGGTTAGATCTTTTACTCTTTTCTTTTCTCTTATTATGATATATGTTTTTATCTAGAAATTGCAAATGTTTGTTTTGATTGTTTATGTTAATACTGTGTATGAAATGTGTTAAAAGTCAAATTTTGGCTAATGCACTTTAAATAAAAAAAAAAAAAAAAAAAGATATGTCCTTGATATGATCACAGCGATTGAAGGATGAGTTTGCGCCAAGATTGGGCCATCATGTTGCACATTCATACCTTCTCACAATGATGAGAATGGGACCTTGACATAGGCCATAACGTTGCTGATGAACCTGCATAACAAGATGGAAGACGAGACAGAGGATATTGAGGATGACAGTTGGTTTGCTTCCATATTCTCATAGATTCCAGAGTGGATGGCAAACATCTTCAAATTTCTTGGAGCAATAATGGTGATGTGATGTTTGGAATCTGTATAATCAGGATAGTGATCACCCAATGCAAGAAGACGGCAATGAAAGCAGTAGGAATGAAGATCATGATTGATGTCAAATCTGGGTTTGGACCCAAGGAATTGACTGAGGAAGATGTCAGAAAATACATAGAGGCCAGCATTGTAGCACCTGAAGGAATGAAGTTCCTGTATACAAAGAATCCTAAGAAGTATGTGGAACGATGGGTCTATTGTAATCCGAATGGACAGTACAACTACATGATCTGAAGTGTAGATGAGCATGTCAAATCAGCTGGCACCCTGAGAGGGGGTGATGAGGATTTGGAATCCAAAGAAACACTGTTTAAAGAGAAAATATCAATATGTGGAGACCATTGAAGAGGTGGTCGATGACTTGACCAGAGGGGGAATATAGAGGAGCAGTTCCATGCCTTTGCAGGAAATCCCCCTATATCCTGTATGTTGGAAGCCTGAGATTGTGCCTTGCTTAACACCAGCAGTTGTGACCATACCACAGCAAGTATTCGAAAGAAGTTACCCACTGAGACAACCCTATCAAATGTATCCCCAAAGAGACGATAATCTGAGGGAGGAACTCCCTGAAGGAATATGAAAATTAGCAAAAAGAGAAGCTGGTGACGTCACGAAAGATGAGCCTGATGCCCTGAGAAATACTGGCTGAAGAGAATGCATGGATCTTACAGAAACTGATGACGAAGTTAAGAATCAATTAAACTTTTATATCACTAATGAAGATTGCACATGTGCGAAGTGCTAAAGAAATGCAGCCATTCAATAACTGTACAGATGCTGCAACGCAAGTAGATTAAGTGATCTTAGAAGCTGGCTATACGTAGTGAATAGACTGCAGGAGAAGCCGCCATTGTATAGAAACTGGACATCAGTGTCATGAATTTAGTAAGCCAGGACCCATGGAGAGAAAAGGCGAGAACTGTGTTGCAGCAAGAATAAGCTGAGATCGTGGAATCAAATGGGGAGGCTGTTTGGCCTGGTATCATAGCTGAAGCAGCCAAGGTTGGTTATCTATTCTTGGAGGCGTTGAACATGTGAAGCTGAATCATCCCTTGTTAAGGTGCAAAGAAAGAACACCAAGCATGCCAAGTTTTATTAATTTAAGATATTTAAATGCTGCAAAATGAACCAAATTGTGGTCTCCTGTCATGTGAACCAAGGATGGAAAAAGAGTTAAGCATGGAGTTCTAGAACAGCGATAGTGAAAGCCTGTACTCCCATATATTCCCAGAGGCAAGGATACTTTGCAGGGCCAAGTTCAAAGACAATCTTCATGGCAGAAGGCATGGGTGATGAGCGATGTTGGGCTAATTGGGTGGGGAGGTAAAGTCAAGTCCACCTCCTGGCAGCTGGGTCGAGCTTACGTGCTGCTAAGTTAACCAAATGTTCCAGACATGGCACAAGGGTGCCAACCAATTATAGAGGGCCATATAACGAAAGGCCTTATAGTTTGAGAGCCAATGATATACTTCATACTTAATAGTGTTGAAGATTACATGTTTTAGAGGTAGGCATAAGTTGTCCATCTGACAGTAGATAGCCAATCACAATCCCAGTCTGTATAGAAAGTATACTTAGATGTTCCCCTTGAACCTATCACAACCCCTTGTAGGTTTTTCTTATTTGCCACGTAGTATGATGTCACGTCTGATGTATTTTCTGCATATAAGGATGTTTTTATGAGAAATACATTGAGAGCTCGAGCGAACGTCCATTGATGTCTGTTGTAACTCCCTGTTTTAGATAATTGTTAAAAAAAGAGTATCTTTGCCATCTTCCTGAGTTGGTTCGATTATTTGGTGTCTGAGTTAATCTGCATCCATTGCATGCACGATACCCAAAGGGCCATATGCTCACATGTAAACCAAGGTGCCTTTGGTCTTTTTCTGCAGTGCTTCTTGAAGATATTATATGAATAAACAGACAATTTAATAATTTGTCATTAAGTGGTAGTGCCCACTATCTGCATTTTTCACTATGCTGTGTTTGTCACATTCTTTATAAATATCATGTCCACATTCCCACAAAGGTTTGCAACTATGGACTTTCGAATAGTAATGAACATCTGTTTATCACCTGAAACTAAACAATAGTTTAAAATAAGTTTACAACTGTTCATTCTGTGATGATTCAATTTAATGCACAGGGGCAATGTGCTGGTCTTGTAAAAAAAGAGCACAAAAAGCAACAGGTTCAAATAACGAATCCAAGCTGAGAAACCGAATTCAGGTATTACACCATATAAAAAACCAATTAAATAAATAAATATAATGTATTAAGATTACAAATGTTTTCTTGTATGAGGTGTTAGTTGTTCTTTTTTCATTTTTGAACAAACTAGATTATATCTCTATTATATTTGTGCTGGGTACAAAGCAAGGAGCATTGTGTAATTCTTCTCTGGCTGTTAGGAATGGTCTATATCAATTTAGCATATGCCTAACACAATGTGATTGAGAGCCTAGTGTCCTAAGTGCAACTCACATGTGTCGAGGACACCAGGTACAGTGCACTCGTTGATTTTAGTAGTAATCAAGTAAACCAAAACCAAAAGAACAACACATATAATGTAACCATGTACATTTCATTTCATCTCAATACGTCTTTGCATGTATGCATTTATGTGCGTAGTATGTATTTATGTATGTAGTATGTATGTGGTTTTGCAAAGGGCGCGCAAAGCTAAGGAGCATAGTATAAAACAATACTGCAAAACATCAAATCGTAGCTAATGTGTGGATCTCAGTTATCTGAGTGCATATTCCATTTTATTATTGATGTATTTCACTGGGACAAACATTTTAATGTAGCCTTCTTACAATCTTGAACAAAATCGTTTCTGGGCCACAAAGTGAATCTCTCAACTCATGCGATTCATTTTTCATCCCCTATTCACAGCGAAAAATAAAACAAGGAATGATTAAATAGCCTATTCTATCGAAATGTGCTCTCTTGCCGTGGAACCTTTAAAAGCCCCCCTGTTGCATTTCATACTATGCTGAATCCTGTCAGATTCCTGTACACTTTCCAGCTCATTGTTGAGATATTGGAACCCATGTATACAGATGTACTGAGGCCTAGGACAATGTGTCACTCTCTGTTCATATTGTATTTGGTAGGAAACTGGGATATACAGTAGAATGGATCTTAAATGACCAAGTCATTGTATTTATTACAGTACAACATGATCAAAATCTTGAACTGCTGTTCCCCAGATAATAGCATGTTCGTTCTAATCTCGTAGTTGATCACCAAACATTTTTTACTGTTATTATTGATATTGTTTTTATTCATCCTGTTGTGAACTTTTTTCTTCTCATTTAAGCAGTTTACCATGGCACATTTGAGTACTCAGCTGCACTATTTTATTTTGTTTGTATTGTAGATCACTACATCACCAACCACACTACACAGAGGGTTTAGTTGAACACCAAGAGGATACAGTAGGAGAGACAAAAAAAGGGAACAGTGAGATACAAACATTGGTCATTCACAGTTTCTGGAGCATTTAGACCAAGGGCGTGCAATTGGGAGTGGGAGGGGGCACTAGTGACGAGGATAAAGTACATGTGGGTGTGCAGTGCAGTCTAAAAACCCTGGGTTGGAGCGTTGTGGCATGTTTGACAAACACCAGCAAAGTTATAGTAGATTTAAAAGGGTTGTGAAACAACCTTCAACCTGAAATGTGAAAATATATTAAGCCATTTGGACACAGGCACACATAGCAAAGCGTTACCCGGTAGCCAAAGCTGCATGTTCACATCCATTTCAGAGCCAGATGTGCAATGCAGTTTGGGTATACAAATTAGCTCAAATGCCAATGCATTGCCCAAGGTAAATGTCTTTGTCTATTAGACAGACCTATTTTAAACATAGCATTTTTTAAATCCAAGTTCACAAGCTGCAGACATCTACATAAAGGTGTTATCGTTAGTAGTGTTATCCTATGCCAATTGTCTGAAACCCCATGTCTGTGCTACAGGAAAATGTCTTTGCCTATATGGCAGTTCTATTTTAAATGTAGCATTTTCCAGCTCAAGACAGACAGACAGTTTTCAAGACTTCAAACAACTGCTTTCTAGTTTCACCCTTAATAGGCATCACCAGTGCAGTGCAGTCCAATAGTCTTGTGGTTGGAGCATTGGGGCATATTTAGGAAACACAATATATACTTTATATGTATTTGTCAATGCTTGTTTGAACAGCACAACGCTATTACCAATGCTGACACACTCCCAGAGCTATGGACGTCACGAACTCTCCAATATCTCCATCTGTTATCATTGAGCACAGCAGCATAGGTTCATGTCTGCCTTTATTTTATAATAAAGTTGCATCCCTAGTTTAATCAAAAGCACATAATCCAATATGGAAAGGCTTAGGCAAATCTGAAATCAAGACACAGCAAATAGAACACATTACCCTATTAAGAAGAACAGGAGAAGAAATATTCAGCAGTATCATGACGATAATGTGCATGGATAACAAGCCTTTGCTTCTTGCCACAGCAACATGGAACAATTAACATATCTCTTGTGCCCTTTCACCACCGTTCATGTGGGCATGTTAGTAGTGATGTGGGGTTCATTATTGTTTGACAGGTAGTATGTTATTCAAGGATGTAGAATGCTGACCAAGCTGCTTAATTGACACTTTCCATCTATATGTATATTGTTCCACATGATGCAAGCACATCAGAGACTTTGATAAGTTCTGTTCTTGCTGATGATCAAGATGATGATGAAGAGGATGGTTCCATCGTCCATTAGTTAAGTTTGCATCTCCACTCTACATTGGATATACCAAGGGTTCTGTAGGCGTTTAACCTATTTAATCTAGAGGGGTGAGAAGTTTAATAAATATGTTCTTTCCCCAAAATGGTGGTTGTAAAATATGAACACATTTACATTCACAGCACAGCATTTACAAAAAACAAGACATTTCCTGAGGTTGAATGTATGTCTTCCTTCAACAGGTCTCATTTAAGGACTCTCACTCTTCTCAGAAGAGGTATGTTCTACATGTTCATCTTATATTGTTTTGTATAATGTATTCACTATTGCAAGTGCATTGACCGTGCCTATACTTATTCAACATAAGGATTAAGATTTGCTTAATGTACTGTGACAAATCCAGGGAAATCGTCCTATCTCACCAAGGGGGAGCCACCCCTACGGGTCTAGGGAGGTGAGGCTGGTAAGCGTAACACTCCCTAGGGGATAGGAAAAGCAGGATCCCATTGGAGTGACCCCCCAATTAGAGGGCAGGAAATCCCTAATAAGGGATACAAGTAATCCTCCCTTGTCCCCAAAGCATAACATCTCTGTTGGCTATATGGGAGTTAACCTGTATGACGAGAAACTTCCTGTTTGAATAGCTGTTATGGTTTCTGAACCTCTCTATTCCCCGTCCTCGCCTGGAATGAGAGAACAGTCCACAGTCCTGCCCTATAGAAGAGTGGAGAATAACGAGTCAATCAGAACTGGGAAGGAGAGAGAGAGAGACTTGCGGAGGTGCAAAAGCCTGGAGACCGCCTCATGGGAGGGAGGTGTGGCAGGATGGAGTGATCATACACCAAGTATGTCAAACCCAGATGCAGGCCAGCCTCCAATAATTCTTACAATCCCTGCTGGGCCAGGAGCCAGAAGCACTCGGCCCGAAGAGTACAGAGGAGCGAGCATTGCACAAAAAGCGGACAACCAGTATACAGCTCCAACACTTAAGTCCAGACAGAAGCCAAAGGGAAGAGAGGGCAAGCTACCCCTGATGTGGAAACCACGGAGAAGCCGAACAAGCAGTGCCATGTCCATCACACCCACTGAGTCTCCTGTGGAGCACCACCTGGAAATAAGAGGTGCACAGTAGCTTCAAGGGACTGGGAGAAGGGTGGTGAATCCCAACAACACCTCAAAGCATGGGAAGAGGAACCAGACTCCAAGGTCGGATAAGAGAAACAAGACATGAAGGTGGGGCGAGAGGAAGCAGAACCCAATGCAGGGTGTGAGGAACAAGAGCCCAAGGTTGGGTGGCAGAAAAGAGAGTCCAAAGCAGCGTAAGAAAAATGAGACCCCAAAGCTTGTTGAGAGAAGCAAGACCCCAAGATGGGAAAAGAGAAATGAGACCTCAAGGTAAGATGAGATAAACAAAAACCCAGGTTGGATAAAGACCAGGATTTGCCCACCTGGACAGAGTGCCATGTGTTTCCTTGCTAGGAATGTAAGGAGCAAAACGCAGAGTGGGGAGATGAGCCAGGGTCTCCAAGGGGAAAGAAGACAAGAATCTGAGATAAAACCATGGTAGACCAAGGGAAAGAGATATAAACCATAGACTTGCAACAGACTAAGAACGATTGAAGAGACATTCAGTGTATTTGGTTGAACTGTGAAACTGGGCTAGGAGCCCCATTTAAATAGACACCAGGGCTGGGGTCAGAAACCAGCCACCGTTCTTCTGTTTGGGCACCGGAAGTAACTGTACCTTTGTTAAATGTATGTTTTTCTTTTGCAGTGACAGGGACAGAACAAAGGATAGCATAGGATTCTGGACATAGGACTTTTCTTGCTGATGGAGCCGTTCTTTATGTTTTCATGTATACACTAGGGCAGAGAATCTTAGGCTTAGAGACATTTTAAGGCTGTGTATGTTATAATAAGGAAACCTTCAGTCAAAATGCCACCCTGTCTTTCTCCTCATTCTGATCGACCACACTACTCAGTGACATTGTTTGGCAAAAGGGAATGCAACTAATCTCAGAAATGCATAGGGCCTCATTAGGACCCTGGCGGAATGGGTTTAACGGCGCCGGTAATGGAACCGGTGCAGTTAAACCCATTCCGCCCTATTACGAGGCTCCCTCGCTGGACCCACTCTGGATGTCTGGTCAGACCAGACGTCCTTCCCGGGTCCCGAGAGGAGACCAGGGAGCTAACAACGGGCCTGTTGTTAGCTCCCTCCCCATTCCCATTTGAGCCCTATGAGGGCTCTATGAGGGCTCAAATGGGAATGGGGATGGGTATATTGAATGAGGAATTACCAGGTCCTCCAAGGTTGGAATGGCCCGGTAATTCCTCATTCAAGGAACCCGGACCCATACCCGAGTTAGGAGGCAGCCATGCCGCAAATGGCTACTTCCAAACTCGTAATGAGGCCCATATTCATCCTTTTGGAGCTGTAAAGGAAGAGACCAACATGCACTACTACAGCCCAAGTGACGTAGGTCCGATATCAGCCATGCATTTGCATCAAATCATCACCTTGACAGCATGACACTGGTCTGGATGCTCCAGAGACCCAAACAATATGAAATAACAAGAGAAATGTCTCAAGAGGTGCATACAATGTGTAATACCAAAGGGAAATAGAAAACCTCTACCTCACTGCAACATATACATTAAATCAAGAGAAACATATCAATAGCCTTACATAAAGAAACATTCCATCCACGCTGAAGGCTCATTTAGCCTTCCCCAATTGATTGGTTGGTCACAATTTTGCTTCTCTTTCTCATTCTTGGTGGGGCACTATAAGTTTCCCTTTCTTTAGTTAGGTATTATTCTGGCAACGGTGTAAACCTGCTTTGCTGGCTGCTGCTGAGAGACTCCAGCACTGCTGGAAGATCCCAGATGTGGCTCATGTTGCTTTCCATTTTAGTAAAGGAAATGGGCAGGTGGTTTGCAGTGTCTGGAGCTTCTGCTGAATTTGAGTCTGTTGCTTTTCTTTTGGATTACAACTTTGCACACAGCTTTCAGCACACAGTGAAGTGGGTGTAAATGGTTTGCAATGGTTCGCGGGCGGGGGGCACTATGGGGCCTCAAAGCTGACTTCTGTGCGGAGTAACAGCAGGGGTAGCAGTGGGGACTATGATTTGAACTGGACAGGTTACTAAACCCAGGTTTCGGTGAGTGGACTGAGCTCAAATTGTAACTTTTTGTGACCTTGTACGCTTTAAGGAGTCTCTCAAAACCCCATGACATTCCAATAGATGAGCAGATATCCATTATGGCAAGACAACATCTGTTACCTGAGTCTCCTGGCGGGGAGGGGAGTGAACAATCAGATTTTGTATGTAAATTGCAGCATGACGCCAATGAATCAGATCTAACATCTCTTTGATAGCTAAATCCTACATTAATGAGATCTGAACTCCCGCAGGCGGTATCTCTCCTACGGAGGTCTATGGGTGACCCACAGCACCTTCAGAAAAGGTCTATGGCACACGGGAAGAGCGTTCTAAATCCTGTGAATACCACTTTTATATCAGACAATTTGCCAGAGTCGCAAAAGGTGACTTTCTGTTTGGATGATGTCATTTGTAAAATTGGTTCAACCTGCAACGAGCCCACAAGCATTCCATCCTGTCTCAATAACTACTTTTTCAGCGGTGGGATCGCAGGCTTCGGAGCATAAGCCAGTTGGAAGAAAGGCAGACAGGAAACGTAAAAACATACAGCTGTGCCATGAAAAGAAATGAAGAATATGTCTATAAAAAAGGTGGGCAGATGTTTGTGAGGAGATTTTTGAGGAACCTGATCATTCAGGAATGTTTCCTCCCTTGGTATTCATATGGGTGACTATTTACAGGAACAGATAAGAGCAGGGTCAGCTGCGCCAACATTTAGTGTCGAGAGACCCAAAGGTAACTTTTACAGCAGAAGGATCAGTAAATTGTTGGACTCAGATTAGCCCAGAGGAACACATTCTTACTAAATGCACTATGCAGAAAAAGAACGTTGGTTCTCCCAAAGGACTGAATTATATCATTTTATGTGGTTTGAGTGGAGAATTAAAGAAAACCCATGGAAGTGGAGGAACTATGGTGGCTATAAAATGGCAAGAAGATACCCAGCCATGTCTACTCCAAAGAAATAATCTCTCTGAAAAAATTCACCCCAACAGATTATTGGTTGAGAGCCTGTTTTATGAAGACAGACAACTGTCGTTGAATCGGTCTAACATCGTGTGAATTTTTGCAAAAGTCACAAATGTACGTGACATATTGACAAAGACAATGCAAGAGTAGAGGTTACTGACCCTAATAGGACTAATATTGTTACCTTAGTTATAGGTTTTAGAATTGTTTTTGGTACAATCTTAAAGGAATCACTCTATGTGTGCGTCAATTAGGGTTTGATATCACCAAATTTGTGAAATACTCTGTTCAACCTTCAGTTGATTGATTAAGTCATTGGGCCTCATTACGAGCTGGGAGGTAAGGGATTACCAGCACCGGTAAGGGCACCAGTGCCAGTAATCTCTTACCACCCTACTACAAGTTCCCTTTGTTTGATTGTTTCATGCAAAGAATATTAGTATTATGTGCACGGGTGGTGTGGTTTTGTGGGGCTAATGATCCTGCCTTTTATTGCCCTTGCTATTTCTGGTGCTCTGGGGGGTGTTTCGTGTGTGAGGGTTCATTGTCCATTCATTGCCTATGTCGGTCCTTGGATGGTCTGGATTTGGGGTCCCTGGGGCAATGTGGGCACTCTCTTTCATCCACTATACATTCTTGTGGGGGGGCAAGGGGTATTTTGGTGGATTTATATTGTTTTGGTGGATGTTACGTTGGGCTTGGTTTGCTGTCCCTTTATTTGGAATGCATGGGTGGAGTGGGATAGGGTTTATACTGTTTGTTTATAGGTGGCTTATGGCCGAGGGGGTATGGCTGGGTGATATGTGGTGGGATTATTATTCATATGGGTGATGCTTGGGTTCATGTTTGATGGGGAGGCGGTTGGGACTTAGGGACTTTAGTATGTACTTTGAGTATTGTTACTGGGGTTTGTGGCTGCTGCTACCGAACTGCATCTGTTTCAGCGGGGATGGGTTGGGTGCTCAGGGTGTGGGTGTTTGTATTTTGCCCTGTTCTTTGAAGTTGTTTATTTTGGATTTGGTTTTCGAGTGGGAGCATTGTACAGTCAAAATTATGGGTGAGGAATTGAAGTTGGTGAGTTGGAATGTTAATGGACTGAATAATATCAAAAAAAGAATGAAGATTTTACGTTTCTTGGATGAACTCAAAGGTGATGTCTGTCTCCTGCAGGAGACTCATTTGGCAAAAGATGAGTTAAAGAATTTGAAGAAAGGTTGGGTGGGGGAGGTCTATGCTGCCTCCTTTAGTACCAGTTCAAGGGGGGTTGTGGTTTTGATCAGGAAAAATGTCCCGATCAAGGTTATGAGGGAGGTGTCGAACAAAGAGGGGAAGATAATTGCTCTGCTGCTTGATGTGCAGGGTCTTGAGGTATAATTGTGTAATGTTTACGCACCCTTTGGTGGATGATGGTTCCTTCTTCAGGGGAGTGGCACAAAGTTTGCAGGATTTGGGCTCCAGAAATGTTTTGTTGGGTGGAGATTTTAATATTGTTTTGGATGAGTCAATGGATAGGAGTGGGAGTCGATTGAGGGGTGGTGCGGGCCGTCAACATTTGGGCCCTCTTTAAGACCCAGGCGGTAAGTGAAAAACAATTCCGGTAAATGATTACCGGCATCGTTTTCCACTAGGTCCGATCATGACCCGTGACCATTATCTACGATGCCATTAGCGGCATCGTAGTTAACGCTGCCGCTAACTGCACCAAGGACGCGCGCACGCGACCTGCCACACCGCAAATACTGGCATGGCGCAAAGCTATGTGAATGACGACCCAAACGGACATGCACCTAACGCCATCACCCAGCCCGTTAAGTACCTTACCGCCATGGTGCTAATTACGCCATCGCGAACCAACCGTAAAGGGCTTTGTGCAGTGAATCCAGCTGCCACAGGTGCACAGAATCAGCACAGGTGGAGGCAATACAGACTCAGGAAGTACAAAAAGAGCACAACCAACCCCTTCCCACACACAGTTACAATCCACAATGATTCATTCCAATAGGACTAGCAATGTTGGGGCTGGAGGACCTGATAGCAATGCAAGTGCTACAACTTCAACAACAACAACAACAACAACAACAACAACAACAGGCTGCACAGAGGAGATGCAGGAGGAGAAGGAGGGCAAGACAGGGCCAGCAAGCCCCACCAGCACAGCCAGTGGCACCACGCAGGCAGCCCACAACCCCACGCATCAGAGCCAGTCCATTCAACCTCACCGCTGAGCAGATCCACACCCTGTACCGTTTGGACCGGGACACCATCACCGCCATCGAAGACATGATACACAACGACATCGTCAGCATGATAGAAACACCAACCGCCATCCCACCCCTACTGAAGGTATTGTCTGTACTCCACTTCCTGGCCACAGGCACCTACCAGCACACAGTGGGACACTTGCATGGCATTTCACAGCCATTATTCTCACGTACACTGATCCAAGTGCTTGATGCCCTCCTCAAGCACACAGACAACTACATCTCATTACCACAGTCTGCCCAGGAGATTGCAAACACCAAGGTGGGTTTCCATGCAATAGCCGGCATACCTGGTTGCATTGGTGCCATTGACTGCACCCATGTAGAATTGGTGGTGCCACATGCCACGGAGGTACCGTAACGCAACCGTAAACTATTTCACTCCATCAACGTGCAAATGGTCTGTGACACCAACAGGATCATCACACATTGCTGTGCCCGATTCCCCGGAGCAACCCATGATTCAATTGTCCTTCGGAACTCCACAATACCATGCTACATGGAGCAGCATGCAGGGCCAAGATCCTGGCTACTCGGTGAGTCACATGTCATGACCTTGGAAAAGTGAAGTGGGTAGGTGAACGACGTACCAATGCATACTCCAGGGGGGGAGAATGATGCTTACTCCACCTGGCTGAAAGAGGGGGGGAATGATGCATACTCCACCTGGCTGAAATGGGGGGGGATGATGCATACTCCACCTGGCTGAAAGGGGGGGTGATGCATACTCCACCTGGCTGAAAGGGGGGGTGATGCATACTCCACCTGGCTGAAAAGGGGGGGGGGGTGATGCATACTCCACCTGGCTGAAAGGGGGGGAATGATGCATACTCCACCTGGCTGAAAGGGGGGGAATGATGCATACTCCACCTGGCTGAAAGGGGGGGAATGATGCATACGCCACCTCGCTGTGAGTAGTAGAGACAACGGAGTCAGATCATACCCTAAAGCAACCTTCAGCTGACACCACTAAACCTAATGGCCGATGTATGCAGCCCCATCACGTGAATGAAGGTGTCACGACACAACCATCTGCAAGTGCATTGTACCAATTCACACCACATTGACCTCAACCAAATGCACCTACATGCCCGTCACCAGACACCATCCACTGAAAGGCCTGCCCCCCATAACTGCGCACGAATGAGGCACATGACGGACAGAAACATCAACACACCATCACACAGACAGCAAGGCCCACAAAATGTCCCTATCAACATCACCATTGCTCACTGGGGTCATGATGAGGTTGACAGCAATGTTGCAATGATGTGAGCGTTGACATCACAGGACACGTGCCAGGCCACCAAAACAAACGGCATGAACGAACACATGAGAAGGTGGCAAAAGATCGTCATGGCATGTGTCATGCTACACAATATGTGCGTCAGACACAATGTGCCCCTGCCCCCTGATGCAGAACTGCAACCACCTGACGATGAGGATGATGAGGGTGGGGATGGGGCAGCACCTCATGGAGGCGGCGATGCACAGGAGGGGCGTGAAATGCGTAGTACTCTGATCAACCAATTATTCTAGCACACGCGGATGGGTGGTGTCACCTGGAGATGACGATTGTGTCACTGTGTGCGTCTGTTATATGGACACTGGGGACTGTTTACCAATAAATCACACATACGAAATGCGCAATGTCCACACATGTGATTTGTGCAAATATGAAAAGTGTATTGTGAAAGTGATTTTGGTGAACACACCCACTCCCCCCTCACACCTCCCCCTGAACTCCCCAACACACCCACTCCCCCCTCCCCCCTCCCCCTGAACTCCCCAACACACCCACTCCCCCTCCCCCTGAACTCCCCAACACATACACTCCCCCTCCCCCCATTCCCCCTGAACTCCCCAACACACCCACTCCCGCCTCCCCCCTGAACTCCCCAACACACCCAGTCCCCCCTGCCCCCTGAACTCTCCAACACACCCACTCCCCTCTCCACCCTCCCCCCTGGAATCCCTACAAAGGTCTGAGTGAGTCTGTGCAGCAGTGTGTGATGTAGGATTTCTCCACTGTCCGGCCACTATTGGCAGCCCCCTCCCCTGGCCCCCGGGGCACCCCTGCCTGTGCTGCGCAGGTTCCTCCCCGATCGGCGGATGGGGCTGCTTGGTGTCGAGCTGGCACCCGAGGAGGTTCCTGCCTGCTCATTTGGACGCATGTCCCGAATTGTCTGCACTAGTTCTGAGATGATGTGCCGCACAGCAGCGAGTTCTGCGCAGATGTCCTTTGTGGAAGACTCAATAGCAGCCTTCACTGTCTCCGCACATTTCTCCATTGCTGCACTTGCCCCACCACAGTCTGCAACGTGCTCATTAAGGAGCGAGGATAGTTGCTGCTGCCGGGTGACGATCTCCTCCAGGGTTTGTTGGTTCCTCTGGCCCATGGCTAATGGCAGTGGTATTCCCATTGGGCTGCTCACCTCCTGCAGCGGGCATGGAGTGCCTGGCCAATCCTCATCCTCTAACTGCCCCTGTGTGGCATCAGCATGCGGGCTGCTTAGGGACAGGTAGGGGGAATGAGGGTGTGCAATGGGGCTTCCAACAACAATCTCCTCAATGATCCCTGCTTCGCTATCGGAGGAGGCTGCAATGGCAGCAGTTTCCCCAATAGTGCTGCTTGCAGCAGAGCCTGTCCCTTCTGTGGGCACGATTTGGGTAATGTCCGCTGCTGCTACTGTGGTGCCTGCTGGGGTGGCTGTCAGTGCCCTGTCCTGTTTTCCTGGCAGGGATTTTGGCTGCTGTGGGGTTTTCCTCGGGACGGCAGAGGTGGAAGGTTGTAGTGTTGGCACAGTTGTCCTGGCCCTCTTGGTGGGTGTGGAGGCAGTGGTGTCCTCATCCTCAAGGTCAGAATTTGAGCCTGTGGTGGAGCAAAGGAGGGAAAGTGTTATTGAGGGGTCTGCGGACATTGGGCGGGCATTGTGACGACTGACATCTTATCAGTTAGTACATGCGGCACATTTGAGGCAGGGGCATACAGGTTGTCTCCCTTTTGTGTGGAAGTAGCATGGAGGTATGTGGGTGCCTGCAGTTAGGGTGTGCATACTGCATGTGTACAGGTGGAGATTGGATGTGTCTGTGGGCAGTCTCCTGCTGATGTGTTGCATTTACACTATGGGGCAACATTGTACTTCACATGAATGGACTTTGGTGAATTTTGCATGGCTTGATTTGAGCCACCTACCTGCATCGCCTGATGTCGGGGCTCCTCTCTCCATTCTTCCTACTCCTTCTATGCTCTCCATTCCGATTGTGAAGGCACAGATTTCCTCCCATGGCTGCAATTTAATAGGGGACTCCGATCCTCCCCCGGTTGCCGTGCCCAGGTTCCTGTTAGCCGATAGGATGCTCCTGACTCTGAGCCTGAGATTGTCCCACCGCTTGTGGCACTGTCTGACATTGCGGGGTACAGTCCCCACGGCACTAACCCGCTGAGCTACCAGTGCCCATATGGCCTTCTTCTTGGCTATGGCTGGTCTTGTCATTTGGTGGAGAATACCACTGCAGCGTTCTCCTGGAGGGTCTCCGCAAGCATGGTAAGCTCGTCTCTGGTGAAGCGGTCTTGCCGCTGGCGGTCACAGGCTTTGTTTACCCCTTTAGGCACTTTCTTGCAGGAAGAAGGTTGCTGATGGTATTTGCCGGGTCTCAGGCTCGGATGTCCAGTGGTTGCGGAGGATGCCAATGGATTGTGTTTTTAAAGATGGCCGCCGTGCTCTTTCCCATTCCGCCGCAGTGACGCTACTTCCGGTTCCGCTTATTTACGGTCACTGCTAATTGCGGTGACCGCTAACTACTGTCACCGCTATGAACGGTGGTCGGGGTGGTGGAAGTGCACCTTGCGCGGCATACAATGCCGGTAGGTGCTGTTTTGGGGGCATTAACGCCATGGCGCAGTTTACATTACCGGCATGGCGTAATGCTCGTGCACGATGGGTCGTAATGTCCCGCTTTTTACGGCTTTGACCCAGCATGGAAACGTTAGTTACGCCATGCCGGTAATGTTGTATACTTACCGCCTGGGTCGTAATGAGGGCCTTGGCCTTGGCAGATTTGTTGTTGGAACACAATTTACAAGATTGTTGGAGGATGGAACATCCCTTAACCAGTGAGTACAGCTTTTACTCGGGTGCACATTCTGTGTATTCTAGAATAGATATGTTTTTAACAGCTGGTCGGATGACGGAGTGGAATGACACATGTATGATTGGTAACATACTTATGACTGATCATGCGCATGTGGTCTTGAAATTACCGCCGAGCTTTGCCCGGAATATACATAAACATTGGTGGATGAATGTTTCATTACTGCAAAAGGACGATGTATTGGAGGCATTGAGGAGGGAAGTGGACTTCTTTGTGGAGTGTAATCATGATGGGGTGATGCATCCAAGTGTGGTATGGGAAGCGTTGAAATGTACGATACATGGGCACTTGATTGGTGTGTCGAGTGGGCTGAGGAAAAAAAGCATTGACAAGGAGGCTTTGCTGGAGAATAAACTCACTGTATTGTCGAAGAGAGTGATGATGGGTCCCGTTAATGGGGAGGACGTGAGTGAACTTAAGCGGGTGAGGAGATAGTTGAATTCGCTCATTGATGAACGTAATGATCGGTGTAACTTCTATTTAAAATGCGCCTATTATGAGAAGGGTGATAAGTGTGGTAGGTGGTTGGCGTATAGGTTGAGGAAGCGAGAGGCAGAGCGTTCTATTCCTTCGATTCGGACTCAGGGCGGCGGTATAAGTTATGATCCGGGTACGATAAACAAAATCTTCAGGGGTTTCTATGCAGATCTTTACAAAAATGAGCCGGAGGTGTTGGGTGATGGTGTGGAATTTTTAGGGAAAGTAGGCCTGCCTAAAATCTGCATGGATCATAAGGAATTGTTGGAGCAGGATTTTTCATTGGATGAGGTTAAATTGGCGATTGGTAAGATAAACTCTGGGAAGGCCCCAGGGCCTGACTGGTTCCCGGCAGAGTTTTATAAAGTGCTGCCGGAATCGGGTCTCCGGTTGTTGTTGGATGTATTTGTAGAGTCGTTGTCCATAGGATTGCTTCCTGAATCTACCAGGCATGCAATAATTTCGGTTTTCTTGAAGGGAGGGAGGGATTATGATACTCTACCATTGAGTTATAGGCCCATTAGTTTGATTAACGTTGATAATAAGATTCTGGCGAAGATGTTGGCTTGCAGGTTGGAGCGTCTGCTCCCAACCCTGATACATATGGATCAATCTGGTTTTGTGAAGGGTAGGAAAACCTCCAATAATATTCTGAATATTGTGTCAAAGGCGGGTGATCAGGAAGGGGATAGTGCGGTTTTATCTTTGGATGCGGAGAAAGCATTTGATAGGGTGAATTGGAATTTCCTCTACACAGTGCTGGACAAAATGGGTTTTGGAGTGAGGTTTATTTCCTGGATTAGGCTGTTATATAGTGAGCCGACTGCGGAGGTCGTCACCAATGGGGTGAAGTCGGGGAGGATTTATATGGAGAGGAATGAGACAAGGGTGCCCCCTTTCGCTTCTTTTGTTTGTGTTGGCTTTGGAACCATTGGCCGAGTTTATTAGGAAGGCTGAGGATGTGGTTGGTCATTCATGTTGTTGGATAGCGCAGAAGGTTTGGCTGTTTGCAGATGATATGCTCTTGGTCCTTGGTGACCTTAAGAAGTCTATACCGGAATTGATGGATGTTATGGCTGAATTCTATCTTTGTTCAGGATATAAAATTAACTGGTTGAAATCAGAGATTATGCCTCTGACATTTTCGGTTGATAGTGGTAATGTAAATAAAAGTTTTTTTTTTTTAAATAATTAATTAAATTCTCAATGAAAGAACAGAAAAAAAAAAGTTCCATTTGCGGGTCCATCCGTAACGCCTGGGTTTTGCAGGCATTAAGGACGGGACCCGCAAAGGGACCCTAGGGCAAATTGCGGTACCGTTATTAGTGCCTTCCCCATTCCCATTGAGCCCTATGAGGACTGAAATGGGAATGGTGAATGGCCCTGGTGAATGGGAAATTACCGGTCCCTCCAACCTCGGAATGGACCGGTAATTGCTCCATTCACCAGGGCGGAGTCGGTAGGGTTCTGGCTGTACCATGGCTGCCCCCAACCTCGTAATGAGGCCCATTGGGCCTTAAAGTAAGAAATGATGTGGTGATATCGGTAGAGGATAGTGAGAGGGTCTTAGAAAGGGTCAAATGGTGAGTGATTTACAAAAAAAGAGCAAGAGAATTCAGACTGGCCCTGGAGAGTTGGTGCTCTTAGCAGTAGGGATTTGAGATCTTCAATGCAACTCTATGTTGGATATAATGTTTTGGAATTCCGGTGGCCACACTCACGTTTTAACTGATCCTTATTTGGGTAAAATGTTGAAATCATATTTATTCAAGAATCATGGTTGTTGACCTTTCCCGTTTTGGATGGTTTGGTCATTTGCTTTCAGCCTGTAACTAGAGGCCAGGTTGGTAGATCAATGGGAGTGCTTCTGACTGTTATTAAATCCTGTACGGATTTTAAACATATTAAAGAAACTCACGTTATGCAGTTGGCCTTGACCATAGACCTTACAATCCATATATGGACCTTATAATCCATAATATGACTGAAAGCAAACATGTGTTGATGATTAATTTATATTGGCACACATGAATTTGTGATCTAGATCAATTTTTATGTAGGATGCTGTGTTTTATACATTGGTTAATGTGTGGGTTTCATGTTTTTTATGAATATGTCCTGGTGAGTGATTTGTTCATAACGTATATTCTGTTTATGTTTTTATGCCATGTTATGTGTTTGTTTAATGGATATTTTTTATCCGAATAAACTAATTTTGATGATGATGAGGAACATTCTTATTGATGTTATAGTGGATTGGATGTGCACAGCTCCTAATGGGTCAATAGACAATATTTTAAGTTTGTCTAGTGTGAGTCACCTTACTCTGAAACAGAGTTTAGGTCTTACGTAGGCTTCCCATATTGCAAATATTGGTCTTGGGATGTTGAATGGGTCAGTGCCAAGGGGATATACCAACCCAGCCTACCTGGCAGGGAAGTTAAAGTAAATCTGTGCTCAACTCTGTTTTTACTGATCATTTTTTAAAATGTGTGCACACAGTTGAAGGTGCATCCCACAACTTTAAGTGACCACTGTATTATTTCTGTAACATTGGCAATAGAGATGTAATCTAGCCAGGAATGGGGTCTTACACATGTACAGATTAATTGCTCTGGAATAAGGGCAAGTTGGGATGGTGGCACAGTAAATAGTTTTAACTCAAAACCTGGTGCTATACTACAGGAGCCTTCCTATGCATGGAAGCTTAATACTGTCAACTTAGATTGTTATGAACGATTTATTAATCAGCCCATTAATTATGTTTTTAAAAGGAAGTCTTTGGGGGAATTTTCATCGACTGATTGTGTCGTCAATTTGCACACATTTATGATCCTTTAGTTGCCAACAGGAAAAGAGATTTGAGGCTCAATATAAGGGTACACTGTACCAGGAATTGGATTCAGATGAGGAATTTAGCAGATTAATAAGTTTGAGCAAGTATTTAAGAATTGGTCTAAGAGGAAGAGGGCTTGCCTTGTGCAACAAGATTCTGAAGCAATGTTGGAGACTGAGGTTAAGTCAGATGTTGGAAACGTTTGGCGATTGGCCAATTCTACTAACCTTCCAAGGTCAGTTGTACAAACAAATGCTGTTGTAGAAGCAGATTGTTTCAGCCATTTTGTTAAACTTTATTATTTTGTAAGCAAACATACTTTCTAACATTGTGTTTGTCTGTAGCCCAGGGATAACCCTTTTACCTCAGACTTTTATAAGAACACTGTTTTCGAGGCGATCAAGTGTGCTAGTAGTTTCAGGGCTCCAGGGCCGAACCAGTTGCCAAATTGCTTATTGAAAGGTGACCCACCCTTATGGGCCACTATTTTCGAGACATGGACCCTGTACGATCTAAATGAACTTGAATATTCAAGTCACTATTTTAACCTTTCTCTTTAAAGAATTTGTTAATAATGAAGAATGTACTTCATCTAGGCAAACTCCATATATAGTTCCAGTCTTTAAGAGGGGAGAGAAAACAGATCCAATACATTTCCATCCAACAACAATTCTGGATGTAGATAGTGAGGTTTACGCTTCTATCTTGCTCGAGCATTTGGGCAATTGGGCATTGAGTGCTGTTAGGCTTAACATCTGCCTTTGACATAATAGATCGAAACCATCTTTCGAAAATATACAATATTTAAATGTGAGCCATCTGGGAAGCCAAGGCCAAGGACTGATGTGCCTTACATGATAAGTAATCATTGATATGTTGTCTCCTTGGCCTGCTTACAATGGGAAAGCATAAATATATCATATTTTCTAGAAATTCTAAAAGATTATCCTTTAGCTTCCATCTCAAAACTGTTTTCCGTTTACTCGACAGAAACCATCTTTCGGGTAAGTTATGTGCCTGTAGAATACCTTCAGGGCTCCTGAAACTAATTATGGGTCTTCACTAGGAATTGAATATTCAAGTGCATTTAGATCTTACAGGGTCCATGTCTCGTAAAATGTGTACTAGATCTGGGTTGAGGCAGGGGTGCATTTTAGCCCCCTGCCTTTTAAATTTATATGTATCTGATTGTGTAGAAACTATTGAACAGGCTACTCTTGCCCCACAAAGACTGGGTTTATGTAGCTTAATTTGGCTTGCATACACTGAAGATTTTTTATTGATGGATAGGATACCTGTTGGCTTGCGCCAAATGCTTAATAGTGTCTCTAAATATTAACATGGGAAAAACTAAAATCTTTCTTTTGTTGTTGAGTAAACGGAAAACCGTTTTTAAATGGAAGCTAAAGGATAATTATTTAGAATTTCTAGATAATATGATTTATTTAGGCTTTCCCATTGTAAGCAGGCCAAGTAGACAACATATCAATGATTACTTATCACGTAAGGCACATCAGTCCTTTGCCTTGGCTTCCCAGATGGCTCACATTTAAATATTGTATATTTTTGATAGTCCCCCTGCTGTAATAATATGTGGGAAAGGTGGTATCTACCTTATCCTATGGAATGGAGACAATGCAGTTTTGGCTGCTTGCCACCCGACCTAAATTAGAAAGCCTGATTTTGCAAAAAGTTACAAAACATTCCAAATGCGGTTGTGTCTGTGGATGTTTGCTATGAATTGGGGCTGAACTCCATTAAGATTAGGGCAAAGTGGAAGCCTCTCCAGCTGTACTATTGTTTATTGGTTCCGCCGATAAATACAATGTATGAGGATCTTGAGCAAGTGATTAGCTCAAGAAGTGAGGGTAACAAAGGGACTGCTCAAGAAGTGTGGAAGGACTTCTGAGCTATAAACTATTGGAACATGAGCGTGGCGTCCTGCCACACAAATTTTTATGGGTATTGATCTGCATTCCCATTCACTGCAGAAATTATACCATTAGACATGCCAAGTATCAAAGAGACTGTATACTTGTGTTAAATGTAGGTCTAAACAAAAGGAAAAACTGTATATAGAGACTAAAAGCTTGTTTATTTAGCTGGTATCAAATAGACATGGTGTGGTTTTCCATAGTATTATATAGTTTTTTTTTATAGAACAAAAACCTGCCTAATATTTGGCAGACATATTAAGAAGAGAACAGAAAAAAACAAATGTGGTAAACAATCCAGATTATTTACAGATGAACATAGGTGTATTATTACATATACATAAATGCAAACCAATTGTTCAGTCATAAATGTTGTTGGGGTTAACATCTATACAAAACACATCTCAATCATGCTTACATGGAGTAGCCCCCCTATGTTCACTGGGCACTTAAAAAATGAATTTGTAAACAGTAAATTGGAGCTAGTTTTCACAAGTACATCCTAGTTGTTGTTTCCAAGGTGTGCTGGATATTGGGAGGTAACCGAGTTTTAGCTCACGAAGTGAAGCAACAATCGTTTCCTTTTGTGAATTATGTGATAAGTTGTCAGAAATTAATGTATGTTCTCTTGACCTCCTGCAAAGGTAAAAATCACACTTTATCAATTGGACTGGTGTGCTATGCACAGTTTTCATAGTTACAATTCTCTCACTCGCCCTAAACACAGCAAAAGTTATTGGGTGTTTTAGAACCTTATTTAACTGTTTTCTTGACCTACAATCTCACACTGTGTTTAGTGCTTTGCAGGAATATTCATTCACTAGAGAAATCAGGGTAAAAGCCAATATGATGGAGCCTTTGTATTGTTACTGTTGCTATTGTAATGAATCGAACATGTCTGAGGCCCTTAAGCAGCATCTGTGCTGCAGGACTTTGAAGTGTCATCTATGCTCTAGATCTGGGGTGCACAACATACGCCCCGCGGGCCAAATGCGGCCCTCCATCCTGTGATGTGCAGCCTGCCAGGAGTGTTTACTTTTGCAATGAGATACGGCCCACTTCAAGCAGTCAGTCACATTTCATTGCTTAAGTAAACAAACAGTTTGCCCGGGACCATTCCTGGCTAGGAAGCCAGCAGTGGAGAGGGTCATTTGTAATGGACATTTTAACAGCACTTCCAAGTTCCTTCAAGAGGAATTAAGGTGCTGAGAAGAAACATGTCATTGCCCTTTGAAATGCAAAGTGACTTTAACTTTGTGCCCAGTCCATGGCGCCACACTTGCATAGTGAAACGAGTGTAGGTGTAACAAAATGTTCTGATTCAACACTAGATTAGCAACAGAACCAGGGGTGTGAGGAGTGAATTCTATTTCATATTCACGCCACAGTGTTATTTTTAAGTTTATTTGCCCGAGCATGCTGTGGACGGGAATGTGATTGGTGATAATGTTGTAAAATGACAAAAAAGGGGGAACCAGGGCAAGGGCCTCTACAGTATTGTATGACAGATGTCCACAATGGTTCTTTTTGGGAGTGCCAGTAACAGAAGCAGCTGTGAAAATCATCAAATGGAACATTAAATGAAGCTGTATATTAAGGCTTTGTCAATCTCTACTTTGCGGTTCATTTAATTTCCAAAAGAAATGCAAGTGCCAGAATTAACAAAGAAAACCAGGACGGGGCTAGAATCTTTAGAGTGGAATGGGGGCCCTATCGGTGTGTATGAACACCTGTCATGCTTTTGGGGAGGGCAGTACAAAATTAAATGTTCATGCTGATGCGATCTTTCATAAATACCAAATAATTATAGTACACAACCACATAATGCAAATAAGGGTTTTGGCCAATCGATTGAGTGTAGGGATGTACCGAAGAGCATGTAAATAGGCTCTGCCAGCTCACTCTGGCACCCAGAGGTAGGAGGGAGCAAGCTTATGGAGTGCTGCTTACAGGGTGTGGCAGAGCCCCACCTCGGACCTTCTAGCAAAATGGTGAGAGGGAGGTAGAGGAAGAGGAGAGAAACGGACAGAATAATAGAGAGAGAGGAAGAAGGGAAGAGATGGAAAGAAACAAAAAGAGACAGAAATAGTAACATAAGGAGAGACAGAGAAAGAGGGGAGAGACAGAGACACAGAAATAATAACAGTGTGGAAGAGGGATGAGAAAGAATGACAGAAAGAGAGAGAGAGAGAGAGAGAGAAAGAGAGAGAGAGAGAGAGAGAGAGAGAGACTGTCAATGTGGCGTTGGGCAGCAGCTGAAGATAAATATGTGAAGACGGTAACATGTGTTAATTTATGTGAAATATTTGGTACTGAATGGTGATGCAGCTCTCTGCACTTGCAAATTAAATGTTTATCTGCTGGCGATAACCTAAAATGGGTAAGATTGGGGCTCTGTCTTAATGGTAATCTTCAATACTCCTAGATCTGTTTTTCCTAGTCACAGTACTTACTCTCTGAGGGCCCCACCTTCATGACCAGGAAGCTTTTTCTGTTTAATTTTCCTTGCTTCACCCCCTTGCTCATGTCATGTGGTCACCTCTCAACCACTCCACGCAACACATTAGTAGTCCGGCCCACAGTGCCCAGATTCGAATGGACAATAACCAGTTGTGCAACCCTGCTCTAGATGGAATTACCAGTAAATATCTTAGACCAAATAACCAGACAGACCCAAAGAAGATGGTAAAATACTGCTTTAATCTCAATGAAAGAAAACACAGAGATATAACAGCTATCAAAATAGATGCATATCTCAAGTTAATATCCCATTGGATGACCCTTGTTTGTAGGACACACCTTGAGCTACTTTTACATAAGTAATAGACTGATTATAGCAGAGAATATGACAGCAGATTGGTAAATACAACATTGTATGTAAAAGTGTGTGTCAGGCTTTATGATTGGTTGGCAACCCCATCCAAACTTGGACGTTCTGCTTGTTTAAGCAGAACAGGAGTGAAAATGAAACTTAGGTGTTTAAATCCCATCAGACTACTCCCCATTTTCCCAATTAGTCCATTGTATGTCATCGACCTGATCCTTAGGCAAGATCTTCTGTTTGAATTTGTCCTTGAAGTCTGCTCACTGTTCTGGAACATTCAAGGGAGTATGAGCAAACCACTATCTCCATCTGGGCTTTTAATGAATAGCCCTATTTTTTTTTTAACTTCTGAGTCACGTGTTAGGAGACCATGATTTTGTCCATTTCAGCCTCTAATGTAATACTATTTGTTTTTATTAAACACAGTGTCATTACCCTTCTGGCCTTTAGAGACTTGCTCACTCCACCTCACATAGGCTTTTGCCTTTGTGGATGTTCAACACTTGGCACCTGCAAATGTCCTTGTCTCTCCTAATCTTAACAGAAATGTGTCTTATGCCATGGTCTGTTCATTGGACTCCCTTTGTGCCTTGAACCCATCTCTCGAAATAGCCTCCTTGTTTCCAGGCCAAGGTACTCACTTATTCTGCACACAAAAACATCTTCCTCATCAATTCTTCAATTTGCAATCCAAGGCTTGCATGTTGAGGTAGCAGGGATGATTATTAACATGGGCTGTCGTCCATTTTCTTCCCATGGCCATCCTAAATGTTATTTATATACCTCTTTTTAGCAAGTTTCTATATGCCTTTTCTCCCTCGCTTTACAGCATATTTACAGTTATTCTTCTTATATTCATGATTACTTTGTCTTTAGTTACATGTTTCTCTTAGTGCTTCAGTTACATTGTCAGTCTTAACTATTTGTATATCGTTTTGGCATAGGTTCATATATGTTCTTTATGTCTGTTGTCATCAGATTTTACTTAGAGTTTGTCCATATTAACCATAGCCGCATTCTTGCATCTTGGCAGTGGACATCCTTCCCGTTAGCATCCTTCCTCTGCCTCAACGTGATGGTATATTCTGAATGGATGCCTGAGTGCATATCATCTTTCATACATTCAATGTGGTATAGGAATGTTGCATGGAGTCATGCATGGGTTCCCAAATGTAGCTCTTCATATGCTACTCCAATACAGTGATGGAAAGGGGGCGGGTACCAGATGAGAGGCCTCCACCTGCTCCTCTACACATCTTTTATTGTATTGCTCTCAATTATTGATAGTTTGGTTGCAATATTTTAGCAACTTGGTTAATAGTATTAATTTTATTGAAAGTGAAATATTTATTTATTTATTTTTGCATTTATTTCAGTGCACAAAACCCTCAGGCATCTAGGCGCTAGTTACAGAAAGTGCATGTTACGTTGAATAGTGCACACTGTGCAAAGGAACACCTAAGGGTTACAATACATATTATGGACTATGGACTACATATTATGGACTAGGTGCTTAGGTGAATATTCTTCTTCAGTTGCACTACCAGTGGTGACGTTCATCAATTGTTTGGAGTTAGACAATTAGTTACTTTGAGATCATTAGTCTCTAAAAATATGAATTGGCTATTTTTGTATGAACATTAATTGTACATTTTGTGTGATGCTTTTATTATCTATTTTATGAATTGTATTGTACATGTAATGCTGTGATCTTGTAGTGTTAAGGTTGAACATGTTTTAACCAATAAACAAAAACGAAAAGCAAGTAGATTTAACCAGTATCATATTATAGAATCTATTATGTATGTAATGCAGTATTTTATACTATGGTATCGTTTATTGGATAGTGTATTGCATATAATATTTATATAGTGCCTACTAACCACCCATCAGAAAGTGCAGTTTAAGCATAGAACTCTCTGGGGCTGTATCCCTTAATCAACCCTACCAGTATGTCTCCCCAAAGCCATGCTTCTTATTCATTGATCGTGGTTCCCCTCCCTTCACTTTTCTCTATTTCTCTCTCTCTCCCCCTCTCTCTCTTACTCATACTTCTCTGTCTCTAAATACAACCCAGCAATTTAAATATTTAAAAATATTTAAGCAAATTAAACAGTGAATATGTAAATGTTTTTATAATCAACTAAAACAGTTTGGAAGGGTTAAGAGTAATGTAGAGTTCAATGTTAAGACATAAGCACAAGCATTGAATACAGTTAAAAGTTTTGAAAAGTTATAAAAGAGCCACACAGTTTTACAAGGTCAAGCATGCTTGCAATGTTCACTTGCTCTAAATTGCTGCTGCCTTGTGCTGTTGTTTTTGGCCTCTATTGAGTTATACTATGGGCAGCAAAATAATAGATAAGGTAAGGTACCTCCATCACAATAAATCGACTGCTCCCATGGGCATCTAAAAACAGAACCAAAAAGCTCACAGGGGAGAGATTGTCAAAAAATGAGAACGAGAAAATGAGTGAACAAGAAATGGAATTGCCAGGCTGACTTTGGACTTGTGTGTGCTGTGTGAGTTTATGTTCTTCTTTTTCTTCCTACGTCATGCACACTAACCATGTGTTCCTAAAATGTGACTATGTGTATTTTGTTTTCTGCTAACGCTAATGTACTTTAATACTAATACATTTCCTCAAATGTGGTCAGGTGTATTTTTATTCTCAATAAAGGAATTTGTGTGAACCTCATGCACAGTGACAGGACATTTCATCTGCATAATTATTGGTGTAGGCAAAACAAACTTTGCTGCCACAGGAATTAGGAAAAGTTACGGAAAATGTGACATTGTTCATACTTGTCACGTTGGGAGCTATGATATGATGTGGTATGATATGACAGTTTATTTATATAGCGCCTATACACAATGTGCTTCAAAATGCTTCAAGGCAAGGGAGGGAACAAGGGAAAATACAACGACATTCTTACAGGCCATGAACAGTAAGGATGTGATGTTAACTATGGTACTCGGCCTGGCGACATTTCAGATATTGAAGACAAACAAGTTCCCAGTTTTGGAACTCAAGTCCCCTGCACACTTTCGTATGTCTGGAATACCAGACCAACCATGAATAGTTTAAATTCACAGTATATCAAGTAAGTTTTTGTTTTACATATATTAGAGGAGAAACAATTTTGAAATAATAATCATTCAGTCAATTTAGATCACAAGAACCAGTCTTCATTTTATTCATGATGATGCAGCTCTAGAGGGCCCGATGCGGTTCGAGTGATCACGCAGAGCCAGAGAGTGATTACCTTAAGCTAACAGCATTGCTCAATGGAATCGAGATACCCGGGAGGATGTCCGACTCCATTGTCAGCGCTGCGGCGTCTTAAATACAAGGTCAAAGGACGTCTTGTTCAAAACATTTTGAGGTCTCAGCACCAACTAATGATTGAAAGTATGTTTCCTGACTTGGCTTATGATATTAATTAAGTATTGACTTAGATAATCTTATTTTTCGTAATTGAATGTAAAAATTATACATAAATCTTTTTCTAGAATTTGAATTTCCCCTGATGAAGAGTGTGTGATGGGAGAATCATGAGGGAGCAGGGCTCGTTACAGCAAGAGTAGGATAGCTCAAGAGGCTCCAAGCCAGGTCCTACTTAATACAGTTCTGACATTTGAAATTTGATACATGGGACTAAATATATATTTCCAGCTATCAAACATTGAACATTCAATCTATACAATACAATCTCCACCAGAAATTCCTTCACTTTAATTCTTGAGATATTCTTAAACTCATTTGACAGCAACTAAATCCAGTAGAATTAAAATGGTCCGTGCATAAGCCACATTAAAACAGTGCACTGGAGACATATATTTATGGGGAAGAAGCTTTGTTCAGTAAGTAATTGCGACAATACCACATGTTTCATAACATCTAAGCAAGGATTTCTATTTAGTAACATGTTTAGAGCACACACATTCAATTGGGACCGCTGGCAATCAAGTGAGCACATTCTACAGGCAATCACAAAAATACATGGTTATCACAATAACCGGTCATTTTTGCCATCGTCTTCTAACCACTTGACAATATTTAAATGGGAAATGCTGTCAAATAAACCAATCATAATTATGAATTGAATTCCTTTCTATGAATTCATTGTTCCATCCCAATCTTCTCAAGGATTTTCGAAGCAACGCACAACTAGTGACTGCATTTGGAATTTACTGCCTTATTTTACAGAAATCCCAAACTAAATGCAGGTGACCACCCAAGCAAGCAATTGGGTGCTGTAGGGTAACCTGCATAAATTCTAAATGTTGATGAGGCAGGGTGGACAAGGAAAGAGTAAAGGTTAAACAAACTCACTTTTACTGTTGCTATTTCCCATCCACTTTGTGGAAATCAAAAAGCCACATGCAAATACACTTTGAAGGGAGTGTCTACTAATGGATTCCTATGGAATCTGCCTAATTTTGAAAATGTGCAAAATCTAGGTGGATTCTTTAGTAATCCATTTGTTGTACTGACTGGAAATGTTCCCACAGTTCCCGACACTCTAACTGTATTACTATATTCATATTTTAAGTACAAGGTCAGCTCTTTTCAAAGTCACTAATATTATGTTTAAATCATTTTAATTCAACTCTAGTGACTCAACACTTTTCATATACATACTGTTCTTTTGCCAATCATCACCAAATACCCTCCACCTCTGTAAGCATGTTTTCATTTCATTAAACACTGAAGTAACTAACATTAATGTTATGCTGCACTGTGTTTTAAGTTACAATGCCTATGATTAAAAAAGCATCACTAACAAGCACATTGTATTGCTGTATATTGTGCCCTATTGTGGCTCACGTCCAGGTATTCTTAAATACCTTGATGAAAACATCCTACTTCACATTCTTGATTTCCTTAGAGTAAAAGTGCACTGTATTGCATTAGATCTTTATAAGCACTGAGTCATGCTCAGGAAAGAAATATGACCAGTAACAGTAAACATTGATGCATCCGCATTTTGGTCATACCTCAGCAAACTGAGAATGGCATACCCAAGGAAGGCCAGCCGGGTTAGATGAGAACTATCCTACAGGCACAACACCAATTCAATTAACACTGTCCAATCACCATCCAACCACCCACTGCACAACCAACCACTCACCGACTGACAGAGCAATAATGACCTGTGCACACCTGGGGAGTGTTGGGGGTATTTAGGGTGGTATTTATGGTTGGTGGTATTTTTGGTATTCCATTTTATACTGGTGAGCCAAACTTTAGAGTACTGCCTGATAATTGATCTTATACTAGGTTCACTAACGGTAAGCAAATACTGGACTTAGTACACGCTAAACAATGAGCTTATCCCCTTGTGGTATTTTATTTTCAATACAGTAATATGCCCGTTTGTCTTGCATGTCAGAATACATTTACCATGTAAATGAAATATGAACGTTCACACACACATTGTGAAACTCAGTGTACAATAATCAGTTTCCAGTGTTACCATCACAGATCAAACATGTAATAAATATTCTGAGATGATTACACTTTAGTATTGTTATTCTTTATATTAAGTTAGAAGTATGCAAGATACACAGACTTAATATACAATGCAAAATGTTCACTTGTCCCTTGCATCAGGGATTCAGGAATCGACAATAAAGATTTCTAAGTGCAATTCGCTTTCGGTTGTTTTTCTCTGCAATAAAAGGGCCTTCCTATGGTAGATTTCAAAGTATTCCTCCGTTTGCGAGATACATGAGTCTTCAAAACAGTGGGGCTGAATCATGGAACTTGTGTGCCGAAAAACAGAGATTTGTGCGCCATTCTGCCCTCAAATGCCTATTTAACAACTAGGGATTTGCGGGCAGAATGGCGCACACACACACAGTTTTTTGGCGCACAAATTCCTTGAATCAGCCCCAGTGTATTTTGATAACTAGCCAGCGCCCTGTGGCAATTGACCTTGAGCTTGTAACAAACCTTGGCTGAAGCTAAACTTCAAAATCTTTGGAATGGTGTTGCATGAACAAAGTTGTGCACGTTTAAGATTTTCACTGTATAGCACCTAAAAATGAATTATCCCCATCCGACAACTTTATTTATTTTATTTTTAAATGCTTTTATTGGGATTTATGTTAAACATAGCATCTTATCAATAATGTTTGCATATGCATAATACCATAAAAACTTAAACAAACAACAACCAACCAAGTCTTCGCAGATTATTCCATTGAGCAACATTTTTGTAGGCGTTTTTGTGGGGTATCAATTATGAGTGATCAGCTGCCCAGTGGCAGCGTCCGTACTGTGGGCCACCAAGGGCATGAGTTGCAATTCATATATTCATGGAGGTTTATCGTCCGGCAAGCGAAACATGTCCCATAGTAGTGCTTTCCAGGCATTGTATGTTGGGCTTGCCTCAACCCCAACTTTAGAGAGCCCTTCGCCCCACACTCTGGTCTCAGCATTCATCCAGTGCTCCATCTCCTTGTACCATTTTTTATACTGTGGCCCTCCTGAGGATTTCCAAGCCATTGTGATGGACCTTTCAGCCATTGTGCATGCCATATCCATTAACTTAATTATGTGCCTATATTTGCCTATTCTCGGATAGGACCCCAGGTGGCATTCCTTTGGTGACCACTCATACCTCACCATCACAGACTTCCTACAGGCCAGCTCAATCTTGTCCCAGAAGCTTCGCACCCTTGGGCATTCCCAGAACATGTGAATTAGTCCTGCTACTTCTATGCCACACCAAGGGCAATGTGAGGTGGCCTCGTTGTTAAACCTAGCAACTCTACTCGGGGTCATATATGTCCTATACAGGGCATTCAGTTGGACCAGTCTGAACCTGCCGTTTCTGGAGACTTCCCGGGGATATGCCCAGGCCCTGGCCCATTTTTTGACCGTTATGTCGGTTCCTGTGTCCATTTCCCATTTTTGTTTCAATGTTGCACTTTTTAGGTTTGGCCTATCCATCAGTTGGGTGTAGATTCTGGACATGGACACTGGTTTCCACCCATCCCCAAGAGTGTGCAGTACTGCTAATGTCGGGTCAGTCTCTGGTTCATCGGGCCACTCCTTCAGGTTTTTTTTGCAACTTTTCTAACCCTCTGATACCATAACAATTGGCCCCTGGGAAGCCCATCTCTCACTATCATGGACTCTAATTCTCTGAAGGTCCTCTCCTCATACTCAGGACCCCATGTGTAGACACCATACCCCTCCCACAATCTCATACCTGATAGATACCCTTTAACTACACAGACCTCAGCTGCTATTGGGGTGTCCGGGGAATAAGGGCAGTCCATTTTCAAGAGTTTGCAGACCCTATCCCAGACCGTCCTACCCAGTGTTACTATTATTGGGGTTATATTTAAGCATTTTAGCGAGATCCAGAGTATTTCTTTTAAGTGCGCAGGGGCCACCAGCTGCTTTATCAGTCTAGTTTCCGAAGTAGTCTCATCTGCTAGCCATTTGGCCACATGACTGAGCTGTGCCGCTAGGTAATACCTTTCTAGGTCCGGTAATTGGACCCCACCTTCTTTGTATGGTAGCGACAGTGTGAATAGGACATTCTATGTCTGGCAGTGCCCCATAATAGTTCCCTCAACAGTTTCTTGATTGTGAGGAAGAAGAGGCTGGGATGTAGTGGTGCGCGTTGTGGAAAAAATACAAAAACCTCAGCAGAACTATCATTTTGGTTATAGCAACTCTCCCCATCACTGATAATGGGAGTTTCGCCCAGAACCCCATGGATTTTCTGAGCCCCTTTAATGCCAGTTTGGTGTTGTCTTCATGCATCAGGTCTGGGGGGTGCCAGATATTTACTCCCAGGTATCTAAATGTCATGGGCTGCCAGTTGAGCCCTTCTACTGGTAGCTCTGCCTCTGGTTTCCCCGCTAGTCCTGCTAGTCGGAATATGCAGGACTTTTCCCTGCTGAAAGATATCCCTGAAAATTCACCGGGACATTCAGATGTGGGTCCCGCAGGTATAAGAGCACATCATCCACGTATAGGGACACTACGTGATGTATTCCACCCACTGTGATACCAGCATCAAAGAACTGCTTCCTAATGTAGATTGCTACCGGCTCCAGCCCCAGTATATAGTGCATGGGCAACAACGGGCAGCCCTGCCTGGTCCCTCTTTGGATATCCCAGGGGGCAAAGACTATTCTTCCCGTCTTCACCATGGCTACTGGTGCTGCATAGAGTAGCTCCACCCATCTTATGAAGTGTTACTCCAACCCAAATTCTTTCAATACCGCAATCAGCCACTCCCAATATATGGAGTCAAATGCTTTAATGGTGTCCAGCGAGACCACTGCAAGGTGTTCCTGCCTATTGGTTGTTTGACTCACAATGTGCTGTAGGCGCCTCAGGTTTATTGCTGTGTTGCGACTTGGGACAAATCCGCTCTGGTCCTCTTGTATTAGGGTACCTATTACCTTGGAAAGGCGGTTGGCCAGTACAGTTGTGAGGATCTTTACATCATAAATTAACATTGGAAAGGGCCTCTAATAGTCACATTCATCTGTGGGTTTACCAGTTTTTGGGATTGGGACCACTAGGGTTTCTCTCATGGTGTCCGGGAGTACTTTGAGTTCAAATGCTTCCAGAAACACTTCAAGTGGAATCGGGGTCAGTTCCTCCAAATACATTTTATAAAACTCATGGGGCAAACCATCACTGCCCGGGGTTTTACTGGTAGCCAGTGATTTCATAGCCTCGCTTATGTCATCAGCAGACAATTTGCTGTTAAGCATTTCTTTGTGCGCGTCATCTAGCTTGGGTAGCCCATTCTCCTTCATTGTGTCTAGTGTGTCTTGGTGTGGTACTTGTTTGTCATGGCCAGCTTGTCTCCACTTCTTTTTAACCTCTACATAAGAAGTATCTGTTCTCTGCTAGAAAACATCGGCGTGTTTTTCACCAATTACGCCGATGACACGCAGCTGATCTTCGAACTAACTGGAGACTATGCAGCTGATTGAGGGAAATCTACAAGATCATTGATACACTGGATGTGTTTAAAAAACATAAAAACCGAGTTAATGGTGTTTGGCTCAAACCAGGCTAGGTCTAAGTTGGATTCCCAATATAAGACCTTGCATATCAAAGAAGCCACCATCCCAGTAGTAACTAAGGTAAAAACCCTGGGTATGATGGTAGAGGCCTCACTAGGCTCAGGGGCTCAGGTTAACTATCTGTACAAAAATAATGTGTGCTACCTGCGCCTTTTGAGAGCAATTAGGCCCTTTATAAATTAGATTAACTCAGCTTCTATAGCAAGAGCAATCTTGCTGTCCAGTTTAGATTACGGCAATGCATTGCTAGTGCGAGCCTCTAAGAGAGAGCTGACAAATTCCAAGTAATGAAAAATGATGTGGTTCGCATCATTAAAAAGAAAAAACAAAGGGAGCATATATCAGAAGGAAGAAAGGAACAACATTGGCTCAGAGTAGAGGATAAAGTTGGGTTTAAGTCAATGATGATAGTCCACAGATGTCTTTTTGGGGAGGCACCGGCCTACTTCAAGAAACAATTCTCCTGGTATGTGCCCCAAAGATGCCTAAGATCAGCAGACACAGGCCTCCTAAACATACCAGAGGCTAAACGGGCAATGGGAAGGTGTAGATCTTTCCCAGTTAAGGCGGCTAAATATTGGAATGGGTTACCAGCGAACCTAAAACAAGAAGAAAACTACCTTAGCTTCAGGAAGGCTTTGAAAACTTTCTTATTCCAATAGCCTCGTAATACCTCATTGCTCACCCCAGAGTAGAATAGACACTGTTAACCATTGTGAGATTTCAACTGTATATGGTACCTCCCTGCGCTCCCCGCGCCCTGATACCTGCGGGCTTACGGCGCGTTATAAGCACAAAGTCATAGACATAGACATGGCAGTACAAGTGAGAGTAGAATTGACAGAAGGTGTCATTTATGGACAGCTGTGTCGTTTGCACTTCGCCCAGCGTGTTTTAAGAGACATGGTTAAATGTCTTGGGTTTTCCCTCTTGCACAGCCATCCCAAAAGTCTGCTAGGCTTATCCCCCTCAGAGTGTGCTTTGGTAGTTTTTGTTATGTAATCAAATTTTGATAATCTATTCCAAGCTTCATTATTGGCATCCCTAATCTCTGCTAGTTCCTTCTCCCCTTCCCTTGTCCTTTGAGTATTAGTTTCTAGTTGACTAATCTTTTTTTCGTTTTGCTTCCAGTTTCCCTTTTCAGTGTCCTTCTGATCCCTCCCGCACCCGCTATGGTCTCCCCCCTTACCACTATTTTCAGGGTTTCCCAGATGGTTCTCCATTTATCTACACTTCCCACATTTGTCTCGATGTTCTCGATTAATTTAGTGTGCAGGTCCTCTTGGAATGCGCTGTCTGTCAGCGTGTCAGTCAGGCATCCGCCACATTGTTATGGGGGGCTTAGGAACATTCATTACCCAGACCAGTTGCAGGGGGGAGTGATCTGATATCGACCTGCCCATATAGATTGCTGCATCAATTTGGGGGAGATGTGTTCTATCCACAAGTAGAGAATCAATTCTTGTGTACAGCCTGTGTGGGGCTGAGTAGTAAGAGTGTTCCCTTCTCCCTGGGTGTAGATCCCTCCACACCTCTGATAAGCCCAGCGTCTCTATAGCCTGCTTGAGTGGTGATGTGGTGTTCCCTGTCCTGTTTAGTAGCGGGCTGGACCTGTCTTGAAGTCCCCCCCCAGACAAAAAAACAATCATGATATGGGGCCAGTATTTCACTCAACCTCTCTAAGTATGCTGCAGTTCCATGGTTTGGGAGGTAAGTGTTCACTATACACACTTCATTTTGTTCGATACTGCCCCTAACAATCACGGATCTCCCCTCTGCGTCCGCTACCTTTGATATTAAGCGAAAAGGCACAGACGTGTCTATCCAGATGCATACACCCGTGCATATTTTGAGTAGCCTGCTCCAAAGCTCTGCCCTCCCCAGTAACTCACCATTGTATCATTGTCGCCTGCCATGAGGTGGGTCTCTTGTAGTAGTGCTATAGTGATTTCTTTCAGTTTCAGAAAATACTGTTTCTGCGCATATACGTGCCCATACCCCGAACATTCCAGGTCAAGATTCTAATGTCCGCTGCCATCTATGTTTCTCTCGTTCAGTCTCATTGCCCTCATCAAACACCCATTGTCTCATTCTGCTCACTTCCCCGAAGACTCTAACATTTTCACAACAACAACAACAATACAACAAACAACAACAAAAATAACCAACCGCACCCAGTAGCCACTTCCTGGAGGCAGGGCTCAGGTGCCCCTGTGCCTTCGTGCCCATCCGGGACGTCCTGCGCATGAACTGGGGTGTCAGCCAAAGGCCAACACCCGTCCTTTCGCGGGGTGTGTCCGTTTAACCAGGCCAGGTGGGCCGTCCGTGCCCCCGTCGATGTCCATCCTAAATTTTGATGTTGATGTTTTCTGTCAGTGTAGTGTGTACATTTCTTTTCTCTTCCTGGTCCATTCGATCTCTTCGCGGGCTAACTTCTTATGCTGTGTATTGGGTTGTAGTTTACGGCACGTTTTCCTCACCTGTGTCGAGATTGTTGTGTTCTAGCCACATGGTGGCTGCAGCCGGGGCTTCCAGGAACACAGCCCGGCCTTTGTATATTACTTTGAGCCTAGATGGGTACATTAGCATGTACTTGAGGTTCAATGCAATGCATTTATCGGAACAAAATAATTCCTTGCCCTCTGCACTGTTTGTGTGTAATCTGGATATATGCTGATTTTGGCATTATCTCTCTGAATCACTCCTCCTTCTCTTGTGTGCCTTAAGATAATCTCCCTGTCCTGGAAATTCAGTATCCTGGCTATCATCGGGCATGGGTGCGATCCTGGCGGTGGTATTTCTGTAGTGCTCTGAGGGCCCACTTGAGTGCAAAGCCCTGAGTGAGTTGACCTGCTCCGATTTCCTGCTGCAGTAGTGACTCCACGAAGTTCGTTGGATTGGGTCCCTACATTCCCTCCGGGATTCTGAGTAATCACACATTATTGCGTCTTGCACGCCACTCTGCATCTTCAGCCCTTGTTTCCAGGATTGTATTCTTTTTTTTCCAGTACCCGTACCCTGGTTTCCATATCTTTGAGTGTTTCAGTTGTTGCTCTTTGCTCGGTTTCCGTGATCGTCACTCTGTCCGCCAGGTTTCTCATGTCCTGCCTCAGTAGTTGCACATCTTCTTTGACCTCCCCTATCTTGGTGTCTATGAACGAGCGCAGTGCTGCTATCGCGTCCAACACCTGTTTGTCCCTTTCATCCTCTTTTGGGGTCTCCTGCGTCGACACGGCTCCCTTGCCAGCTTGGGGATGATCTTTCACTTGGTCGTGACAAACTGATCCATCGTTGCAGGTTTGTTCTTCTCCTTCGTCGAGGGCATGTTTGCAGCGCAACTCAGGGATGATTGTGTGTCTACGCTTCTATGTTATGGCTTGTTGGTTGACGTTTATCAGGGTTCTTGTGTGCGTCTTAGCCCTGTTCAATCTCATTACCTTTGTAGTAATTTGCCCCAACGCCCTTCGCCCTTCGGTGGTGTCTACTTTCTTGTTTGTTTACCTTTAGTGCAGGGTAAAATGTCCCAGCAGCTTGCCTGGTTAGGGACCAGTGTTGCACGGGGGCGCATTGATGGCCGTTACCCCAACCACATTCTCGTCTTGCTTGGCCTTGATTTTCCCTTGTCAGTGCCAGTGTCTGATATTTGATGTAGGTTACAAAGAAAATGCGTGAGAAGCGCAGCCTTGGAGTCCCCCTTGTGCCAGCTGCAGGTGTGCTGCACTGCGTGTTGCGGTCCACTTTTATTTTGCACCGTTCCCAGTGTTTGGTGCACTGTGCCCCTTCACCCTGTGGTGCTGTGTGTCCTGGTGGTTCTGGATTCCCCCCCCAGTTGGACCACCGTTTGCTGTGTTCGTGGGGGTGGAGCTTGTAATATGAGGTTGTGGACTTTACTTCAGACCACCTTCAGTTGGCCTCTTCCGTGTTGTCGATATTGTGGGTGACGAACCAGCCGCAGTTTATAGTCAATGCGTAGTCCGCCTCATCTATGGGCCGTTCTATTTAGGCTGTTTGCTTCATTCACTAGACCTACAGTGGTGTGCGGAGCCGCCAATTTTTGGTGGTGAGCTATTATGGGCACTATTGGTGGCAGGCAACCTTTTCGCTAATCCAAGCTGTTCCAAGCGCGTTATCGGTAAGGGGTACTCACAGTGCTCTGTTGTGTCCACCCCTGCCAAGGTCCGTTCTACGCGAAGCCTCAAGGTGTAGTGATGTTGCCTAAGGCCAGCATAGTTTTCAGTTTGCAGGCGTGCACCCTGTTCCTTCGCCCGATTCTGCCAGATGGGGCTGTTCCGTGGTCCAGCAGTCAGGTGTACTTTCTCATATGTTAGATCCCCCAGTCAGCATGTGCTGCCCGTGCAGTCCGCAGTTGTTGTACTCTAGTTTACAGTGCTTGTTTTCCACATTGACTGCTATTGCCCGATAATGGGCCTATTGGTGTGCCCCACACAGGGTCCACCACGTCAGCGGCTCCAGCCCAGCTCTTCTGTTGTAATTTACTGTTCGTGCGGTGAAGTTCCAACGTGTCCTCCGACCTGTTATATCTGTGCTGTGCAGGTGCATATATTATTCGTGTTGTCTTTGGGTGAGCTCGGCCCATGCCCGCCCGCCTCAGTTGTTCACAGACCTTGTGGGAGGCAGTGGCGTCTTACTTGGTGGTAGCTGCTCTTGGCTTTCTGCCCACACTCCCCGTCCTCATCAACTGGCTGCAGCTTCCCCTGTCAGGCCGCCAAGCAGGGGGAGCACTTAGTCAGCGTGTACGGGTCTGCAAGCCGCAACTTGTTACGACCAGGGCCGGGGCACCTTACACTCTGGTCGGGTGATATTAGATGCGCTGCACATTGTGAGGTTTGCTCGCGCTCCCGGATTTCACTGTTAGATCGTGGCTCCGTTCGCCATCTTGCCGGGCAGGGGGGACCAGTTCAGAGACCTCGCATCCGAAGTTCAAGGTGCCGATTTTCCTCTGGGCTTCTGCGGTCGGGGTCAGGATCGCTTACCCTTTGTTAGGGTAGTAGTGAGTTCCTTATGCAATTTACTCACTTTCTCATCTTCACCGCCGCAACGCAGCTCTGCTTTTCTGCTTGCAAGGCAGGGAGGCACCCATTCGGATACCCCACATCAGGGGCTCTTAGCTTCGGTGCACCACAGGTTTGCTGTTGTTGGGGTCAGGGTCGCCTATTCGTTGTCGGGTCAGGCGTGAGTTTCTTGCACAATTCGCCAGCGTATCTCGGCCTTCGTCATTGTGTCACAGCTCCACCCGCCATCTTACAGGGCAGGGGGGCACCTGTGTCGGGGCCTCGCATTCAGGCTTGCAAGCCTCGATTTTCACCGGGTTGGTTGTGGATATAGTCTGGATCGTTCCTAGTCTGAAGTAGCATTAGGTTGATTGTATGCCGCTTTCTTTTGAACATCCAAGGATCTTATACAGGATCTAGACGGGAGCTCTAGGCAAGCGCGTCCTCACTCCATGAGCTCTTGGCATGCCCACCCTGACAACTTTATAATGAATTCTCCACCCTACAATATCCAATACTTATCATTCACACATTAACACACTACTCAGTTAAATTAACTCACCAAGGACAATCTTTAAGTGTGTGTGTGTCCCGAACTGCCAAAGGCCTCGTCTAGCAGCCACTCTCTTCTTAGTTTGGAAACAGTTTATGCAATCCTCTGTCAGTGCCTGCCTGCACATCTACCCCATGATCAGCAAAACTCTTCTGAGATGGTTGCCACCCAGGAGCCCGAAGCAGAGAGAGTGAGTTATCAGAGCCCCAGCCCAGGAGAGAGAAAGAGAGAGAGATAGAGAGCGAGAGTGGCCCAGCACTTTCTAAGCCAGCATTTTTTAGCCTTTTTCTGAGACCCACACAGATCCTACCTACATAAACTGCAGAAATGCCTGCCCCTTTCTATGACCTCATGTGTCATTCAAAACCACCACCCTTTTTGTCAATCAACAAGCCCTGCAGATAGTTCGGAAGCACATGACCAGTCTGCAAATTTAGAATGGAACCAAATTGGATGGACAAGATACAATTTCCGCTTTTCCTCCTCTTTTTAAAAATAAGCAAAACAGACTTCACATTCCACACGTCTGACTTGTCACGTCTTCATTCAAACACAGCGCAGCTTTGATTCTGCACATTTAATTCATTGCATTTCCAAAAAACCTTTCACAGCCCAAATGCTTTGGGTTTATCAATCTGCAAACTTAGATAACCGACATGAACTGATTTGCACTGATTGTTAGTATGGTGATAAGTTATATGTTAGATGGATAAGGTAAGTTAGTATGTGTTAGTCTCATGTTTTTATTTCAATGCAGCTCAGGCCACAACTGTGGTATCATGGTGCAAAGTGATAAAACCCTGTTATGCAATGCCCAATTCAAAACCTTTATTTATTATTATTATTTTTCTAGCATGTGTTCTGTGCATTCGCAATATCGCCATCTATTAGATACAGCCTGAGTCTCACACATGAAGCGCATACTTGAGTCTCACACACGTAGCCCTAGTGTGTGCACGTGGGGGAGAAATGCTACATGCCAGATCTAAAACCCTTTTTTTATCCAAGCTACCTTTCCACTTACCTACATTTCAACGGGCCTTCACAGCACACAACACGAGAAACATCTCAGGAAAACGAATACATGAGGACAAGAACCAGCACCTTGGTAAGCCATGCAGTGAACCTTAGATGCAACCGATTTAAGAATACAATTTTATAATGCCAGTTTGGAAACCACGGCACAGATGATAGGGACCACATGACCTTAAATGAAACCTCAACCTGGGCACTCCTTTTATCACCACAGACCACCCAGCAACCACTTTCTTCCCAGAATCAGACAAAATAACCTTCTGGATCTATTCCACAATGAAGCATCAGACTCGATGCAACTGCCCAATGGCTCAACGAATTAACCACCTAGCAACTTGCATTCTGGTTGCCACGCAGAACATGGAAGCAATGCAGGAAATTTTTAAAAAGTAGCACATCATCAAAATGCAGAAGCAAGATACACTGATGCCTGATCAATGCCTGCTCCATCTCTAAACAAAGAATGGAGATTCACAAAGTTCTTGGCGAAGGATAAACTGCCATGCTGTGTATAACAGAAACCTGGTTATCACCCCCAACTTCAATCTCATTCAAGTTCACCAGACTGGCAAAAAGGATGCATATCAGTGGCACACAATGAACACTTAATAAAATAAAATATCAACTTTACACCACGTGGACTTCCCAGACAGAGAAGGACACTAGATCCACCCCACACTCTACCATCAAAACAACCTTTCCTTCCCACTTATTTACAGACTTAAATCATACAACCCCTCCCATGCAGAAATGTCTGCATATGTATTTGCTAACCTAGTGATACAACCAAAACATCTAATAGTCCTGGGATACATCAACATTTGGATTGAGCAACAAACAGAATCAACCCCCAAAAGCGTGCACACCTACAGGCCAGCTTTCAGCACAAAGAAGTGGTCAAAGAGGTCACACACTCAGCAGACCACACCATCAATGCAATATTTTGTGAAGGAGGCCTAATACCCACCTCCCCACTGATCAAGTTACTCAGGAGAGTTTATCTCATGATTCCTGTTCCTATTAACACACCAATGCTTCAGCTCCTGGCTCACAAAAGACAAGCAACCACTTGAGAGAGAAGCTGGAAAACGCTAAACCTAGAGTAACTCAGATATCAGACCAAGCCATACCCCTAAGGTCCAAAATTCAAACTGCCGGAAGACATTTTAACAATGCTATAAAATTGAATAAACAAAGCACTAGACAATCCCAGATACTAAAGTGCATCACCCCCTTCTCTAACCACTGAAAAAAGAAATCAAATACATAAAAAAGGAGGAATCACTACAACCCATAAAACAAGATCCAGTACCAAAGAAAGAGCAAACAGTAAAAAGCAAAAATCCTTAAAGCAAAGAAACATTACTCTTCTGTACAAATCAATAATTTGATTATGATTCATTTGTAATCGCGCATGTGAGGAAAATAATGATATCTGGTTGCAGATGTATTGAATGAATATGACTCATCTGTCTATGAGGACCTTATCAAATCAGAAACCATTCAATTGGTCAACTATTTAATATAGAAATTAGCAGAAAAGATAGGTCTTCACTGACTTGCGGAATGAGAGAAATGTTTTATGTTCTCGGATGGTCCTCGGGAGATTGTTCCAAAGTTTTGGACCATAAACCTGAAATCTTCAGTCTCGTTTATTCAGCTGTCTTGATCTTGGCACGTATAACAGTAGCTTATCACATGAGCAAAGTTGGTGGCCTGGGGTGTAGGTCTTGATTTTGTCCGTTAGGTAGCTAGGTGCTAGCTGATTCACGCATTTAAACATGAGACATAGAATATTAAAATTAATACTTTCTTTCATGGCCAACCAATGAATAGATCGTTTTAGATTGGATATAGGCGAAAAATTTGCAACACCAAAAACCAATCTAACTTCCGCATTCTGTGCCACCTGCAGTCTACATAGTTGGAAGGCTGGAATTCCTGCCAGCAACACATTGCAATAGTCAAATCGGGAATTAATAAGAGTCCCTACGACTGTGGCCCGGTCCTTGTCTGTTAAAAATGACACGATGTGTCTAAGCATCCATAGCACATTAAAAAAAGGACTGGACTTTTGCACTGACCTGGGCTCCGCACTTCATCTTGTCTTCGCACACACAGCCCACATTTTTTATTTTTGAAGAGAATTGTAATTGGGATCCCAAAAAATAAGGTGACAATATCTGCTTTTTCAGCTGCAACTGATATGTAGAACCGAACATTGCTACCTCCGTTTTGTTGGCATTTAACAGGAGCTGATTAGCACTCATTAAAATGTGTACTTCCTGGAGGCAATGTTCAACTAGGTCAAAAGTCTAGTCTGATCTCTGCAGTCTCACGTATAGCTGAGTGTCATCCACATACGAATGGAATTTCACCTGTTTCCTCAAGATGTCCATGAGAGATTTTATATATAAATTGAAGATATTAGGAGAAAGTGAAGAGCCCTGCGGAACACCACAGGTCTGCCCGAGGGAAGCAGAAAGAAATCCCTTGACTTTGACCCTCTGTTCTCTTCAAGTCAAAAATGGCCTGAACCACTTTAACACTTTCCCAACCTCTTCTAAGCGACTCAACAGTATATTGTGGTCTATTCTATCAAATGCAGCAGACAAGTCCAACATAATCAAGAGTGATAATCCCCCCTGATCTGCCTTCTCAAAAAGGTTGTTCCAAAATGTCAGTAGCGCAGTCTTTGTACCAAATCCTGGTTGAAAACCTGATTGTAAAGGTTCTAGTAGTTTCCCTTTCTCCCACATGTTCCTGTAACTGTGCTGTAACATTTTTTTCAAAGATTTTGGCCGGCCATGGTAATCCTGCTACTGGTCTATATTTCTGTAGATCCGTAGGATCTAGATTTGATTTCTTCAATAGAGGGGCAACAACTGCCTTTTTCAGATTTGCTGGTACAATCCCAGTAGATAGAGATCTATTCACAAAATCTGTGATAAAAGGGGAGATATCCGTTGCTAATCGTTATGCTACCACAGATGGTGTCGCAAATAGAATATCATTCGTGGGTTTCCAATTAGAAAGTACCGAATAAACCATCTCCTCTAATACTTTTGAACAAGAGAAGGGTTTATGACTAACTGGGCTAGCAAAGTTGATCGCCTCCCTGTCTTCCTGTTGATCCTCCAGTTCTGATGATGGGATTTGAGCAATCTTTTCTTTCATTCTATTTTTTTTCCCAAAATAGTCATTAAATAAATCTGACTGTGTCTGAAAGAATTCGGAAGCTGCTGATGCACATTTAGGTTTTGCAAAGTTTTAAATGAGCGAGAGCAATTCTCGTGGTCTATTAGCAGCTCTCTAATTCTTGGCCGAAAGGAACTTTGATTCAGCTATTGAGATATCCTTTCCATAGTGTTTTTGATTGATCTTAATCAACTCTAGATTATGATCAGTTCGCCTCTTCCGCCATTTCTCTTTTAGCAATCTCAATTGTCCTCTAATCAACTTAAGATCCTGTGTGAACCATGAGTTGACCACTTTCCTGGGTTTGCCGTGTTGAAAGGGAGTTGATTGTTTGCACAGTTTATAGATCATTTCTGTGTCTTCATTGAAAAATTCCTCACAAGACAGAGATGGATCAATTTGTGCAAGAGCGGATTTCAAATCCTTTCCTGATATTTTAAGAAGATCTTTCCGTCCACGAAATTGTGTAGTCTTACGGTTATCTATCTCGTTAGATGATTTTTGTTGTCCCCGTCAGGCTAAACAGTCTGGCATCATGGTCAGACCATGAGACTGGCAAAGTGTTCACAAAAATGTTCGTATAATGCGCCCCATACGGATAAAGAAGTTTACCCAATCATAAATCAGATGAGAAATCCGACTTTCTGCTGCAAAGTATCTTTACCTACCCAGAAACGGATGATATCACTAACCATTTCAGGGGCAAAGTACTAAACATGAAGCAAGATGTCAATGCAGCAACAAGGAACAGAATTGTAAGCAACTTTCAGTTCAATGACATACAGCCTACAATCTCACTGATGAACAGCTTTAAAGCAATAACTGAACCAGACTTAAAAAAAACTGCTGAAACTAAGCAACTAAATAAGCTTCTCCGTTGATCGCTAAGCCTTGAGAACCTACAAGCAGGTCCTTAACAAGGAAACACCAACTTTCTGCTTTCACAAATTAATGAAATGCTTGCTCAAAAAAGGAATTGTAAAAAAACTTTTTCAAGACCACCTATGAAAAATCACTTCTAACAAAACACCACTGGAGACCCAGAAGACCATTCCAACTTTGGTCCTATCTCATATGCGACACTCAGCCAAAGTTCTAGAGCTCTATGTATAGAGCCAACTCTTTTAGCGTGTAGAGTGCAACAAATTACAAGATTTCTCACAACTTGGTTTCAGACTATGAGAGACACTGAATCAGTACTAGTTTCAATTTGGGCAACTTCAAAATTGCAGAAGATGACATCACCCTGGCACTCATACCCTTCAGGCAACCTTTGGCATGGTTAACCACAGTACATTCATTCAAAGGTTGAAGAAACCAAACTCCATGATATACCTCTACAATGGATGAGATCTTTCCTAATGAGCAGAACAAAAATTGCCTGCCACCCCTGTACAGATCAACATCTATGTGACTCCTTTGATGAAGATCATAAAATCTTATGAGATCACCTATTACAACTACGTGGAAGACACGCAAATTCATATACACAATATCAGATTACCAAAATTCCAGCACCAACCTCAGCAACTGCCTCACGCAAATACATGAATACAGCATGGCCAAGTACCTAAAGCTCATCCCAGACAAAACAGAAATAATGGTAATCTCACCTCAAGCCAAACCTAAAACACCTCTACCGTGACCTTTGATAATGAGTAATTGCCCTAAACCATCTAAAGTGAAAAACAAACTCAGCATAGTAATGGACAATGGGCTCATAATGGAATCCGACGTGAACACAACAGTCAAAAGGTACTTCTCGAATCTCTGCTCTATCTGGCAGATTGTGCATCACCTCTCCTTCTCACACAGAGGGCTGTCCATCAGCTCACTTATTTTTTCAACTGTGCAAACAGCATTTACCAAGGTATGCCAGACTACCTCAGAAAGACATTTCAACAGACAAAAAAATCAGCAGCCAGGCATCTACACAGACTCAACTGGAGAGAACACATCACACCGGCTCTCAGAGTACTACACTTCCTACCATTCCAGTTTAAGGGCCTCTGTATCACCAACAGAACACTTGAAGGTTAGGAGCAGACTTCCTCTGAAGCAGAATCTCACTCTACCAATCAACCCAAGATCTAAGATCAAGAAACAACATACTTTTAGTAACCAGATTTTGCAGAGAAAGACACAGTCTTCTACTTTTTCACCATGGTTGTCAAACACTTAAACCCACTAATAAGTCAAATCTGCACCACAATGAATCATCTACATTCTGGAAAAGTCTAAAACCTGACTTCAATGCTTAACAAAACAAAAGTTTCACCTACGTTTCACCTACACCAATCAATCGGTGAAAATGACAGCGTCAATAGTTTGACTTTCATGCACAGAGTCAACCCAAGGGAATCTCATGCTTGCCCCTGACCTTCCGCCTAGAACACATTGCATGGCATTTTTTAAACTAAAATGAATGGAAGACATTAAGCCACTGCAAAAACCCTAAGAGAAAGCCTTCCCAATCTCTGAGAATTTAGAAACCTCAACACAGTACTCCCTCATGCATCAACCATCAAAGAAAAAACACCTCTGACTATTTATTTTAAACTCTGTTGAATGGTTTAATTCACCATAACATTAAATAAATTTTCAGTATACTGAGAGCAAGACCAATAATTTGAAAGCCCCACATAAACCAGAATGCCACCACCTTTTTACTAATCCTCATTTTCACTCCACATTACCCATCACACACATATGCCACTTGCACACAGCTATATATTTTTTTATTTTATTTTATTTTTAATGCTTATGGTGCAGACCTTGCTCAAGAGCAGCAGAGCGCATTACAACAGGAGGATTCCAGAATTGGGCATGGTACTTAGTAGGTGATACATGCAGTTTTGAATATGATCCTGACAGTGTGAGGAAGAAAGTCAAGCGTGGGCAGTGTTGGAAAGGTATGCTTGAATTTGAGGGCATCTGTAAAGAGGTGGCATGCAACATGGTGGCTGATTTTAGGTAGCCGAGGTCCGTGGGTGGTTGTCCAGTAAGGAGGCATTTCCCCCATCCATATGTAGGATAACAAGGGCTCGGAATACCATTAAGAAATCGTTCAGGGGAATGAAAGGTTTGATTTTGTGGAGTGTGTGGATCTATAGCCAGGAAGTTTGTGACTTTTTGGCAATGTGCTTTTCGAAGGAAAGGCTACTGTCAACAATGAAGCCCGGGATGTATCTGATTTTGATAGCTGAGGGGTGCCTCTTTCCAGGCACATGTCATCCAGCCATTTTTGTACAAGTTGTTATTAAAAAAAAAGACCATCTCCCCATACTTTAAACATCAGAAATGTACACCTCTTACTACAAATGACATACTCAGCATATGGCCAAAATACACCCACACTACAGGTACGAGGCCACCCCACAGGACATAAAGCATGTGATGCTTCCTACAATTCCGATGTGTAACCTCAGCACAAAAGCACTACAATGCTGCATTTCCCTCTTCTCCCAACTAACCAAACCCACCCACTCTCTTCCACATATCAGAGAGTCTGGAGACTTTGCAAGTGGAAGTAATGTGTGTGGTGCAAATTCAAATACCATAACATACAAAAAAACAAATAAAACAGGCACACCATTTTTTTTCCATCTTGTTGACTGTGAAGCAAAGTGGAATACACATATTCTAAATTGATTGATTGTTTGAGCATTTGTATGGCACCTGTACAGCCAAAGGTGTTTCCAGGTGCCACAAGGCAGGGGGTGGGGGGACATTGGAGAAAGACAATGACAGTCCTACAAGGCCTTGTAACATTTGGATTGTGCAAATGCAGAAAATGAAGTGCAATGGGAGGAGGCAGGTCAGGGAGGAGGATGGATAAAGGAGAGGGGGAGAGGGAATTGCAAGAGGGAGTGTTCCCCAGGGTCTGGACAACTACTAAAGGGAGCCCAAGAGGGCAAGTGCCCAGAGGAACAGGGGTGAGGGTCAACTAGTTTGAGGGTGGGGTGGGCCAGACTCAGTAGGCTAGTCAGGGAGGGGTTCCCAAGGGTAAGTGCTGGTAATAGGGTTGCTGGCGGAGACTGGTCAAGGAGGCCCTGCCCCCTGTAAGATTCATAAGAGAAGGGACCAGGAACCAGTTGCATTGGCAGGGAGGGTTTAGCAAGGGCGTGGGAGAGGGAAGGAGGAGGAGAAAATGAAGGTCTTGAGGAGCTTCTGGAACTTAAGGAGGTCTGGCTCAGTTCTGAGAGGGGATAGGGGGCTGTTCCAGAGGGAGGATCCTGCTGAAGAAATAGATCTACCCCCATTCTTGCGTTGGAGAAACGTCTGATCTGCTGAGAGTTAGAGGCAGAGGACAGAATGACTCTAGCAGGGGGGTATTTAGGGAGAGAAAGTTGGATCTAGCGAGGTCCCAGGCTCAGAAAGCTTTGTGGGTGATGCAGAGGGGCATGCATTTTATCCCTGCATCCACCAGGTGCCAGTGGAGATATTTTAGGGCTGGATAGATATGATATGATATGATAGGTTATTTATAATGCACTTAATACTCAGAGGTTTCTAAGCGTGGATGCGGGGATCAAACCTGTGGAGCTCTGTGTCGTCTTGCTTCCAAAGTGAGTGAGTTGCCCCTGAGCTATCCTCCCGAGAAATGTGGTCTCTGGGCTTGAGTCCAAGGATAAGACTTGCAGTCTTGTTCTGGATTAGTTGAAGAGGGCTGAGGGAGGAAAGAGACACATTGAGAAAGAGGTTCTTGCAGTAATCCAGCCTGGAGAGAACCAAAGCTCTGCAAACATTGAGTTTCTGGGAGAAGGTGAGGAACGGGAGAATGCCTCTGAGGAGGTGAAGCTGAAAGTGGACCTTCTTTGCAAGGACAGCGATATGATGTGAGAAGGACAGCGATATGACTTGAGAAGGAACGAGAGGAGTCGAAGATGACACCCAGATTATTTCCCTGACACAAGGGTGATCGTGGAGGTAGAGATCAGAAGGAGAGTTGGATTCGAGGTTTTAGAGCGAGTCTTCATGGGTGTTCAGTAGAGCAGTTTCTGTGCCTCTCGCTGCTCTAAAGCCAGACTGGTGGTCATGGAGACAACCAACAGATTCAGTGGGATGAATAAGTTGGGAAATTACCAACTTCTCCAAGAGTTTTCTTTAATTGTTGGGGTGACTATAGTCACAAAATAGAATTGAAGAGGTGTTGTAGGATTATATTCAAGCAAAGAGTTTAGGTGGTGCCAGGAATTTGTACTATTTGAAAGGTCAAGTGGCGGGTGATTTATATATCTCAGTCACACTTGGTATAGAGGTAATTCCTTCTTGGTCGTTGATTATATTCTTGCCACTCGCCCCGAATTTGAACGTTGTCTTTAATTTGAAGTCATTACAGGGGGAAATATCAGCAATCTAGTTTAACGTTGATGTGTGAGTTTGACTTATTTACTAGACTGGCTAAGAAGCAATGTTCCAATTTATTATCTGTTAATTCAGCAAGAAACTGTGTTAAGGAGAACATTTATATGATAGGAAAGTTCAATCGTAACCTTGTGTGTATTTATACCCTGTTAAATTAAGCAGAAAAAAGTTTCCTTTTCAGATCTCTCCTTTTCCAATTTCTTTTATGACTTGACATTGTCAAACAAGATGCTACATAGGAGGGCAGCCATTAATCGGGGTCCAAAACAATACTTTTGATAAACAGATCCAGGAGAGGACGCAAGGATGGTATAGAAACATGCAAACTATGGTGTGTAGCAACATCTCTGATAAGTCTGAAGGCATAAAATATCATAAAAAATATAAAAATTGGGATGGTGAATGCTACAAGTTGTGCAATCGGATCCAGGAAAAGGCACAAATTAGCCCCATTGCTGGGTTGTCATGGTCAAAATATTTATATCAACTATATGGCAACACCAATCCTAAAGGAAAACAAATTGGGTAGATGGCATTTTGATTTGGATGATATACTAATGTAGAACGAGAACTCCAAATCTTTGCAGGTGGCTGGTCCGGATGGGATATATACATTAAAAATGAAATCCAACAGCAGACTATCTGAAGCTATTCTCTTTACACTTGTTAAGAGCATATTTGCTAGGGGGGAAGTTCCTGCTTCCTGGAAACAGTCATACCTGATCCCAATATTTTAAAAGGGGGAATAGATGAACTACTATCGTCCCGGGAGGATAGCTCAGTTGCAATGTGTTCGCCTTGTAAGCAATACGACACAAAACAACACTGGTTCGATCTGGGTCTGCGGTTAGAAACCTCTGAGTATTTAAGCGTGTTTATAAATACGCAACTAAGAAAAAAAAAAGTATGCAACTGAAAAAAATTACAATTCCTGTTACAGTGCCTCGATGCCCGCGGGCTGTGTGAGTGCTTTAAAAATGCTAATAAATTAAAAATAAAAATAAGTACCCACAAAAATTATGATTTTCGAAGTGGGAAACAACATTTTTGCCTATTTCTTGCTTGGGATACTTGTGGCTTGGGTAGGTCAACTGACCACTTGGATAACTTTCACTCAGGTTTTGGAAAGAGGGTGGGCACCTCATTACATGGCTTTATTCTCTATGTGCTACAAACATTGTGTTGGCATAGGAACAGGCCTATCTATGTTGCATCGATTGACCTCTCTTCAGCTTTTGACAAGGTAGGAACAGACCTTGGGGTAAGATTGGAGAATGAGGATTACCGACAGACTTGTTGATGCCTTTTGTAAAGATTCACACTGATACTAGCATTAGGGTTCGCCTGGGTGGACAAGGCACACTTTCACAATCTGTTAATGCCTATAGACGACTCATACAGGACTGTATATTAGCACCAGCCCTTGTTAAACTTCACATTTCTGATATTGGGCAGTTTTGGAAGGAAGCTAAGTAATTCTCTCTGAGATTAGGTAGAGCACCTGTCCATTGGTTGGTTTATGCCGATGACCTGGTGATCGTTGATCAAATGCCTACAGGTCTGCAGTGTAACCTTGAAGTTTTAGGCTTGTTCATGAAATCTAACAATCTCGAGATTAACTGTCAAAGTCCAAAATCATTACTTTCCAACTTTAGAAAGCAAATCTCATTTAGATGGATCTTGAACAACAATCATATTCAGCTTTTGTATCAATTGCTATATTTGAGCTTTTCAAATCATGCCCACACAAAGATAGGTTTACATTTTTTAGGGTTATGCTCTAAGGCCCTAATGTTTGCTGTCCAGTTAAAGAAACACATACAGAAATATGAGGGGGTTTCCCTCCTGCAGGCATTTAACTATTATAACTGTAAGGTGGTTTATTGTTTGTTATATGAGGCAGAGATTTCACATTGAAGGATGACTGAAGTCGTCTGGTTTGGCGCAAGGTGTTATTGCTCCCAAAATGTACCCGACCCAGTCTATATATATGAATTGTGTCTACTCATCTAAAGATATTGCTAAACTGGAAATTGTAACTAGCGGTGTGGAGGTGGTGAAAGTGGTCTGCTGTGGTCCGTTGGGGACTGGTGGGGATGGTGGACATATGCCCCTCAGAGTGGTAAGCAAGAATGAGACATTGTATATTTAACCATTAACGGATTGGGAAAAGAGGCAAGCGTTTTCATCTCACTGTGAAAGAACCTTCATTAACATCAAAGTAAAGTTCATCGCAAAAAGTCACAGCCTCATTGCCCTTTCTTTTACACCACTACTTCAATGCACAATAATCGTCTCCCAGAACTCGACTACTGATGAGGCAAACACTAGGAGAAGACACGCTCGGAGGGTTCGGCTCAAAACTGTTAAAAACTGAGAAACGCCTGAATTCAGACCAAAAACGGTTTGTCAGATACATTTTACCCACGGCTGGTCGGGAGACTGCGGGACGTGGATCCTTTGATCGCGGCCAGCTGGAGAGGTCGAGGATTGCTTGGTGAGCTTGGAGGAGCGGGCGCTTTGTGGGCAGTGTCGCTCCGCTCCCCTGAAGTTGCTGGGTGCGTGAGGGCTTGCTGGCATTGACCCACAGGACTGTGGGGTAGAAGCTCGTTGACCCTAGCTGAGGGTTGACAGGAGGGGAGTCTCTGTGTGAGCCTGCGGCGAGCGAGCGGAGTCCATCCGCATAGCCGCCAGTGTCTGAAGCGCGTGGCTGTCCACGGTCTCAGAGGTGGCTTGGGATCCGCTGGGTCCTAACTCAGTGGGTTGCAGCGCCATGGGCATCCCTTAATGGTCATTGCTACTGGGCAAGTTAAACTGCATGAAAGCCCCAATATAAAGTTAATAAAGTTAAAAGGAAGCAATCCTTTCTCTTCTCCAGAGGGGCTTTTAAGTAATGTGCTCTATTCACACACAGTATACATGAAACTAAGGAGTAATCACGATGATGGGAGTGCAACAGAAGGGGATGGCATATTACCGGAAGAGGTGGTATGACCTAGTACTCCAGAGGCGATTGGTAAGGAAACCAGGTTAGACCTGCATACCTCAGGAGACGGTCTCAACACCACAGCACAAGTGCATAAAGAGGCAGCGCCCCTTACACCCACAAAAAGCAGAGATACAAGAGATGAAGAGCACAATGGAAGGGATTGTTGGAAAAAAAGATTAGAATACACTGTGACAACGAAGAAAATACAGAAGAAAATAGAAGAGCACTTTGGTAAAAAGAAAACAAAAAGTGCAAGCAATGAGCAGATGATATGGTTATCAGACAAAACATTACACCCCATTCCAAGATCCAGAAAAGACAGGGGTGAAACAGACATTACACTGCCCGCAATATTAGGACTGAATATAAGTGAACTGTCTCTGGAAGGACAAAGAGTGTCCAGTTTTGATAAGAATCATGAGTCCACACTATGGGCAGTGAAGAAATTTTGGAAGTTCGGCAACTATGTTTAGAAACAAATAATCCCTTTAAACTCGAGACAATCAAGTTAATGGAAATACACTCTCTGCATTGAATTGCGCCCTGAGCTCCTTGTTCTCAGTATTTGAATTATTAAAAGGAGAGGTGCAGTCACAAACAGGCACCCTCCTAGAAATGACAAAGGAGATGGCAAACTTGGATGGTGCATTAGTGGGTTGTAATAATATATTAAACTCAAATGTTCTCCAGGGTTTACAAGAGTTGAGATTAGAATGTACTAAACAAAGTCTGGACTTATCAGCGGTACATCAATCTCTGGCAGCACGGAAAAAGTATGAGGAGACAGACCTAAAGGTAAAACAGGACATATAGCTGCAACTCCAAACCTTGAATCAAAGAATGTCAGATTCAGATGAAATAATAGAGCTGAAAGACAACTCAAAGATGGATGACACCCCATTGTCGGAATCTACACTTGAATAGTTTAGAAGATTGGCTAATTTAGGAGATGGTCTCCAAGAAGAAGAGACTGAGACATCAGACCTAATGGCAAAGACAATAAATCAGAATGAGATACCTTTAATCGGGGTGGTTGAAGAAAATGACACTCCTGCACAATCGGGAACGAAAAAAGAAAGGAAAAGAGAATCAAGGAGACAAAGAAGACTGAAAGAGAACTTAATACAAAAAAAGGGAAAAAAAATTTAAAAAACAAAGGAAGACAAAATACAATAATGCAGAAACAATAACTTTCTGAAGAAAATGTTGAATATCCCGCCACTGCCCTCAGGGGTAGATTAGGATGTAATTGAGGTAGATCCCAAGGAGGGCTCCTGTGGGGAAATAGAACCATCCAATAACTAAAAAAATTATACTGGGAAAAAAAGAACAGCCGCAAAGATCAGATGGGCAGCCAGGAAAGAGACAAAAAGCAATCAAGGACATCAACAGGCTGCCAAACAGATTCTGAGAAGGTTGGTCTGGGGGTACCCGCAGAACCAATAAAGACAAAGAACAGTCTACCAATTGCACCAATATTCCTGAGAATGAAGAAAAAGGCAGAAATAGTAAAAAAAAGTTCCAAATGCAGAGACTGGTGGAGAAGTGAAGATCACCCTGAAGATCGCACCAAAACAACAAATGAAAGGAAAAACAGAAATATCATCACCATTTGCTATGCCAATTATCTGGATGCAATCAATTGCAAATAAAAACCAGATAAAGTCTCTAAATCGAGGGGTGATCTTATCAATTCTAAAAAAAAGTGCCTTATATATCATCAACAGTAATGACATCAAATTTGTGAAATTTCCAGACATAACATAACCTCTGGTGGTAGGGCTTGAATGCGCCTCAAGAGAGGTGTACACAGCCAACAATGAGGCAAAGGAGGATCTGAAGAAACTAAATGTACTAGTTACAAATGGAAGACCAGAGATTTTAAAACAGCAAGAGGGAGGTGGTTGGAAAAGCACTGCACCGCAACGGATCAAAAATACCATTAGGTCGGATTCTCATTGGTAACAAGTGCAACGGCAGTGTCGGGGGTAACCTCAAATGAAAATGCGTTATCTCTGCTCCTGTGCATCCTCACAGAGGATCTACAGAAACTCGGCCTGGCACAAAAACCTCTTTGAAAATGAGGGTTTAAGATGTTTTTGTTGGAACACGTGGGGTCCAAACAATTTCTCCTCCAGGCTTATGAAAAACCATCTTTTTGGGGAGGGAGATGTTATCATGTTACAGGAAACCTGGATGGTGAACCAATAGAGAGTTTTTTCATAGAGGCACAAGCCGCATCTCAAAAAGCTAGTGGGCGGCCGAGTGGGAGGATGCTCACAGCCCTTAAGTGCTCCAAATTTAGGGACATACATACCATTGACTCTAAGACACAAGGGCTTCAACTTTGTTTTTTTTTTAAAACTTGTGTTTATTGGCAGAAAGTTAAGACAGGTATAACACAGCATGCACAGAGATACACAGAAATCACAATATCGCAGTTGAGCATTACATCATGCTTTTTGAGACAGCTCAAGAATGGGGGGGTATTGACAACCCGAGGGGGGGCTAGGTGCCCAGTACTTATGGCAATGTGTCGGGCGGACCCAGCGGGGGGTGGAGCTCCAGTCAACCTCGTCCCTATTGTTGAGATAGCTGCAGAATTCCGTCCACACATTCTTTGGGAGAGATGGCGTGGGCAGGGATCCGCTATACTCCTCCTCACAGGTTTGTACCCAGGTGAGGGCCTTCAACCATATCTCAAAGGTGGGGGGAGAGCAGCGTTTCCATCCTTGCAAAATAGATCTTTTAGCGACAATAGCACATACATTTAGAAATGTAGACATTTTTTTGCATGTTCTCCAGTCCGTATTCCAAACAGTAGGGCTAGCGGGTCGAAGTCTATTGGGGACCCAATTATCTCTGTGAGCACTTTCGTTACTTCCAGCCAGAACGCCCTCAGCGCAGTACAGAACCAAAATATATGCATATATCTGCCTCTCCAGAGTTGCTTTTCGGGCACTTGTGGGTAGCGGAGCGTGTAAAGTTCGCTACTCTGTGCGGTGTGTAATAAAGTCTGTTGAGTAATTTATATTGTATGCAGCGGAATCTGGCACTGAGGGAGACTTTGCGCGTGTGCGCACACATTTTGTTCCACATGCCATCAGTGATTTCTATTTTCATCTCCCTGGCCCAAGCTTCCCGTGGTTTGAAGGATGTATTCTCACACTTTGGGCCTCATCACAACTTTGGCGGTAACCCTTAAATCCGGCGGTAGTGCTAATACCGCCGGATTTAAGGGTCCGCCAAAGCATGACTTCGGCGGATTTCTCCCCAGCTCTGAGCTGGGGGGAAATCCGCTGAAAATTCGTGCTATTGCCGCCGGCGGGAAATCCGCCGGCGGTAAGAGCGCGAAATTTCCCCATTGAGCCCAATGGGGAATGGGGCATTCCCGAATGGGCTCAATGGGAAATGGGGACTTCCAAGTCCACCCAACTCGTGATCCCTCGCTATTAGCGCCGGGGGCTATGGCAGTCGCGCTAATAGCCCCCGCGCTAATAGCGCTAACGTTACCGCCCAAGTCGTGATGAGGCCCTTTGTCAGCTGCATTTTATGCAGGGAGGACACTATGCCTCTGCCACCTGTAGAGTTTGCAATGTATTGTAGTTCGGGTGACTACGGGGGCTCGTCTGGGTATGATGGCCATAGTGCACTGACCGCCGCTCTAAGCCTAAAGTATTGTAGTAGCTCAAGCGCTGAGTTAGAGTGCTTGGGCCGCCATGTTTGAGGAGTGATGAATTTACCATCGGGGTATAGGTCAGTTAGTGCTCGATATCCCAGGGCCTCCCAGTGTTGGATGAAATGATGATCGTGCGTGGGGGAGAGTCCTGGGAATTGTCATATGGGTAGCCATTTATAGTATGGGCGATGCTCTTGTGTCAGGTTCAAGATCCTCGTCCATGCTCTGATCGTTGTGGCCACAGGGTCTGCTGGGGCGTCTGTCTGGAACGTTTGGTGTAATAATCATGATGTTGGTCCCGTCCCCTGCCAGTTTCTCTAATTTGATGTGTGGAGGTAGGTTCAAGTGTGCATACCAGTGCGTGGCGTGTTGGGCCTGTGCCGCAACCCAGTACAGGGTTAGATCTGGGCTGTGAAGCCCCCTTTCTCGTAGGGAGGGGTCATATGTAGCAACTTTTTGCGGACTGCCCCGGAGTGCCAGAGGAATTGGGCACACACCGCGTGGAGTCTCTTAAAATATTGCTTCCCGGGCCAGACTGGGAAATTAGCAAAGATGTAGAGGAGCTTAGGGACCGCAATCATTTTTTGTAGTGACAGTCTGCCTGCCAGGGACAAAGGGAGGTTGTGCCATTTGAGCATCTTGGATTCAATATGTTGTGCCGTTGTCTCGTAATTATCCGCCAGTAAGGAGGTTTTGGTTAGTGAAACTTGCACCCCTAAGTACTTGATGCCTCCTGAGGACCAACGTAGGGGAAATTCACATGTTGGTTGTTGGGTTGCCGCAGTGAGGGGGAATATTTCGGATTTAGAATAGTTGATGGTAAAGCCAGAGTACGTTCCTATTTTGGTTATGTCTTGGATGATCATGTCCAGATGTGTGGAAGGGTCCCTGACATATAGGAGGACGTCATCGGCATACAATGAGATCATTTCCGGCGTGGTGTAGGCGAATACCTTTACGAGTATGTCGGTCCCTAACGTGGTCTGCCATGGGTTCGATGGCGAGCGCAAAAAGGATGGGGGAGAACGGACATCCCTGGCGGGTTCCCCTGTATAGCACAAAGGGGGCAGAGACGATGGAGTTGACAAGCATCCTGGCCCTTGGATCAGCATATAGCAATTTTATGTAGGAAATCATGTTCGGACCTATTCCCATTTTTTCCAGCACGGTCCATAAGTATTTCCATGAAACCATGTCAAATGCCTTCTGGGCGTCTAGCATGACCGCCACTGCGTCCGCCTTTGGGTCAATTCTGGACATTATATTGAATAATCGGCAGATGTTAAGTGCAGTAGAGCGGCCTGGAACAAATCCAATTTGATCTGCATGGATCATATGGGGCATAAATGGGAGGAATCTTTTCGCAATGTTCATGTCCGTGTTGATAAGCGATAAGGGCCTATAGGAACCACATTCATCTGGGGGTTTCCCTGGTTTGGGGAGAACGGTGATTAGGGCTTCCCTTAAGGGGGGGGTGAGGCTAATCGAAGAGATTCGGTCCAGACCCCGTGCAGTATGGGAGCTAGGATGGCAACGTGTTCACGGTAGAACTCAGATGTGAGCCCATCGGGACCCGGAGCCTTATTTTTCGGGAGGTCAGAGATCACCTGGACTATCTCCTCCAGGGTGATCGGGGTATCAAGTTGTTCCTTGGTGCTCTGGGAGATGAGGGTCATGGGGATGCGTTCTAGCATGTCTTCTAGATCGTGAGCATTGTGTTCTGGTTGGGGGCCATAAAGCCTGGCATAGAAGCCAGCGAAGGTGTCAATTATGGCCTGGTCGGACCATTGTCGTTGGCCCTGTTCGTCTAAAATACTATCTATTCGGGACCTGCCTCCCTCCGCACATACTAATTTGGCTAGGATTCTACCGGGTCTATCACCCTCCCCGTACCGTCTGGCAGCCACGGGGCGTGCAAAGTTTCGCACCTCGCTCAGGGCACGGGAGTCAAACATTTCTAATTCTGTTCTGATTTTTGCTACGGTAGCTGGAGTTGGTGCGGAAGCATGCTGTTGTTCTAGAACTTTGAGCTTTGTTTCCCAGCAGTGTAGGGCCTGCCTTATGGCTTAGAGAACCCCGGCCTCCCTCGAGATGCACATCCCCCTGATGTATACTTTAAATGCCTCCCAACGGGTCCCCTCGGGTGTGTCTTGCGTGTTGTTGTTTTTGAAAAAGGTGTTTATGTCCGATAGTATCTCAGCCTTAAAGACGATATCAGACAGAGCTTCCGACTTAAAGCGCCAGGCAGGCCGGGCGGCTAGAGTGTTACCCAGTTGGATCTGTAGGAGCACGGGGGAGTGACCGAGAGCGTGCATGCGAGTATTTTAATGTCTGATACCCTACCCACTCGGCACCCCAACAGTAAGAACATGTCTATTCGCGAAGAGCTATCATGCACTGTGGAGTAGAAGGTGTAATCTCTGTCTTGGGGATGAAGCGTTCACCACACATTATGTAGATTCAGGGAGATCATATGTGTAAGGAGCCGTTTGATGGCTCGGGACATAACTCTACGGGTTGAGGTTGTCCTGTCCAGATCATTGTCAAGTATAAGATTCATATCCCCACCCCATATAATGGGAACTTCCACATATCTCATGATGATGGCGGTCACGGCATCTATAAATTCGGGGTAGTCGGTGTTAGGGCCATATGAATTCATGAGTAGGCATTCCTCGTTAGCCAGGGTACAGTGAAGGATCACATATCTGCCCTCTGTGTCGATGTGGGATGCGTGGAGTGTGAATTTTACCGATTTGTGGATGAGTGTTAGGACCCCTCTGGATTGAGTGGAGAATTGGGTATAAAATCTGTTGGGGCCCCAGGACTGTGCAAATTTGGATGATATCAGTTTCTGAGCGTGTGTCTCCTGCAGCAGTAGTACCTTAATCCAGTGTCTTTGTGCGTATCCTGTGATCCTACGGGACTTTGTGAAATTTGTCAATCCCCAGATGTTCCATGTCATCATTTTAATAGCCATGCTGACCTTTTATGGGACATCCCAACTGACGAGCTAAAGGATCTGTGTCTGTTTACCAAGATATGTGCAGTTGTGGCATAGTCCGCCTCACTTCAAACCCAGTCCTTCCTTTCTTGACGATTTTCTTATAACTTTCCCAAACTTCCCCGCCCCCCACCCTCACCGACCGGAAAAAATTGGCTGTGTGATAATACCCGCACCCGACACAACCAACCGCGTGCCATTCCCAATTTGGCAACGCTAGACTAACAGCCCAACAAGGGCTTAAACATAAACACTTTGCCTTAGAAGGCATTGCAGCTGCAGTGGGGGCTACCGCTGCCGTCTGACCCACATTCATTAACGCATGTTATGATGCTACATCATAAATATTTTGAACGCCTAATAAAACTTAGGGTTACAAGAAAGGCAAGTATATTCTTAGATCACGAGAACTAAGCAATTATTGGCATGGTCTGGTGCCTGACAGACAGGCTGAGGTATCGAGGTACGGGGCCAGTGTGTGCCATTACAGTCAGGTACCATAGGGATGTAACCCCCGCTACATATTATGCTCTTGAAGAAAGCCATTGGGGCTATGTTAGGACCCGAATAGTACAAAGGCGGGGTTGGACCAGTTCGCCCCCGAGGGGGCAGTCTTTGGAAGAGACATAGCTGGTGAGGTCTACAGTAGGGTTATGCAAGCTTGGATCTCAGTCGTCATTCATTGGTTCCTCCATATGATCCGCTAGCGGGATTTGTGCCTCGATGAATTTGACTGCCTCGTCTGGGACCGTAAAGAAGTATAGCTTGTTACGGTGGGTGAATTTTAGGCGAGCCGGGAAGAGCATCGCATACTCGATTTTCCTCTCTCTCAGCATCTTTTTGACTCCTCCAAATTGATGATGCTCCATCTACACCCCCACAGTAAAGTCCGGGAAAATCCTAATTGTTTGTAGTCCAGCCTTAGTTCCCCCTTCTCTCTGGCCAAGCCGGCAGTTTTACAATTATTGGTCTGCGGAAGTCTCCAGGTTTAGGTCGGGGTGCCAGTGAGCGATGCGCTCTTTCTACCGTGAAGAATGGTGATAGCACAGGGTTGCAGAGTAGGTCTTTAAGAAGTTGTTGGACCGTGCGCTCCATGCGACCCTTTAAAGCAGATTCGGGAACCCCAACTATGCGAATGTTGTTTCTTCGCGACCTCAATTCGAGGTCATCACACTTGGCTGTGACCTGTTTCATGTCACAGACGTGTTCTGCGACTGTGCCCTGTAAAGTGTGGACATTGTCTTCATTGGCTCTTATTATTTGCTCTGCTTCCATGATTTTTGCACCATGTTGGTCCAGTTTGGCTCTTAGGGAGGCTACATTAGTGTTTATATCGTCTAGTTTTTCATGGAAGGCTGCAAAGTTTTTGGCTAGCGACTCCATCATTACAGGTAAGTCAGGTAGAGGTGGGTCTGGTAGGGTATCGCTATCTTCGTGTACTGTGGAGGAGGACGCTTGATCTGTCCTGGGGGCCGCCTTGGTGAACTTATCCATGGCGCCTACCTTGTTTGCTCCACGTGCTCTGTTCGACATTGCTATACTGGGGAAAAGCTCTCAGTTGGGCAGATTCAGTGGTGAATGCAGTACCGGAGTCCAGTAGTGAGGGTGGCCAGTCCAGTAGTGAGGGTGGCAGCTGGCCAGTAGGTTGGCGTGTAGGCCAACAGTGCCCGGTATTGCAGTTTTGCCCCAACCCGTAGACAATGGCCAGCGCAGGGGTGGCCGGTGGTAGTGTGTGTGCTGTGAAGAAGGATTGGCCAGGGGGGCTGTATGATAGTGGGGTTAGCAGGAGCTCCGTGGCAGCCACAGGCACAGTGGGCAGAGATAGCTGGGATAAAGACTGTTGGGCTCTTGTGAAGCCGGTATTGCGTTCGGTGGTATTGAGGCTCTCTGGGCTAAATGCAATGGATGGGGTGAGTGTGGGGGCCCACCAGGGCGAAGAGTCGTTGTTGCTGCCAGTGCAGGCACTGATAGAGCAGGGTGCCGTCCCCCCTCGTGGTTTATTGTGCTGTCCCAGCTCCCCTGTGGCAAATTCCCCGCAAGTGGAGTGGAGGAGCTTCCCGGCGTGAGAGGCAGCCACGCGGAGTGGGCCGCGAGCGTCAGCTGCACCACACTTCGATTGTCCTTTTGGTGCTCCCAGTCCGCGAGTGAGGGAGGGCTGGGGAGGCTTCTTTTGCCTCAGTGGATCCCGCCGCCTCCAATGGCGCCGGGGTCGGGGCGAAGCCGCTGCCCCTGCGAGCAGATCCGGAGAGCGGTGAACGCCGCCAGGGCAGGGGGGCGGGGCGCAGCCAGCGCCATCCCGATGATCTGGGGCCCAAGCGTGGGACGCCGCAGACCACTGCCGCGCCCAGACAGGGAACGGCAAGCATCGTCGGGACGGAGGGGGGGTGGAAGAGAACCGCAGCCACCTCGGAAATGCAGCCGGGCCCGCGGGAGCTCTGGCGAGGCAGCAGAGGGCTGGCGTCTCACCAACCCACCCCCCGGCACTCACCGTTGCTGCCCGCAATCGGCAGGGCCCGCAGCAGCAGATTGGATGGAGCCCCAGTTGGTGTTCCAAGGCTGCAGTGTGGTCCTCGTCCCGCGGCAGCTGCAAGTCGGAAGGCCCGTCCGCAGGTCTCACCCTCTGGCCCGGCGGCGGCACCCCTCGGCCGCCAAGGCGTGCCCACCCTCCGAGGTCCCAGGAGGCGGGCCCAGCGGCCGCACACAGCCAGCCGGCGCAGTCGGTCGTATCTCGGCAGCAGCTTAGTCTTGGGCAGCGGTTTTCCCACCGTATGTGTCCCATAGCTAGGGGAGTCGTCTGGTGTGGTTTCTCGGGGTAGAGATGAGCGGATTCCGCCATTGTTCGCAGATGAAAATCTGTGGGTCGCGGAGCTCCGTAGCTAGGCGGCTATCTTGTCGGCCGCTCAACAGCGCCCCCAGCTTCAACTTTGTAAAGCAACATTGAAGAATACTCAACAAGACCTGGAGTTTATAATTGGTAATATTTACTGGAATCCTGTGTGTTCAGGGTTGGGTGTTTTTTGGGAAAAACTGGCACAGTCGCTGGAAAAGGCGCTTACACTGTTCCCAGAAGCTAAACCAATACTAGGAGGGGACAATGCCCAATGCCTGAATCTTTTAAAAGAACAGACAAACCAAGGAGGGCGGAGGGTGACAGAGAACTGCCATTCATGGGTAGACTTTCTAAGCATGTGGGATTTAAAAATGGTAAATGGAAATGTACCTGGGGATATACCTGCAAAACTGACGAGAATCCAAGGTGCGGAGGTCTCAACGCTAGACTACCTCTTTCTCTCAAGCTCACTATTTGAACAAAAGGTAATGCTGGCTACTCGGGAGGGGAGAGTTAGTGATCATCTGAGGTTAGAACTCACATTCCCAGAAGTATTATCAGAAATACAGTTGAGAGACAAACAACAATTGGAATGTAGAAAGGGAAGAGTCCGTATCCAGAAATATAAAGCAGGGGGGTTGAAATTAAATGAGAAACTCATAGCCCTGCCTGAATTAATCAAATATGAGAACTGTTTACCCTCAGGTTTTGCAAAATTCATCTGGTCAATTTGCCCGCCGAAGACAAGTGGGGATGGGCCCAAACAAATACATAAACATATATATGATGAAGAGACTATGGTAAAGAAAAAAGAATATAATAAGAATGTATGTTTCATTAAAAAAAAACACAAGGGAAATATCAAGGCGATAAAAGATGAGACAAGACTGTTGAAAAGAAATTATAAAGATTGGTCCATGTCAAGGAAAATAAATAGACTTCAGAAAGATGGTGAATATATGTTGGATCTACTAGCAAAAAAGAACTTGAAGGACTTCTGGTCGGTAATCCATAAACTAGAGGGGAATTCGGTGACCCAGGTTTGTTATTTGGTTAAAGAAGAAGACTGGATCAGCCACTTAAAACTTGTCTTTGGGAAACCTATTAAAACTACATCTGAACGTGACATGCAGATAAGTTGGCATTTGTCATTTGATGAAACTTACATTAAAGATCTGATCATGAAAGGGTCTTCCTCAAAAGCAGCAGGCGCTAATGGTCTCACCTACCGAGTAATGAGGAACAGTCCGGAGCTGTGGTCAAAATTGCTTAACTGGCTTTTTGTGGAGATCATAGCTATAAAGCAATTTTCTCCCTCATGGAGCTCTGCAACTATAATTCCCTTGTTCAAGGGGGGAGATAGGACGGTGGCAGCAAACTACCGTCCTATCGCCCTCTTGGACATTGATAGCAAGATTTTTAGGAAGATATTGTTAGGTGAGTTAGAGATTTGGGAAAGAAAGGCAAAGATCATATCAAGATGCCAAACAGGCTTTAGGAAGGGGATCTCCACTGCAGTAAATGGTAAATTGTTGAACTTATTAAGGAGAAAACTCAGAAGAAAGGGGAAAAACAGCTATATGGAGCATGGATAGATTTCTCAAAAGCCTTTGACCAAGTGGACAGAGGAAGGCTCTGGCAGAAATTGAGTTGAGTTTATGGATAGAAAATCTCTGATTCGAATTAGGCCTTAGGTCTCTTGCATCCCAAGCAGGTTGGAAATGAATATCACTTTTGCTAAAGATCACCACTGCTCAAGAAGATTCACTATACTCGGTCATATATGCCCATATGAAGTCAGGAAAATCACTCATATTGGACAATTTAAAGTTGCTAGTGGAAAAGTCTTTGGAGAATGCTGACATCGAAACTAAGCTCCTACTAGAAGATCCGACGAAAGTGAAAAAGAAATGGGATGAAATGGACTGGATCCATACTATAGAGAAAATAAGCACAGACACACGCTAGAATCCTCTCCAGATGACAGATCGGAAACTGGGTGTTTTGAATAAATACTTAGTAAGATTCCCTGACTGGAGAATTAGGAGTAAGTTCCTAAGGCTAAGGTTGAATGTCACCAAAACAGGAGAGGTCTTAGCAAAAAGAGGAATGGGCAATCAGGCAGTAAAGCTTTGTAAGATCTGTGAAAACCCAGAAAGGCAGTCTATTAAACATCTATTGTTGTTCTGTGAAGGCACAGCAGAAGCCAGACAACACTTCTTCAGTAAATTCGCTCATTCCGCTTTATACTATTCACAAGAATCCTGGTGGGAAAGACTAATTGGTGGGCAATCACAGGAAATCACGATTGCAGCGATACATATGTTGGAGAGTTGCAAAATTGAGTCATAGCCTGGATATCAAAGACAAGCTTTAAAATAACTATCATTATGCTGGACAGTTGAATTTTCTCTGGAAAATTATTCAGAACTTTGCTTAAAATTATTGCAAGTGCTTGCCCGACCGATAGCAAAAGGAGATTGCATGTTATCAGGGTATTGCCTTCTCCTGTTTTGGGTGGGAAAGTATTTTTTTGTTTTTACTTTTTGAATGGGAATGTTTGCATGTTTTAAATAATGTTTGTTAGTATGATATTATGAAAGATTTGGATATATGATGAAACAGTTGTAAAAGGTTAATGTTAACCACATACAACAATAAATAATAAATCATGCGCGAAGATTTTTTTTAAAAAAGAAATTGTTACTATTATAAAGGAAAGTCATTGGGTTTCATTACAAGAGTGATAGTCCTGAAATAAGGGTGCTGGTAGCAATATACCGGCACCCTTACCGGACCGCCGCACTCCAATTCTGCCTGCAGGGGTCATCGCACCTGGCATGTCTGACCTGCCCAGCGCAACGGTCCCGGTAGGCAAATTTGTCATTGAAGCACTGCCACTGTTTGCAACGTCCCGGTGGCATCGATATATCAGGTGCCGGAAAAGTGTTACAAGTCCGGCAACAGCCCGTCGGTAGCAATGACAGGTCAACGCCGGACTCGTAATGAGGCCCATAATCCCAATCCCCAATTCTTTTTACATTGTTCCTATGCGATATTGGATGGTGAGTGTTCTTTGGATCTAGAACTTTCGGCAGCTAAGTGTGAGAAGATCCTTAAGGCTTTAAACTGTACTATGGATGCTCTACCTTCCAACCCAACATTGTTTAAATAAATCCCTGTTCAGTGTGGATTGGTGTGCCGAAACTGATGTTTTCGGGTATTACAAAAGTACCCTATTATAGTGCAGTGGAAGGATAATCCTATAACACAGTTAATTGCTATTTGAAGACAATGCTGTCTCAAAAATGGAGGAGTATCTTCTTACACTTAAGGCTGAAACTTCTGCCTACCTTTTAAATAATTGATGCAAGAAATAAAGTTCTGCATGAAGACAGATTATGTACATTCTGTGGTAATGTCAGGAATGGCACTCTGTCAAGAGTGGCACAGGGTACCCAAGTAGGATTTGGGCGGCTGTGCTGAGGTAAGGTAGCAGATAAGCACACACAGCAGGAAGTTCAACAAGAAAGAAGAGTAGGAAACAGTAGCTGTGAGCCAAAAGGGGCAAAAGATACAAAGGTACAAACAAACTGGATTCCCTCTTGGGGTGTATGCTGAAATGGGAAAGAGTTTTCCACGAACTTTAGGAAACTCCAGCCTTCTGCATAGATTGCTATAACAGAGGCCCACGCTCTATGCTCATGGCTGGGAACAACAGCAGTGGGTGTCTGTAACACTGAAAACGCGACAAAGGAAGGGGCAGAGGTTGCTTGCCGGAAACCAACAGACAAGCTCTGTACAAAGGGATTACATAAGACACATGAGAAGACAAGAACAGAAATATCCAGCGAAAAGGAAGTCAATGAGCAATCTAGCAGAAGGAAACGAAGGAAAGGCAGTTTGACTGAAATAGATAACCTAAGGTGGAGTACAGCGGACTCAAGGAAGAGAACAAGGAGCAGCAGTCAGGAAAACAGAAGGCCGTAAAGTAGGAAGCAGGTCTGCAGTCAAGAGTGGCACTAGGTGCAGGCAAACTGTATTGGACTCCGGAGGACTATAGTAGGCTGAAAAGCAGGGAGTCCAGAAGAACAGGACAGAGAGAGATTAGTAGTAGGCGACAGACAGAGAGCCCAAAAGAATAGGGCCACTAGGTAGGGAGCCCAGAGGAGCAGGGCTGCAGGCAGCGAAGAGGTGCAGGCTGCAAGGTAGGGAGCCCAGGGAACAAGGGCTTGGAGACAGCAGAAGGTTGCAAGCTGCACAGTAGGGAGCCCAGAGGACAAGGGCTGTAGGCAGCCGGAGTGAGGCAGGCTGCAAGGGTGGCAGCAGAGGACAAGGACTGTAGGCAGCCGGAGTGAAGCAGGCTGCAGAGCAGGGAGCCCAGAGGACAAGGATGGTAGGCAGCCGGAGTGAGGCAGGCTGCTGGGCAGGGAGCCCAGAGGACAAGGATTGTAGGCAGCCGGAGTGAGGCAGGCTGCAAGGCGGGCTGTAGAGGACTAGGACTGTAGGCAGCCGGAGTGAGGTAGGCTGCAGGGCAGGGAGCCCAGAGGACAAGGAATGTAGGCAGCCGGAGTGAGGCAGGCTGCAGAGCAAGGAGCCCAGAGGAGCAGGGCAGCAAGGAGTGAGCCCAGAGGAGCAGGGCTGCTGACTGTAGAGGGCTGAAGAGGACTGTAATAAGCTGCAAGGCAGGAAGCCCAGAGGACAAGGGCTGTAGGTAGAAGGCAGCGGAGCGTGATCGGCTGCAAGGCAGGGAGCCCGGAAAGGGCACTGGAACAAAACAGGATAATGCAGCAACAGGAACAGCATACAAAGTAAAGGGTCAAGGCAAACATGAGCGGGGAGATCTCAAGATGCAAGACACTGTGCTCCTGCAGGCAGCTGCTTATATACAGCCCTGCCCTGTTCTGAGGCAGGCTAATTGACAGCACCTGTAGCAGCACACCTGAAGACAATCTGCCTCCTCCCTCTCTGGTCCTGAGCAGGTGGAAGCAGCACTGGCTGCTAGGGCTTCTGGGGTTTGTGGTCCCAATAACGAGGAATGAGAATAGCCAGGAATTGAGGACTGCAGCCAGGTGCATTATGGTAAATGTAGTTAATTGAATAAAATAAGAAAGAACCAAAGTTGAGCAAATGGAAATAAAAGACCAAGGCATGAAAAGGAGTTGTTCAAGGAGTATTAGGAGGATAAATGAGTACCAAGTAGTCCATGATGGTTGCCAATGCGTGCGCCAGCGGCGCGGGCATGACAGGTAATGCCAAAGTTGTTGAATCCTTAGAACATGGGATAATTTTATGTCCCAAATTTAAGATCACTAGGACAAAATATTTTATCCATTTTATAGATTTGGATTAGCGCCCTGATGCCTGAGGGTTTGTTTGCGCTATGCAAATTAAATAAATTAATACATTAATAAATAAATATGGTTCTTTTAGCCATCTCTCGCAGCAAGACCTGTCAGGGTGACAATTGGCCTTAGCCCTAGCAGCTAGAAGGCTGGTGATTGAAACCTTTCCTGATGTTTTCACTCAATACGGGTCTTGGGGTTTTATGCACTCTTAGCCTAGGCTTATACGTGCTTACGGATCTTTTATTGTATGGTCTGTCTATTGTTATGAATTTGATTAATTAAGCTGATTGGATTCCTGTTTATGTTAAAGTATTGACATTTTTCATATGGTATGAAATGAATTTCAAATGTGATTGGAGTACTGTTTGTTTGTATTGTGAAATAGCTAAATCAAAAACAGTAAATCTGTCAAACAAGAATTGGAAATACTTCTTTGTATGCCACATTAATGAGCAATTCAAGGTTAATTCAAGGTGTGGTGAGATCACACATTGGGCCACTTCGTGGGAGATGAATGCATGGAGACAGATTCTGAAAGGGTTGTTGCAGTTTCATACCACAATGGAACTATCAGCCGAAAGGTTTGATGGGTGGGGGGTGGGGGCAAGGGGGTCTGGGGGAGGGGCAGCAATGCGACTCTGCCGGTCCGGAAACAATGGTGATGGTAAAACCGCTGGCACCGTTGTTTCCGGACGGGCTGATTCAGAGTTCTGCAGGCGGGAGGTGTCACTCCCGCCAAGTCTAACCTGGTGGGATTAACACCACCCGCCTGCAGGCGGAAATGGAAACACCGGCTCTGTCATAGACGGAACTAGCGTTTCCATGGTCCCCATCCCCATGGAGTCCTATGGGACTACATGGGAATGGGGATTTACAGAATTCCGCCTCTGGAATTACAAGGTCAGCGGGGTTGTAGTGCCCTGGTGATTCCGGCAATCACGGAGGCGGAATGATATTACGGGTCTGGCGGCAGCCTGCTTGTTTTTCCGGCAGGGCTACCGCCAGACTCGTAATGAGGCCCAGAGTCTTGCTGCATAAGCGCTCCTGTCATGCTTACCTCCACTTATGTGTCTTGAGAATCTTCAAGCACATATGTGCAGGCGGATGGGGGGAGGGGCAGTTCTGATCGTATCTCTTCTATCGTTTTCATTGATGCCTTTGGCTATCAGAGTTTCCCTTGAGATGTCCTTAAAAAGTGATAACAGATGGGCAAATTGCCACTCTTCAAAATGACTGACAACAAAAATACCCCATATTTAAGTGTGAAACAAACCCGCGAGATAAACAAAGATCACAAATTCGGAGCAGAATTCCCTGTGTTTCCCCAATCCACGGTAGTACTGCAGGGAGGCCGCCCTACACTACATTTACCAAAGACTGTTTCCAACCAATGTAATACAGCTGACAATCGGAAGTAGCAGTTCTCAAATACAAAACGTGTGACGTTAGTGACACTGCAGTTACTTTTCAAGACCCGCTGCGCTTCCACATAGAAGCCTGTGATTGCATAACGTTTGCAAAAGCGTGACAAAAACGTACAGGGCACACTTACAAGCTGTTCGCCAGTGCTCTGCTTTATGGCATCAGGAATCCCGAAACATGTCCTGCGAGTAATAGAGAATCGAGATCAGTCGTTAGGTTATCTTGCGTGCTTTATAGAATGTTTAATAATTCGTGAAGCCCTGCCTCATTGTTGTGGCGCTGGCCCTTTAAGGCACCGCTAACAATTGTCATTGCTGCTCACCGTTTTGCCACGACCTTTCTATATTCTTTGCACTCGCCGTTACAGTGGGGAAATGCGTGACTTAAAATTGCTTATTGTTCAGAAGCTTCTTTCTTTCATTGTCCCTCCTTCTGGAGTTCTGCCCGAGTCATCAGTTCTTTTAAATTGCCCGATGTGTATTAAGTGCGAATACAGTTCGAATAAACCATGTAACGCTGAATTGAAAATGTTATCAAACGCTTGGTGAGCAGTCCAGGCTGAATTTCGCTCCTAGATAAACAACTATAAAAAAAAAATAAACAGCAAAATAAATTGCCCATCTACTGTGGTACATCAAAAAGGCAATGTTGGCCTATTGTGACACAATAATAGCGAAATCTGTATCTGTGCGACGATAAATACACAGCGCTCCAGCCGCAGACTGTGTGACCTTAGAACGGGAAACGACGCTGCATGTGCGAAGCACACACTCCCGACAATAGTTTGCCGTTTACGCTTTAGACATGATATCTATCTGCGTTAATTTGAAACTGCTTTCCTGTTAACATTGATAACAAGGATGGAGGCACCCAAAAAGGAATGTATGCATTGAATGCCTGGATGGAAAGTGTTATTTTGGAGTCCACATTACAGGGGACTAGAAAGCTGTCAATTGTCACGTGCAATGACAACAGCCACTGCATGAGAAGTAAGGCTGTCACCGAGATTTTGCCATTTCAATGTGTTAAGAGTGAGACACACATTCTCAAGTGTGCTTGCTGTGGATACTTACAATAATAGAGATGCCAACATATTTCATTTATGCTTCAGGCCAAATGTAATGTAAGAGATGATGGGCCTGACTCAAGGCGTTGTTCAAAGGGATTTTCCCATTGGAAAACGCTCTGTGAATCAGGGGTCCCGTTAACACCTTTTGTTGGTGCAGTTGTCTAAATTGCCCCAGATGGCCACCGGATAAACGCTATAAGGGGGCAATTCATGGAATTTTTTGAACGGTTCAAAGTGAGCTTGCACTGTTGAAAAGTGACTTTGCAATGCAGACACAAACCCCGATTCATGGAACTGTGCAAAGTGCATGTTTGGGTTGCAAAGTCCGTGCAAAGTCACTGAATAGTCGTTTTTGCAGTACAAAATGACTTTGCATTGCAAAAATGCACGTTGCACAGTTCCATGATTAAAGGTTTGTGTCGGCAGTGCAAAGTCACTTTTCTTCAGTGCGAAGTCACTTTGAATCGTGCAAAAAATTCCATGAATTGGCCCCAAGTGTGAAGTGGCGTTTGCTCTGTGAGGCGATATCCTGCATAATGCGCATAAACAATTGATACTAATTATGTTTTCTCACAATGATAATTCTTTTAATTCACTGTCGTTTGAGAAATAGACATTAAAATCATGAACATGCATGCCTCACAAATGGACATTGGGCCTGATTTACTGAAGGTTTTGCATGGCGCATAAGCAATTTGCGCAAAAAAAGGCTCCATGCGTCTCTGTAGGCTCCTGGCTCCGTGCGCCATGTCCGCGTGCCCTGCCCAGTGCCTGAGGGAATGGCCAGTGCAAAGAGCAAGAAGGGGGCAGAATATGCAAATGACCCCCATTAAAGTAGAGAAATGAGGGAGGCACAGTGCAAATGTACAAACATGCCCCACGAAGTGCAAACAATGCTGTATTTACAGAGTCACTCCTGCAACTGTGCAAACCAAAAGTGATAGAAATTCTACCGCCACCCATGACCGGGTGCAAGGTGAGACTGCGCCATGCCATCACAGGTATAGAAACCGCCATACAATCATAGATAAATGTTGCGACCATGCCCGTCCCTGCATTGCTTGCATACATATTGCTTCATGGAAGGAGGAGGAGAAGGAGGTGGAGGGCCAGAATCTACCATACAGGCACAAAGATATACTGCATGCACAATGAGTAAGTACATGTCACATACAGCTACTTCCCCATGTCGTCCTTGAATTGGTCAGGGAGAGGGAGAATAAGCTGGTGTCCCCAACCTTGTGCCTACAGCCAATACCACCCATGGCGAAAGTCCTAACTGCCCTTCACTTAATGGGACTGGCATATTTCAATAAACCACTGCCATTGTCGGGGTAATTTCACAGCCTACACAATCACGCTGCCTCAAACAGGTCCTATGTTGCATCATAGTACCTGTGCACAGCCATATAGACATGCCACGCATTGTGCAGGCAAGGCAAAGAGGGGCTCAATAATTCAATGCAGTTGCCCAGTTTCCATAGGTCCTTGGGGCAATTGATTGCACACATGTTGCACTACAGCCCCCACGAGCCACAGAACATATATATTGGAAACAATTGGCACTCAGTCAACATGCAGGTCATCTGTGATGCAATGGGTCACTCCATGCATGTGAATGCAAACTACCCTGATTGCACCCGCGATAGCTACATATTACACCATTCCCCCATTTACCAGGCACTAGCATCGGGAACGTTCATCAACAAGTGGCTCATTGGTTACTATCAACCAGCACACACACCAAAACACACTGATTGGAGATCACACCTAATACAAACCACTATACAATCAGATACCATAACAAAATGTGCTTATCGTCATTAACAGGGGACAGTGCTTACCTGATATCACCATTCCTGATGACGCCTATCCGAAATCCCACTACTACATTGGAGGACCACTACAATGCAGCCCACATCGACCACCAGAGGAATAATCGAGTGCACATTTGGAGTGCTGAAAACAACGTGCTGCTGCCTGGAGCTTTCACTTGGAGTGCTATTGTATGCACCAGCTGTTACATGTAAAATCATATTGGCATGTTGCATCTTGCATAATGTAGCCACACGTCGCAGAATACCAATAGATGTGCAGGAGGGGTTGTGCCCACAGCCACAGACAGTACCCATACCACTAGCAGGCCAAAGGGTGAGGGGCCAGCACATACACAATCAGCATGTCCAGACATACTTCACATGAATAACATACAGTGTGAGAGTCACACCATCGCCACTTCCCTGATGCCCTTCTGTGGGATGCATCAACCCACTCATCCAAGCCCTGCAACAGTACTGTGCATTGCTGGCAGCAGAAACATCAGAATGGCCACTGGAAAGCATGCTGCTCACTCAAAACCAGACAAAAATGCGCAGTAAAAATCTGAAAGATAGGCTGCCATCCACTTTTACCTATTTTAGGGAGCACAGGAGGTCACTGCCTAAAACCACCATTGGGCCTTCCACAAAGCAGCCTGAAACCACTTGGAAAAAGCAATGCTGATTGCCAAAAGCAACACAGAGCTGTTTGGGAATCCATTTTCTTGATTGTCAAAATGTGCTAAAATCATGGCTCACAAATCACCAAAAAGATCCAACCTTCTTGTTGGGTGTTCCACATTACTCTATTGCAAGAATCCACATCAATACAATATCAGCAAATAATCATATGCTATCAAGCAAAATCCTATTTTAAAGATACTGATGTAAAGACAGCTGTCAAAAATGGGTGTAGTACCGTTGCTCGCCTCCGACAGGTGCTGGCGAAGTCTAAATTCTGACAGGAGAGCTGTGTTTCAGAAGCTAAATATGCCAAAGAAGAGAATTCCACAAAATGCCATATAGAGTGCTACACAGTGATTTCATGTTGAAAAAGACTTGATTTAAAGATATATTGCTTATTTTAAGTTTATAAATGCATTTATTTTCACAAGGAACTCTGTTGAAATTGACTAGAAAGAATCTGATTTAATTAAAACTTCAAGAGAACTTCTGTCCATGGGAACCCTTCACACCTTCTCCTTCCTACCAACAGGAGAGGATATCACATGGACATGTTAATTAAAACTGTTGTGAGAGGAGGAGATTTCCCCTGCTGGCAGGAGGAAAGAGACAATAGACTCTTTCAACTGAATCGAATATGCTGATTTGGGTGTGCCTGGTCACCAACTCCTGGCAGGAAACATGACATGTGACCTCTGAGTCAGAGCCAAGCATCTGGAGGCGGAGACAAACCGTTGTGTGTATTGAATTGAAAGAAAATATATGTGTTATGAAATCGCTTATAACACATTTTACCAAGCTGAGAGAAATGTCAAACTTTGAGATTCTTAAAATGACAAATTCACTCACAGTTCAAGACTAAGCTGGACGCTGTGTGATGTTCTGAGACCAAACTCCGGGATTTATTAAGATTGCAGCTGTAGTGTTTTTGCTATGAACATAAGAACTTACAGTAATATGCCCAGGGAGGATCTGCATGCATGTATCAAATTTGGTGCAGAACCAATATTGGAAAACCCACCAAAATCGCGAATAAGTTGTCATTTATGAACCAAAGCTCCTAGGAAGATCAGAGTTGGACAAGAATGTACCTTAAATCATTTATGATGTGTGTATGTATTATGAACAAGTTGTGCACCTTGGAAATATGTTTGTTATGACAAATTGATTTTCTAAGTAAAAGCAAAGGGGAGTGTTTTTCCTTAAGCCATACACATGACACCTGATGACACAGGATGACACACTACTCCCTTCTCCAGTCAGGCGACAGGAAATTCTCCAACCTATCAGATCCTTAGGGGGTTGGGCATGTAGAATCAGCCTCCACACCCACTTTGGAAACACATAAATAGAGACTGCTCAGGACAGATGGGACACACACCTTTCCACTACTCAACTGATTCCTGCGCAGCACCCTGCCGAAAGACTTCAGAGACCAGAACTTAGAATCCAGACTCCAGACTCCAGATCTAGAACCAACTCTAGAACCAAACTCTAGAACCTTGAAACAGAGAGGCCTAATCCACAAGCTGAATCCTCTTCAGCAGGCCTCAGAATCTTTTGCAACCTGATTCTCAACAGCCGGGCTGTGCTGTTTGCTTCTAGCCAAGAACCCTGTGCTAGAACCAAGATCCAGAGAAAGCAGAGCTGTATCCAGGACCCGCTCAATCCAGTCTAAGAGGCCGCGCAGACCACCGTGCAGTGCTGATCGCAGACCATGGTGCCTGAACTGTCCGGTGGCGAGAGAACCGCAGCCCAATCCCTTGACCAGATCTTGATGGGGCCCATATCCATTCCATTCCAAAACTAGGAGTGAGTATCTAGTCTAGAACTGTACAGAACCAATCTCTTAGTTTAAAGTAATCCTCTTCCATTCAGTTCAACCTATCCAGAACTGCATTACAGAATCCTGTGTTCATCCTGTTGATTCCAAATCTGTAAAGTGCCATCTGTCATTCTGAAATCTTGACTTTATTTCTGAAAATCTACCTTCACAAAAACATCCGTATCTTTTGAACCACACGTCCTAGAAGCACAATTTAACTGTCATCTTAAAGCTAAGATCCTAAGCTTTCCAGTTCATTATAGTTTTATGAATTTATGCACACGAAAAAATTGCCCCGAAATGCAATTTAGCTCCATTTCAACACTTGTAAAAATAGCTGCTTCTTGTTTGCAACTGCTGAATTTAGTTTTCAATTTGATAATCACTCATGAATCATTGCTAGTGTTGACCTGAACCAATCTCAAGTAACTATCACTCATCCTGAATCTCTTTTAGTAAATTAAAATTAATTTAGCAGATTTTCCCATCTATTGCAATCACTTTCTAAAGTGTTTTTGCCTGTTTTAAAATCATACCTGTTTTCTCTAAGCTTGCTGGGGGAACTGGAATTGAACTTCATTCTTGATTATATTCCTGAAACCTGTGTGCCCTCATTTCCACCAATTCATATTGCATAGGGGGGGAGTGAGCAGTCACAGGGGACAATTGACCATATTATCTTTTGATTGAAATCATATCAAGTCTATTTCTGTGTTGCATTCTTTCCCATTATTGCATTTCCTTGAATCACATAAGGTATTCTCTGCTACAGTATCCTTCATATACATACTCCATAAGTGATTAACGAGATGGTAATATTATCCATTGTTGATTACCGTCCATATTCATAAGTGTGCTATTCAAATATTATTTTGTTCATAAAAGTGTGATATATACACATATATATATATTGTTTAATTATTCAAATAAACCTTTTAATTTGCAAAACAAACATACTTCTTGGCTCAGTGAGGTCGGGGAGATCCAAAGAGAGGGCGTTATATAAGGGTTCATCATCCAGATTGAAAGAACTTTGACATCAAAAATATATCAATAAGGGCTTCCATTGGGCATCCCAGACTAGGCATTGACTTGGAGTGCTGCATTGAAGTCACTTACACTTCGATGATGAACCATGGCAAGTACAGTTGCACCATAAACAACAACCTGAGAATGGCAGTCCAGGGTGGAGATGTGTGACCCTCATACTCCAAAAATCACACATATCCCCCATCTCCATCCTCCACATAACAAACAGAAAACATGGACAGTGACCTTAGTATTACACATTGCATCCCCCAAGTCACTCACCCAAGCATACAAATCCAGATAACAAGGTCACTTGGCTACACAGCCCAAATAACAAAGTAACATGGACATGACCCATTGAAAAATGTCAAACAAAGAGCATGGCACACCATCACATATAGAACTACATGTATTACCCTTCAACGACGCATGAACCCTCAACAAGTACATTTTTATTGACTAACTGTCTCCCTGATAATCAGCATGTACCATTAAAATGCAACTGAAAGAGGACCCCCCTCCCCTGGTGGAGGGGCCAAAGGATTGGGCGGGGCAGGAGTTGACAGGGCAGCAGGAGAACTGGTGGCTGCAGGCAGCAGCCACTAAAGTCTGGATGAAGGCCGCCCCTGCACAACAAAGCATGCACAGCGGGTGATTTTGTGGGGTTGCCCGGTTCCATATCATACTGGGTGGCCTGGGTGTACATTTCCATGTCACATTACTAAAGGTGCCCCAACAGCACACTCTCAGTGGCTGCTCATAGGGCATCCGGGGCCTGGGGCCACAGTGCCGGGGCAATACCCTATCAGGGTAGTGGGCTGCAGGGCCAGGGGGCTTTGACACAGCACACAGGGCTGACTAGGCCCAGCACTTACCCAACAAAATACAGCATACTCACATATCATGGACATGCAAAGGTGTGAAAAGTCTAAATACTGCTGATGTATGTCAGAGAGAACATCCGCTCACATGGAAGCGTAGACTCAGGCGTGATGGAGTGGCTACTTGACAACATTCAAGGCAGGACATGGCATGTAAGGTTCACAGGACATGACACTTTATAACCCAGCTGCAAACAAAGAGGACAGTGCATGGCCCAGCACTTGGAAAATGTGCACATAAGCATTGTCAGTGGACAGACAATGACCAGCATGCTGCGCCCAGAACATGTGCACATAAGCATCATCAGTGGACTGACAATGGCCAGCATGCTGCAGAGGTAAAAACAACATACACAATCATGGACTTCGCACCACTCCCATGTCTGTAGACTTTGACTAATACCCACACTTCCAAAGACCTCCCTCCTTGTTAACATCCACTACTAGGACCTCACCAACATCACCTGTGCCACTTCTGTATATATGTATATTATCCCTGTATATTCACTGTATGTCCATTATGCCTAAACCTGTATTATATATGATACTGTATTGTATTATAGTCTGTATTATAGTCTGTGACATTTTGTATTGTAACTAAGAAACCACATATTCTTGTAGTGCCCAGATACCTTCGGGTGAGGAGCGCTTTATAAATAAATAAACAAACAAACAAACAAACATATCACCAGATTGACACCTTCATGCACAACCCTACTTGTGCCACATCAGGACACTATTGGAATGCATAGATGTGCATCCCCTGACAACCCCTCTGCCACCTGCTCCCCCTCTGCTGCGTCATGACCTAACTAAATGCAGACAAAAAAGTCATGGGGCCATCTGGAAATACACTTATGCCACACATGTAATGCATGAGGTCCATCTGCACATGCATCAGACTCACAAACTGGCCATATAGTCTTGTTCTACATCCATTCTGACCCTAGCAGAAGCACCATGCCACCCCATAACCCTGCATCTGACATACATCATGGTAGTGTGCACCTGATGAGTAAGGAAAGTGGTATCCATGCAACTTGGACATGTCACAAATGTCATCAGGATGTACATGGATCACACTGACAGTGGCCTGCAGATATCAGTGACACATATTGTGGTGATGCAAGTGCAATGTCCCGTTCAAGTAGACATCATCAGTTTGCCCAATAAGTCTTAGTAGTTATATCATTGGCAGCAGGACTGTATGCACCTAGCAGAATGTGTATGTATGTGTTGGCATCAGTATTCACACATGTGAGCAGCATAATGTAGCTACACTGGCAGAGGAAGTATCAAAAGGATGTTGTGGATGCAAAGGCAAAAAGGCAGGGCAAGATGTAGTAGGTGTGGCATATGGTAGCATTGCAAAATGTCATAGACAATGGTGCATACAAGTAGGGAAATGATGCAGGCAGGAGTAGGGAATGGAGTGACATGGACATTTGTGCAAATGCAAGGTATGTGAATCAAAGTGGTACGGGACCGGCCATGTTGTTTACAAACCCTGTAACTCGCCCGATCCAAAGGCAAGACTGTGTGTGTGTATGTGGCCATATCCAGTCAGTGCCCTGTAATATCCCCCTACTACCTCCTTGGGAAAGGCAATGCCAAAGTTACAGACAGCCCAGCTGAAAAGGTTCAAGACAGGGGCACAACAAGTGGCATATGCACACATGCATGATGGATATGTCTGTGAAAGCCTGACAAGGATGTCATCAGTGTGCACTCATATGGACAACAGAGGATGGACTACCAAAAGCACCGGCAACATGAGAAGATATGTCCATGCTATCTGATTCCATCCTAAGGGCTGCAGTGGATGTGACGACCCATACAATTCCTTGCAATGGTCCCACTCTTCCTAGGACACTATCTGACCGGAGCAGAGAATGAATCATACATGCATGACCTGTTACTAGTAGAGGAGCCACTTGAGTGGATTCAACCTTGAGAGTATACCCTATACTGGCATGACCCTGATACTGTATGCAGTGACATGCATCATGCAGAAAGTGGACATAGTGCCATGTAGCCAATGCCATTGACAAATACACCTGCTAGGTGCAGTGAATTGACCATCATTAATCCAACAATCACACTTCATATCATGTGGACAGAGGGCACATGTATGTACAGCCAGAATGTAAATGCCCTGACGTGCATCCCCCTGGGTAACATCAATATACTCATTCATTGTCATGCACAGTGGTGTCATGATCAGATGTTGTACCAGTCACACAAGTCACTTACTTACTGCAAGTCCATATGTGTCATAGCCTCCCACAATAACAACCTGTTCACTCATGATGAGTCCAGAGGCAACTTCTTCAAAAGGAGTGAGCTCCTCAACACGTGGGGACCCACCACCAGTAACCTGTGCAGAGGTCACATTAGCACCAAGTTTGTCTTTTGTATGCCTGGTGAGGTGGTCCATCCTCCATTGCACTTCTTGTCCTGTGTGTTACTCCACCCCACTGACATTGATCAAATCATTGACCTCCTGCCACTTCCAGTGCCCCTGGGCCAGTGATAGGGTGCTGCCAGCCCATGGGTAGAGCTCTGACTGGTCCTCATCCACATAGTCGGTGAGGACCTGCAAATCCTACTCAGAGATTTTCTTCTTTGGGCTCTGCCCCCTCTCAAGTGCTGGTGGCTGTCCCTAGCTTGAGGGTGTCCCAGTGGCCCTTTCCACTACAGCGCTGCTGCCCGTCTGTGCCAGTGGTGCACCCCCAGCACATAGTGGTGGTGCTGTCTTCCTAGCATGTTTTGGTGGTAGTGCACACCTCTTCACTGGTCGCCCAGCCCTGCCAGTTCCCCTCTCATCCATCACTGGGGTGTTGCAGATGAATCACAGAATATTTTGGAGTCTGCACTTCCGCCGCACATTCTCAGGTAGCGCTGGTCACGCCGAATTCCTATGTGCTCTGTGTCCTGTCCCCGTTAGGATTATGCCGCGCAGATTCATCCTGTGCATGCACCTCCTAATCACAGTACGCCACTCACGAGCAGTTTGCTCGGCATGATGCGCTTAAGTCACGTGACACAAGTCTAGCTATTCCTCTGCCTGCTACCTGTTCCAGGTCCAGCTTGCATTGCACTGACATCCCTGCTTTTCCTCCACTGTGCAGTCCTGGGACTGTCTGCTGAATACTGCCACTAACTAATCTGCACACCAACACTCCATTGCTGCTCCACATTACAGGTTAGTGGGGATTTGCAAAAGGGTAGCTTGTGATTCTGTGGCTGCATCCAAGAGGGTGGGAGTGGGAGCGGAATGGCGGCACTCATGGGAAGGGGATGGGGAAGGGGGAACTGCAGTTGAGGGCACAGGTGCTGTCCTGTGTCTTGCTATGTACATGTGGCATGGTTGCTGTTGCTTTGTGTAGTAATTCACTTACAATTGTACCATTATGCATATGGAAGCCTCTACCGCAGATGTAAGAATTGTGTTTGCAAGGTGTTCAAGGTGGTAAGGCTGCTGAGCCATGTACAGTTGCTCGACGTCTATGCATGTGCGTTTTGTCTCTCCATGCCTGGGTGTCACTCCTGACATTGGCAGTGCTTGATTGTCCATGGCAATCTGATTCAATATTGGGTCACTTATGAAGAGCAACATCCCAGGAGCATTCATGAGCCTTTCAGCAGTGGGCACACTCTGTGGGGATCAAACATAGTGGTGGGACCAATGATGATTCATATACTTCCATCTCTCTTACAGGTGCATTCCTGAGCCAGTGCCAAGCCACCAGCGATAGCTGCACCATGTCGGCCACCTCCACCTCCAAGGTGGCATGGATGAGGGATGCTAACCTCTCTGGGGCAGAAGTTGCCATCCTTGGCAAACAGGTGCTGCTTCACTATGATGCCCTCTTCGACCCGGACCAGCAGTTTAGGACCATTGGATGTAGGAGGATCTGACAGGAGATTGTGGATGCTATCAATGTTGAGGCGGTGGCAGTCCATACACCGGAGAAAAATATGAAATTGTGGGATGACATGAGGATCCAGAGCCAGAAGAAGTCCAGGGCTGCCATCGAGGCAGGACGACCGCCGAGGCTCATTCTGTCTGGGGTTTATTTTGCATCTACATGTCAAGTTTGTGCAGAAGGCGAACCTGACTCTTCACGCCCAGGTCCTTGCACTGCAGGCCGAGATTGAGGCTGCAGGTGAGTCCACACTGTCAAAGCGATGGGGATGAATTGGTATGCCATGTGTCGAGGATGCAAATTTGGAGAGCACTGGTCGGTGTACACAACATGCCATTTTGCTCTTGTGCCATTGGCATGGCTTATATGTGCTGTCCCCATGGTGCATGCAATTTTCCACACTGTGTGGATCCTATTGGTGGGAGGGTCTGAGGAGGGTGTACAAAGAGGGTTCTTGTATTCTGATATGGCCTTGAGGATTTACATGATGGTGTCTATGGTGTTGTGTCACCAGCTACAGGTTAAGGGATATTCACCCTTCAGGTTTACTTCAAATTTGTCTTTTGACTGATGGACATATATGGTCCAATTCAGGGATGAGGGCCCAGGCTGCCACCTCCAATGTAGAAGGTGACTTTGCTTTTGGGGGATTCGTGGGCTGGGGTGACCCATCTGGTACAGGGCTATTGTCTGTTGGTGGCTCATGTGATACGTGTGAGGGGGTAAGGAGCCCTGGATTGGCATTGGTTGAGATGAGTGATGGATGGCTGACTTGTCTGGAGGCTGTGGGAGTCTATGGTGGGAAGCAGGGAGTCTGCTAGGTCCAGTGTTTGCCTGACCATGTACCATGGTTGGAAGTGGAAGGAGGCTCCTTGATCAGTGGAGGGTGAGGTATGTTGGTGTTGTAGTGCAATGATGATGGCTGAATCAGGTGCCCAGTTGGCCCTCATAACTATTGTGCCATTGGAGTGATGACTGCTTATTCTATGCAAATCCATGCATGCAATTGATGCAGATGTTATCATGTATTCCGGGCTTACATGTCTGTGTGTTCAAGATGATTAATTAAAGCCGTGATGTGATGGGGTAGGAGCATTTGTATGTGAGATGGCGGCATCCCTGCCAATCTTCGGAGATGCACATGTGTATACACATATTCTGATCTACCTCTCCTCTCTCATTTTTCAACCAGTGTCGCATGCAGGTGATGAGACCAACTCTGAGGAGGAGCGAATTGCAACCTCTAGGCATTACAGGAGGCTGCAGAAGCCATGATTACGACAGCTGTCGTACACATCATTTGAGAGAAAGGTGGCTGGGGAGGGGACATCTGCGGTTGGCGCTGGTGATTTTATGCAGGACTAGGCCATGGAAATTGAGTGCAAGTCCTCAGGGGCAGGGGGGCAAGGACATTCCACCATCCCCACTGACAGGCTGTTCACCACGGAGGTGCCATTGTGGGCATGTCCACAGTGACTGGTGGGGGGCGTCGTTGGATGTGTAGGCTGCAGACATGGACCTTGGTCAAGAGGTTGAGTGGGAAAGAGTGGCGCCCTTCATACTGGCCCAGCGGCCCAGCGGCTACAGGGCTACACACCTTTGATGATGCCACAACACAGACAAGCCCCGCAGTCAGTGCTTATTATGCCATATAGAATGCCATGTTGCCCTTGCTCATGTCGCACCGTGGCCAGAAGTGGCTGCCCTTGAGGCCCTTGATGTGATCCGTGGCTAGCTCATAAGCCATCATGGTTAGGTGTGCCACATCATGACACAGATGGCTAGTGCACTGCTGTGCGTGGTGCATCTGGCACAGGCTTCAACCATGACACCCACCTCCTGCTCATCTACTGTGCTCCAGGCCTCCATGCTGACTACTACCTCAGGCTCCTCTGCCCCTGTCACTACGTTGGCAAGTCTGGTGCCTCCTTAGCGCTCAGTGGGGGTGCAAGTGACCACAAAGACCATTTAGTTGGTCTCACAGTCTGGGATAGCCTTTGCACAGGATCATGCAGTGCAGATGGAGATGGACATGGTACTGGAGGTGACTAGTGGGGCAGTACAGAGGTGAGCTGTTGCAGCAGCAGGGTCAGGCACACCTGCCACTCATGGCACAGAGTGCCCAGCAGGCTTTCATAGTCTGGCAGGAGAGGCAGGTGGCAAGGCACCGGATACTTGTCGACACGACATGCTAACTGCAAATCATGAGGCAGCAGGAGGAACAGAAGCTGCAGGCAATGGAGGAGGCAGCTACCAGGGCCAGGAAAGCAGCATATGCAAGGATGGTCGAGTTGCGTGATGCCATTCTGGGGGAGTGCATGAGGGCTGGACAACAAATTGAACAGACAATCCGGGAGGCCCCGCAGGTCCTCAGAGACCCCACTCATGTCCACCTGCAGCAAGTTATGGCAGACATACACGCTGCCTTGGGACAAGCATTGTCTGATATATTTAATACACAAACTCAGAGTATAGGAACTGCACCAGACTCTTGTGATTGCGTTACTCAATGTTGCAGTACCATTGAGGTTGGGTCTGCCTTCTGGTATGCTTTCAAATGTTTTATGAATTTTAGGCAAAAAATACATGATGGGTGTGACAGGTTCTTTTATCGTTAGGAAGTTTCTTTCATCGTCTGTTAGGAGTCCATCCTTATGCCACTTTGTGATCATTTTCCCTAGTTCGGATACAATTTCTTTTTTTTGGGTTGGCTGGTATTTTTTTTATAGCAATCAGGACTATCTAAGTGATTTTTAGCCATTTGTAGGTAGTCTGTTCTTTCCATGATCACTATGTTTCCTCCTTTGTCTGCCTCCTTAATCACCACAGATGTATCTTCCATCAAGTTCTGAATGGATTTATATTCCTTAAATGTTAAATTGTATTTCCACGGATGTTTGTCTTTCTGTTCTGATAATTTGTAGAAGTCCTCTGATACAGCTTTATAAAAAGGTGTCTATAACATTGTCAGGGGGTAGTTGAGGAACAAATTTGGACCAAGGTTTCAACTCTTTCATAGGCATGTTTCCTTGTTGGATATTCAGTTCCTTTAGGACATCTTCTATGCTGAAGGATTACACTTCTCCTAATGATCTGAGAAGGTGTATGTCTTATAACTCCTGTATGCTAGTCTCGCTTGGTTGTTCTTTATCCTTTCTTACAAACGTCTCAGGGGCCCGAGTCGCAAAGTATTTTTTCAGTTTCAATTTACGGATAACTTTGTACAAGTCAATGTGTAGGTCAACATAGTTGCATGTTGCAGTTGGAGCAAAGGATAGGCCTTTGTTAAGTAGTTTCCTTTATTCTTCCGTGATTTCTCTTTCAGATAGATTCAATATCAGATATTTTGTTACTTCTTCCTGTTGGTTTCTCTTGCGCTGGCTCTGTTAAATCTTTTGTTGGAAATTCCTGCGCTCATTGGATTTTCTTGGTCCCCCCCCCTCCTTCCTCTCCTCCTGATGGGGTTTGGGTGTGTAGATCTTAGGCTTTGAGATTATAAGTTTTGCACAACCCTAACTATGGGCCGTAACACCCCATTAACTATTATTTCAAAACATATATGGGAATCTAAAATATAACTAAACATTATCAGTAAAAATGTAAATAGTACCTAGAATTTTGAATAGAATCAAAGGGAAGAACTTCCCTAAAAGATGGCTGCTGTACTTGCACTAATCGCACCAGTCAACACAAAGGAAGGACTTAAGCAGCTACCGTTGCCGGAGCAACATCTGAATGCTCTTTAGTACTACCCTCGCTGAAACGCAAGCTGCAACATTGAGCCAACGCGAGGGACGCCGAAGCACGCGACACACAGGTAAGAGACTGTAGATGTAATCAGATCAACTTAGATCACATAGAGCGAAACTAGGAATCTAAATTATAAACGCACCGCGTTTGGCACAATGACTATATATAGCGATAGGGACATGCAATGGCACATGTGTGAAATGTGTTGTACTTGAATCAAAGAGGAAAGATAAGGTCTATAAAACGGGCGATTCCCGGAAACGTAAATAAAGGGAACAAAGGATGGGCACATCCACATCGGATATTCTATAAAATGAACAGCATAAACAAATAATGAACTGAAGTAACGGTACCATGAAAGATATGGGAATAGACTAAGAGTAATGATGGGAATATATTATGTGCATATATTATTAATGGAACCCAATTGAGAAAAGAAGACTTTTTCTAATTAAAAAGAATACAAGATGAATGTAGAATCTAATCGAACAATCCGGTAACATCAAATATGAGAAATTGAATGCAATATTCGATACGTACCCTCAGAGATCGGACCCTTTAAATTGCTACACATACAACAACGATTATTATTGTGGCAACGCAGCAAAGGTAACGTGGAACACTAACTTTATACACTACCATATGAGAATAATATGGTTGACTGTTCTTTTATTATTTACATTGTGGTAACCTGACCTTGATTATTTGTTTTTAGTCTTTTGTACATTGTGCTATCTTTCTCAAAAACTCTCCAATTACCTGACAATCCGACCCTTCTCCAACCCCGAATCTCTGTGTTTTATTATTTTGGTGTCTCATTATTTTGGTGCTTTTTGACTTTGATTTTGTGAACTCTGCAATCTCTAATGCTTGCTTTTTGTGGTATTTTTTTTTCCTTTCAATTCTTGTGAATACTATTATTTTTACTTATTTATCCCAATGTTGTACATATGATTACTTATGATAGTAACACTAGCCCTGATTTGAGAAAGGCCTCCAGTGGCCGAAACATGTGTCATCACCATAGGGCATGGAATAAAAACTTGAGTAACGCAATCACAAGAGTCTGGCGCAGTTCCTATACTCTGAGTTTGTGGATTAAATTTTATTTGCAAGGTGGTTGAGCTGACTCCTTCCCACCTAACTCAGTTTATACACGACAGAATATATGGACTTGTTTGAATATAAAAGCAATAGGATCAATAAAACCAAGTGTCGCCTGACAGACTAGCCTCTCAAAAGGAGTTCAAGTGGTTATGTATTGTCTGATATATGACTGCAGTCGTGACTGTAAACATTTTATTTTCTATGGATTGCCATATTTTTTTCTTTTTTAAGGAGGATAGCTGTGATTTTGTTCTGGCCTAATGTTCTCATGGTTAAAGTTCGGTTTGATTTTTAATACAGTTTTGTCTTTGGTGCAATGGGATTCAAATGGTTTTTTTTCTCTTTTGGCATGTAATTCACTTGCTCTGAAGCTCATGTCTGTGTGCATTCATCTTTTGGTGTGCATGTCACACTGGGCGGTTTTGAAGGACGCATGCTGCATACTCATGTGGTATGGTACTCCGTATTCATGAGTCCTCACTCAGCATCTCATTATTTTGAGTTAACTAGATTCTGTGTAGCTTTTGTCCATGTATCTGCTCACACTGCAGTTATGATTCTGTGTTGAGTGTGCACATTGCCAACAAGCATCATGTGTGCTGTATGCAGGTGTCAAGCTCACAGCCATGCACGTATGGATCTCCATATGTAGATGTATTCATTGTGACCTTCTGAGTACAAAAATGTGGTTGATGCATGTGCATAGGATTGGAACATGTATTTGTGTTGTGTGCAGACCTTCATGTGCATCTCTTACTGTTTGCATCTCAGGGTGATGGTTGTGGTGGTAGGGTATTATTATGGTTCATCATTGTGGTAGTCAAAGTCGTCCTACATTGCATTCCTTGCACAGATTGTCATTTAGCCATGTATTTTGGCTGTACAGATCTGCGTTTACCTATGTGGTACTATGATGACTGTGCCTTGCAATATGCATGGATGTTGCACTGTACACACCTGTGATCAGGGGATGTGATTGATGTACATGGCCCCACTACTCATAGAGGTTTGTGGTTGTATCGTGATTGTGGGTGTGCTTTTATGGGTGACATTACTATTGGCAATGCTTTACCGATGTCTTGTGTACGTCACAGGTGTGTTGGGTGTGGTGATGTTGCCAGTGATGTTGTTTGTTGCACTTTAGTTTTGGTAATCCCAGTGATGGTCACTGTCATGCTCAGTATATGTAATGTGAATGTCTCTGCTGCCTGATTCGGACTTTTGTGCAGAGTTGCATTCATTTCAGGCCCTGTTTCTGCTAATGTTTCTGCTAATGCATGTGTTACACACCAGACGTCACACTGACATCTGTCGGGCAGATGACTGTGTGTGTTAGGGTTTTTTGTAGCTGTACCTTCCACATCAGGCGAATGCTTGTCAACAGCACCATGGGTGCCTCCAAGATACGTAGTTATTGATTTCGCCATGGCATTCTACATGGGAGACACATCTGTGTAGGATTTGAATCTGAACAACCCGTGTACATGGGGGGATCTGATGTCCCACTGAACCCTCACACTTCTATGGATGGTGAGACAATACATTCATGTGGATGTACAAGTGCACTCAGGTGTTATTCCTTTGCCATTCTAGGTGTGGCTGGCCATGTGGAGTCAATTTCCTCATGAGGGGTGTAATGGTGAACCAGTAGTTACACAGAACATACAGTGTCAGTGTCGATAATTGAGGTAGTGCCCAATCCAGGTTTCAACAACTATTGTGGCCACTCATTTTGCACACACCACCCACAGGTTGAAGATTGAATGATATGTGCACTATGTCCCTCTGATAAGATACAGTAGTGGGTTGTGTCTGCACACTGGAGGAAGTGACACCTCTGGTGGATTTTGATGGGGGATTGGGCTGAGTACTGACATGCAGAGGTTTTGAAATGTGTGAACAGGGCTGAGTTCTTGTGGGGTGCAGACCCAGGAGGACACTGCCTGGTGTGACCCTGTCCGAGCTCCAGGTCCCACCCTCAATACCATCTCCACGCCTGTGCATCCAGCTGCTGTGATTTGTTGGGACTAACATTCCACTCTGGCCATTTTATTCAGCTTGGTGGGTACCCAGTCGTCAGGATTGATGGCACAGGTTGTCATGGTCCACCTCATGGTTCCCAGCCAATTCTTCTAATGGGACCCCTGCAAGGGACAGGTTCCCACAATGCCCACAGCTTCCAGACAACTTCAGCGTCACTCTGGCCTCATTAGGCAACACCTGCTCAGGGGACACACAAGCCCGCTGTGGAGTGGTTGGCTTCCTGCCTTCCAGTTGCATTCATACAGGTGCAAGGGAGGAGCATCCACCAGCTGCACCACACAACCACTACCTGAGGTGGACAGTTCTCATCCACCATTGTGCCCCCACTGAGTGGGTGCTAATGGAGACAGCCAGCCAAGTGACAAATGTATGAGTGAACCATATGCCCTATTTTTTTATTCCAGGGGGATGCATGATATGATATGATAAGGCATTTATAAAGCACCTGTACACAAGTGTTTCTGCATGGGTGCAGAGTTGTGCGGATTGGGGGTGCACCGTGGGTGTGGGGTTATGTGTGTGGTGTGGTGATTGGTGGTTGGCCAGAGAATAGGATTAGTTGGTGTAGGTGCAATTTGCATGTGGGGGGCTCAGATTGATGGGTGTATTGGGTCTAGGAATAGTGGGTGTAGGTGCACTTTGCATGTGGGGGGATCAGATTGATGGGTGTACAGGGTGTAGTGATAGGGGGTGTAAGCGCATGCTGCATTTGGGGTTATGGATTTGTGGCACTCCAGGGGCTCGTAATGGTTAGTATGGGTGCAAGTAATAGTGATTACTTGTGGTTATGCCACATGTCATTTGTAGTTTTCCCCTGCATCTGGTGTCACGGGTCACAATCTGTGCAAATCAGTCTATTTCAGTGGGTCCTTGGTTTGCATGAGGGGCGTGTTGTGGGCACGTCAGGTGCAATCCTGTTTTCTATGGTCTGTAGGTCTCTGCTAGCACTCTGCTAGCACTTATTTCAGTAAATAGCCTCCTCGCACAATGCATTTGTGCCACACAGTCCTAGAGCACGCGCTGGTACTTATGCCGGCCCATTGATTCAATGTTGATAAAGTACGAGTTCTAATCGTCTACGTATTCCACATTCCAGGGCCTGATTTGCAAAAGCACTTTTCAATGGTAACATCCCATTGAAAAACACTTGTAAATCAGGTCCAGCCTACTTGAAAGACCCGAGTCTGAATTACAAAATATGATTTGAATGGTGCAAGTTGTGGTTTTCTTTTGATCGTTTGGTGCTAAATTGCACAGGGGAAAATGGATTTGATAAATTGTGCCAGGTTTAATGATCGTTTTTCTAAAAAAATAATGTGTAGCCAATTTAAGTGCACATTGGGTACACATTCAAAAGAAAATGCATATGGTTGAGCCTGATAGCACAATTTTTACAACCTCAATGTGCAATATTCGCCCATTTCAAATTTAGAACTTAAAAGAAAAACGGAAAGCAATTCAACACATCAGTCTAAATTTGCCCCACTCAAAACAGTTTCATAAATCCAGCTCCTTTTGTTTTCTGGACTTATTTCTGCCAGTAAAACTGATGGCGGTATTAGATTGAAATTGGGCACGGCGAACATCATCAATTGCAGCCTGTTTATCAACAGAAGGTTAAGGGCAGACATATAGAAGCTTGGTGCTCTGGCGAGACTATGCAATCCTCTGGAATAAATAATAAACTATTAGTTTACATTTAATTTCTATTTAAATATGTTAAAAGCATTATGTGTCAATATGTGATACAATGGAGGTAGGACACTGAAATCAATTATATCCGAATTGTTCAAAAATATATGACGTCTAATAGTAAATGGAGCTGCTTGCTACAAACCAATGTACAAAAATCAACAGCATGATCATCATTAGATATGCAATCTATCCATTTCATTGGACCTAATGGAATAATCTGTCTCCCCAAATTTAGCTACAAGGTATTATAAGGTGTAATTCCAACAGGGAAAGTATGATCTACTAGCCGAGACAGTCCAGAATCTGTCTTCTCATCATGAGTCGGCAAGCTAGTTTCGACATAGTCCAACAATATTATGAATGTAATGTTTTCTGCATGACCAAATAATGTAGAATTAAAGAAAAGAAAAGAAAATCATGGCATCTGTGCTACCCCCATTGTGCCCAATTTTTTTGATAAAAATATTGTGTTGTGTTTATCTCTACACGTGTAAATCCTGTGAGGTGTAATTCATGAACGTTCCTCTTGGCTGTTAATAGCCTATATCTAGAAAAAATAATACATAAAAGTGGCTGTTCATTCCAACTAGTCAAACATTGCTTATTATCTAAAGTGGCATATATTACTGCTGCTTATGAATATTTATTTTCCAGCATGTGGTGGATATCGCCGGTTTACTTATCTTCAAAGAGCTCCTACCATGGTTTCCAAGGGAAGCAGAGTAATTTGGCATCCTGATCAGGGATATCATTTCACCAAAATGCTAGGTGTAGTGGAAGTGACATCACATGAGGTAATGTAATTTGACCCCACCCTGAAGTGATATTGCAGGAAGTGATGAAACACGTCCTTTCAACCCTTGACAAAACAGGAAGTGGCATCACATAGCATTGTTCCTAAGTACACTACGAAAAATATGGTTACAATATCACTATAATGTGATATACATTTCATAGAAGATGGATCACTATATGTTTCATTAATACCGATGTGTATAGGCCCATATTACCAAATTACTGTGAATGCAAGCAGACGTCCATGGCCAAATTATAATGATGCGTTATTATATAGCACTTACGCTTAAGCGCTTTATATAGAAAAAATATACATACAATATCACCCAACTTGTCTTGGTACTCATTTATTGACCTCAGAAGGATGAAAGGCTGAGTTGAGGTGTTTAAGAACAGACTAAATCAGTGACTCGCCCTCTGAAGTGTGCCTGAAATAAACCTTTAACGAGCCTAGTAATTATTGCATAGAATTCCAGAAAGACAATTTTTTTGGTATTCCTATCACTGCTGAAAGTGTTAGACTTGTGCAACCCCTGTTCTTTAAAAAAAAAAAAAAAAAGAATCAGAGGCCTGAACAAGATAGCCAGCCACTCCAGCAGCAAAGAGCCACATGGCACTGGCCACAGCCCAGGAGTTAGCTTTGAAAAATGTTTTGGGATAGTGAGAGAGATCACAGGGGTAGCAAGGGAGACATCAGGGGTCGCAGTTGCGACCCATGGTAACACCTAAATGACGCCTCTGATCCTGATCTAGAATTAATCAAGAGAGAAAGCCTCGTTTCTATGTGCTTCAAAAGAAAACACATTCTTGACAGATTGTGTTCATGCTAATGTTTACCTTATTGTATCATGCTGGTGCACCCCTAACGGTCACATTCATGTTCGTATGCCTGTCTGAGAAACCCTGTCATGAATCAGTTGAATGAAAAAAGTTGCATATATCACGTCATCTCAACGTGATATAGACATGCTCTGCCATGAATTCAAAGAGACTAGAATGTTAATAAAACAACGGCTATGTTTGCTAGATATACATGCTAATGGTGGAGAATTAATGTAATTATATATACACAAATAAACATACTTAAACTCAAATTAAATTCAAACTAATATTTTATAGTTTATCCCGTAGGATTCTATTTTTTCTTTTTGAATTTAAATTGTTCTACTTACATTCGTTTTGTTTTTTACATGATGAACTATGTAGTGTACGGCCATGAAAAGTAAGGAATGATTGCAGCACATGTCCATCCAACCTGTGTCATGATTACTTGTTCCTAGAAGAAGGGTTTTCTGCACTTATGCCAGGCTGAAACTGCACGCCAGTAGCATCACTTGGTAGTCCGTCCTGCTGAAAGTTTCGGCTTTACTTCTTGGTTACTATTGCATGGCATTCTGATAGCATCACTTGGTCACTGCTGACCAGTGGTCACCTGTACCTAATAGTGGAGGGTTCATAATTTCACTGTACCTTTAGGCGTGTCGCTTAGTTGTCTTCCCTACAGAAAGAGCTGACTGAGAAAAAAAAAAAAAAAAAAGAAAAGTGTCCGTGTGCAGGAGGGATTTGAGCTGACACCAAATGAGGCGGAAGAGGGAGAAGGATACAAAAAGAGACATCTAAGGATAAGGAAGAAGAGGTGCAGAGGTGCCTCTAGAACATTCTTCAACTCCGATTTCCTTGGAAAAAGATGACAATGAATAAAGTGACAAAGAACATGCTCCATCCCCTAATTCAAGAACGAGACTCAGACAACTCCTCTTTGAAGATGCCACAGACAGCGAGCAAAGATTGACGAAGAAGGGGTGCAGGCAGACATTTATAGAAACACATACAATGTTCAATTGAAAGCACTGCAGACAGGCAGCAAGCTTCAGAAACTACCCGTGCACCACTGCACAGTCTTCCAAATAAACACATGCACCGGGAAAACACATGCTAGAACAACTTTGCAGTAATTCACATCGACATGACCATCATCCTTCTAGTCAGCAGCACCTCAATCAGCATTGCCTGCAAATTACGCAAAGCAGATCCAAAGGAGGAGAGAAAAGAGCCTATCACAACTCTCTCAAACAGTTTCAAGCGTTGGGTTATTTTGCATCAGAAAAAGCAGCAAGCTCATCTTTCCACCTGTCATATATGCAAGAAAACTATATTGTGAGAGAAAGCAGATTGCACATTTGGCACCAGGGCTGGACTGGGAACCAAAAGTGGGCCTGGAATTCTTTTTCAAAGTTGCCCCATATTTCGCTGAAGTCACCAGCACAGCGCGTGAGTCCAACCCTTCTATGAGGGCATTGCGAGTATCCCCCAAGAAGATGTCAAATAAAATGAGTCCAAATTAGAGCATTTAAACCATGTTTTAATCATATGTGAATTTAAAAAATGCATGTTTGTTTCAGCCCCATAACTACGGCACCACACACTATCATGGACACACATCCATATACACAAACACCAGCACCCTTCGCAGCACCCAGCCCAGGTGTCCTTCCAGTAGGAACTCATTCAGTCCACATGCTGGGAAAAGGCGTTGGTAGCAAGCAAATGCACCACGTCTAGATGAGTTTTTCATGTCCTGCAACATGTAGTCCTATCCAGGGACGGGACCGCCACCCATTTCTCCCACCAGAGATGCAACTACGGAAAAGGAACTGTGGATTGTAGACTAAATGCCGCCTGATTTTATAAGCACTATTAAACCGGAGGAACTTCCATCACGTCTGCCGGAGTTACTGCCATGAAATGCAACTGCGTTTGGTTTGAAAGTCGAGACCCCTTCAGACTCCTATCCTGCCTTGCGGCACTGATCTGCCTTAGAACTCAGGTCGATTGTTGCATGAACTTCAAGGAGCTATAGTCCTAAACTTGCAGACGGGGCCATAGGTGCGTGACTGCCCTTGGGGGTAAGCAGAAGTTGCACACTCCAGGCAGAGTAATTGTTGGCCACCCATGTTGCTGCAGTTTGGGTGGCAAACCTTGCACGCTTCCCGCTTGCTGACAGGGAACATTTCTAGGGGTTATAATCCTAATATTGGCACAAAGGAGCGAAAGATGCGTCACTGCTTCAAATGGTATAAAGAAGCTGCCCCCCGCACCAGGCGGAATTGTTGATGCCAGCACCCTTGCAGCTGATTTGGGTCCACAGCAAAAATCTCCACAAACCCCTCAGCCCCCCCACCCGGTGTACCCCCTCATTGATCCACCATGAGTGACAGGTAGATCGTTGCCCGAACTTCAAGGTGCTATAATCCTAACAGTGAATCCAAGGGGCAAGAGATGCATGCAGCCCCTCCTCATTGGATAGAAAGCAGTTGCGCCGACCTGGTGGAGTTATTGATGGCCCGTGGTTGTAGGTGGTTTAGGTGCCCCCACAGACTCCAGTGCAGCAGTGTCGTCCCAGGACACTGTGTACCCCCCATGGATGGCTGTCTCAACATCACTCCTGAGGCGCTGACCCGCCTGCTCCACGAGCACAAACATGACCCGGCAGGAGTTAATCGCGGCCTACGGCATGAAGCCCCTGGTCTACATCCCTGAGTTGCCCCAGTGCGCCAAGGTGGTCTTCCTGGTCCTCTACATCTTCATCTTTGCCCTGGCCCTGCTGGGCAACACCCTAGTGGTCTTCATCATTGTGCGCAAGAAGGCCATGTGGATGGGCACCAACATCTTCATCTGCTCCTTGGCGGGCAGCGACCTCTTGGTCACTTTCTTCTGCATCCCTTCACCCTGCTTCAGAACATCTCTTCCGAGTGGCTGGGAGGTGAGTGGGGTCATACATAGTGCTCAGTGCGGCGCTGCCACCTTCCGCCCGTGCTAAAACGTGCACGAATGGGGAAATGTCTGACCTTGGCCCCTAGCACCATTCTCTTGCAGGACAGACACATCTGTCGATAAATGCTTATTTAGTGATCCGCCACCAAATAGTTCTTATATAAGACTGCAGAGCCATGTTATGCAAACCCGGCCATAATGCATCGTACATGCCTTTAACACACCTTTTACAGCTTTTCGTGGCGCCCGTGTTTCTAACACTATTTCTTCACGTTATGCACCCCTCCATGTCTTTAATTTACCTTGGCATGCAGAGTTATCCTTCTCGCTGCCTCCCAGTGCCTACAATGCAGCTAAAGACGTCCCACCACTTCTTATCCTCATTTAGCCGTATGTTTTTTTCACGCTTTAATGAGCCCTGCATGCATCCCATGCCCTTTAATACATCATTGTGCTTTCTACTACGGCCTCTGTTTCTATGCACAGTCCAGCAGTTTATGCCTTTCAAAGTGCACCCGCTATGCCTTTCTTTGCAATGTAAAGTGGTCATATACAGTGCACCTCTGGCACAAAGCGCTACAAGGCCTTAACATTGGCAGATGGGCGCTATACAAATGACACCCAACATATAAACCCATTTGTGAACTCAGCCAGATGTTGACACGCATAAATTAATAAATACATGAGTGCACGCATCAAGGATGGAAACGGGGGGGGGGCACTCAGAGATTGATGCAGCCGATGAAACATACAGGTTGGAGGTTTGAGTAGTGGCAGCCAAGAGTGGATGCATGCCATTTCATACTTATGATGTCAATAATCTATAACGCAATGTACACACAAGTCATGGTATCGAATGGTATAGGAAAGGGTTAAGATTTGTCAAGAACAGATTATGGCGATAGCAAGAGCAAAGGGTGGCATTGAGGTAGCAAAAACAAGAGGCGAAGTCAGAGGCCCGTTCTTTATCCACGTAGGAAGGCGTCAATTGTAGCTCTGTCTGTGCAGCGCCCCACGGCCCTCCAGAGGCTCCAGGACTAGGTCCGGTCTGCTGCGTTAAAGGCTTAATAAAACTTGGACGCTTAACTTTAGCAGGTAAGGAAACCGAGGAGGAACATGGATTTTAACAGTGATACGGCCAAGAACCCAATGCAACTTAACAGCATTTATCATATACCCCAAAATAAACAATACACATGTTCCCCAGCTTGAACAAACATATTTAAAAGCCAAATACAATAAATCATAAATAAAACCTAGCATTTAACCTGGTGTTCTTAAGCAATAGATGACATTATAAAGCATGCTTAACCAATATAATGGTACCTCATAAGGAATCTTAAATACTTGCTCAATATTCTGACAACCAATGGCAGTACCATTGAAAAAAATCAATGTACTGACATTCGCATCCCTACTGGTAACAGAAAGCCAACGCAGTGTGAATAAGTTTCACGGGCCGGTGGGCAGCTGCTCTGAGCAAATATCACACTAGTACACTACTGGGTAAGAGCACAACAGTGGGCTCTGCTTACATTGAGTTGGCACATCCCCCGGCGCTGAACAAGCCATGTGGGGCTCCTGGCCAGGCAGGCCCGTGGGGGTGGGGGCCACATGTCAGACCATTCCCTAAGAGTATAAATGCTACTGGGGAGGGAGAGCCCTCTGCCTCCGATCGGCTGGTGGCTACTCCAGGACAAGACACGGTACGGTAAAAACTACACATTAATGAGTGATGGGGAGGGCGGGGGATGGCTGGGGGGGATTGCAAAACAGACAAATGAATAGATGAGTGACTGAAGTGAGTGAGTTCCGTGACGTAAACACCTCACTCTGAGTCATGCCGTCTCTTCTGTGTGTGAGACACACTTCACTGGTATGGGAGGGAGGGTGCATTTACACCTCTGCCTGTGTAAACTCAAGGAGTCTGCCCAAAAGACACCCGGGAGTCTGGCCCTTAATTGCTGAAGTGCTTTCCTAGGAGGGGACATTGGCTTCTAGGAGCTGGTCAGTGCTGTTCTGCGCATGAGATTCGTCGGGCCTGCCCTTTTCAGTGTCTCTCCAGTGACTCCAAGGACAGTGCCGGCCCCGGGCAGGCGAGAGACATAGAGGATGTATCGTGACAATCTCGCAAAACATATGAGCGTGCGTTTCCCACCTAAGAACTTTTTATGCATTTGAGATTATTAGGGCCGTGTTTGAGGTAATATGATCTCAGCGAGTCGGTTGTGATGGGGACAGGAAGGCTGAAGCAGGTTTAAAATCTATTCTACAGCTACAACAAGTTCTATTACACCAACACTCAAACTTAGGTGGCCTCTACACTGGGTACCTAATTCGTATTTACTGTTACTGTTGCTCTGTAATTGGTCAAGTAGGGCTATTCCTCCCCTCGCAGGACTCTCAAACTTAGGTGGCCTCTACACTGGGTACCTAATTCGTATTTACTGTTACTGTTGCTCTGTAATTGTGGTAAACTAGGGCTTGCCACTTCATTCCTGTCCGCTTGCTCTCGTCTGGCCCCCTCCCCCTCACTCCCTCCTTATTTCATGGTGCTCTCTATCTCTCCTATCTTCTCTAACTGCTTCTCAATTGACTATCCTGCTCTCCTCACTAAATCTGGTAGGAAAAAGTTTAAAAAGGATATCCTGGTCTCCAACCCAGGCCTCCCTATCGCTGACACCTACACCAGTGCCTCTTCCAAGGAAACTCTTACTGACATCCTCTTGTTCGTGTCTTCCCCTGACCAATGGACCCTTCATATGGTCTCTGTGCTCTCTCTCTTCTCCTCTTCTCCCATTAATGGTGGCACCCGTTGGGATGTCCTCTTGGCCCCCTTCTGCTCCTCTAAGGCCATCATTAATGTCTACGCTAATGGGACCGTCTTGGTCCAAGGCCCTCAGGCCAACCTCCACCTCTTTGATAGACGCTTCCCGTGCCTCATCAACTTCCTTTCCTCTCCTGCTGTCCCCTCTTCCCTGTCCTCGGCTACCTTGCCTCCACCCTCTCACCCTGCCCTCTCTCTGGCTCCTTCTTCTTCACCTCCACAGGGCGTACCTCTGATCAGTCCCCCCCCCCCCGGAAGTCCTTCAAGGATGGCAACCTTCTCCACATTGCCACTCTCAACTCTCGCTCTGACGCCAAACATTCCTCTGATATCTGTCGCCTTCTTGAGGAACTGGACCTTGACATGCTCGGTCTCACTGAGACATGGTTCACTGCCAGCTCTGTCACCAGCTTTGACACACTCCTACCTGACGGTTACAAGATCCTCTCCATGCCCAGGCCCAACCGTCCTGGGGGGGGTGTGGCCCTTATCTTCCCTGAGTGGATTCCTGCCACTGTCACTCCTACGCAGACCTACTCCTCCTTTGAATGCCATGTCTGCCGACTCTCTCTCTCTCCTAGCCATTCCCTTAACGTGGCTACTATCTATTGGCCACCTGGTCAAATTTCCGCCTTTCTCTCTGAGTGGGCTGACCTCTCCTCCTCACTCCTGTCCTCAACCTCTCAACTCCTCTTTCTTGGAGACTTCAATATCCACCTTGATGCCTCCTGTCCTCCCTCTGGACTCTTTCGCGACCTCTGCGATTCTCTCTCACTCTCTATTCTCCCATCTGGGCCGACCCATTCTGCAGGGCACACTCTTGATGCTCTGATCTCTTCTGACCTTCCCCTCTCTGTCCCTCTCTCCACTCCTCTCTCCTGGAGTGATCACTTTCTCCTATCCTCCCACCTCACCTTCCCTACCCCACAGGCAAAGCCACCCTCATCACTGCCACCCACCTTTGCGATCATCCGACCCATGAAGCGCGTGTCAGTTGAGGCTTTCGTTACCACCTTCTTGCCCCTCCTCCCCCTTCGGCTGACTCCCACCTTGACACAGCCCTGTCCACTCTCCACTCTGCTATATCTGATACCCTTGATATCCTTGCCCCTGTCATGAGGATCCGCCTGAAGCCCAAAGCCAAATGTAACTCCTGGTATGACTCAGATCTCGTCACCCCTAAACGCAAGTGCAGGGTGGCAGAGAGGAAATGGCGTGCTTCATGTTCATCCTCTGACAAACTGGCCTGCCGCCTGCTCCAAAGGCAATACCGGCTCTCCGTTCTCACCAAGAAGAGAGCCCTTATCCAAGCCCGCATCTCTGCGGCATCTAACAATTCAGCCGAACTCTTTAAAATCTGCAAGGAGCTGGCCAACCCTGCTGCAGTCTCCACCTCTCCTGTCCCCTCCCAGGCCCTCTGCACGGCACTGGCCTCTCACTTCATTTCAAAAACTCAGGACATCCTGTCCTCACTCTCCTCCTATAACCTCCCCCCCTCTATTCCCTGCTCTCCCTCTGGCCCTTCTGCAGCCACCCCTCCTCCCTCCTTCTCTGCCTTTCCCCTTTTTTCTGCTGACGAGGTTTCGAGACAAGTCCGATCTATGAAAGTCTCGTCAAAACAGGTCCACCCCTGTTCCTCCAAAACTATCAAGGACCACATCGACTCCCTGGCCCCTGCCCTGGCTGACTTCTGCAATCACTCCTTCGCCTCTGGAGTCTTCCCATCCCCCCTCAAGCACTCTCTTATGCACCCCCTTCTTAAGAAACCCTCTTCTGACCCCTGCTGCCGAGCTAACTATCGCCAAATCTCTATCACTCCCTTCCTGGGCAAGCTCCTGGAGAAACTGGCCATCTGCCAGCTTAATCTCCATGCTGAATCTGTTGGTAGTCTTCATGACCATCAGTCTGGCTTCGGAGCTGCCAGAAGCACGGAAACTGCTCTCCTGAACATCCGTGAGGACCTGCTCTCTAACCTTGACTCTAACACCCTTTGTGTTCTCATTTTGCTCGACCTCTCTTCTGCCTTTGACACTGTCAACCGCACCATCCTGCTCAACCATCTGTGTGATAACCTGGGTATCACTGGTCAGGCTCTGGCGTGGCTGACCTCCTTCCTCTCCAATCGACCCTCCCAGGTCCAACTGGGTTCCTTCCTCTCTGACATCTTTTTCTCTACCTGTGGTGTCCCCCAGGGATCTAACCTCTCCCCCTGGCTGTTCAACCAGTATCTGGCTCACCGCATCGCCGCTCTCTGTCCCAACTTTCAGTGCTATTCGGATGATACCCGGCTCATTTTCAGGCTACCCTCGGCCTCCTCTTCCCCTTCCCTCATCTCTGACTGTCTCTCTGCTATCCAGGAATGGTGTGCCGCCAACGACCTCTGCCTTAATGCCAGTAAGACTGAGATTCTACTTATCGGCACACCCACTCCCTCCTTCCCTGCAGCTCTCTGGCCGGCCTCCCTTGGCCCTCTTCCTGCGCCTACCTGCAAGGCAAAAAACCTTGGGGTCATCTTCGACTCCACACTCTCTTTCTCTCCTCACATATCTGACGTCTCTAAGAAGTCACACTACCAGCTACAACTCCTCAGAGGTATCCTTCCTTTCCTCTCCTTCCCCCAGAAGCTCACTGTCTCCAGAGCCCTGGTTCTGTAACAGCCTCTATCTAAATCTTCCTGCCTCTACTCTCCGCCCTTTGCAACTCATTCAGAACAGGACTGCGAGAATTGTCCTTGGCCTCAAGCCCAGGGACCGTATCTCTCCAGGACTGAAATCACTACACTGGCTCCCAGTGGCTGCGAGGATTAAGTCAAAACCCTCTGCATTGCCCACAAGGCCTTCTGGGGCCTTGTGCCAAAATACCTTCAACTCTCTCTTCCGAAATATCTTCCTTCTCGAGCTCTTCGCTCATCCACCTCCAACTACCTCAGGGTCAGCCGCTTCTCCAAGCAACGAGCTGGGGGTAGATCTCTCTCTGCAGCAGAGGCCTCCCTCTGGAACAGCCTTCCTGCCTCCCTGAAACTTGAGGAGAACCATCTCCGTTCCGGAAGCACCTCAAAACCTTCCTCTTTTCCTCCGCTTTCTCTCCCTCTCTCCCCTGCTAAAATCACTGAACCTGCACTGAATCTGCTACTGGGCCACTCACCAATCTAGGTCCTTGGCCCATCCACTCTTCCCTGCACTGCCTACCTGCACTACGGGACTGTCTCTGTATCCTACAGCCCCTTCTCCCGGCACTTACCTTGCACTTGCCACCAGCTGGCCCTATTATTTATCTTGTATTTACTATCCATGTACTGCACTTTCCTTGCACTTGCCACCAGCTGGCCCTATTATTTATCTTGTATTCTACTAACCATGTACAGCACTTTTCCCCCTCTCCCCTTCCCCTTGCACTTTTCCCAGTCCCCTCTACCCTTGCACTTGCGCGATCTGAATGACACCTGGCCTAGTAGGATCGTTGTCTGTCTCCCCTTGATCCCCCCCCGCCTCGTCGCGCCTTGAAACACTTGTGTATAGGCGCGTTACAAATGCCATATCATATCATATCATATCATAACACCAGGGTAAATTGATTTTAGGTTGCACAACGTGCTTGTTCGATACCTTGGGATCACCCAGTGCGACAGATTATGAAACACGTGCATGTGCATACTGTCTGGAGATCCAATACAAAGAGAGTGTGGGTTACCGGTCATAGAAGTAGACTACAAAACGTCCGCCAATTCGATGGCGGAGGCCCTCGCTGACAGTGACAGCCAGCAGTCCCCCTACTTATTGAGAGTTGGTCTAGACTACAGGAACTTAACAGAGGTGCAGGCCAGGGAGGGGAGTTGTTTACTCAAGGAATAAGATCCTCGAACAAAAGATCACACGAGATAAAGTTCCTTCATGATACTGATGTTCAGCGTCTTGCTTACCTCCTTAGTTGACAATCCACATCAATTTTGCGGCTTGGCAATGCCTGTCACGCAGCCCGAGCCGGCTGTCTGCAGCCTACCCTGCTGACCTGCCTGGATGCTGCACTGCTAGCCTGGGCTGCATGGCACGTGCAGTTCCAATCCGATGCCCAGCCCAGGAGGCCCTCATGTGCAGGCGGAGGCCCAGCCCGCTGAAGGGAAGAAAAAAAAATTGCGGCACTTGCCTCGATCAGTGGTGGCAGCCAAATCCTGGCAAACCACCCAGGCAGAGGTAAAATCACATGTTGTGCTTAATGTGCATGTGTGTATTCTTCCGCTCAAAAAGAGGCCCTACCGGCCAGAGGCCTACCGGGGGATCTCCTGGTGTCCCGGTGGGCCAGTCCAGCTCTGTTTGGCACCTCTTTTCTGTTTGCACACATAAGATGTCATTATCTGCATGTTTGGCAAAAGGAAAGGGGACAGAGTAGGCAATGGGAGCATTTGGTCCACGATCCCCCACCAATATCCCTGAGTATATAGCTGATATACAGCTACACCATCCTTGCCTGAAGATCCCATAGCATGCAGACAACTTATTTTCCCCCCAATGCACAAGCCCAACATTTCTGAGGCTTTTCAGCATTTCACAAAATATCACATATGGACACACAAACTGGGTCTGTATAATGATAACCTTGCTATGCGGTCAACAGATTAACTGCCCTATGCCTTTGTAGATAACAATGATTTTAGATGGCTCCTTGGCCTTGTTGATCCCCCCTGGGAAATGTAGACTTGTCTCTACTTCCCTTGGACTTCAGTGCTACATCTCTTTATCTTTGTCATCATTGGAGCAGTGGGGATGTCAAAGCACCACTGTAACCGTAGAAAAGTCCACCTAACAATGAACATGTACACCAGTGCTCAAGGCACAGCTTTCATGACCATGACTGGGCACCGGGTCTTCCTTTGCCCAGAAAAGGCCAGGAGAGCAGCATTCAAATGCCATTTACCAGCCGGACAACTTGTGTTGGGTAGGGTTTGACAGCAGGTCCCACAGAGGAATTGATCAGTGGGATAAAGTAAAGGTGGTTGTGGAACATTTGTGCTCACTCACACTGTGGAATATGTGGGCTCAAAAGAGAGCCCCAGGGAGCATCTATTGGTGTCATCATCATGACCTAGGCCTTATTTCTATACAAGCTCATATGGATTGGATGTTATTCTGAATGTATGGTAAGCTGTTGTCTCCCCCATTCAAACATGGCTAACGAATTGTGATAGTTAACTGTACCAAATTATACTGAGGAGTTGATCACTCACTTGTTGAGAATGTCAACAAGATGATATTTGAATGGGATTGGACATGCAATAGAGAACAGATCATGAGCTATCACGTATTCTATCATTCTAAATCTGAATTTAAAGCTTTTTATAGTGTTCCTTGGTATTTATTAAAGCATCCCTCTCATGTCTTTTTTAAGATTTACTTATGTTTATGTTTATTATTTATTTGATAATGCGCACAAAACCCCGGGGTAGCCGGGCGCAGCAGGTACAAGGTTACTTAAGCATAGGTTGCATACAGAGTATAAAAAACATATCAATATGGTACATACATGTCAATGCAGGCAGTTGGAATGAAAAACTAACATGTTACAGTATTGAGAGAGTGTACAAGGTAAAAGGGTGAGAGCAGAATCATCTTAGACTGGGTTACAAGGGTGTCGTGGCCGTTAGGTACCACGAGAATTAGTTGTCGTTGGACCAGAGCCAATTTTTTTACTTTACATCTGAAGTTGGAGTAGGGTAGGTTGCAATGGGCAATGCGTTCCAAGCCTGGGCAGCTCTGACGGGGAAGCTTGCTCCGCCCGCTTTGGATCGTCTGAATCTAGGAGTTTCGAGCAGGAAGTGGTTGGTAGCCCTAGTGTGGTGGCTGGATGATTTTCTGGTCAGTCTGGCCTTAACAATGTGTCCTTAACAATGTGTCCTTAACAATGAAGGTTGCTGGAACCAGAAATTGAATTATAAGGCCTGATAGATTATGTTGCTATTGCTTTCAAGAGGTGGACACACTAATGCATTTAATAATTAGATGTATACCATTAAAACATTGCATTCACATCTTTTGAGATTTGTCCATCAGGAATCTATATTATCAATGGATCAAGTTTGGTACAGACTTCTTAACGCCAAGCATACTTCATTGAGTATTGCTGTTTCATCCTTTGTAAATCAGGTTGTAAAATGTTAACTGTTAATAAGAATTCTTAGTGGTCAACTAACCTCATTATTTACTTGTGCTCCCTCCTTGTGGTGGACAAGTGATCCTTTTTCAGCTGATAATGGATCTATTGTAAGGATGCCTTGAAACTAGGAGAAACCCATAGGAGGAGTTGCTGGGGGGCCTGTATGGAAGGGGTTTATTAGTTTAGCATGCACATGAAGCTGTAGTGTGGGTCTTAGACAGAGATGCAGAAATTCAGAAATGCACAAGCTGTTGGCACATGCTTTATTGTCCCACTAGTTGTACCCTCATCCGCTCCTTCATACTTGCCAGATGGTCTGTGAGATGAGTCCTTTTGAGTTGCAGCAGTTGTTTTTTCCACGCAGTCAGTTGATGCGGTCAAGATAGTTCCATTGTTCACATAAGAACATCTCGGCAGAAAGGTCGAATGTCCATCCCTAGCAACAGTTCAGCTTTGCTTTTTGAATTAGAAATGCAATGCACAGAGCACAGACATGCAGAGCATGCTTTATATTGCATATTATTTCAGGATGATATTTAAACTGACTGAATTGCACTAAACTAATGCTAGCATATATATATATATACATATATATATACATATATATATATAATATATATATATATATATATATATATATATATAAATATATATATATATGGCTGACTGGTAAAATCAACCTTTCAAATACAATACACATATAAATAAAACATTATTAATCACTTCAATCATGTTCATATGCATTCAGATTCGTTTATACAATAATAATCATATGATTTACAAAACATACTTATTTCATGATAACTTGATTTCTAATATTATCTCCATGAAATGTAATTCATATAATGGTATAATGGTTAAAATGCATCTGCTTTATATTCTAATTAGAAATTCCCATATACTCCCAATACTAACAAAATTAACATAATTAATCAAACCCAGTAACATGTCCCCTTAATAATATATAGTGAAAACTAGTCTATGTGGAATGGTCTGGTCAGTTTTGGAAAATCCATTATAGCTTTGTAAAATTGAGTTTTGTGCAGACAGAGCTTGGTGCAGTAAGTCACACAAACATGACATTCTGCGCTGCTGAGGAGAACCATTGGTGAGTCAGGAAGCCAAGGAAGAAATGTAAAATTTGTTTTTCAGAAATGCAGTTACTTCAAAGGGGAAAATACACAGAGCAGATAGGATGATGCGGGTGGGTCAAGATGATGAGGTGATGCATTGGTTGACAGAAGAACCTATTAAAAAGGCTGTGAGTGGCTGTAGTGAGATCGCACATCCTCGGACACTGCACTGAGAGGTACAGTGAATTTCAGGGGGCTAACAGGAGAAAAGAGCCCAGTGCTGGCAAGCTGCCTGGTGCCGTAGCAGTCCTTATATGAGTGGACGACCCTGAGGGAGACAGGAGAAAGAGACTGATGGGGATTCCCATGTTCAGCTGAGCCAGAAATATCAACAGCATATCTGGGTAAATATAAGTCTAAAGTGAGGGGTGTGGGATTGCCTCTCGGTCAGTTAGTCAGGGAAATAGGTCATTTCATTTTAGGTGCTGTTGATGTTAAAAGTGCATGCAATTTCAGATTTACTCGAAGGCCTTTGCTGTTTTGTTCTCTCTTTCCTCAAAAGTGCATCTCTTGCCAACTTCCTTGCTTCCAAGGACGGATGGTACGACTTGGTACAGCTTATACTATTTTGAAATGTGCCATTGCTCATTGTAATACATTTGCATTGTAAAACCTGATGATTGCATAACTGTTGCCATGTGTAAATTCTAAGTCCATATGTTACGATAATGTCAAGTAAGAAATGTTGCTCTGGTAATGTTCTCCAAACGCTGAATATGAAAGTTCACTCAATAGTCCTCATTTTGGGCTATTGATATATCAAATTGTCGAGTCTGTTTAGTTAGAGATCATCGAGTAGGGTATATGGGTACCAATCACTTGATACAGGTTGCAATCCAATCAAAAAAGAAAAAATTAGTTATAAGAAGCAATGACATGAATCAGTATTTGTGTATTGTTCCGCAAACAAAGTTTTAAGATACAAACTAACATCAATCATGAATCACAGTTACATATTATTTGACAAAAAGTGATACAAATACGAGAAAGCATACATGATATTTGACAAAAAATTAATTTAAATACGAGAAAACATTAAGTCTGAATCACAATTGGATAGTAACAATTGTGCTGACATTAAAACAGCCATTCTAAACCAAGAAGTAATCAATTATCACATTTCGTACAAGTGAATCGGTAGTTAAATGTTTGATGCTCAATGGTGGCTCTGACACCCTCAAATCTTGCTATGTTATAACGATGGGGCAATTACTTATAAAAAGAGCAATTTAGGAATTAATAAATCAAAGGAAAACTTTTTTCAGTGAACAGTTAAATACTGAGATATAAAGTTCCATCATAATTTTGAACCATACAGAGCAAAGTATAAATAACTACAACTATGAAAGAATCAACAACAACAAAAAGTCAAATTGAAAAGAAAAATTTGATTGAAAAAAATTCAGATTTAGTTAACCAAATTATTTACATATGTCCTGTGCCAATCATTGATGCTGGAAAGATCTGGGTCTAATTAATACCCAACAGAAATTAGGTATTGTGTCAGGGTCTCGTTTTAGTGAACATTGTCCTAATCAATATTCTTGTAGCCAACGTGGAAGGATCCAATTAGCTGGATCTCAAATTAGGGAATTAGTTACATTTTAGGTTCTTCCCTTGGTGCTTCACGTTTCGGCAGCCTCTGCTTAGTCAATCGCCACCTTCATCAGGGCTCCATGTCAGGGACCCTGTGTGAAAAGCACATATACTGTGTAAATGTTGGGTACTCCACAGAGTGTCTGAGAAACACAAGTGGACATATAGAACAAATGATTGATATAAATCAGAACTCTGGGTGCCGGTAGTTCTATCACCTACTGGGGCTCATTCCCAATTACTGAGTCTGAAAAGCCATGAGGAACGACACATCTGATTGGGGTGGTCTGTTGTGGGGTTGATAATACAAACTGGTTTGGGGATTGTAGTGCAGGCGGCCTCTTTGTGCAGTTGTTCAACCCGTACTTGAGGCCTCATGGTGTCCTATGTTCAGTGCAGTAAATATTTCTAACCAGGCCTGTGTGAAAAATGGAGAGGGAGGGGCTTAGTGTGTGCATGATATTAGACAAACACTAGTATCATTCATGTATGGTATGCCCATTCAATGCCTAAGATGGTAAATATTAATCATTAATGGTGGCCGTAAAAGACATTACACAGTATCAAGCTACTAATTGTGTTACCTGTGACTTTTCATGGACTCCATGTTATTGTGCTGCTTTGTTTGTTATTACGGCTTGCAACCCTTTGTCTACTCTGTGTGTTGGTCTCTCCGTCCTGAAGGGCAAGGTAAAATGGGGTGTCATATTAATTCAAATTTGGGGCAGTTACCCAAAGTTCACATATGTGTGAAGCTCAAAAGATTGTCTGTGTAAATATTTCATATTAATGAGGAATCTGTTTTTTGCATCACTGAGAATACATGGCAGAGAAATTGTCTCATATTAATGGGAAGTGGTTTTCTTATGTCGCTGAGAATACTTACATACGTGAAGACCAGCTGAGTCTAGTACTGTCTATCTGTATGTGAACATGCATTTGGAAAGTAGGCACAAGATTTGCCCCTAGTTGATAATCCATAGGCCTGTGCAGCCCACATTATGAAGCGTTCCACGGGGCTTATCTGCCGTGCTCAAACGTAGCTTACCTCGTTGGTATAGTTAATATGCAATGTCAGAAACCAGCGTTCTGTCTGGAAGTCTGATGGGAAAATGGTGGCACGCGTACTGACGGGATGTATACATGCCTTGTTGTCATGCCAGTTGCGTCTATGGAGTATCTTGTGCATACCTATTGCGCAAGTGTCTGCTTTTGTTGGTGTATTGGAGCTATGAGAACTACTCTAGTTGCGTGCAGCTATCTCCGGTATGCAGAGACACAGAAGCACAAAATCAAACCCTGCAGTCCCATAAGCTGTACTCTCGTACTCAGTGTCTGTGTATCGGGGGCAGCAGAGGGCTCAAATGAACACTGTATGGACCATAATAGTGCTATGATATGTCACTGGAACCTAGTGTATCTTGTGTCTAACTATACAGCGGCTGCAGAAATGAAAGGCAGGTAACAGTTCCTAAATTATGCGCATGCTCGCAGTGTCTTCAAGCGCTGTCCTGTTGTTATGATAATTGTGGGTCATATACCCGGCCTGTTGTTCCGCTCGAAGTGAAGGTGGTACGCCTTAGGAGTGGGCGCATACTATGCTACCGTGATGTTGCCATGATCATAATGTCCTACTTCGTGACATGCCCGTACATGTAACTGATGTATAACCCATACATGAGGTAAATGTGCTCATGTTCTGGTAGGCTGAGAACTTAGTATTCTGTTATTATACCTCTGTATATAGGAGGGGTCGTGGTGATCATCTATTGATCACAATTATACTGAGATGGATTGAATGATGTAGAGTAAAAAAGGGGACAAGATCAGAAAGTAACAGGTTGGAACATGTCATTAAGTCCATGATAATATTTATCTAACCTGTGGATCCACCTTCATTCTTTTTCCAAAAGACTTTGATGGATATCTGGTCCTCCTTTTATTTTCTCTACCACCCACCAACAAAAACATTATTTGGTGTGTGGTTAGCTTCCAGGAAATGAGTTACAAGTGGTTCTGTGAGGTTCTTACACCTAATTTTTGATCGATGTTCCAAAATTCTTGTGTTTACCATCTGTGTTGTCTGGCCAATGTATCTTAATCCACAAGGGCATTGTATACAACAGATAACATTGGTGCTTTTGCAATTAGTTAAATCTTGCATGATCCATTGTTAATTGACAAAGGAAAACAATTTCAATTTTTTGGTAAACCGGCATGCAATGCAGTTACTGCAGGGGAAAGGGCCTTGCAGAGGACGTAAGTTCTAAGGGCCTCCACTGTTTGTATCCGGTTGGTAGAGGAAAAGCACAAGATGTTCATTTATGTTTTTTGCCCGTTTATATGCAAACCTAGGGAAATGCTCTTAAGATACATTTAATTGCACTAGATCACAATGTTTCCGTATCATTTTCTTAACTTGCGCAAAGTTGGTGCAATGGGTCACAACACATGTCATACTGTTTTCCATGGTCGCTCTTACTTCGAGATCTGGGTTGAGTAAGAGGCCCCAGTTGGCATATTTGGTTTGTTTGTTAGCTTGTGCTAGTTGTCTTTTTGGGTATCCTCGTGCTCGTAAGTGTTTGGATAGGGCATCTGCATGTTTTCTAAAGCGAGCCATCGAGGTAGAATTTCTTCATATGCACAAGAATTGCCCATACTGAAGATTGTCTTTAGTGTGGATCAGGTGGTTGCTCGTATAAACAAAGTGTTTTCCAATCTGTGGTTTTTGGATGTAAGTCACATTCTAGTTTACCTTGTTTGTGTCAGAGGACAAGGTCCAGGAATTTAATTTCTGAGTTACTTTGTTCTAGAGTAAATTATATATGGTCGCTACAAGAATTTAGCCATGTCCAAAACATATTCAAATCCGATGCTGTGCCTGTCCAAATAAAGATGACATCATCAATTTATCTGTACTAATGACTCACTTGTGCCTACCACCTGATGAGTTGTGAAAAAATGAACTCATCCTCGTATTTGGCCATATAAATAATGGCAAGGTCGGGGCAAAGGCTGCGCCCTATTGCTGTACCTTTTATCTGTAAGTATGTTTGATTATTATACATGAAGAAGTTTCTGCATAATGCAATGGTCATTATTTCTATTATAAAGTGTGTTACGATAAAACAACACATTATAAAGTCACTTGGTGTTATGGTGCATTTTTGCGGCAGTCATTAATTTTATTTGACACAAAGAAGCGGGTGCGCGACCAGAAATATCCCAAAGGGAAATAACTGATGTGAACTGTCTAGCTAGAAAATGAACAAATGTGCAGTATTTCGATTTGTTTTAGGATTTTGAAACTCAGCCACAAGGGCACATTTCAGAATTGTACATACAATACTGCGAGAAGGGGGCATATGTTATCGACTCAGAGTATATCAAGTCCAGTAGTCTGTTATGGTGAGTGACCCTGGTAAAAACAATTGTTAGGCAATATTCCGAAGTTAGTCTCACCACTGTAAAAAGAGATACCCCAATGAATTACCACAGGAGATACTACCACCATAAAATACCACATTTTACTACCATAATAAAAACACCACAAAGTTAGGTATAACCCCAAGATATATCCCACAAACTCAGAAGATCTGCGCTCACTTAAGATTATCTGACAGTGCCAGAATATGTTATGGAAGAGACAATCATGTTACCAGCTCCCTCACAACTAGCTGAAATCTACAATGTTGAATCAGTAGAATTCAATCCTACATAGTATGTAGCATTTGTGAGAACAGTTCATCATGATGTCCCACTAGTGCTATAACCAGAGCGGACACCTGGATCTTGCCCACATAACAATGACAGTGGCATATGTTGGACAATGTTCACTCTTCGCTGCAGTCATTTTAAGAGTCCACCCAACAGGTTAGCCAGTGTGCTACATCCCTCAGCCATGCCCTGCCAACCGTTTATTTGTTGGCATTAGATCTATCCAACATGATGTCTGAACATCAATTGTCTGATGACGCAGAACCTGGGCAAGTAACTATTAATCTGTTCTCAACCTTGCAAGAAAAATCCAGGCATTGAATGTATGAATGATAATATGGAGTAACTGCTAGCATCATGTCTTGAGCCACAATGTAAAGTCAAGGTGGTAACTTTTAAACAGTATGTGTATGAGAATGACAAAAAAAGCTGTGGGTTGTCATTCGAAGCATACACATCAGCAGGAAAACACCCCGGGAGACACAGAAAACGATAACCAAAACTAGATTTGTTTTTTTATTGTATTGCTGTCAGCACCAGCCCACTGAAAACATGTGGAAAATGTGATGACAGTATAATGAAGAATACAGCTGAGCCTCAATTTAGCCTTATGGATATTTCCTTTTTTATTATGTATATGCTGTATTTGATTTAAATTGCTGTGATTATTTTTTTCATTTATGCAAAAGACACAATGAATTTGTCATAATCACTAAGTAAATAATAATATTGAAGAATACAGCTGAGCCTCAATTTAGCCTTCGAAAGGATCACCCCGTGCCATTCACTGCCCATACTAGCCCATTCACTGCTAAGTCTACCGCATTCACTGGTCTTAAATCGGCATTCACTGCTCTGTGTCGTGTCTATTAGCCACTGCGTCATCACTGATCACATTTGCATTCACATCTCACAAGCTCATTCAACACTGACTCTACAAATTTCCCTCCTCACTGCGCCTTATATAATGCTCGGCTTCGCGCATCCCTTCATACATCAATTGTATGCCTGTACTATCTAGTGCTTGCTCATCTCGTTATTTGTCAGACTCTTGTATTTTCTGAACAGTGTTCAAAATGTGCTGCAGTGCTGCATGGAAAAGTTCTGCCTCAATCATTGGTCAGCTTAATAAATGTTGTGCTTCCTATTGTATTTACTGGTGACACCGCCCCACTCACTGGTCATCCTGTGCCACTCTCTGGTCACTCAGACTGACTCATTGAGCACTGTGGCTGAATCGCAGTATTCAATACCTCACTCATTGGTCACTCTGTCTTATTTGCTGATCCCCCTGTTCTACCCACTAATCACCCATAAAGGTTCACAGGGAAGCTCACCTCATGTAACAGTGATTCTGCTGCATCAGCTGATCACCCTACCACCCTCACTTGCCACATTGTCCTTTGACTGATCTCGCTACCTCTTTCACCTGATACAATGCCTTTCAGACTAGCCTTCATTCTTCACTCAATGGGTCACGTTTGGTTGCTCATTGGTCATGCAACACTTAGTGGTAACTGCCATATGCACCATGCGTCACAAATATGTCACCCTGACTCATTAATGTGCTGGCCATTGCTATGAATTTGGTAGAAAGTTGACTTCATATTTTAATAGCCACTGTACCTCTTTGTACTTGACCATGCAGCATTATGGTGGTCATTGCTGCATAATTTATGTTTGCCACTGGCTTATACATTAATGAAAACAAATTCAACCACAATCATGCGTGATAATGTATATGCAGAAATGTTTGTTTTTCTTCTTTAAAAATGCAGGTGAGCCACAAAAATATGATTTTGTGTGTGTACTTTATGTCATATATGTCAAATTCACTTTATGTGATCAGGATGTGTAAACATTGTTTAAATTGATCAGATGGTTTTAAGGCATTTCAAATATTGATATATCAGGACCCGAAGCTATTTGACTCAACGTCCTGGTTCCCAAAACCTTATGGGCTTGGTGGAGGCAATATCCTTGTTGGGCGTAGGGAGAGGGTACCCTTTGCAGCTGTTCCTGTTTTCGGTTGGTTGCAATTACTTCAGCTCCTGGAAATGACGTTGTATTCCCGGAAGTGACGCACTGTTTTGTACACCATACATCTATCTCCCGCAACAGAATTGTTTTCTTCTGGTGACAATCCTTTTCACTAACATTCGAGTGCTTTAATTGGTGTTACACATGTACGTGATATATGTAGTCCCCTAGAGTTACTCTCATTCCACCAGATGTCATGGCTAATGGCAGCTCTGCCGATGCTACCCACATGTTGTGGTGGTAAGGACTGTGGAGCACTAACATTTTGCCACCTCATATATTTCTGTAGTGGGGTACACAGACGTGTCCCATATTCTTTCTTCCAGGATTTCCAAACACAGCAACTTGATCCCTTGCAAGCAGGTGTGTTGCTAGGTCTGGTAAGATCAGGGGCTACTCTAATGTTGAGACTGTCGGGACTCGGGGATAGCTAGCCTTTTGGTTGTAGCTCCTGGACTTCTATCCGGGGCTATAACCAAAAGACCTGGGGCTGTTTTGGACTGGTTCCAGACAGTCAGTGATCAGTCAGTGCAAATGCTGTTTTCTCAATGATTGCTTGATCAAAATGTTGATGCAAAATTGTCTGGCACCAGTGTAATAAATGCCTCGTACAAGTGACATGTGTGTGACCCTACTCCTGAACTACAGCGTAGTTCTCCTTTTGGGACTCATCATTGACATATCGATTGAGTGGATCTTAGAAGGATGAAGAGGATGGGGAGGTCTAACAACCAGTAAGAAACCTAAAAAGGTGTTTACTTTCCACCTTCAAACGGTAATGCACTTACATTAGAAGAGTGGAATGTTGACAGTATCATTGCAGACAATTCAGTGGCAGGAGACTATACTGCCTGGGATAAATCGCCTGTCCCTACATTGTAACGTTTCTCCTTAGTCTTTCCTTTTTATTTGTTTTTTATGGAGCATGCTTCCCTAGTGTCTAAAACGATCTAATAGCCAGAATGACTCCCTCCCCAGGCCACTGCCAGGTTGTAAAGTCCCTGCCCGTGTATAAAGGGACTTGGGCAGATGGTCAATAACACCTGCTAATGGACCTCGGAATGTGGTATTATTACCCTTTTGCAATATGGAACATAATGCCCTGTAATGGAATCAGTTGATCATGAAAATTAAAAGGGGCAGAGTGTTCATAAGGAGTAAAGGATACCTTCTAAGTAGTGACTAACAAGCAAACAATACATACATAAATTAAATTGCACCACATGTACCAGCTTGAAACCCACAGTGCATTCCAGAACTGGGTCAGGATCCTGACACAGGGTACACGCGGGGGGGACGGAGTCCACCCACTTTTTTCACAGGGTGGACTCGGTTCCCCCTCCCCAACAAAAAGGAGAAAAATGTAATGTCCTTTTTGTATGTATGCATTAAAGCAGAGCACAGGGATCGAACCACAGTCGTCAGGCTGGACACTTCACAACTGCAGTATATAACCTGATGAAAAATAGCAAACAACTTAAATTGACATGTCCCATTGCGGTACTGCAACTCACAGGGAAAACATTTGTATTGGTGGAGTTTAAAACATGCACACCTTTTATTGTTTTCAAAAACACTATCAGAAGAAAATATCCTCTCTTGGTTTTGTGTGTGTGTTGATTTTATAAAATGGTATTCGTCCTGTGCAATTAGGGTGGTTATGCAAAGCCAATGGCCCTCATTACGACCCTGGCGGAAAGCGACTGACCGGAGCGCCACAGCGTAAATAGCGTTTCCGCCATTGCACGAAGGAGCAAAGTGCGGCCCATTCCGACCCATCGGGCACGAGCACCACGGCATGGCGGAAATGCAAAGTCCGCGATGGCGGAAATGACCCCAAAACGGCCCACACCGCCGCCGTACGGCGCCCCAGGTGCAATACCGCCACCCCTCTTAGCGGTCACCGCAGTGTGCGCCTACCGGAAAGTACGGTGGCCGGAAACATACGGAAACGGAAGTTAAAACATGGGCCCGGAACGGGAAACATCCCGGCGTACACCTATAAATACACTAAAACCACACAACCACTAAAATCACTACCCTGAAACACACCCCAACCCGTCAACCACCCTAGCGAAACCAAGAAAAATGGGAAAAGTAGCGAAGAAAGCGTGCGACCGCAAGCGGCAGGTCCACTTCTCCCGTGAGGAACTCACCGTGCTAACAGAGACCCTCCAGGAGAATGCTGCCGTCGTCTTCTCCACGCAAATGACTAGGACGGCACTTGCAAACAAGAAGGCCATATGGGCTCTGGTGGCACAGCGGGTAAGTGCGGTGGGGACCGCACCCCGCACCCCACAGCAATGCTGCAAGCGATGGGACGACCTGCGGATACGCGTCCGCAGCATACTCTCTGCCAACCGCAACATTGCCACAGCCACCGGGGGAGGTCCTGAATCACCCATCAAGTTGACCCCCTGGGAAGAAATCTGTGCCTCCACCATCGGAATGGAGAGCATAGAGGGAGTCGGAGGGATGGAGAAAGGAGTGCAGACATCCGAAGATACAGGTAGGTGGGCCAGGAAAAACTATGCCAAATCCACACAGTCCATCCATGTAAAGTACCATGCGTCCACATAGTGCAACAGAAACACATGTCCAGGAGAACGTCCACACACATCGGCCTGATAGCGCACGTTAAAACCCACAATAAATACATAAATAATTAAAAACCCCTAATACACGCACTACACGTGCAGCAGGCACACCCTAACTGCAGGCTGCCAAACAACTGCACCCTCACTCCACACACAAATCAAAGCACCTCCAAGGGCCCGGCCCAAATCACCCTCAGGTACCACCCCAATGCATGTGACACAATGCAATTCCAATTCCCACAGACCCACCAATAACCCTCGCCCTCCTCTACTCCACCACAGGGTCCGATCCAAACGACGAGCTACAGGACACCCCTACCAGCACACCTGCAAAGAGGGCCAAGACCAACGGCCAGAGACCCTCCACCTCAGCTGCACGCATCAAGACACGGCAGCAGCACAAATCAGGTGGCAGCACAGAGGAGGGAACATCAACAGGCACCCCAGCAGCCAGCATGCCCACAACACCACCACCACAGGTCCCCCCAATGGATGCCAGAGAAGGCACTGCCTCCGGTGGCAGCAGCACCATAGGTGACACCCCATTGATGGCAGCATGCTCCGACACAGAAAACGGGGATGCCGAAGTCAGATCCATCCATGACCTGTCCCAATCCCCCTGTCTGTCCCATCCCGTACAACATGAGGATACCACGCAGGGGCACCCACAAGACGACGACTGGCCATCCCCCACAAGCCCTGTGGCAATGCAACATGAGGACAACAGCCCCTCCGTGACACCCCCGCAAATGGCCTTGGCCCAGCAGAGGCAACAGTCCCTCGACCAGTTGATCGAACAACAGCAGCAACTGGCCACGCTCCTCAAGGACCATGCTGATGAATGTGGGGGCACTAAGGCAGACATAGAAACATCAACTGAGACACTTAGGGCACAAATCGAGAGTAGCACCGAGAGCCTGAGAGTCCAAATGGAGAGAAGCACCGAGAGCCTCAGGGGGGAACTGCATGCGACGGCCAAGGACGTATGTGCCGAACTTGCCGCAGTGCGCCGTGTGCTCACTGAGCTCTCGCAAACCCTTAGGGACATGCATGGACGTGAGCAGGCAGACACATCATCCGTTGCAAGCTCCGTCCAGGGCAGCCCCCAACGTAGATCTGGAAGGAACCTGCGCTCCACAGGCAGGGGTGCCCCTGATACCCGCAGAGGGGGCCTGCAATAGCGACAGCCCACTGACAATGAGCATCTTTGGACACTGGTGTTCGGGGGGGAGGTAGGGGGGTGGAGGGGGTGTGTTGGGCTCACTTGGGTGGCGGGTCGATAGGGTGTTCAACATGACATCACATATGCCATAAAAAGTGCACGATCAACCAATGAGATGTGTGGACATTGATCTTTGTGTACTAGGCCATCATAGGCGTACAGTCCATATTGTGCATGTCCCAGACACACGCAGTGCCACGAGTCCCGTGTCCATGTATCAGCCACCAGGCGTGAGTGCTAGAAGCATACATCAATGAGATGCTGACGAATGTCACGGGCCTCCGGTGCCTCGCAGACTCCATGAGGTGCTGCCACATCCCCACCCTCATCATGACCATCATCAGGTGCTTGCAGTTCTGCGTCAGGGGGCATGGGCACATTTCTACGTACGCACATGTTGTGGAGCATGACACATGCCATCACCATCTTTGCAACCTTCTCATGGCGGTACAGGAGTGCCCCGCCAGACCTGCTGAGGCAGCGGAAACGACCCTTCAGTAGGCCGAATGCCTGTTCAATGACTACACGGGTACGTGAGTGGGCATGGTTGTAGTCCTCCTCATGCTGGTCCCGTGGGTTCCGGACTGGTGTGAGGAGCCATCTCTTCAGTGGATACCCGGCATCACCTGTATGTGGACAAGAAAGGAATATTGAGGAATGCCATTGCTACGTACGCACCCCCCCCCATTCCTGCCAGGTCATTGCCGCATCACATACCCCACATCATCATGCATGAAATGAGACTCACAGAGTAGCCAGGATCTGTTCCCTGCGTGTCGCTCCATGTAGCGTGGTATAGTGGAGTTCCTCAAGACCATAGAATCATGGGTAGATCCAGGGAATCTGGCACAACAATGTGTAATGATCCTGTTGGAGTCACACACCATTTGTACATTCAGGGAATGAAATTGTTTTCGGTTGCGGTACTGGGCCTCCATGGCATGTGGGACGACCAATTCCACATGGGTGCAGTCGATGGCACCAATGCAACCCGGTATGCCGGCAAGTGCATGGAATCCCACTTTTGTGTTCGTAATTTCCTGCTCCGAGCGTGGTAGAGAGATGTAGTCGTCTGCGTGCTTCAGGAGGGCATCGAGCACTTGCAATAGTGTCCGTGAGAACAGTGGCTGTGATATGCCATGCAACTGTCCGACTGTGTGCTGGTAGGTGCCTGTGGCCAGGAAGTGGAGTACAGACACCACCTTCAGTAGGGGTGGGATGGCGGTTGGGCTATCTATCATGCTGACAAGGTCAGCCTGTGTCATGTCCACAATGGCGGTTATGGTGTCCCGGTCCAAACGGTAGAGGGTGTGGATCTGCTCATCAGTGAGGTTGAACGGATGTGCTCGGAGGCGTGGGATTGCGGGCTGCCTGCGTGGTGGTAGTGGCTGTGCTGGTGGGCCTTGCTGGCCCTGCCTTGCCCTCCTCCTCCTCCTGCGTCTCCTCCGTGCGGCCGGTTGTAGTTGGTGTTCGTCTTCCTCTTGGAGTTGGAGCACTTGCAGCGCTATCAGGTCCCCCAGGGCCAACATCGCGAGTCCTGCCGGTAGCATTTCGGTGTGGTTGTGGGAGGAGACTGGCTGTGCAATTCATGTGTTTTCAGGCTGTATGGCCTCCACCTGTGGTGATTCATTGCACCTGTGCAAACTGCTCTCCCCTTTGGCCGAGCACGTCACGCGCACAACGCTGCAATTCGGGGAATGGTATCTTGCTATTGCTATCATGTATTTGTACCCGATGGGCGTGTTGGATTGGTTGTTATGTTCATTCGGCTATGGTCCCATTGTTTCCCATTCCATCTGTGCAGTCGCGAACAGACTTGTGAAGGGTCAGTGGAACGTAGTACTCGAGTAACGGTGGGCCCTCATGCATCACTGTACCGAGTTGCAACGACGGGCGGGGCGTCCCATTCGTGGGTGAAGGCAGTTGCCATTTTCACACACAGCCGCACTCGATGGAATAATTAGGGATTTCAAACGGCCACAGATGCCTTTTCGACGTGATGTTGCAAATGAGGAATTCGAAGGGCGGCGCTTTCGGTTATCAGCTGGCGGCGAGGAGATGCCCACAGGTCTGACTGCAAATATAACGTTCTATTGTTCAATGTCCTTGAGACAGGGCCCATGGCGAGGGAGCAATGATTGGTATGAATAGTTTGGGATGCGCATTAGCTACGTGGGCGATGAGGCCGGCCGTTCCAAAATACATGTTACTTCACGACACTGGAAATATGGGCTGGGGCACTGTGGATTTTGCAGGCTGCATAACGCACAGACTCAATGGATGTTTCTAATGTCATGTGAGTAATTATTCAGGCGTTTTGATCCCGGGATGAGGGAATGATGAATGGATGCATGGGCAGGTGATTTGATACAGAGTTTGCCATGTACAGGGCTTCTTGGGATCTATCCGCCTCCCCTACGCTATGTGATGCAGGCCTGCCATAGTGGGACCATCGTCTATCTGGCCTTGTTGAGCCCTCCCTGTCTCGAGGCGCCCTCAGACACTTGTGTCCATGCACGTTGACATTCCCATCTGATGGATTCTGTTTTGACAGACGCATGCACAGGTACACTCGTTAGTGATGGTGTTTGCACCTCGATATAGATGGTTATGAGTCGCAAGTGGTTTTGGGGTGGTGATGATCCTTTTGAGTGGGCTAGCATGCATATGGCTGTGGATTTCGTGTGATCATTGAAGTGAGTTGTTCGAATGTAGTTCTGATGGCCATTCTGTTCTTTTTCTTTTCTTCTGGTTGACAGGTATCTCCTCCCCTTTTGCCACTGCCATCTGTATGCCACTCCTGCAGATGGATTTTACTCCCGACACCTGCTGCTTCGTGTTAATCGGTGGAGCAGCATTACGATCTTATGGGACGATCGCCAATGGCCCACATGCCCTTACGCAGTACTGGTGTCTCGGAGCAACATTTCGGCCTTTCAGCTGGACTAGTGCCTCCCCATTGGGACAGCCCTGCGGTTCTGTGCGCTTCCATGTTGCCTTTTCGTACGTGAATGTGGCTCTGTGTACCATGGGGGTACAGGGCGACACACAAGTAGTGGCTGGTCATTTCTTGCGGATGCAGCCCACAATGGTGATTAGTGTTTTGGAGTTCATGGCCTGATGGCTGTATGGGCTTGGTGTCTTTGATGTGCATAAATTGCTATTCTGATTTGGCCCGTGTAGCGTTTTTCTTTGCAAGTGATGTGGCATATGCCTATTTGGGGGGCGATGTATTGTGAGGAGATCTGCATTGGGTTCCAGCTTCGGGGTTTAGTTGCGTGGTACTGTACTGGGCGCGTTTGCCTACTGAGCCCGTGAGGTCAGGGATGGGGGCTGCCTATATGACAGTTTGAATGTTGTCATGCTCAGGGGCGGGGGATTGGGTTTTGTGTAACAGATGCCGGTCAGCCAGGTGGACTGGTGGAATGATGTGATTTTCGGAATGTTGCTGGGCACAGGTGCCTGTGTTTGCGTGCGTTTCTTGGTGGGGGACTGTGGTCATGTCCATTGGGATGGCTTCTGTATTCGTGCCATCTGTGACCTGCAGCTCCCATTGGCCCCTCTTGTGTTGCTTTTGTTCGTTGGCATGCATGGGTGCTTTGTACATTTCAATGGTTGCATTGTGACTTCATTGCACCTACAGGGAGTTGTACTTTGTGGGCAGGGAGCGGTGTACAGGCACTCAGTGGGGCCGTTTACGGTTGATTCGCGATGCCGTACTTCTCGCCATGGCGGAATGGTACATTCCGCCATGCCTGATGGCGTTAGGTACATGTCCGCTAGGGTCGGAATTGGCGTACCGTTGCACCATGGTGGTGTTTGCGGTTTGGCATGGCGCGCGCGCGCGTGCTTGGTGCAGTTAGCGTTGGCGTTCACTACGGTGTCGCTAATGGCTTCGTACTTTGCGGTGACGGGTCATAGTCGCACCGAGCGCTATTCGATGGCGGTATTGCATTTCCGCCATCGTTTTTCGATTTCCGCCAGGGTCGTAATGAGGGCCAATGTAATTTATTTGCATATTTCACGTTGATATGCTAATTTCTGGCGATGTCACATCCAATTGCATTTGTTGATGAGTACCACCACTTTAATTTTTAGGACTTGACCCCTTCCATTCCTGACAACCGCAGCTCTGACCCCTTTTTCTTCTCAATCGCGTGACATAATGCCAAGCTGTAATGGCGGCTTTTTGCCACCTTGCCATTTCCTCGCTTAAGCACTTTAGCAAAGCAGGGTTTGGGAAACTATCCTGCAAAACCAAATGCGCAGTGATTCGAAATTATTGGCGTGTTTCCAGGTATTTAGAAGCACTTAACTGTTTCGAGCAGTACTTTCAATTTGAAAGACTGCGATTCCAGAAACACAGGAATCACTTCAGTAATTTTAAATCATGCTTTCTTTCCTGACCAGAGGCTGCGACCATTTAAAGTAAAAGGTCTTCTCAGATAGAAAACGGCAATAATAATCCCTTCTTGCTCCAGCGCACATGCTCACAAGCATGGGCGCTTCCATTCTGAAGAAACTTTAAACCCCCAGCAGCAGCTTTGGGACCGCGGTGTCGTCACTCAGTATGCTTAAACTGTTTAACATCAGTGGTCATTTGCAATAGAGAAATATAGCACAATGACTACCGTGTTGTGTTCAGGTAGTAGATGTATTGCATTATCTGTACTCGATTACCTATAGTTAGATACTGCTTTAAATTATCACATACGTGGAGTATTTTTTCCAACGGACCTCTGGTTAACAGGGTAGGCATATAATTGCTTCATGAGCAACATGATCTCAGACTTAACCACTGTAAACCAGCTGAACATATAGTAACACTAATAACACATCCACAGTCATTTTGAGTTATATGCATATGTGTATCGCTCATATCATATTATATCATATCATAGCCTGTAAATAACACAATACGTGAAACCTATGAACCCATATATGTCTGAGTTGTTTGAGGCCTATTCTGAGTCCCTAACGGTGCTTGTTAGGCAATAATTGATGTAGTAACTCTGTGGGAGACTACACAACCCTTGTCCTCTAGGTAACCCACCGATTGGTATTGGCCTGTACTACACAAGTTGGTAGTGTGACTGAGCAGCCAGAACTTATCGCACATATTTTTATTGAAACTTCAGTTTAGCGAACCTGATAGTAAACTAACAAGACGCCACACTTGTGTTACAACAGAACATCATCATTCCCATGGTATTCACGTCCATTTTATAAAGTGTCTTCTTTCCCATGGGAGACACTATGTGACCTTGTCGCCAATATTAACGTTGTTTCACAAGTTCTTTTTTGGATCATTTCTTATTTAGATGTAGAGAATCTAAGAAGTTCACAATGGCACAAGTCAACCTGATGATCTGCCCAAAAACCGCATAAAACCACTAGTTCTGGGTGTCTGGATCGGCAGGTGTGTAGTCCCCTAAATGACGCACTCGCCTTTTAGTTATCGCAGGGCAACTTGTGATTAAATGTTCGATGGATTCAATTTGAAGAGTGCAGAAGCGACAAAGATTGCCGTTTCCTTCATCGATGTGTCGTAAAAATTGCATTTCTCTAGTGTTCAGTGCATTCAAACGCAGCCTCAAGAATTGGTCGCGGTGGTGTCGTGATGGGCAGGTTACTAAATATCGACATTGAACATTAAGTTTGTGTTCTCCAATTCCAGATCTCAAGAACGTGGGCTTCGTTAGCAACAGATTGTGTTTCTGGATCCAACACCACCAATCAAATTTCTTTTTGACACATTGGGGTCGGCTAAGTAAATCGGCCAGATTTAAATCCGCATTAAATAGAGCTGCTTCCAGGAGTTGTCACCAGGCTTTGAGAAGGCCCGGTCGCTCGCATCTCAGAGGGGGTTCGAATATTTTGTATGCCGGAGTCGGGGGAGTCAACTTCATCTTGCGCAGAACCATTGGGGATTTCCACATGACGCAGCTGTACATTGAATTTATGGAAAGTTCATATCGGAGAGACACCATTGAAACATAAGATGGTAAATGTAGTACCTAACGCCAAAATAATCCTTTGAGTTTCTGCCAGAAGTGGGCGTCGATATTCCAGCCCGATTCAGACCCAAAGGTAATAGCTGGTAAAACCTTTTGTACATAAAACATCAGTACTGGTTCAAGCGAAAATTTGCCATATTGCTTGTTTATTTTTGAGGCTTGGATGCTAAATTGGGTCATTCGGTTTTCGAGGTCCATCTTCCAATGATGTTCGTTGATAGAAGTGTTGAATGTGATACCAAGATAGCGGATAGAGTTTACCAAGTTCAAAGGGATCCCATTAATCTTCCATAGAAAAGCCTTTTGTTTTTTGTTACCGCCTGCCCCAATGGTCACAATCTTAGTTTTTTCTGTATTTAGTACTAACTCGTTCTTTTTGAGGTACTCATATAGACTTTTTAGGGGCCGTTGTAAACCAATCTGCGTGAGATCTAATAGAACAAGATTGTCAGTGTAGGTTATACAGCGGATTTCGATGTTGTTTATCTTGGGTGGAAAACATCAAACAGATTCCAAATGGGTCGGGAGGTTGGATATAAACAATTTAAAAAGGTTCAGCTGCCAGGGGACAGCCCTGTTTCACCCCTTGATCGGTTGATATTTTTCCCGATAGGTCGCCCTGGTTGTTTAAGCGAATCCGGATGGAGGTACTAGAGTGCAGCGCTTTAATTGGTTGAAGCAGATTTTGCGGGCAGTTCCAGTTTAACAGTTTCTGCCATAGCTTTGCGCAATTGACACAGTCGAAAGTGCCCCGCAGGTCAATAAAGGCCAGGAGAAGTTTTCCTTTTGCTTTTATAGTTTCCAATTTCAGTATATTTAGGATCAATAGGTTGACTTCAACTCCCACTCCTTTAGTAAAGCCAGTTTGGCAGACGTCATAGATCCTTTCAATCATACACCACTGTTTGAGTCGTTGTCGTAGAAAGGAGGCAAACAACTTGCCTATCGTGTCCAACAGGGCAATTGGGCGATAGTTGTTGAATCCGCCCAATTGCCTTTCTTATGTATGGGCATGATGATAGCTTTGCGCCAAGACTCCGGAACGGTTTTTGAGGAAGACAGAGAACTGAACAAAGCTACGATGAAAGCGGACCATTGCACCGCATTATGTTTAAACATCATGTTGGAAATCATATCTGGACCCCCAGCGTGCAAATTTTTCAAAGCACGTATTGCTGTGGCGATGTCGCCTTGAGAAATTTGCAGGTCCCATGAAGTCACGGTGTCAGGTAGGTCACTCGTTTGTTCGTTCGCCGATGACTTGAAAATATTCACAAAGTGGGTCTTCCATGTAGATGCAGCAATTTCGTTTGACAATATAGGTAAAGTGCGCAAATTTTCTGCTTTCAGGATTGCCCAAATTTCATGAGAGTTCTTAGTGAGTAGCTATTTCATCATTAATTCTGCTTTGCCCTGTTCAATGATCATTTTTTGAGATTTTAACCAGTTTCTATAAGATTGGCGTCAAACTCGAATTGCGCTTTCGAGATTGATGTCAAATGAGCCTGTGACAAAAGACTTTTTCAATGCTTTTATGTCTTGATGCATTATCTTTTTTGCAGTGTTATTAATGAAGATGAAAGGTGTCTGTGAGAAATGCCCATAACCTTGTCAGATGTTTTGACAATAATAAATTTGGCCAAAAGCGGTGCATAGTCTATTGACTGTACCTCATTTTGTATGAAAAGTTGTTGACTTAAGAGGTAAATTTGAGGGTTGTTCATCCACAGTCGGTTGCCTCCAGCGTTCACTGATAAAGGGATGTCGTGTGTCTTAGCACATTGTGACCATTCCATTAGGCAAGAGAAGCGCAACAGGTCGTGATCGCTGTTTGTCATCCTGCATACCTCTAGCAAGTCTTGAGCAAAAAAGGTTTGAGATACCCAAAAATAATCAATGATCGAGCTCGATTTTGAGTTCGACCAGGTTGCGCACGGTGGTTGGTCGCCTTTGACATTACCATTAAACATTTGTCAGTTTTGATTTTGTAGAGCCGACGTCCACATCTGGCCTCTGATATTCACCTCTTCAATCGATAATGGGGAGAAGAGCTGTAGCGCACTGTCAAATTTGAACCAAGTACAATTTATGTCACCACAGCATATGATTGAAATGTTCGAGTGAGATGTTATAAAATTGTCCATATAACATGTAATGGAATTTAGGAAGACCTTGGTGCTGATATTTTCGGGATTCCAATATCCGTTTATGATTAACAGTGGTTCCTTGTGGATTTGTTGTCGTCGCCAGTCTGCATCAGGACTACTTGAACGTAAGGGTTTGGGCAGCAATGATTCACTATTGACCACCAAGGATTGATTTTTATTAGTGTCAACAAGCCCGATGATGGTCGCCCTTGTGTACTTTTGATTGCAGGGTTCATTAGGGTGACATATCCGTCCCTTGAAGGAGTTTCGCTTAACCAAGTTTCCTGGAGACATATGGCAAAGACATTCTTCACTGAAACCTCAAACCTGTTAAATAAATGGATAAATCCTCTTGTATTCCATGATAGAAATTCGCATGTCTGGTCACATACGGCTTCTGATGGCTACTTCAAGTTAGCCATGTTTTTCCGAGTGTCGTGAGTGTGGAAAGGGCGCCGTTGAGACTCGATGATCGTTTGGCCATGATCGGCAGTAACTTTCAAGGATTTTCGTAACTCACGACGTCTATCGAATTGGGTGTTGTTCAACTCAGGGCTTGATCCTGAGGTTCTCATGTTTGAACAGGTGTTTGATGGTTCAAGAGTAAGATCGAATCCGAATACAAGCAGTTCTTCAACGGCTTTCAAGATTGTTTTGCGTACTGATGAGGATTCAATATGAAGTAATACTTGATTACAGCATTTCTCCGTCGCATATTGCACTATTTTGATATCGTCAGACGTGATGGTGCGAAGAGAAGGGATGCAACTAAAGAGCTTCATCACGTTTTTGCGGTTTAGATTTAGTTCTTCATCTTCCAACTGGAGATACTGTAACCGCAATTTACTGTGCGATGAGCCGAGCTTTGCGGCTTGCGAGGCACGGGAAATGTAATGAATTGAGTTATTTTTAAGAACACTGGTTTGTTTTGGGTTCAGGCTTGAGGTCAATGATGATTTGTGCTTCATCAATTTTCTCTGGCTCGCAGCTTGCCTGTTGCCGTGGTCAACCAGTTTTGTCATTTTTGGTTGATTTTGGGTATCGGATGTGACACTGTTGGTCATTTGTTCACAGCCTGTGGCATACTCGAGTTGATTAGAATAAATTGATAAGTTACAAAGATCAGTAATGGATCCAGTTAACCCTTCGATGGAGCCATCAATGTCGGAATCGAGTCTTCGACGTTTGTTTGAGGGTGCAGTCGGTCGACGTTGTTCGAGGGACGTAAGAGCATCAGGATCAGTTGATGTTGGGGCCACAGAGGGTAGTATTCCTTCCGTGCAAAACAGCCCAGGTTTGGTCGAGGGACGCATGTTTCTGATAAATATTCTTTGTTGAATTGGTCTTTGAGCTCTTTTTGAGGATGAAATTTCATTAATTGACGGTTGCTTCAAAAGAGATTTTATCTTTGCAGTTGTTTTGGAGGCAAGAAACGTGAGTGGCTTGATTGATTTAGCAGCACCTTCAAAGATCCCAAAGGACACTGGTTGAATCTCAAGATTATTCAACGTGTTGTTGCACAGAGACTGTGGTTTAGCCAGGCTAGGATGGATAAGAGTCTCGTCTGATTGATTATTTCCTGTCATGATAGGATTAACAGAATTGCTTTGCTGGGACTCAGAGGTTATTTGAATAGTAGCCTGATGTTCGACAGCCTTTGGTAGCGGTCCGTTGGTCGCGTTATCTGGGTGAGTTGTTTTATTTTCAAAGTTTGAAGTGGCTTTTGACTTCACATTTTTCATGTTCAATCCAGATGCGTGCGGTTTATGGATGGGTTTCGTCGTTCCACTTGACTCCGGAGATGTTAAATCGTAGGCTGAAGACAATGGCGCTTTGTGATGCGTCCCAGGAGATGAATGCTGCATCCATTTGACGGCCTCAAGCAGACCTTCTGTCAAGGTGTCATTTTGACAGTGATGACGCGCTGCTAGGTCGCTTAGCCGTTCTTGCCAGCGAATAGTATGATCTGCTTCACGTAAGATTTGGTTCTGCAGAAACTTGTTCACATTTTCAAAGCTTTCCATTTTTTCTTTTAAGTTGGAAATGAGTGACGTCTAGTCTTTTACGGCATGCAAAAGTGATTCATACATCTTCAGAAATAGTAACAGCGCAGTTGATGATGCTGCAAGAACGTTATTGTAAATTTGCATAGTGGCTGCTGAAGATAAACTGGGTTTGGCGCTTGTGTCAGGGTTCTTGTTAGTAGACGAGTGCAGGATAATGCCTGCTTCACAGTGAAGATCAGCCATTGCTGATGTGTTTGAAAATGGTATGGCACAAGAATCACTCCTTGGATTTGGGTGCATAGAGCGAACGCCTGCTTAGACGTGGGGTACTTGCAGACGCCTTGCTGTTTGGCAGAGTTTTAGATTTCCGACAGATATCAGGCTGTAAAGCCTTGTCAATTGTACATTCAGCTGGTGCCACAGAGTTTGTGATTGTCAAGTCAAATGTAGGCACGCACTCTGCGTTTGATTTCCAGACGTCATTGGGCCGAGTATCAGAGCCTTGATGGCCGTGTAGCATGTTTTTAAATGGAGCGTGTTCGAGTGAACGGGACCTGTGTGGACTGACTGCCTCCCCTGAACATTGCCACTAGTCATGTGAAAGGAGGGATGGGCCGATATCTCGTATGCTGGCAGTTTGTTGTTCACAGTCGCATTGGACTTTTTGAGCATTGTGGGTTCAATGCTGGGGCATGAGATGTAACTATTGGGTGCCGATTTTTTCTTATGTCTCGATTCAATGTCGATAGTGATAGCCGTTTTTGGCGAAAGCACCCTGAAGGCAATATTTGTTCGTTGAGTCAATTGTTCAGTGGGAGGGGTTGTATTAAAGTTAGATGTGGTTTCATCCTCGTCTTGGGAAGCCTCCATTAGCCCTGCATCAGTGCATTCAAATGGAGAAAAAAACTCATCAGCAGACTCAGAAATAAGAGTTTGTTTCTCTCTCTTGCTCACTCTCTCGCTCGATGTAGATAACGTGGGAGGAGGAGCAGACGATCGAAGGGGAACAAGTGATGAATCGTTCAGAGTAAGAGGTATAAAATGGAGCTGTTTGTTCACGAGTTTATTCACGAGTCGCGTTTCACAGACTGCATCGATTGGAATAGTTGAGGTAATGTCAAGAGAAATCACCTCACTTGTAGGCAAGGCGGCAAAGGCACGGAGCGGCTCAGTTACAAGCCCCGGGTTGGCCACGACGTTGTGAGGCTGATGCAGAACCAGAGACGTCTCGTAGAGCGGTCCTTTGAAAGCCACGGATTCAATTACAACGGCGTCGTCCGTCTGCACGGGGGAGACCATAGGCACGGCAGAGGCAGAGACAGAAGCAAGCTCAAGTAAAGGGGCATTCAAAGGATCAGAAATGTCAAGAATTGTTTGTGAGACTTGATTTGAGGCATGTACCTTTGGGGTTTTTGTAACTGTAGCTGTATCGGTTTTCAGAGCAGTCCAGGGATTCTGCATATGACGTTGTTGGAGCGTTATTTTGCGTGTCACGGACGCGGGACCATCGTGGCTGGTGTTTGCAGTCATTGCAGACTGTGGCGGACTGGGGCAGACTGGGAATCTGCTCCTTGACTCAGCGCCGCGCTCCGCGCAAGATTGGAGTTTTTAAACTCCTTGCTGGTAGAAACAGAAAAAGGATTTAGCAGTCGTGCAGCTCCTCTCAGGTCAGCAGAAACAGGGAGACGGGGCAGTCTGGCACTCTGCTCCCTGACTCCGTGCCGCAGTCCGCGCGAGATTGGAGTTTTTAAACTCCTTGCTGGTAGAAACAGAAACAGGACTTAGCAGTTGTGCAGCTCCTCTCAGGTCAGCAGAAACAGGGAGACTGGGGCAGACTGGGACTCTGATCCTTGACTCCACACCACGCTCCGCGCTAGATTGGAGTTTTTAAACTCCTTTCTGGTAGAAACAGAAACAGGACTTAGCAGTCGTGCAGCTCCTCTCAGGTCAGCAGAAACAGGGAGACTGGTGCAGACTGGGACTCAGCTCCTTGACTCCGCAATCAAATATACTTTAAAATACTTTTCCAGAATCAACACAAATCTAGTAGATACTCTTTACAGATGCTTCTTACACACTTCCTACACACTGAGGTGACTTCACTAACTAGGACAGTAATGGCATTTATATATCACTAGTACACTTTGTAGATTCTGAGGTCTGTAGAAAAGAAAGGTTAAGGTAAGGAAAAAGGTTAAAGAGGTTCTCAGAGCATGTGAGCACTTTAAATCTTCCAATGAAGTCTAGATAAAAACCTTCCCCAGCAGTAATAGTTAAAAACCAAGTTATCACCTATGAGGGACAGTAAGTATGAAAGTCAAATGGACAAGAGTAGTCAGGGAGCCAGGACAGGCAAAGTCAATTGGGGCACAGTCTATGGAGCTGAGGCACTTCTTATATGCAAAAGTCTTGCAGAAAGTTAGGGAGATTTTTGAAGAAAAATCACGGTAGGGTCACCAGCTGTTACACTTGTGAAGGGTAGAACTGAAATCAACTCTAGCAAGGTAGCCACTGCAAGTCTCAAAGGAGAAGAGCAAAGCTATAGACTATGAGGTAAGTACCCCAAGTCAGAACAGTACCGTCACGCATTCCATCACACAACCTGTCCACAGAAACACAAGGCTCATAAGGCACGCTCACCGTTTACGGCGGCGGATTGCCAACCAGAGGCGCAGAGGACGCTCTATGAACCGTGGTGCCTACCATAAAAGGAAACTTCCCAGCACTTTGAGGAGACTGTGTCATTGTCAGGCCACGCTCCCGATGGCTATTGCCTTGGAAACTAGGGTCACACGATTAGCAGTGCCTTCCGATCACGTGATACGTTCACAATCACGTGATCGGTAACTACAGCAACTCCTCAAAAGGACACTTGTCGCTCGTCTTGTCATTTCTCAGCTGTGTTTCTACTCAGCTCAAAGCAGTTCCTCCCTGCTCCTCGTTTCCAGCATTTCTGACTTTCTAGATCCTGACCTTGGCTACTGGATTTCACGGACTGCTCTTTGACCCGGACATTGCCTTTGGATTGCCTTTGAACATTCCTTTTTGTACCACAAACTGTCATCAAGTATTCAGCTTCTGCTCTCAAGGAAATAACCACCTGAGGCTGGACTTTTTGCCACTCTACTCAGCTCTATCGACTACCGGATCTAGTGGGGGAAAAACTTCCTGAGTACAGGGATGCAGCTTCCTTCCCTTGGCTTTGTGCTTATTACCCAGCCACCCATTCGTAGGTGTACTTTTAGTGGTTTCCTTGGTTCTCCTGCTGTTAATGGTAAAACTGTGTTGCTTATAGCCTGCTCTGTTTCTTCCTTAGCTACCTGGGGACCCATGCAGTTGTTCCAGCCACCTGTGGGTCCAATAACTGGTCAGCGAGTATTTCATTATCTCCCTGACTGGTGGTTGGGGACGGAGGTATTTTTAGTGTAAGTGGTAGTCAAGTCTTGACAAGTACCTTTGGTTAGAAGAGTGGTCCAGCTGGCTTCTGTCTGGTTGCACTGATGCAGATCCTGGGTTCCTGGGCCTCAGTCATGGGGACAAGAGGGAGGATGTCTGGAGGACTCCTGCAGCAGCAATTCGGAGGTAGGCGGCAGCTACGGACTCTTTTTAGGTCAGCATCACTTTGCAGCTTCAGCGCGCATTAAACAGCACCACCGCGGGTCTTGGATACCAGTTGGGCTTCCTTCACTCCTTGAGTCCAGCACTCTGGTGAGGGGACAAGAGCTCTGGTTGTCCTGCTTATGGAGGGTCCTGGGGAGACTCCTGGAGCTTCTGGCCGGATCACAGACGTTGCACTCAACTATGGATTTCTGGACCCTTGGCGCTCAGTTCCTGCAGCAGCAAAGAAGTACAGCCAGTCAGGAAAGGTGGTCAGGTGGAGTTTGTCTCAGGGTTGGTTGTCCCACTAACCCACTGAAAGAAGTAGTCCCTTCTAGAGCTTCTCTTGTTGATTAGAATAAGGAATTTCAGCAGAGCAGCAGGGCTTCACCGGTAATTGAAAGGTTCAGGAGGATGCAGCAAGCTTTGTTCATGGTTTCTTCATCAGATTGTTCTTCTCAGTAGTCGACTCTGTCTTCAGTCCCAAAACCCTCGCCTTTTAAGAAGGTTTCTCCCATTCATGCACAGCCTAGCTGTCACTCAAACAGCAGGCTGGCTGTCCTAAAAGGACAGGCAGCCAGCTAATCAGGACTGGGTGCATTCCGGCATTCCTAAAGACAAAGGACAGGGGTGTTTCGGGACACTCCCTCACTTCCGTCCCTTCCAGACATACTGGAGCCAGAGGCGGGTTTAAGTACTGAAGCCCTCCTAACGCAAAACGAACAAAGGGCTGAAACCTGGCTTGGCGCGCAGAGTAAAACCCAAGAAAGACCTCACAATCAGAAAATCGTGAAAAAAGAAGACCAGGCCATTTAGACAAATGGTCACCCATGGGTGCTATACTGCAGCTGAGGATTCAGCCTGTGGTAAACAATCACAATGGTAGGAAAATTAAACCCCTGCCACCAGCCATTTAAAGCAGTGAGGGTAACATAACAAATGTTACATGAGTAGGTAGGATAAGGGGCTACTGATTAACCCCCGAGCATTCCACATGAGATAGTGTGTGCTGGACCCACAAAGAGAAAAGGTAAGTAAAGTACATTTCTCTTTTCTATTCTTGGCAACAGTAGTTCACACAAGAAAATGTATTTGATCCTTAAGAGAAACCTAAGGGATTTCTATGTGCACTGCACTGAAGGTGCTGTGTGTCACCATACAAAAGGTAGATGCCTATGGAGTTTGTCAGACTCCAAAAACAAAGGAAACACATAATGCAAATCAGGTCAAAACAAATGCAGGTGTGAGAAAAAGGGCTCACTCACTCCAGGATTGAAATGAAAAAGTCCTTAAATCCAGCAAAAGAGGTTGGGGTCTGTAAGGTTGAAGGGAATTAGCACAGAAATGAGAATTCTCTCTAACAGTGCTCACCTTGATGAAGTGACATGCACCCTTTTTCTAAGACGTGTACCTGTGTGGCCTTGCTTTCCAACACTCTGGGGACCATGCAATGTTAATGTTGGCTAAGCATGCCACTCCTTATTTTCCTGGATGGCATACATGCACTAAACTGCCACCCTTCCTGTGGAGAACAACTTCACTGTGTGCTCTAATTGTCTATGACTGACTACTTACTCATGTACTCCACTGTTCGCACCTCCTTTCTCAAAAAGCAATTACAGCCAATAATATCTGTCACAGAAAGACAGTAATATATAAACATTGGCAAAGCCAGGGGGGTTTAGATGTCATATGTCAAGGGCAGCCTCAGATGCCTTGTATAGCCACCCTGCTAAAATATAATCCCACATGTGCTTGTGCTGCCATCATATGCCAAATGCAGCCTCAGGTAGCTCAATCCATTCTTTATATGCCGGTAAATCCACCACATGAAAATTTGAAAAATTATACTTATCAAAAACAGAGGAGCCCTTCACAACCCCTGTGATATTAACATAACATATGTTAGGTGTAGCCTTGCAGGCGTCTTCATCATAAGCCACACACAACCTAAAATGTGCCCATCATGCCATTACAACCCATTAAAATTAATTAAAGTGCAGGTGCTTCTAACAAATGCCAAATTCCCCCTCAAGTACCCCAACAATGATGCCACATGTAGGTTAATATTACTATATTGTATTGTATTGTATTGTATATTTATATAGTGCTCTTTCCCCACTTGTGTGGCCTCAAAGCGCTTTTCCTCGGTTGAACGCCCTTGGTGACAGCAGTCGATGTGGTTGTAAAGTTCTAGAGGGTTTATTTTTGGAGATGCGTGTGTGCATGTTGCCGTTCTAGGCCTTGGGTGGCTGGAAAGGCGTGACTAAGCAGCCCAAGAGAGTTCAGGCACGTGGGTGGGTGCTGGCGAGGGTTAGAGATAGCTTGCTATTGTTGAGAGAGTCTATGTGGGGCCAGATATACCAAGTTCCTTTCGAGTGGTGGTCGCTGTATGCTAGTGGCAGAGGTGTTGAGGTACATCAGATGTTTCAGTCTGGACGGCTGTGTGTGCACTAGACAGGATGTGCTTAGCCGTAGGCGTATTCTATCGTGCATGGATGCTTGGCCGTGCCTGTGGCCCATGTCCACGCTAGTGTTGCGAGATATACGTACCTTAGGCTGCGATGTTGCTGCAGGTCTATTCCAGGGGGGCCTCACTTTTGTAATGTCGTAGATATCTGCATATATTAAGCCGTGACTGAGGCTACACCTGGAATTTGAGAGTCCTGTATAGAGGGAGAGAGGCCTACACCTAACGGTACAGCTTGAGAAAAGAGGCTGAGCACAGCCAGATAATAGAGTCCTGTCTAGTGGGAGAGAGGCCTACACCCAACAGTGCATATTTGGATACAGGCAAAGGACAGCTACAGTTGAGAGTCCTGCATGGAGTGTGGGATGCCCCCTCCCAACAATTCAATTTGAGTACCAGGCCTTGTGAATCCACAGCAGGAGCGATAATCCTGTGAAATTTGAGGGAGGCCCACATCCAAAACGTGCAGCCCGGATAGGAGAGTAGGAACAACCAACTCCGAGCGTCCTGCACAGTGGGAGAGGATCAACGCCTGATAATGCAGTTTAGGGGAATAACTAGACACTGCTAAAACTGAGAGTCCTGCTCCATTGGAGGACAGGCTGAAACTGTTAGTACACGACTAAATAGAGCTGGTGCCCACAATTATTTGGCAACGCAAGTCCGAGTATACTTCAAAACAGGGCCAGAACCTAACTCTGACAGTGCTATTTGTGTACAGGACTAAGCCAGGCTGGAAACCTAAACCTAACAGTGTAAATATTAGTACAAGACCAAACAGAGTTAGAGACTACATCCAACAGTGCAAATTGACTAACCGTCCAAGGACAGCTCGATTCGAGAGACCTGCACAGTGGGCGAGAGGACCGCACACCAACAGAGCAAAATGAGCACACATCTCAGACTCATATAATGGCAAGGGATGGAGGCTACATCTCGCGTTGGGAGTCCTGCGGATTGGGTGCGATGCTGGCACCTGTTCACAATTTTGCCCACGAGTGGCACATACAAATATTCACTGTTACGTCAGAGTGCGGCACCTATCATTACTCCCAACTCCGTCCAAGAGAGGCACACATTAGTATTCAGAATTATCACCATGGGTGGCACCTACCAGTCCCCACTCTCACATCTAGATGCGACGCAGGATGGTGCCCACAATAGTGCGAGCTTAGAGAGTGGGGCCTAACGTTCATAATTCTTGTCCTGAACTATGACAAGCCAGTAGTCCAAGTTCTGGGGTAGGGCAGTGTAGAGATGCAGTGCTTGCTGGAGCCGAGTAACCGCTCCACGCCATAACCATGCTCCCCACCTCTTTGTTGGTTGCTGCTGGTAGATGAATAATCAGAGGGGACTACCCTTAGGTTCGAGTCAATCCAGGGGGCTATGCTTGATAGGCTGTGGGTTTCAGCCTATTGTATAGTAGGCATCCGTAATGTCACAGTCATTGATGGTTTGTTGAGCCTGGCTTTCGGAGATCGGTTTGTGGGGGGACATTTATCTCATTGTAATATGTTTCTCATATGGTCTGGTGGGCAGACCGGGGAGAGTAGGGTGTGAGTGTAGCCACAGCGAAGGCTGCTGGCTTTGTTCAGTTGCTCGATCGGTTGGAATATTGTTGAGGGTGGGGTGATGGTGGATCAGGAATGCCACAATGAAGGCTGCTGGCGTACTTGGAGTTATGGTAGGCAGGCAGTGTTGTTGAGTGTTAAGTGGTGGTGTGTCAGGTGAAACCACTGCAAGAGCTGCCGGCCCCTGATATGTGGTCAAAAGCGGTGTATTTTATTAATGGTGTATTCATGGGGTGGGTGGCTTAGGAGAGTATTGAGAAGAGCCAGGTTTTAAGGCTTTCCTGAATTACAGGTGATTTTCGATGTTGCAAATGTGTAGGGGGATGGAATTCCAGATGATTGGTGCTGGGACAGAGAAGGAGGAGCCACCAAGTCTTGTCGAGTTGTGGGGTGGGATCAGCAGGCAAAATGCGTTGCGAGATCTGAGGTTCCTGGAAGGTCGGTAAGGGACAATTTTGTCCTGCAGGAATTCAGGGCCCGTGTTGTGGATTGCACGATGGGTCTGGCACATGGCTTTGAAGGTGGTGCATGGAGCAATAGGGAGCCAGTGGAGGACTCTCAATGTAGGGCTGATGTGCTCCCTAGAGGGCAGGTTAATGAGAAAGCATGCTGCCACATTTTGAATCCTTTGGAGTTTCCGTAGTTGGGATGCGGGCGCTCCAATGTAGGGGCAATTTGCGTAGTCAAGGTGGGAGAGGATGTTGGAGTTGATGGCTGAGAAATGGTGGGGAGAGGTGAGGTAGGGGAAAATCCTCCTGAGGATACGTAAGTGAAAGAAACAGGTTTTGGATACGTTGGTGGTGTGATGGGTGAGGGATAGATCTGAGTCTAGTTGGCATCCAAGATTTTTGACCACATTAGATGGTGTTGATGCTTGCCCTAGTGAATCGGACCATGGGATTGGTTGGGGAATGAGAGTTGTTTTCCCACAAAGTAGGATTTCGGTTTTCTCCGGGTTGAGGATGAGATAGTTGGTCATCATCCAGTGATCAATATCGGAGAGGTATGATGACAGGTGGCCGGGTCCTTCGGGATTTGGGATTTTGAGGATGATCTGGGTATCATCTGCGTAGTTGTAGCAGGGAAGGTTGAACGAATAGATAATTTCGGTGGTGGGTTGTATGTAGGAATTGAAAATTAGTTGTGACGTGGATGCTCCTTGCAGGACCCCTTTGCAGATTGGATGTGATATGGATGTGAATTGGTCAAGGTGCTTGATTTGGGACCGGTTAGAGATGAAAGAGGAGATCCACGAGAGGACTGTGCTTGTGATTCCTAGTGTTTTTAGCCTGTCTAAGAGAATCATGTGATCAATGGTATCGAACGCTGCAGAGAGCTCTAGAAGGATGAGAATCATGCAACCGTCTGCGTTAGCTGTTCTTTTTAGGTCATCCCAGATGGAGACTACCGAGGCTTCTGTTCCCCTTAGTGGTCTGAAACCTGACTGTGCTGGGTCTAGGAGGTTATTGGATTCAGCAAATTGTCCAAGCTGTTTGTAGGCCGTGCGGTTAATCCGTTTGAGGATGAAACGCGTATTGGCGATGGGTCAGTAGTTTTGGGGAAGAAGTGGGTCAAGCGTCGTTTTTTTGAGGATGGGTTTTGGTGTAGGATGTTTATAGGGCTTTCGGGAAGGATCCTGAGGTGAGTGAGTGGTTAAGGATTGTGCAGGCGACTTTTCCTGCACAGGTGGATAGTATTTTCATGAGTGATGTGGGTCGGCATGGGTCTACTGGGGAGCCTGACAGGCGACTGGCCGCTACCAGTGACAGGAATTCCTGGTGTGTGATGGGAGAGAAGGAGTCAAAACTAGATTGCAATTGGGGTGGGGTTTGTAAGGTGTGGTGCGGGCTGGTGGTGGGTGGTGCTAGGATTTTTAGTTTGGTGATGATCGCATTGTGTCTTTCGTTGGTGGTGTTGTAGAACTGGAGCAAGAGGGTGTTGTACAGGGCTTGGGAGCTTGGGGTGGTCAGGCGAGAAGAACATGAGGGTCATTTGAATTCTGCTTTGATTTTATGTAGTTCCTTACATGGGTTGAGGGCATTTAGGATTCAGTTCCCATAGAAATATTTCTTGCTTTTCCTAATTTCTGATCTGTAGGCTCTGGTTGTCCTTGCTAGGGTGGATTTGTTTTGGGCTGAGGGGTCAGCTTTCCAGGCCCGTTCCAGATGGTGTTTGAGAATGTTGTGCTGTTTGAGATTGGCAGAGAACCACTTCGGTGATGGTCCACATCTCTGCGAGGAGCGTTTTGACGGGGTGAGGGGTTTGAGGGCATTGTTAAGCCAGAGGTCGAAGGCATCAATTGCCGGTGGTCCTTCATGAGGAAGATAGGGTTGAGGGAGTTGAGGAGTCATAGTTCAAGATCTGGGGTGATTACCACCTTGTTCCATAATGGGAGAGTAGAGGGGGCAGTTTGCCGGGGACGAATTGCATGTTGGCCGCTGACCACTGTATTGAGAGGTATGGTGAAGCAGAGTGCTCAGTTGTCGGGTCATGAGAGTGGGCGTGGGGGTTGGGTGGCTATGCTTGTTGTGCTGAATATTGCATCATGGTTGTGACCTCTTGTATGGGTGAGAGTGGAAGTGTGATGGTTCAAATTGACTGTCTGTGAGTGACTTGGTCATGGGGTTTGATGAGGATTCGAACAATATGTTGAAATCTCCTAGGATGGTGAGAGTAGGGTGTTGGATGAGGTTGGCAGCCAGCGCGTCACCAAATGTGTCTGCAAATTTTTTGTTGCATGTTCGATGGACTTTCTAATGAAGCTTTTTATTGAATGGTTGTTCTCTGTTCACCAATGAAAGACATAACCTTAAACTGTGTCCAGGTCCCAGCATGCATGGCACTTCATTCCATAATTAACATGGTACTCGTCAGGATGCCTTACACAAAAATCCATCCAGAATCCGAACCTAATCTAACCTAACTTCTGTCCCCACCACTAACACATACGTGTAGCACAACTGGCCCAGAAAAAGTGTTCCCCCTTTTTGTTGGATAGTGGTGGTTGGTTTCTGTCCTCCACCCAAGTAGTTCTTACTTCTCTCCGAGACCAAGGTTTTGGTAATACAGTTTAAAAAGGTCCTTTCAGTCTTTCTCTCTTCCTGGTGATACCTGTGCCGGGACTCCACACATATCTTCTTATCCTTTCTCCCATTCAATAGTCCTGTCTAGGTACTTGAACTAATTCAAATCTCAAAGCTGTTTAATTTCTCTGTATACATTCTCTATATCAGAGATTGCAGGCTCTACTGATCAGTGTTTGCCTGTTCTTCCTTAATGATAGTCTTTCAGCCCAGCTCAGGGTATCTTGTGTCTCACCACACTTCAGGCATATTTCTGCCTCACCCATGTTTGGGTTGTTGTGCTCTACCTCCCCGTTTGGAGCATCTGGGTTCTTAAACCGGCTTGTGCAACCTGACTCTTCAGTCCTTCCAGAGTTATTAATTCACCCACCCTCTTGTGGGGTATCTTGATTCTCAGCCCGCCGTGGGGTATATGGCTTCTTAGCCCTTATGAAGTTATCAATGCTCTCCCTACCTTGTGGGGTATCTTGGATCTCAGCCCAGGGTGGACTATGTGGTCTCTCAGTCCTTATGTATGAAGTTAGCAATGCTCTCACCCCTCTGGCACTTCAGCCCTTCCCGAGTTATCAATTCTACCACCATCTCATGGGGTATCGTGGTTCTCAGCCCACCCTGGGCTACGTGGCTTCTCAGTCCTTATGGATTTATCAATGCTCTCACTCCTTTGTCGGGTGTCTTGGTTCTCAGCCTGGTGTGGCCTACATGGATTTTAGCCCTTCTGAAGTTATCAATGCTATCACCCCTTCATGGTGTATCTCCATGCTCAGCCTGTAGTGGGCTAACTGGGTCCAAAGTCCTTCTGGGATTATCAGTTCCCTCACCCCCTGATTGAGTATCTCAGTTCTCAACCCAGTGTGGGCTATCTCGTGGCCTGACCTCCCTCTTCCCGCTCCTCAGTTTATGCAGCATACCAAGTGCTCCTTGAGGGAGGCAGTCTCTTGGGCCTGTGCAGATCTGCAACTCCAAAATCTATCTATTCCTCGCTTTCCGGTCTTTCAAAGTGTTTCCTCCTTTTTATGGTGGACAGAACTTAGGCGTCTTTTCTGGAAGATGTCAGTATTCCACTTCTGTAATGGCTTTGACTCCCTTTTCTTCACCGACTTTGAGCTCCTTAGGCTCCCTGCCTTTCTGGAAGTGTCAGTGCTCCGTGGGCCTCTAAGATTTTACGCCCACCGTGATCGGCCTCTAGGCTCCTCCCAGAAGGGAGACGTCGCTTCCTGTGAACTTCCATGAAGGCTTGGCTCTCCCACACACTGGCTGGTTACCTCGCCTGGTGTCGGCGTCCGTGACCTTTATATTCTTCCCTGGAATGAGATGGGATAAACCATTGATTCTGCTCTTCAGTCCAGGATGCCAACAAGTACATGTCAGAATCCAAACCATCCACTTTCAAAGGGCACTGTGCATTATTTTTCTGCTCAATTCCTATATAGCCAAACAAACTTGGAATTCTATGTTAAAGCGAGGTGGAGAAAAACGCTTTCTTGGGGATTCCTTGGCCAAAAGGGGGCTCACCCCAGTGGGAACCGCTTGCCCTTTCCTCTAGCATAGTAGGCTCTCCTTCTTAGTCGTAAAGGGGGTGGCTCCCCCTTGGGGAGAAGAGCAAAGTTCCCTAGATGTGTCACACTGCATGGTATTTAAAATATGAATGCTAATTTAGAGAGCTATTCTTGCAGTATTTTTATTTTCCGAGAATATTTCCCAAGATCCCTACCACAATACATTGCACAGAGATTTTAATTTTTACAAATGAAAATGCTGCCTAGTTTTGTGTGTTTTCCTCAGACCTGAAAAACTAAAAGGTAGGAGAATTCTGTTTTCCTACTTAACTATTGACTTCCTTTTTGTCAAGGAAGTGATTTACCCCCGATTTTTTGTCATGGGAAGATATTTACTTCCAAAATAATAGAATGACTTAAGCTTACGTTAACTGGAGCTCTGGTCCCACTTAAATTTCAATGTGGCATTGGGTGACCATTCTGAGACAACAATTAGCTACACACATAAAGCGAAAATAACTCTCCAGTAGCCTTCTTGCCAAGTCTAAAGGAAAGCAACAAAGGTTACTCCAATTCTCATAACAAATATCCAAGTACTTATCATAGAACAGGAATCTGTTATCTCAAGCCTCAGAAATCTGGGACTCTTTCCAAAAAACTGCGACCAATTTCAAATACCCGCAGTTTGACTGCTGAGGTGTTGGGAATGCTTAATTTTTAACACAGCCTCCATGTCACTCACCATCCACCAGATTATGCTTAGCAACTCAATTCTGCAAACATATTTGTTTTATTCATGTTCAAAGCAGGTGTACATATAAAAAACAAACAGCAACAAATATGTAACTCAATATAAATCAAAGCATGGACATCAGTTCATAAAACACAAGAGAAACATATATTACACATCAATCCAAGACACAAAACAAATGACATGAATATATAATAATGTGATTTCTAAGACATCAAGACACTGCAAATGAAGGGCAGATCACAGAAAGGACTCATAAGATTTAGCGGTCCCCCAATGTGTCAGGGTTTTTCACATTATTATATATGCATGTCATTTGTTTGCTCTCTTGGATTGATGTTTAATATATATATTTCTTGTGTTTTATGAACTGATGTCCATGTTTTGATTTGGTGTCCAGTTAAAATGTAGAATGCAAAAATGTAGAATGCAAAAATGTAGAAAAACAATAATGCCAATTTTTTTTTAATGTGTTTTTTTTATTTATATGTTTTTTTGGGGTTTATCTAATACAAATACATTGTAAATTAAAAAAAGAACGGGGGTTGGGAGGGGGAACCCCCCCATGAAAAAAAAAAGATAATTTTTTTCGGCATTTTTTTCAACTTTATTGCATTTGAAAATATGTCATTCGACATATTAACTATAAACCTTTTGATTCATGTTGAGTTACACATTAGTTGCTTTTTGTTTCTTATATGTACACCTGTTTTGAACAGTTTTAACTTTTGATATGTGAATAAAACAAATATTTTTGAAGAATTGAGTTGCTAAGCATAATCTGGTGGATCGTGTGTGACATGGAGGTCTTGATCACTTTTGGTTGATGAGTATATGATAGCCTGGAAGATCAAGGCCGACCAAGTACCCTTACTGTGTAGATTACTTCTTAATAAAACATCAGCCTATGCCTATGTAGACCCAAGAGAAGCAAGGTCCTCGATGGGAGTTCAGGAATGATAGCATCAAAGTTCGCCCGACTGAGGTTATCAAGGCAAATAGGCGCCCCAACCAGAGGCGTTGCTAGGGGGGGCTCAGGAGGCTATAGCCCCGGGTCTTTTGGTTGTAGCCCCGGATAGAAGCTCAGGTGCTACAACCAAACAACCAAAAGGCTAGCTAGCCCAGAGACTTGCACGTCCCGACATTAGTTTAGCCCCTGATCTTTTCCAGACCTAGCAACATCCCTGGCCCCATAATGTCATCTGGGGTGTTAATAGTGCATGTTTTAAAAAATGGGAAACCAGCTATATGCGTCTTGCACATGCTGATGCACATTGAGAAAATGTCAAACAAAAAAAGCTGCCATTGAAACAGAAAGATAAGTTGTCCCTTTTCTATTTCTTTTATATTCATTCCAAGTATGACACATGTCCCCATGTGTATTAGGAACAGGGCATGGCTGAAGTCTATGCTCATTCACCAGAAATACAAAGCATGTCCAAAGTCCATTCCACATGTACTCCATGACAACATATTTGCAGAATAAAGGGTTTAACATTTAGGTAATTAAGCACTTTGGCTACACACCATTGTATTGTATTGTAGTAGCCATTTATATAGTGCCATTTTCCATTTGTATGGCCTCAATGCGCTTTGTGGTTGGATTGCCCTCAGGGACCGAAGTCCAGGTATGGGAAGCACTGAGAGTTAAATTTAAGGTGCATGTGTGCATTCTACCAGGATTAGGATTTAGGAAGGCTGGCTAGGCTATGTGAGGAATGTGAGGGTATCCTCAAACCTTTCCCTGGCAAGGCATCCAGCCAGGTGGCCAGGGGAAGGCTGAAGCTACTTGATCCTGACCCTGGAGGTGGATATGCAAGTGAGGACTACTTGGGGGGTAGGTAACTTGGGGAGAGGACGTGAGGTTCCCTTAGGTGAGACGTGGTACCCTATTTTCCATTTCATAGTGCACCTTCCCATTCCTAAGTCTTTGGGCCTCATTACAACTCAGGCGTTAAGGGTTAACGCCACCGTTAACCCTTAACGCCTCATTCTGATTTTAACGCCTGCTTTTAGCAGGCGTTAAAATCCATGGCGCTAACCTGCCATGGTGCTAATTACGCCGCCGTAATTTACGGCGGCGTAATTAGCGCCTTCCCCACTCCCATTATGCCCTATGGGGAAAAAATGGGAATGGGGAAGGGAAAATGGGAAATGGGGATTTACCGCCCCACTCACCTTGGAATGGGGCGGTAAATCCGCCATCCACCATGGTGTAAACAGAGTTTACACCATGGTGGTAAAGTTGGTGCACTTAGCACCAAGGTTGTAATGAGGCCCTTTGTACGTTATTGTCATTCCCTTCCCCATTGTCTAAGTGAGTCTCCTGCTAACTCCCACCAGTAAAGTACTGGGACGAGGAAGAGGCAAACAAGATCAATACATCCGTTTCTCATTGACTCGCACAATCACCTACACCAGTTAGGTGCTGGGACGAGGAGGAAGCAAGCAAGAGCAATGCAGAACTCCCAAACAGGTAGTGAGTGGTCTAGTCTTTTTTGGAACTGACATGAACAGAGAATAAGGCATCATCTGGGAAAGCAGGTCGATGGACTGCTAGAGGAGCACACACCCTTACTGGAAGGCTGTGTGGCAGAAGAAGCACTCAAGACCACCAGAAAGATGCAGAGTGTGTGCAGCGGGAAGCAGAGCTGAGGAAAGCTGGAAGCCATTAGCAGACTGCAGAGGGGAAGCACTCGTGACCAGGCTGAACTTCGAAGTGAGGCCCGAGCTGCGAGAGATGCATCAGTGGCAGATGCAAAGCCACAGAGAGCCACTGCAGAGGAAAAGTGAGGTGATGCACGAAGGAGAGAGAGATTGTGGCAGCCAGAAACCTTGCTTCATCAGTTTGCGCAACAACCTGTAGGTTAGTATAGAAAAGAGGGACACCAGGGACACCGGGCACAGCAGATTGGCACTCAAACCTATGAGGACATTTGTTTTTGAACACAGATATGAATGAAAGCCAGTACTTTTGAATACCAATTTGAACAAAAGCAACTACTTTTGGAATACAGAATTAAAGGGAAGATATTACACAGCAATTGTGAAACCATTATAGCCCCCGTGAGAAATGGAAAGGGGACTTTTCAGAAAACAGCATTTCCTAAATCTATGAGTTGTGAGAACAAACATTGGCAGGAGCCATATGAATGCATGAAAACAGTGATAAATGGAAGGTGGCAAAGCAGTGGTACTGTGTATACAAGGAACTGATGAGAAGTGTCAAGTAATGTGTATCTTTGCATGACCTGCAATGGGTGGACTGTGCGGTCCAAGGACCCATACATATTGAAAAGCCACGAAAATAACGACAGAGAAACCTGTGGTTGAATATCAAGGAAGTTTTGTGCTTCAAGTCAAGGAACTTTTGTTTTCTGAATCCTGTTAAATGTCTCTTTGCGAAACCAATGAAAAGTAACAAAATCTGAGGAGTGGGAACTTATCCCTGAGAACTGTGTTTTGATGAAGTTGAGAGACTTCAACGCTTGGGGAAGGGAGCCCCTTTTGCATTGCGAACTGTCTGATGTGTGGGAAAGAGAACCCTGTTACAAGCGCAGAGCTGGGAGAAGCTCTGAACAGTTATTGAACACTTGTTATTTAGATATTTAAACACGTACACATTTTTCCAAGTACTAAGTGAGGGCCAGGTAAGTTTTGGGCACAAGAGAACTTTTAATTTAGACATCCTGATGCAGACTTTCCTTCGTTTTTTGTTAGGAAAAATTTCCCTGAGAATAGGGCAATTTAGGCCTTTTTTTCAACCTTATTTTCATTTAATAAACGTTTATTGCCAAAACTATACATGTCTTGTCTGTGTCTACTTCATGATGCCTTTACAGCTCCAGTAAGCAACCCAGAGGTCAGGCACGTGGGCAGGTGCTGTTGGTGGTTAATTCAGAGTGCTAGTGCAGGAGACTCAATGTGTGCCCGGGTAGACCGTACTTGTTGAAGGTTGTCGCTGCGTACTAATGGCTGATGTGTAGAGGCACATCACAGGTTTCAGTGCGGATGGCTCTGCGAACAGCTAGGCCAGATTTAAGATAGCAGCAGCTACACTCTAGTGTGCATGGATGGGGAGCAGTGCCTTCGGCATGTGTCCACAGACGCTGTGTGATGTATACATATCTCAAACGAGGACAGAGTTTATCTTCAATGCCGCTTTCATGGGTCTGCCAAGGCAATAGTAAATTCCGCCATTTTGATCTTTGGCAACCGGACATATTGCTAGCTTAAACTCTATTCTTGATTCACTACAGGACACTGATTGGAGGACCCATGGAAATGCTCTACGTTACTTACATTGGAATAGGAATATGTTTGTCTTGGGAGGATAGCTCAAGGGCAACGTGCTCACCTTGGAAGCAAGACGACACAGAGCACCACAGGTTCGATCTGGGTATCAAGCGCGTTATAAATAACATAAAATATCATATCTTATGCCTATTTTCTCCCTCTCAATCATAGTTAAGCAGGTGACTAACACGTTAACACGAAACACACAAATTATCCTGCTGGGGGTCCTGATCTCAGACAAGTGTTAGTCAGTCTGAATTTATATTATGAAATAAATGTTTTCCCATAGGGGAGTTTTTGCACAGGTGACCACCACTGTTGTATCTGCTAGTGTAGTATGAGGTGAGTTGGCCTCCACCAGGGTACAGATATTATAAGACATGGAAACAAGGCCAATAGACACATTCAAGTATGCATTTGGATTCAGATATAGATACTTCCTGCACCAGGAAAAGAAATGGAGTGGACTACTCTCTGATATTATTCAAACAAAACATTGTACTGATCTGTTAGGGGTACACATTTTCTAAACGTTTGCCCTTTCAATCCGCCTATCTCCCTAAAGTCACACAGTCCTGAAAATACAGGCCTCTTGGAACTGATGTTAGAGAACAAAGGAGTGCATCGTCTTTAGTAATGGTTGAATTTACTAAATGACCTGTGCTTCGAAGATGTGCTTGCTACACTGAGAGTATCCAGTGAAATGAGGCATCAAACCACCCGGGCAAATTCTACTAAATCATGCATTTGATGGCCATCAGTCACTTGACTTTTACGAATTCCTGTCCCATGTAGATGAAGGAGATGGACAGATCACACCCCAACTCCTCTCATGTTATGGCAGGTAGCAGTATTGGCAGCACTGTCAGATCGCAGTGAGTGATAAGTCATAATCGGAGAGGAGGATAAAGTGGTATTCTGAATACCAAGACCCCTGGCAAGGGGAATCCCCCTGTAAGCGAGAGCTTCCAACCCTTTAAAAAAAATGCAGAACCGGTCCTTCCTCTCTGTAGCTTCCAACTGGCTAGAGACTCAGGAGAGGGCACATGCTTACTGTCACCAAAGTGCTTAGCAACGAGTAACAGCAGCTCATTACTGCCTGCAGAATGGAGAAGGTAGTGGGGTTTTCTGGAATCTCCAGGGACTTTCGCATTGGCGTTTCCTTGGTCATCAAGGAATCTTGGGCCCTAAAAGATCAAAGGTAATCAAACAGCTTGGAGAGCTTGGGTTTGCTTTATGTGGGAAGAGACTTGGATCCCGTTAAAGCAGCTCCAGTAGTGGTGGTATATTTCTTATCTTGTCTTTTCTATCAAAATAAAACTTTCCATACTATTAATCTGTGCAGATCTGTAATTTCAGTGAGGCATATTCCTTTAGCAGGACAATCTATTGGTAATCACCCTTTATTTTATCATTTCCTTAAATGTGTGAACGTTCTAAACTGCTCAGGACCTAAATACACTGCTTTGAGGGATGTTACTTTAGTTTTCAATCTGTTCAATACATGACCCTTAACAAGGGCATGGCTACCTCCAAACTCGGGTCCAGGTCCGGGTCCTGCAAAAGGGGACTTACCAGACCATTCCGACCTTGGAAGGTCCGGTAATTCCCTTTTGCGGGACCCGGACCCGGTACGTCCCCATTCACATTTGAGCCCCCATAGGGCTCAATGGGAATGGGGAGAATGGCAACAATGGCCCCGTTGATAATGGGGCCGTTGCTGCCATGCGGTACTGCTCGCACGTGCTGCTCTGCACGCCTGGTCTGACCAGGCCTTCCAGAGAGGCACCCGCGAGCATACTTGGAATGTTGCGGCGAGTTAACAATGACAGCGGTAGCACTACCGGTGCCGTTGTTGCCTTACTGCAACACTTACCGTAATACTCCAAATGAGGCCCAATCTATTGCTATGTCTCATATACTTGACTGCCCCTAGTAACATCAGAGGATTTGTTTTTAAGTTTGGAAATGTACATTTTTCGAGCAGGTTTAACTTAAATCCCTTCACCATTTTGTTGAAAAACCTATGAAATATACTCTGTGTTGAGTATCTTGCCTATCAATCGTATGCAGCCAACATTAGACACTGGCCCTCATTATGAGGTATGCCGGTAAGGGAAAAACCATGCCGGTATGTAAATACCGGCATCATTTACCGTTCCGTAGCATTCCGACCTGGAACCCCGGTATTAGTGGCATACCAAACAACGGTGCCGCTAATAGCGGCATAGGCGCGTACACCGCCTCTTCAGGTAGTAAATACCGGCATGCAGGTAATAGGGGGTAATTCAACCCACGCAAACATGCAAATACCAGCATCGCGAACCCGGTAATAACGGGCTGCATGATGCCAGCAAAACATACATCGCGGACCACCCGCAAACAGCAAGCAATATAGAAGGCAGCTGCCAAAGGTGCACACAATCCCCACAGGTGGAGTCAAAGGAGGCTGTGCCAGTATGAACTGAGCACACCCACACACCACAACCCCCCTCCCCCCGGTGTAGGCAATACAGAGTTGCTCAGTACAAAAGGAGCACAACTAAACACCACACCCCTTCCTACACCAAAATGCCACCACTAGCATTTGCAAACATGGAGCAGGAGGACCTGCCTATACTGATACAACTACAGCAACAACTGCAACAACAACAACAGCACAACAGCAGCAACAACAGGCAGCACAGAGGAGACACAGGAGGAGAAGTAGGTTGAGACAGGCCCATCCATTACCACCAGCGCAGACACTAGAGCCTCGTAGGCAGCCAGCAATACCTCGCACCAGACCCAGCCCATTCAACCCTACCCCTGAGCAGATCCACACCCTGTACCGGTTGGACCGTGACACCATCACCACCATAGTGCACATGATACAGAACGACATTGCCAACCACATACAAACATGCACTGCCATCCCCCCACTACTAAAGGTGGTGTCTGTGCCACACTTCCTGGCCACAGGCACCTACCAACACACAGTGAGCCAGCTGCATGGCATTTCACAACCACTATTTTCACGCATGCTGAACCAAGTGCTGGATGCCCTCCTGAAGCACGCAAGCACCCACATATCCCTACCACGGACTGCCCAGGAGATAGCCAAAACCAAAATAGGCTCCCATGCACTGGCAGGCATGCCCAGTTGTGTCGGTGCCATCGACTGCACCCATGTGGAATTGATAGTCCCCCATGCCATAGAGGCCGTGTACCACAATCGCAAACAATACCACTCCATCAATGTGCAAATGGTATGTGACTCCAGGAAGATCATCACCCATTGCTGCGGCCGATTTCCTGGATCAACACATGATGCCATGTTACTGGGTAAATCCACGGTACCCCATCAAATGGAGTGACATGCCGGACCACGTGTCTGGCTGCTTGGTGAGTTGCACAACCGTCCCATGGCAGTGCTTTGGGGTACCGATGTGTGGGGATGCATGAGGGGGGTTAATACTGCACCTGGGTGGGAATAGCTGGTGATTGGAGAATGCATGCAGAGCCAAACACTCCTGACCTGAACCAGTCAAACGGTACATGACACTTCACTGGGCCACATATCACAAATAATGCATATCAATGAGAACAAGTAAGAGGCACAACCAGGCCACCCTGGTGATGGCAAGCAATGCATGAATGAACAGGACGGCAAGTGTGGCTATGTGGGCAGTGTGACCATGCATAGTAAATAATGAACAGCATGATTTGGAGTCGAAACATTGTTGCACTACCACAGCATATCTACCTCAGCATGCATGATTGCACCCTGCATCATCTATTGAATGCCAACCAGACTACCACACCTCATGACAGTACAGATTGCACCTAGATAACATTTTTTCATGCTTACAGGGACATGTGCATGGCCACACCAAATAGCTGGCGGCATGTTGTGCTCCCTGAATTATGGGAGTTCAGAGTGACACACACCTATTTGAATCCGCTTGCAGGTGATGGAGGATATCCCTTGACGCCATGGCTACACACCCCTGTGCCTAACCCGCAGAATGGCCATGAGGAGCAGTACAATCGTGTGCACACCCGTACCCGTGTTGTCATTGAGCAGACTTTTGGCCTGTCAAAAGGGCGGTTCCGCTGCCTCAGCAGGTCTGGTGGGGAACTCTTATATAGGCCTGAGAAGGTGGCAAAGATCACCATGGCCTGTGTCATTCTGCACGACATGTCCGTCCGGAGAAATGTACCATTGTCACCTGACATTGACATGCATGGGCCGGGTGAGGATGATGAGGACGGAGGGGAAGTAGCCCCACTGCCAGTACGTGATGCACGGGATGGCCATGCTGTACGGCAAGCACGAATTCAAGTATACTTCTGAAACACTGGGACTATGAAAGACTTGTATCAGTCAGACACTGGGCCAATGTGAACATAAACACAGGGAATGTTGGGAGTTGGGCACTGAACACCGTAACACATTAAATGGATGCACATGAAAAATAACAATGTCCAGCCATGGATTTTTCTTCTCACAACTTGTGTAATATTTAAAACTGCAGAAATGTGCCCAATCCCCCCTCCTAGACCTCCCCAACAAACTCCCTCAGCCACCCCACAGACCCCAGAAAATACCCCAACAAACTCCCTCACCCACCCCACAAACCCCAGAAAATACCCCAACAAACTCCCTCACCCACCCCACAGATCCCAAATGTCCCCATGTGTGAAACAAACAGTGTTCCCTTCACCAATGTAGTTCTTCACATTTTCATTGCCCATACTGTTATTTCTTTGAGACTTTTGGGTCTGGGGGTGCCATGGCTGTGCGCCGCGCGCTCCTCTGTGTTAACCGCACAGGGCTCGATTGCACCGAGGTGGAAGGGGTTGTTGTAGTGGAGATGTCCATTTTCAGTCCCATGGCTGGGCCAAGATGGGGCCGCTGCATTTGCGGGATGTTTGCTAGAAGGGCCTGTGTCAGTGACCCCATGCACTCCATGAATGCACACGTAGATGCCTCGACAGCAGCTGTATTGGCTGCAATGGCCGTGGCTATGGCCCTCATGGCCTCATTCCCAGCGTCGACCTGTTGACGCATGATTTGCAGCATTGACTCTTTGCGGGCCTCTACCCTTGCCAGGCGAGCCTTGAAGGAGGTGTCGGCCGCAGGTGTACTGGTGGCTGGCAGGGTGGTGGCTGGCAGGGTGTTGGCTGGCAGGGTGGTGGCTGGCAGGGTGGTGGAAGGCACCTGCGTGGGCTCCTCGTCCTGGGCACTGTCCTCCTGGAAGATCCCAATGTCTGATTCTCCAAGGTCAGAGTCATGGAGAAACGGATCGTCCAGGCTCTCAGACTCTGCAAGTGGGTGGGGGCTGGCAATGGGGATTGGGGTGGGTATTCCAGACATGATTCCAGCCTCATCATCCACCTCTGTGGACACAACGTCCGTGGCTGTTGTGGGTGCCTGCTGCTGTTCTGTCGCTGCAGGTGCCCCCTGCAGGGTTGATGCCTTGCGTGGCACACTGGGTGTTGCTGCTTGCATTTTCTTGGACGGGGGGTGGCGGTGGCCCTGGTCCCTTTGCGTGCACTGGATGTACTCGCACCCCTGTCCTGTGTTCCACCTTCCTCATTGATGCCTGGTAGATAGAAGAGATGCAGGTCATCAGTGATGTTGTCAAATGGCAGCTATGATGTATTGCAGTGTGATATGTTCATACATTCAGGCATCATTTCATTTCTGATGTGTGGCATTTGGTGTACTGAGGGGACATGTTGGCTATCAATGCATGGCTGGTGGCATAGCATTGGTTTGGTGTCTGTGTGGTGGGTCCCATGGGCATGGTTGGGTCATGTTGCACCTCTGTTGGGATTGGGATTTTCACTCAGCATGCGTGTGGTGCAGGGTGTGGCACTCATTCTATGGATGTGTTGATGTAGCCTTGGAACATGCATTGCCTTGCCTAGTCTAACTTCCACATCACTTGTGCCACATTATGTTTTGGTATACGTGGATGTGATGGTTCACTCACCTTTCTCTGTGGTAGTTGCAGCGCCAAACTCCTGGTCTCCTATTCCCTCTATGGAGTCCGGGTCAATGAATGCACTTGCGGTCTCCACCCATGCGGTGAGCTTCGCAGGGGAGTGTGGGCCACCGCCTGTCGCCATTGCGGCCCTCCTGTTCTCTGCCAGGATCTTCCTGACCCGGAGGCGGAGGTCGTCCCAGCGCTTCCGGCAGTCACGTACACTCCTTGGGGTGCTCCCCACTGCTGACACCCTCTGAGCGACCTCCTGCCAGACCTGTTTTTTTTTGGTTTGGGCCGCATGCTTGAGGTCTGTGCTCCTGATTGTGTCTGCATGCTGTTCGAGGGTGTTAGCAAGCATAGTCAGTTCAGCATCAGAAAAACGCTGCTTCCTCTTCCTTTGGGAGGATTTACTGGTGCCTTCGACATCCTGCTTCATTTGTGGCACACAACAACACGAGTGTAGTGGTGGTTATGGAGGATGGCAATGGATTGTGTTTTTAAAGATGGCCGCCGGCTCATTTCCCGTTCCTGCGCGATGACGTAATTTCCGGGTCCTTTTTTGCGACCACATTAATACCGTGCTGGTATTACCGTGCCGGTGTTTAGTGGTTGTTATGACGCGGTTACCGAATGGGCAGTACCCGCAATGCCGGTATAGGGGGGTTGGTGGCCCGTTACCGGCATGGCGGTTTTGCCACTACCGGCATGGGGAAAGGCGCGTGCTTGCGCACTTGTAATCACCCGCTATTAGCGGGTTCATACGAGCACGGACCCGCTCATTCCGTCATGCTGGTAATGAACCCAGTTTTACCGGGCAACTCGTAATGAGGCCCACTGTCTTCTTCAGAATATTGTTCAATGGTTCACACAGTGCTGACTTTAAAAAAAAAAAGTGGATTATAGAGCCTACGTCAGTTATCAAACAACAGTCTATTGCACTACTGGAAGTACCTAATTTCATGGACTAACATGGAAAGGCATTCAGTTGCATAAGTTCGATGAATGCATCTTTTCAGGATTTCTGTGACTGGCCCACTTCTAATTTTTAGAGGTTGTACTCCAAATAAGCCTATTACCCCCAATAGTAACTTTCCTGCTTATATTTGCAGGTGTATACGTAAAACTGAACCATCATTCTGTAACAATAGGTATAAAAACAGAAAAGGCAAGAACATATACATGAAGGTGTTACAGTAATGATAACGTATTGGTAACCTTCTCGCTATTTGATCTACGATTAAATAAGGTATTGCTAAGCATCATACCATACGAATTGGAACTTATTCTGAATAACTAGCCATGGATAGAAACAGGACCCTAGTTGACATAAATCCACTTGTACCCACAAAAATACCCAGAGGATACACAGTACCACAGAAGGCCAAAGATGGGTTATTGAATTTGAGTGAAGTTATACTACCATTACAACAAAGCGGTGTAACCACGCTATCTGATACAGGTAATATTATTACGCACTTACTGGAGGGTAGCCTCTCTAGTTCTTAACTGATGTTTGAATGAGTTGTTCTCTGCTACTTAGATATTAATACGTAACCATGAAGGGTATAGGTTTTAATGCATTACAACTCTTCTCTGATCTATACGAGGAACCTTGGTCCGTTAAAGGAATCCTAATAGGAGGAAGATATTTTGAAATTGGTGCATGACAGAATCATCCAGGTGATTATTAAATGAGGATTCATGGCAGATGATTTTGATGATGCTAATAAGAAGATAAGTATTGTACTAAAATAGTATATGATTATCATTCATTATCTATTGTAGATATGAAAAAGGATAACAGCATACCCAATAAGCAGCTCTTGAAGAAAGGAATTATTTCTTGAAACGTGTAGAGCAATATTCAAGGGTTGTGATACTAGCAAGACTATCAATCCATCCAAATGAAAAAGAAATTTGATTATTTTGGAATAATTGTGTTGGTGGTTTTCAAAGATTCTGGAGAAAGAAAAGTGATAGACATTATATTTCTAAGACTCCATTTATCATGGATTATTTGTTTGAAGATGATGTTGATATTAATGCTGTGAGCACGATCCAAAATTGATTATTTGATATAAAGGACAAAGACAAAGTAAATCCTTTTTTATTGAACATTGCATATCCACTGGTTTCATTGAAAGAGATTCATCACATATTGAATGTTTGGTTGTTTTACAATACAAATTGGGTATGCAGGGGACGGGAGAGTTCCACAAAGGTGTGGACATCTGATGTTTTCAACAAATACATATATAGGCACCACTCCACAGGGGAATCAATTGTGGGGCACGTTTGCAGTTTTTTAAATAGTTAAAATAATGTAGTATTTTTTGAACACTATTGGAAATCCTTTGTATGCATTGCACATAACTTGGAATAAACAATTCATTTGGGAATGTTCTTAGATAGCTGTTCCTTTTAAAACTAATATGGGAATTTTCAAAAATGAAAAATGCTACAATACCAGATTTAACCAGAGAAGAAATTGGTAACCGGACTGTACTAAGGCAAATGTTTGTACATCACTGAGCTCACTTTAATTTAATGTAATATGGCATTTGCGTATTGCTTATTACCATTGGTATGGTCTTAAAGCGCTGTAGGGGAATGCCCTTGGAGGACCGAGGCCTGAGTTATGAGGAATTAGTCCAGGGAGTTCAGAATGCATGTGTGCATTTAGCCAGTATGAGGGTAGATAGGGGTGGCTAAGTCCCTGCTAGTGACCCAAGTAGAACTGGGTCAAGGAGACTGATTAGGTGTCCAGCTAGACAACATTTGTATCATGGGAGGTAGCTACATTCTAGTGGCAGAGGTGATGTATGGTATGATATTGAGTTGTGGGTGATTGCAGATGTTTGCAGGTGTGGGGCTGTGCCTTTGGGGGCGAAATTCACCCGAGAAGTGCATTCGGTCAGTCAAGACACATGTCTTGAGTGCCTTCTAGAAGCCAAGTTGATCCTCAATGCAGAGGTTACTAAGAGGGATTGAGTTCCATATTGTGGGTGCTAGGACATAGATGGAGGATCCCCCTTTCTGGTTTATTTAGCAGAAGGGATGACCAAGAGGAGAGCTGTGTCTGATATCAAGTTTCTATTGGGTGAGCTTCTGTTGAAGATATTCCTGGCCTGTGTGGTGCAGAGCATGGTAGGTGATGCATATAGTTTGAAGGTGGACTGTCGCCAGACAGGAAGCCCATGCAGGAAACAGAGGGCAGGTGTGATGTTCCCTCTAGTGCCTAGTACCAGGAGGCAGCACTGTCCTGCAGTGTTTTGAATGCAGTGTTTTCTGAGTTGAGATGCAGGGGTGCCCAGGTATGGGGAGTTGGCATAGTCTAGGAGATGGTTGTGATTGCAGCAACTCTGTGAGGGTATGAGAGGTATAGGGAGATGCGTCGGCAATGCATAGGTGTAGATAGCATGATTTAGACACAGAGGTTATGTGATTTGATAGTGTCAGATTGGTTCCATGTGATAATATCGCCGCCAAAATATCGCCATACAAAAATTTTGCCATATTTTTGCAGCGATATTACCCCATGGAACCTGCGGGGGACACCCCCGCAACCCCCATATATTTTAAAAGGGAGCAGGGGACACCCCCGCAACCCCCCCATCCATTTACCCCATAAATTATCCCCACCAAAAATATTGCCTATGGCCGTTCCCGACGGCCATATGTACGGCGATATTTTTTGCGGGGATAATATTACCTGATACCGTCAGATTTGCATCCATGGTGCATCCAAGGTTCTTTACTGTGTTGGAGACATGGGGTAGGGGCCTTGGGAGGACGGCCAAAGGGTGGGTTGGGTTAAGAGGGCAGTCTTCTTGCAGATCATGATTTCAGTTTTTCCTGGATTGAGAAGGAGGTGGTCAGTTGTCATCCAGTGATAGATTTCTGTGAGGCATGAGGAGAGGTGGGGGAGGGGTTAAAAGATTCCTCTGGGATCTTGAATATGATTTGGGTGTTATCTGCATAGTTTTAGCAGGACAAGCTGTGCAAACGGATAGAAGTGGGGAGGGGGCTCAGGTAGAAGTTAAAGAGCAGGACTGATAGAGAGGCACCGTGTGGTACTCGGTTAGTGACAGGGCGCAGAGTAGAGGAGAAGGGAGTCATGTTTGTAATTTGAGATCTGTTGGAGAGGAAGGAGGATAGCCATTTTAATTATGCATCTTTGATGCGGAGTGAGTGGAGTCTGTTTGTGAGGGTGAAGTGGTCAATGGTGTCAAAGGCTGCCAAGATGTCCAGAAGGATAAGTGTAGCACAAACTTCCATGTATGAGTATCTTTTGAGATCATTCCAGATCGAGACAAGTGATGATTCAGTTCCTGAAGCTGGACTGGGCAGGGTCAAGGAGGAGGTTGGATTCAGTGAAAATGCATAGCTGGGAATCAGCTGTACGGTCAATTAGTTTAGCTATGAAGCAGTTGTTTGTGATATGTCTGTAGTTGGCCAGTAGGAGGTTGTCAAGAGAGGGTTTGTTGAGCAGGGGTTTGGTGTGGATGTCTTGATAACTGCTGGAAACATGCCTGAAGTGAGGGATGTGTTAATTATAGATCTTGCAAAGCTGCAGGCACAGGTTGAGAAAAGGATATCTTTTAGGAGAGAAGGCGGGCAGGGGTCTCCAGGAGATTCTGAGGGGCAGCTGCTGGCTAGTAGCTTAATGAATAATTTAGGCAGGGAGCTGGGAGAGAAGGTGAAGAAAAACAAGCAGTTCGAGGGTAGATGCTAGTTTGGACCATGATCCCACCTTTTCAATCAAACAGAATTTGAAGAGCCTACTAGTTAAAGCATTTGAATTGGATTGGATCAACGAGCATACACAAAAATGTCTCTTGAATGAACATCCAAGAATACTTAATTTCTATACGTTGCCGAAGATCCATAAAGATGCCATCAAACCACCAGGTAGACCAATTGTTGCGGGGATAGAGAGCATCAACCAACCTTTAGGGATCTATATAGATTTTTTCTTACAGCCATTGATACAAGAGACCAACACCTACACAAGGGATACCACCCACTTCCTGCAAAAGCTTAGCTCATTGACACCTTTGCCTGAAGATTTGATGTTTACTATAGATGTGAAGAGTTTATACACCTCTATACCCCACGACTTGGGGATAGAGGCTGTAGAGTGGCTGTTACTGAAAGCACCTGAGATACGTGCCCAGAAGGAATTCATACTGGCATTGTTACAATTTATTTGCTGAGAACTCCTATTTTCAATATGGCAACCAATTTTTTCTACAAACTGCAGGGACTTCAATGGGAGCCACCATGGCACCCTCGTATGCCAACAGTTTCATGCATAAATTTGAAACAGACCATGTATTGAATAAACAGGAATGGAATAAGGACATCCGAATCTGGACAAGATACATAGACGATATCTTTGGAATTTGGAAAGGAACCAGAGAGTCTTTTGAAACATTTTTTGTAAACAGCATCGACCAGAGGGTACAGTTCACCAGAGAGATCTCATATGAAATCATAACATTCCTTGATATACAAGTCAGAAAGTGTCAGAGATGCTCAGGTCCTAGGCGCAGGAGCGACGCAGTACCAACCACCCCCTCAATGGTTTCAGTGCCTGCAAGACAGAGCTTTACACAGACCTCCTTAACCAGAGCGGGGAAGGAGGGTTAGGATCTCGATGAGTGGATAGGTAGAGGGATTTTAGGATAACCGGATCGAGGGTTGGGAAGAGGTTATGGATAGGACTGGGGATTTTAGGGTAAACAATGTCTGCACACTTTCCTCAAACTGGCTGATGGAACTGCCGTAACACCTCTACATGTAAAGGTGCTGCCACCTTCACCAGACCCCTTGAACAAACATGAAGATGCTCTTTTGAGCTCTACAGCAGCATACCAGGATTAGCAACAAACAATTGTTGACATTAGCCTTTTTACATTTTCATGAACACAGTCACATGCACTAGCACACTTAGCTTTGCTTTAGTCTTTGAAGTCCTGTCCTGCAAAGGCTGTCAAGTCCTGTGCCATGTCCTTGCAGTCCGAGATTCAGGTTTGAATCAGGTTCAAACTAAAAGAAAACAAAGGACAAGCATTAGCGTTTGTCTTACGTTCTGCTGGTCTCACACTCACTCACAAACTCTCTCAACACGCATTCAGCGTTATAATAATTATTCCAGGAATCTTAGGGTGCGCTGCCGCACGTGGCTTCAAGCCCCAATGTTACTTTTTTCCCCAAAACACGGTCTTCCCTCAGACCGGGTGTCAGAACGCAGTCTTTCCTCAGACCGGGTTCCCCAAGCTAGTGCTCCTTCATCTCACGCGCCCTTCCGGCGCTCTTCCCATGAGACAAATGCACTCGAAACCATGCACACTTCCTTCAGTTAGCAAACACGACTTTCCCCGTGAATCCGCCCACTTAGCTTTTGCGTGATGCGCAGGGGCTCTGGAAGGGGTCGGGCTATGCCCCCTGCGCTTCCCCTAGGATCCCAGACTCTGCTTGGGCCGAGCGGCACTTATCTTGTGTCAGCGAGGGGCCGGATCGTTGTTCCTGTGGCTCAAGGCCCCTCGCGTATGGATTCCGGGGAGCTGCTGGGCTTACGTCCTCTCTCCTCGGCGTCTCGAGCACAAGCCCCGTGCCTTGGAGCTTGCGCATGCGCATTCGTCGTGTGCCACACCCAGCGCGGCTTCCCATTGGCTCACGGGCCCGTGAAGCCTGCTGGGAATTGTAGTTCCGGCGGGCTGAACGCTGGATCAGTCTGCAGAAAGGGCACAACAGCCCTTTAAAGTACGGAAACCCTCTGGATCCGGGTTTCTTCATGGTTCCTGGCCCCACAGTCCCAATAGTACTGGGCCCAAGGCCAGTCCTACCCCTGACAGAAAGCAACTTACTAGCTACAGTGACAGATCGGAATAATCTCCTGCACCGCCTCAGTTTCCATCAGCCGAGCCTACTGAAGAATTTACCATACAGTCAATTACTTAGGGTCAAGAAAATAGTGAGTGATCCTGAAGACTACAAAATGCAACAGATGGAAATGAAAGAAAAAATTTTGGCCCGGGGATACAAGCAGAATGAACTCGATCTGGCATCTGACAGAGTTGATGCCGTATCACGAGAGACTCTATTATCAGAACAGAATCCCAAAAGCAAGAGAGAATTAAAGTCACCAGTATTTGTATCTAAGTTCTCTACGCAAAGTAACAAAATCAAGTAAACTATTATGAAACATTGGGAGATTTTCAAGAATGACAGCCGAGTTCAAGATATTTTTAGTGAGAAACCAATCTTTGCATACCAACGCAGTAGGAACCTAAGGGATTATCTGGTGCAGACGAAACCTACAGCCAGGGAACCTATGACACAACGAACTGGGACTTTTCCTTGTTTACAGTGTGTCAACTGTAATTTTGTTATTAAAGGAAACTCCATTAACCAGCAAGGACGGGGCAGAAGATTATGCTTAAGGCTTTTGATACATGTGACAGCAGTAATATCATCTATGGCATTAAATGCCCTTGTGGGAAATTTTATGTGGGACAGTCATCCCGAACAGCCAAGTTGAGGTGGGGTGAACACCGATCTTGTATTCGTAATGCAAACATCAATTCAGCCATGGCACGGCATTGGATGGCCAATGGACATAACGTGTCACAAATAAAATTTGTGATTTTGGAAGTTCTAACCAAGAATAGCCCTCATGAGGATTTATGCCAACGTTTGAATCACAGAGAGACATACTGGATTGACAAACTTGACAGCCTGGCACCCAATGGGTTAAATGAGGAGATCAACTTTCACTGTTTTCTCTAATTGTTTTCTCTAATTGTTTTTTATATTGTATTTAGCATCGTTTGGTTTAGATTGACACCAGTACGCATATGACCTGAATGTTGAGGGTCACTCGAATGTATATGAATAAGAGATGTTTTCCATGTTTAAAATGTCCTGCATACTGCGCATCCTGGAGTTCCCCCAGGACCCGAGGTGCCGTCTGTCTGGACGACACCACTAGCGGCATTAAGGCACATACTATCAATATGAGGTACAGTCCTAGGGTTGCTCCCTAGTCTCCATCCATCCAACTTAGGCACGTTCATAATAGTATAGCCCCATTACTTTGATCCGATTGGGTTCTATTACTCTTAGTATTTTTTCTTTGTCCATGGATGACATACTACTTATTTCTTTTTTGATTATTAGGCGATGACTTTTTTCATTACTGTCCCAGGAGCTTCACTAATTAGGTATTTTGATCATATTTAAGTTCATTGATCAGTTCTCAGACACGGGTCGCAGCTCGTGTTCATGGAGACGTGATCACGTGTCTTACACAACTGAGCTGCTCGGCAACGTACTGATGCAAGGAGGCCATTTTGCCTTCAATCACGTGTCTTATAAAACCAGGTTGCTCGGCAACGCGCCGATGCAACGAAGACAGTCTGCCTTCAGCAAACGCAGAGAGAACTTCTCCGCTTCGTTCTCTACATATGGTGAGCTACAATCCACGTTGGTTTTCTCCATTAGCGATTAGCTACACTTTGGATAGGTCCTTCATATAGATTCACTTTACTATTTACAGCACCTGCTCGCTGTACACGGTGGAGCAGCCTGGCCTTTGAAACATAGATTTCGCCATTACTCACCTACATCAGGTAATGGACCCAATTCCCTCCATTTTGTTATAGGACGTCTTTACTTACCTTTGTACTGATTTGTTTTCTTATTTTATATCTTTTGACCTGCCTTCTGATCCGGCTCATTACATTGTCGGGTATGTGTTTACCTTTATTTTTTCAACTATTTGGATGATGACTATTCATGTTGATATTTATATATTTACGTTGTTTTAAATATGGCAATTATTCTTCGTATTTTTCCAAGAATTGGACTAAAGGAACTATACATAGCAAAATTAAAACAAATACAGAACCCAGTTTGGGATTCCAGAGAGCGGCTGTATGATTGGGAAAAGGAGTCCAAAAACAACATGGTAGGAGACAAAGGTGTTCCACTGCTAGGGAATGGTGCCGTTGTCTGGTAAATGCGGTTTGAGTAGCCAAGCGGTGACCCCGAATTGCAAATTAGACTAGCCAGGGTTTCTCAGAGTCCCAGCGGTCTTATGATGAAAGTGCTAAATGTAAAACATATTGAATCATTTAATTTAGTTTGTGATGTATTCAACAAGTTCTATAAGGGGCCATTAAGCAATTGAAGAATGTACAGAAAATACTTTGGAGAGGGCATGAATTTATACACACAAACTGTAAAACAATGCATTACACAAGCTAAGAGTTTGGAAAGAATGTGTGCCAAATAGAAGAATAGCTTTGCCCTAAGGTACTAATAGCACACACAGGATTGGGAAATGGAGACTGGGAGGTGAAGAAACAACAGATGGCCTTCAACTGGAGAAGCTGCGCATGCTGTACCAGGCTCTGAGACTCATCGTCTTAAACCAAGTATGCCAATCAAACGAACATGTTTAATGTTAATGTTAATATGCGAGAATGGTCCTCATATAAAGTTTGGTGGTGCAGTAAAAAAAGCGGTGGCAGTTCTGTTATTGTCACGTTTTTGACAGTAACTACATTACAGCTGATTTTACTGCCTAGCCAAACTACGTGTTTGGAGAAAAAGTGGAGTATTCAACTCCAGCAAAAATCTGGAGGTATTTTCTTCAGAAATCTGTGGATTTAAAAATCCCCATGGAGTTCTCGGCAATCTAGAAATGGGGAATTGCACTGCTCTACCACCACTTGTAATCCTGTGGTAAGCACACAGGAATGTATAGCAGTAACTAATTTTGGTGGTAAGTCAGCAGGTTTATCACCAATTTGCCACCACATTTGAAATGAGGCAGAAAATCATATACTGAGAACTTACAAAGGCTAAAATGGGTGGGTCTGTGAGGTTTAGTCTACTGAGGATAGGCCTCTGTCTCATACCAAAGGCGGCTAGTTGAGCAGTCAAGGTCTACTCTTAGGCTGGAAGGGGGTGAACAGGAATGCAGTATAATACATTACTTTGACATGATGGGCCACACAAAGCTACTATGAAAATGAATGCCATTTCTCCGGTTTCTGGAAAACAATGATTGTGGGAGAGTAAAACACTGGAGATGTATGTCAAGTTTTGTATAGCGTTGTTTGCATTTTTCCACAAGGTTACATTGAATTGTGAGGCCAGCGGGGTAGACTTGCTGATGACCAACAATGTAATTACAGAGATTTGGGGTAGGTGGGTACATCATTCATGGTGTGCTCTCAGGCTAGATACTAAACGTGTAGCATGACAGCAGCACACATACTCGACTGGCTAGTGGGAGCCTTTGAGCAACTGAATTCACATCTTTCAGATCAGGGCTACTGCAGAGACAGAGGAAAGCAAGGGTTTCAGAAGGCAGACGGTTCAAGATGTAACACTTGATTGCAGAAACAGTCCTTTGGTAACCACCGGATGCAGGCTGCACTGGGGCCTGGAATTCATGGTTCCTGGTGATTCTGCCTCTTTGTGAGAAGTCCATGCAGTGACATTCAGCAAGATGAAAGTCTTTGTGGAGAAAAGGTGCCATGAGCTGAAATGTCAACTGTCCCATCAGGTCAAGGGAAGAGAGCACAAAGACACTCATGGTAAATGCAGAAATTATATGTCAACAGAAACTGCCAGACCTTTGCTGCCAGATAGGGTCTTCGGAGAATGCAGCCGGGCTGAGGTTCCACAAGATTCATCTTAGGGTGTATTCTTCTCTGTGACTTATATCCATTGATATGATATGTTATTTAGAACACACTTAATACCGAGCGGTTTCTAAGTGGGGACCGGGGGATCGAACCTGTGTTGCTCCGTGTCGTCTTGCTTCCAAGGGGAGCACTTTTCCCCTGGGCAATCCTCCCGAGCTGATGAGAAGGTATGCGTGTACACCCTTAAGTTTAATGGGAAACTAGGACCTGAGAGGATGTCTCAGCTTCCAAGTGCAGGGTTGAATCCATTGTTACATTTTGTCAGCAGCCTAGTTAGGGGGTCTTGCTACATTCAAACATCTCTAGGCTTCTATCCAAGTTTTTGTTCAAGCATGGATTAAAAGTTGATTCCAAACAACATTCAAGCATACAGCCATATCAGGCTCTGGCAACTCCAGAACTTGCTCGCATTGGTAGGCAAATACTGCAGCCATGTAATGGAACATTTGCATCCGATACACGCTTTTATGGCAAACAGATAGGGTGATGAACGCAATACTGGGTTCACACAATGGTCCGAATCCCGGTCTCACGCTTAGAAGCCGGGCTCCGGTATTAGGCGCGTAATAAAAGAACAAATATATTATAAAAAACAGATCGACATTTTAGGACTTTGATCTCACAAACCACATGATATGTCGTGTGTCCCCGGAAGCTGGGGAGACAAAAGATTTTCTCAACCCCCCCAATTTCAACCTTTTATTGTCCCTGGCCTCGCCTCTCCATTTGCCATCCCACCATTGTTTTCTATGCACAGCAACAGCCCTAAATCTCAGCAGCCCCACGCCTGCCAGAAATGTATCTCCCCAATGGAAAAGCCAATACATGTGATCGTCACTGCTGGAGCCTTTACTGTTGGGCTTTCTGGGTGTCTGGGGATAGGTGATGGAAGAAGTGGTCACGTGTTTGCCTGCTGACAGCTGCTCTCTCTCCTCCAACACTCTCATAATCAGGTCAGTCATGCGGTCCTTTCATGGGGAGTGCTGAACCAGCATTCCCACTGAGCATATGAGGCTGAAACCCACAAACAAGGGCCCTGGTGGTCCCACAGTCGTTGCAGAATTTAGCAAATATCTGTCAGTGATGAGAACAAATTGCACAGTGCATCTTATCATTGTTGCTACACTTCCCCTCTGCTAGAGAAACTGAACAGACTACCAGAGCACCCATGATGTCATAAGGAATAAAGCATTCACATGTACCACTGTATCATATTCAATGTGTACAGCTATGTGATTGCTATTATGTGCATGATTTTATCCATATCTGATTACACTTTTATTCCAGTCCCTGTTATACACAGGCCCGGCCAGGGGTGCACTGGGAACCAAAAGAGGGCCTGGAATTGTTTTTCAAAGTGGCCTCGTATTCCACATTTTCAGCAAGCCCAGCCCTTTTCCTATGGGAAGATGTGGAAATACCACACAAGAGGACCTGGGTGCAGAGGCCTACTGGGAAATTTCCAGAGTTCCCAATTGGCCAGTCCAGCCCTGGGCCCGGCCATTAAAACGAGGTGAAGCCCCATCCTCGGTCCTCTCTCTGTACTTCCTCCACTCACCCTCCCTATGCATTGTGAGGAATAACACATCCGTTCTTCTATGAATGGCCAAGGCCAATGTTACTGCCATAGAGCCGGAGGATCTAGCTTCCCTGTATTAGCCGCCCAGCTTTGGAACACTCTGCCTTCAAACCATTCAAACCTTTAACAATTTCAGAAGTTATACTATCACTTGGTTACTAAATAAAACATAAAACAACTGCTTTTTAATACCACTAACCATTAGGTGCTCGGCACATACTACTGTTATGACCCAATGTGAATTATGTATAATAATTAATATGTATAATGATTAATATGTATATATGTACCATTGTATAACTAGGTAACTTTACCTGAATGTTCAAACTGTATTCATGCAAATAACTGTCTATTCTATGCCTGTAACCATTACTTTCCTATAGCGCCCAATTACCTCCGGGTCAGGTGCGCGATATAGACAAAATAAACAAACAAACAAACAATAGTCATCTCTCCATCTCTTCTGGTTAGTGAATGTTAACGCCCAAATAAACAAATAAAAAATCCAGTAGCAGAGATAATAACAAACCATGTTGCTGTCATGCCAAGGCCATGTAGCTTGATGAAGTCGCTAATGCTCCATTGGTGAGGGAGCATTTTCCAAGCCAAATGTATGACGGGGCTAAAGGTGAAGAGTTATTCTTTTAGTGTGCCCATATTTCCTAAAGGTGCTAACGATGTTGAGTCCATGCTGCACTGCTGCTTGGTGTATGTTCTTCCTTTGCTTCTGACCATTCATATAAGGTACCGTTTCACATACTGTCATGTTGGTAGTGCGATAAAACAGCATTTTCTGAGGTTGTTATTGTCGTTCTTGACTGCTTGCTCAGAACGCAAGGTAAATACTGGACTGGTGTCATTGTGTGTTAGTTGTCCGGGATTAGATGGGAACTTTGGGTGAGAGGAAGTCTGGTGAGGCCATTTTGAGAGGACTGGTCGCCCATGCCATTCTATGTCATATGTATGTAGTGGGCATGGACGCCCTTTAATAAAACACTTGTGGGGCTTTTTTTTTGTAAACCCAAAGGTTGGATGTTCTGGATAGTAGGTTCCTGTGCACATGCTTGGTGCATGTGTATGTTTCCGTTTACATTGGCAGGCCTGCCAACACTCTTAGGTTTTGATCAGCAATATTGTGGAGTCCAGGGTCCCATGGTGACAGTAACCCATATGTTGTATAGGACCTCCCGCTGACTAACTGTTGGTCTGAGGTGTGAAGGATGTCCATACTGGTGCTTTGCTCACAAGGTTGGTTGCAGGGCTATTCCCTTACTGCTGAGCATTCTAATCACTCAAATGCTCATCACCGGGCTTTGAATGTCTTAAGCGGTCCGGAGATAATGATAATGATGTGTTATTTATATAGCACCTTAATCCAAAGCACTTTACAGAGCACATATTTACATACAATATCACCCAACTGAAATTGGTACTGATTTATCAACCTCGGAAGGATGAAGGCTGAGTTGGCCTTGCCGGGATTCGAACCTGCAACCTGCAGAACACGCTCAGATCGCAGCAGCGAGCGGCGGCAATTATAATCTCCAACTCACAGGGCCTCATTACAAGTGAGGTGGAACGGGTTAACGGGACCTGCTAAAGGAGGCAGACCCGTTAAACCTGTTCCGCCTCATTACAAGCTCTCCTCGCGGGACCCGGTAAGTAACGCCTGGTCAAACCAGGCGTGCTTACCGGGTCCCGCGAGGGGAAGAGGGAGCAAACAACGTGCCGCTTGTAATCGGCCCGTTGTTTGCTCCCTCCCCCATTCCCATTGGGGGCTGAAATGGGAATGGGGAAGGTCCGGGCCCGGGTTCCTGGAGGAAGGAATTACCGGGCCCTCCGAACTCGCAATGGCCCGGTAATTGCCCATTCTGGGAACCCGGACCCGATTTTGGCTGCAGCCATGCCGCCAATAGCGGCTTGGCTACTGCCAAAATCGTAATGAGGCCCACAGTGTTGCTGAGTTAGCAAATGAAATCAGGTGTTAACATTCCCTTTCTGTGGTTTTAAGTATCGTCTGCATGGAATAAGTCTGGGCTCCCACTTAGGAATGTGATGATGATCTTTCTCCTGTCTTTTTGTGATAACTAAGGAACCAGGTTCTAGGTGTCTAACCTGATGCATGGCAGTGCATTACCTGGAACCTGGTGTTTTTCATGCCTCCAAAGGACACAGATCACGGCATGTTAGGGGACAGTTTGAGAGTGACGTAGTTCCGAGACACACAACGTGACACAAAGGCATGATTGCATTCATTTTCTGAAAAAAGGAATTGCACTATTATATCATGTCATGATGGCAAAGGCATTTAAATAGCCTCCGTCTTTACCTTTTTCAAAGGCAGCTCTATCCAAAGAAGTCCCCAAGTATAATTCTGATTCGCTCTTGACTTACTCTTAGAAAGAGAACAATATGTCAGGAGTAGGTCAGAGACAAGACAAGTACTTTCTTTGTGAATGGAATAGTCCGCTGGAGTACCTCAGAGTTAATAATGGTGCCTTCTTTGTGAATTGCCCACTTGGCTTTCAAATGTCAGTCATCGATTTCTGTCCCACTCCCACATAATAGGTATATTTTATGTCTGCAATCCATGGGTCCATTAACTAATCAGTGTCCCAGGAGGGGGACAGGGGGTCAATAATAAACCCTGAGGTCAGTGTCTGCCAAGCCACCTACTGTCCAATGCAGTTGTATCCACCTAAATGCCTGCCAGGCCTTTCAGATAACCATATATAAAATGACTCATGACCTGTTTGTTACATGTGCCTATGGCTGAAATATGAATATACCAGAGCAAGGATCTAAACAATTATTACACCTAAAGAAAATATTCCTCCTAATGATGTTGCATTGGCTGAAAATGGATATTGGTTGTTTTTTACATGACAGCATTAAATGGAAACACCTAATTATTAACGACTTGCAATTAACACACCAGGTCTTGTCCACATTGACCCTATATGTACTCAACCTGGTTTTTCTTATGCAGGGATCTGTTTTTAGATATGCAAACATTTAATACATGTAGATAATGCAACAGGTTTTGCCCAAATGCATTAGCACCGACTACATTAGCCGCCATTGCCTTCACTTCATTAGTAGTACAATTGTAGTGTTGGCAAGTGCAATTACCAGTACATGTATAATATTCCGAGCAGGAGAAGGCGGGGGGTTCTCCACAACTAATAATCATCAAGCAAAGGCTCCCTAATTAAATGAAAATGGTCTGTGAAAATGTCGCTGCTTCAATGTTCCTATATCTGTAGTGATCGGACACAATATTTCCACGTTAACACAGATTTTTGCAACTGAGCTGGAATGTAATGACCACGTTCAAATAAAAAAAATGAGAACTAAAAGGAAACTGAGGGAATATAATCCATGGAATTTACGAAAAACCTGTCTGCGTCCAGAATGATTCCACTTAAAGATGTTCACTCCACTCCTTTTATATTCGGCTTAATCCAACATTGTTACCACCCTGTTAAAAATGTTGCCCTGAAGGTTAGGGGTCACTCGACCTTACTAGAAGCCACACGCACCCAGTTGGAAGGGCACGCACTTACCTGCCCTATCATAATGGCTGTTTACCAGAGAGCATTTGCATGCTTGCATTCGTATAGTCTATGCACATACAATGTATTTTTTATCTTAGCCCCAGATAAGAACACAGAGGCCAGCATCATTCTCTTCTTTATCAAAATAGTGATTTACTCAACCCCTGTGTCCCTCCCAGGAAAGTCACACGTATTTTACAGCTGTACTTCCCAGTTGATATCCCATGCTAGCATCTATCTATTCATCAATCCCATAATATTGATATTGATATTGATATTTTAATTGTATTGCACTCGTACACAAGTGTTTCAGAGGGCGACCAGGCAAGGGAGGAGAACAGTTTGCAACAAAAATACGATCTTACTAGGCCCAGTGACATTTAGAACACGCAAGTGCATGGGAGAGGGAAAGAGGAAAAGTGCATGGAAGGGGGAGAGTGGAAAGTGCGGAGTAGAGGAGAAAAGATAAATAATCATACATAAAAATAAAGAAATAAAAATAAATAGATAGTAGAGGCAATAAACAGAGGTAGTGCAGCCAGGAAGTGGCAAGTGCTGTGTTTACTGCAGCAGACTGGGTGAGTCTGATAAGTGCAGACAAAGAAGAAAAAAAAGGAGGGGTGGGGGACTGTGTGGGTACAGATAAAGTCCCCAGTGCAAGGGGTGGTCGGAAGGCAGTGCAGGAGGGTAGCAGGGTGAGCAGGTACCTGGGCCCAGGGGACATAGGATGGACAGGTGCACAATGCCATGAGAGCAGATCAGCAGGGGCGAGGGGAGGCAAAGGAAGAAGCAAAGAGGAAGGTCTTGAGGTGCTTCTGGAACCGGAGATGGTGCTCCTCAAGTTTTAGAGTGGCAGGGAGGCTGTTCCAGAGGGAGGCCCCAGCTGAAGACAGAAGCAAAGATGAAGGTCTTGAGGTGCTTCCGGATCCGGAGATGGTTCTCCTCATATTAAAATAACATGAGTGCTCTGTCCATCAACATCCTTTTTCATTTTATTCTACATAGATTTGATTATATTACACCCCCCACATAATCTCTTTTTTTCCTAACCCATGAAAAGCCTGTCTTCATAGCAGGAGGGTTTAGCTAGACCTGGGACTAGAAAAGTGTGAGGCAGTTGTGGACTTACTTGTCTTTTTCATAGAGTTTGATGTTGGACTTTTGAGGATCTGAACCTGTCTGATGGGTATGTAATCACCCCTGTATTGAAGAGCATATATGGCTGGTAATGAGCCACTATCCTGAGCAAAGGCAGGCCCAAGGGAAGTGAGGGTGTAGAAGAGGTGCCAGACATGGCCTGCACCCCAGCCACCCACTTTGAGCTTCCAGGAGCATACTCGCAAAAGTATGTGACGTATGAGGAACAAATGAACCAACAGAGAGCTGCACTTGGAATCTGTCCAGTGCATATCAGAAGAGCAATACCTGTTGAAGTGCCTATAACCAGACAACCAAAGGCAGCTCGGTACCCTCTGAGGCAACCGTACCAACAGCTGGCCGGAAGTGAAGACTACTTACAGGCCGTCCCCAAAGAGACCCAAAGAGCCCTAATGGAGGGTAAATGGTGACGACATAAGAGCTGGACAGACATACAGATGCATAAACAACGAACAAAAAGGATGACATGAACACGAACAATAATCGAAAGATGACGCACAAGGACAACATGGAAAGAATAATGATGTAATGGATTTATAAGAAGAAACAATATTGATACATAAAGAGATGTAAGGAAACGTAGCTGCAAAGCAACATGGAAGTATTCAACCAGCTAACGCTTGTAAATAGTCTTGGAACGCACAAAGCTAAGAAAACGGAACTGCTTGCAATGCTTAGTAGAAGGGTAGAGCGGCATGCACCAATTATATATCTACCTCAATGAAGCACAGTATACAAGTATAACTCCATTTTGTAAAGAAGAATTAAAGCCCATGCTGCAAGGGGCTAACAAGGCCAAGATTCATATTCCAGCCAAACCAGAGGAACGAGCGGAATCGAAACTCAGTAAGAAACAGCTCGTGCCTGGGAATTCGAGGTCAACCTAAGGAAGGGAGGAGAGCAGCAACCTCGGAGAATCGGAACTTCAGAGCATACCAGCCAGCCAGTGAAGCTCGAGATAAAGAGGCCCCAGGCAGGTGGCGAGGCTACAGAGGAATCAAATACACGAAATAGAGGGAAAATGAAGCAGATTCATGGTGAACAAATACGTGACCGGCCAGGCGTGAAGAGGTACCAACGTCTGATGTCACCCAGAACCCGAGGAGGCCATAAACTTTCCCGATAAGAGACTACAGTTTCGAGGTCATCCTCAGCCAACTAATAAATATAGCCCTAAAGCACTGATTTATCGAAGAAAGGCAGGGTAAATCTTGGGGCACAAGGCACCTGGGTGTCCATTCTGCATGCTGCTAATTAAAGTGGAGATTTATGTCTAGGGGTGTAACCTGCCCAATCACAATGAACCAAATAATCTAGAGTCCTATAGCTGCAGGACCAATGAGACGTCATACGTGTAGTAACGTCTATCACGTGTGATGTAGAGGGATGGATGTAGACGCCCACCCGATAAGAGTTATTAAATCCTCACGCTCTGTTACCATATACAGATATAGCACCTAGACTTAAGTTATCTTTTCCAACCAATAATACTGCATGACAAACATTTAGAGCTAGACATCAGTGATGACGAGTTTTGAGTATAACTGTAGCTGCTGATTGCAGATTTGTGGAAGTTGAAGCGAGACAGGCGATCGCAACACTGTTGATTTCCATTTGTTTTCCCGTTTTTTGTACTTGTCATTAAACAGACTTCCCTTTGCCAAACTATTGAGTTGTCCTTATTGAATTGTGCTGGAGTAAGAGAATCCTGCACCCCATCCTCCACGAGGTGCAGCTTTCTTGTCTTACAGGTACTCGAGGGTGAGTTCTGACCCATGGGCCCGTCAGAAGACGCTCCGCCCTCCTGTACACTTGGTAGCGGTGGGGATGGTTTTGACCATCAACTATTGATTAATTAATTCTAAGACACCTATTGACCGACGACACAAAGTAACTCTAGGTCTTCGGCAATATCACGAGTCCTTCGCCATTCGGCTGAGTAGACTGAGAAGCTTCCCGTGGACAATGATAGTCTAACTCAAAAAATCTGCAGTGGGTCTCAAGGAACCTTCCTTTCAAATCATAACCCTTCTCATTCCCACGGGCAGCCGATCGGACCAAAAGACTGCAAGAGGCGGTAAAGGAGGGGAGGTGATCCCGAGGAACCAGAGAGGAAAGATGCGAGCGGTGAGTGAAACAATAAATTAATTACTTTGCCAAATGTCTTGTAGGCATTAGAACAAGTAAGGGAAAGGCAACGGAGGGTGGCGGAAAAAAATAAAAATAGTCAGAAGTAGAGAAGACTGTATATATGTAAAGGGATAATGACTCGAGTATAATAGAGAAACAAGTGGTTACGGGTATAGACACCCGAGAGAAAAATAGTGGTTACCGGGAGGGCACCCGAGAGAAAAATAGCAGTTACCGGGAGGGCACCCTAGAGAAAAACAAGTGGTTACCGGGGGGACACCCGAGAGAAAATGAGAGGATAGCAGGTAGGAGACAAAAAAGTCAGAGGATTTGCCTTGTTCCTGCGCTTTAATATAGCGGTCAGAAGAAACATGAACTAAGAGGCCACATAATGGGGGGCGACTAGACTACGGTGACGATTAAAGATGGCACTAAAGGGGTTCGTTTAAACTCCATGTCGGGGTATTGATTAGAAGGAAGAGATATTTGTGTCCAGCTGGTGTCTGTCTAGTCTGTCAAGTCTCTGTCGTGTGTGTTCTGTTATATGTCAAATGTAAAGAACTGTGTATCATTGATTGTTTGAATCGAAGTTTGGGATTTACGCGATTCTGTAACTAAGAGGGAATCGCACATGGATTGATGTTCTTGAGTAAATTGATGACATAAAATTTGGTGGGAAAAGATTGGATTGGAGCTTGCATATTTGGTGGTCGCTCATATTGTTGGGAGTATTGAAATTGCATGAAAATATTGTTGGAAACTGAACGCAAGCATGGAGGATATAACACCACTTGCTCATTTATGTAAACAGTTACCTAAACATGCACCAAAGCTTAAGAAATATAGCACTGAGTGGGTCGAGGGTACCTCTCACAAGATGTTTATGCCATGGCCACAGAATGGGTCCCTATCCAAAGCCATCTTGCAACACATGACGACTTATCTGCATGCCACATATACAGGTAAAAAAAACTAGAGAAATGCCTCGCTGTTCTAGAACTGTGGAAAATGTTCGAACAGACGAAGGAGGAAGAACCACCTGCAGACTGGATATTAAACGTATGCACGGAGACGGGTGAGATGCCTACCGCGCCCCCAGCACCGCCTGAGCCTGAGATTGAGGGAAGTAAGTCAGAGGGGACTCTACCCGCTAAGAGAGCTCAAGGCAGCCACGGGGTGTAGCAACCCCGCATATGAGTGACCTACGTACAGTAGTGACGAAATCAAGGGGAAGGATCAGGAAATTATTATTACCTCCACAGTCCCGAGGGACAAGGAGAGACGCGATGATGAAAGGAAAGACCAGGCACAGAGTTGTGCACCTCTCGATAAATAGAGAGAGGGAAAGAAAAAGAAAGGAAGCAAAGATAGAAATGATGAGATAGCATTCGTAAAAGACGAATGGATGGGAGGACAGATATTGTTGCAACTTGATGGAAAGGGAAGTGATGATGTGAGACCGAGAGAGAAGTGTGATGAGACACAAAGACAGGAAAAAGAGAAGGATAAGGAAATAAGGGACGAGAGAACAAAAAGGAAAGATAGCCTGAGGCGAGAACAGCTATATCGCGAAGAGCAAGAAACACAGCTTGTTCGCAAAAAGAAGGCAGCCTATGACCAGTACAGACAGAATCAGCAAAGGTTAGAAGAAGAGCAAAGAGTACGTGAAATGAGAATAAGGAGACGGGAAGATGAGGAAGATAGAAGGGTAAATGAATGTAGAAATGAAAGGAGAAGCAAAGAAGATAAGATTAGAGAAGAAGCGAGGAAGCGCAAGGAAATCGATGAGGATATAGAACGTAAGCGTAGACAGAGGGCACGTGATCTTGAAGATCTGGAGCGGGAAGTTAAAAAACCCAATCTTGTTGTAGAATGGGAAGACATTGAAGAATTCTTTCCTGCGTACAACTCAGTACCAGGCACAAGTGGGACGAATATTGATGATGACTTTGACACCAGAAGCATAGGGGGAAGCGATTGATAAAATATACGATGAAATGGGTCTGGAACAAGTTTCCCAAGGGGAAAGGGAAGACGAGCGCTTGGAAAGCACTCAACTGTACGACACCGAAGATGTCACCCGAAGTAGTGGGAGCAGGGGACTGTCCCTAGATAGGCTGGAAATTGGTAAGAATGACGAAGATGCAAAGAGTTGCGTGAACTGGGAACAATCAGCGTCAGACTCCGGTGAGGAGACGGAGGACGAGACACATGAAGGAAGGAGACAGCGCGAGAAGCGGCTCCCAAGAGACAAAGGGGTACAATGGTCAGACGCCAGTGAGTCTGCATCTAGGGCATCAGAATCTGCCGCGCAGCCTGGCCGACATGAAGGAACACCCCACAGTCAGAGGGGGGTGTTGGCGCCTGCCTATGTAGATAGATTGAGGACATTTCCAGGGAGACGGCGATGCGGGAATACTACTCCAGCAATAGACAGACGAGCTATGGGGAAAGAGAAGGAAGACGGTGCATTTCACTTCCTGCTGCTAGAAAAAGGGGGAGTAAGACCGCAATATATTCCATGGCCACACATTGATCGAGAAAACCTGAAGAATAAGCTTCCAACGCTGACATCGGGGGCCAGGATGTGGATACATGAGTTAAAAATTTGCTATAGGGGACATTAAGGGTCTCCTGATCGCCATACTTGGTGAGAGAGCAGACGAGGTATGGAAACGAGCTGGGTACCCTGGTGTAACCATAATTAACACTACCCATGACAGAGCGCCATTTGATAATTGGACCTAGACACTTCCGATATGGGAGCTATATTGACTCGAAAAATGAAAGAGTCAGAGGATCCGTTGATTTATATCCAGAATTTCCAAGATGCATGGGTGCTCGAAACGCATGAATGTTGGACGACATCTATCCCTGTATTCTACCATATATTGTGCCAAGGGTTGCCAGAACCGGTGCAAAAACAGCTCAAGAAATCGGTCAGAGTAGAAGCTAAACCATGGTCTGAAATGCAGGTGACAATTGCACATTACTGTAGATTGTAGCAAGAAAAGAATCGAAAAAAGGAGGCAACTCGTAAGGGTGAGGAAGCAAAGCTGGTGCAAAAGAAACTCTCAAAGTATGCTCTCGAAGGAGCTATGCTGACCAACCCAGCTGAATCCAACGTACAACAGGCAACTAACCCTTCACAGAATAACCAGGGTAATGCGGGATTTTACCCGAGGGCAAGGGGATTCAGAGGAAGAAGATGGCAGAGTAATCAGTGAGGGTTTCAAAGTAATCCCGGAGGTTTTCAGAATAACCAAGGTGGCTTTCAAAATGTGCAGGTGGGCAGTCAAGATATGCCTAATGGACAGATGGCCTGACCACCGCCTGTGTGTTGGCTGTGTGGAATGACAGGACATGTGGCGTGCAGAAGCCAAGGCACATGGCAAAATGGCCAAGGAATGGGAACAGGCTTGGTAAATCAGCCTGCCTTCCCACAACAGGGCGGTGCACAGAATCAAACAGTACAGCAGCAAGCACCAGGCATGCAGCAAGGCGCACTGCAGGGGGTTCAACTCCCAAATATGGGAAACTTGCCACAGGGGCAATCCCAGCAGGCACCACCGCAAATCTCTCAGGGCACAAACTCCAGAGGGGGAGTCCACCATGGAAATGGAGTATACAGTAGACCGAACCTATATATAAAATAGGACAGCTTGCTGGGAACTCTCATGTGTTCTATCCTATCAGTGACACCAGAACCTAACAGGGAACCAAGGGTAAATGTCGTCATAGGGGGGAAAGGATATTCCATCTTAGTTGACATGGGTGCAACACGCTCGTGCATACGAGAAGGCAAGTTTTTCTTGTCCGGCCAGGCCATAGATACTCATAGTTTTACAGGGCTCACAGCAGAGTTCCCTTTACAGACACACTCCCAGTCACCGTAGGAGAGTGCGAATTAATGTACCCCTACTGTATTCGCGTCAGACCCTAGTAAACAATTTGGATCGAGACTTGATAACACAGTTGAATATGACAATTTTGTTCACAGAGAGGGCATAGTATGCTCCACTCCAGGAATGCATTATTCCAACATGTGCGAAATAATCAGAGCATATTCAGGACGCGTAGCCATGAGAGATATACCATTAGAACCAGAAGTCTTCGCATATGGTGTGCATGTGCTTATGGCGGGATTGCCAGGCCTCGCAGATAAAACTATGAGAACCCCTGATTAATTCCTATTCAGACCAAGAATACCTATGCATGAAGAAGAGGGACAAGTATTTCCCTTAATGATACATACCGCAGCAGTGCGAGGGAAAGTAGCACTGGTCGAAGGATATGATGATGAAGGCAGACAATCGTGCACGATCATCGTCATTGAGGAAGGGTAAGGTTTGATGAAGACCCAGATTTAGAAGAGACGAGGGTGGAAGTAAGTCTCATATTCTGGGTCAAAATGATTAAACGAGAAGTGCCACAGAGAATGATGTTGGTGCTGGTCCGTCCAGCATACTTGGAGGATGACATGGCCCAAGTGCCTGTCTCATTATGGACTACTGGACCGTATGACATAGGCCTCCTGAAGAGGGTAGGAGAAGTGAAAATCAAATTTGAAACCAGGAGCAATTTTACTAAGAGCGTGACAATATCCCATGTCCAGAGAAGCGGATGAAGGGATCGCAAAGACAATTTCCGCCATGATGGAGCAGGGCATCCTAGTGACTTCAGAATCACCCTGTAATACAGTGATCTACCCTGTCAAGAAATCAAAGGGAGGGTGTTAGCGTTTAATCCAATATTTAAGGGCATTAAACAATATTGTTGAAGCAGAGTTCCCTCTAGTCCATAATCCATCTACAATCCTATGTAACATACCCACTGAGGCAAGATATTTCACGGTGATTGACTTGAAAAATGCTATTTTCTCAATCCCGTTGCACCATGACTCACAAGATCTGACGTCATTCACCTTCAGACAAATGTGTCTGAAGAACACGAGATTGCCACAGGGGTATTGTGAATCCCCGTCCATTTTCAAAAGAGTCCTGCAAATGGACCTAAGCAATATTGTAGTAGAGAGTGTTGTTTTGCAGTATGTGGATGACATCTGATCTGCAGCACCACTGAAGAACAATGCAGACGCGACTCTGTCCAGCTACTGACCATATTGGCTAAGAAAGGATATAAAGTTGACAAGGAAAAGTTGCAATACTGTCAACAGGAGATGCTGTACATAGGCCAGCTAATCTCACATGAGGGGAAAAAGGTAACCCCAGAAGGGGCTGAAGCTATCATGAACACTGCTAAGCCACTCACGATAAAGCAAATGCAGAGCTTCCTAGGCCTGTGTAATTATGTCAGAACAGGGGTCTTCCATTACAGTTCTTATACCAAGCCTTTGCTTCAGGCCCTAAAGAAGGCCCAGGCGACAAAGGAATAGATTAAATGGACTGAGGCAATGGAGACAGGGTTTGCAGATCTCAATGGGGCGACTTGTAAGGCACCAGTTCTTGGGATTCCTAATTATGCAGAGGAATTCTACCTGTTTTCACACACAGATGGCAAAGTTCTGACGGCAGTACTCGCTCAGAGAACCTCATTGCGGTATAAGCCCCTGGCGTACTACAGTGGGAGTTTAGACCCGGTTATGAGAGGCCACCTCCCATGCGAACAAAATCTAGCAGCCGCAGCGTTCACCATGGAGAAGGCGTCATCCATTGTAATGGGATGCTCCAGGACATCATACGTCAAGCACTCATTATTCGCCATTCTAGAGAAACCTAAGGGCACACTGACATCTCAGAAAGCGTATGCCTATGAGGTAATTATAGCCAACCCATCGATCAAAAGAGTTCGATGTAAAACTGTAAACCCAGCTACATTCATAGCTGAGCCAGTCACTGAGGGAGAACCTATAAACGACTGTGCGGACTATGAGGAATTCTATGATGAAATCCCCCGGGTAAAGGAAAATGCCCTGGCGAGTGGAGAGATTGTGTTCATTGACGGTTCATCAAGAATTGACCAAGAGGATGGACAAAGATACACAGGCGTGGCCGTGGTAAAACACATAGCAAATGGAGAATTTCGAGTACTCATCAGTGCATGAATACCCTCTCATTATTCAGCACAAGCTGCTGAATTACTGGCATTGATACTCGCCATAGGGAATCATGCAGACCAGGAAGTAACGGTGTACAGTGACTCCGTCTATGTGATGTCAGCAGTGCACGCAGGCTTAGCACGCTAGAAAAGGAAGGCCTACCTCCGAGCGGACGGCACGCCAGTGCAACATGAAGTCTTATTGGACAGGCTGATAAAGGCACTACAGCTCCCAGTAGGCATAGCGGTCGTGAAATGCGCTGCCCACACTAACGGGACAGATTTTGTGTCACGGGGAAACCATGCAGCAGAAACGGAAGCCAAACATATGGCATCAAAAAGTGCAACGATCATGGAAGTAGAAGTGGCACACACCCATGAGCGTATGATGGTAGCGCGAGCCACACCAGAAGCCTATAGCAATATGGGGCAGACCCAACTAATCGAGCTCCAAGGGGAGGCACCTCAGGATGAGAAGAATCTATGGAAGTGTCAAGGGTGTTCTTTAAACTCCTCTGACGGATTGTGGCAGCAAGACAGTACTGGTAAACCAGTAATGCCTGGAGCCCTACTAAAGATAGCATTGGAGCAATTACATTACACTTTTCACATGTTTAAAGAAAATCTCGCTGCAACGCTCACAGAAGACTTGTACACCGAATTTAGCAGAGCATGTTGCATACTTTATGGTGAATTGCATAACATGCCAGCAATTCACCACTGAGAACACATTAAAAGTATTGAGAGGAGTCATCCCCCGTCCAAATGGGCCTTTCCAGCACTTACATATCGATTATGTTGACATGATTCAAGTGTGCAACGGCTACAGGTACTTAATTATAGTGCTTTGTCCATTCTCTAGATGGATAGAAGCAGGTCCCTGTTCACACCGAGACTCAAACTGTGCTGCTAAGTTCCTGGTGAGGGAAGTGTTCCCTGGATGGGTGGTATGCGAGGTAATGAGGTCAGATAACGGGGCCAACTTTGTTAATACACTATTTGAACAGATCAGCTTGTTGCTTGGTATAAAGCACAAGTTCTCGTCAGCATATCATCCGGAAGGTAATGGTATCTGTGAGAGGCTCAACGGCTTGTTAAAAGAGAGGATAGCCAAGTTGAAGCTCACTCTAAAGAAGGGATGGCTGCACTGTCTACCACTGGCATTGTATGCACTTCAGAACCAACCAGGCTCCGACCATCATCTTACGCCGCACAAGATAGTCACGGAAGGAGAATGAGGACCCCACTTCCCCCTTGAGATAGAGCTAGATGTGATGCCCAGCCTACCCGTGAGGTCTTGGGAATCGAACTGAATGAATACCTGAACTGTATGACATCAAGCCTTAATGTCATTACAGACCAACTCCAGAGACGACATAAAGGGTGCAACACAGCACAAGACACGGCAGGAGGCACTAAAACAGATGCAGTTCAAGGTCTATGTGTGCCAATCATCTTCCCTGGTGATGCCGTGTTGATAAGAAACCACACAAGAAAAAGGTGGGACGAGCCAAGATTCAACGGCCCGTTCATCGTAGAGAACTGCACTCCCTCAGCCATGAAACTACAAGGCAGGAGAGTGTGGATCTTCCTCAATGACATTAAACCCTATATCGGTGAGATCCCTCTAGCTGCACCCCACCGCGAAAAAATCACAGACAATGTGGAAGAACCTCAGCACGTGCAGATGAGATCCATGCCGAGGAAGAAGGACGCATCACTAGCAAACCCAAGACAAATGAACTCTGTTTGAAAATTGTGGTTTCTAACTAGACATTTCGTCTAAACAAAAAGGGGATAAGGACTTAATGAACACTCTGTGCATCCTAGTTGCAGGGTGAAGAAAAGAATCACGCATCTAAGTCAGAACACACTGACAATACGAACCTTCAAATCAAGCCACACCTGGGCATTGTTGAAGAAACAAGACTCTGATAGACTGTACACAAGGAATTTTCATCAAAAGCTTAACACAGTAACCTGAAGCAACCAGCACCAAGACTTTGTTTCGCAGATCTCATAGTATCTCCCAGCAGAAATCTCACATGGGATGTACTCATCTACTTCTAGTGGTATTATCTTATCCGTCACTTATAGGGAGAGTAACCTGTATCACAGACTTTATTCAAGATCCTGCTAACAAGAAAGTAATCTGGCAACTGCTGACTGTCATCGGGGAAGCCTTCGCCGAGTTGCCCGAATACAGTAAAAAGGACACAAATGCTTCCACCACAAGTAATCATAGATGAACTCACGTACACGCTTTTCTTTCGCATCATAGAGGAGTGCTTAGGACTCTTTAGGAGAACCACAGACACACTCACATATATCAGAGATACAAGAAACACTGAACATTTGAACCAACTGTGGATCAAGCTAAACTACGTGGTCGCAATCCACGCAGCATAAAAGTGCAGAGACTGTTCATGTCAAAAGAAAGGCCTATGTTCTAGGAACCAGAAAAGCAGGACAAATCTCCCTGTCATCCGAGGACAGCCGGCTGGCACACAATGTGCTGTTCCGGCTAGTCACGGTCTATCCAGAAATGTTTGGAAGGCCTGCAGGGTTTGACGTCATCACCTTCCTCAGAGATCCAGCTAACACTGCACACACTGGAACACTCCTCCATGGAATAATGCTCCAAGTGGAGTTGTCCAACTTTCAAAGAGAGTACCTAAGGAGATTCCAGTGAGACTATCTGCCGAGGGACAGATCGAGGAAACAGAGACACAGTTCTTCATCTTTCAGCCGAGGGACAGATCGAGAAGAGCAGAGACGAGAACTTCATCAATTTGTTTTTTTCTTATTTTTGTTTTATTTTTATTCCTTATTTTAATTTTCAGGTTTAATTTGATTGGTACCAATATTTCCATTTCTTCACATTGAACTGGTTCCAGCATGTCCTCAGGACTGAAGCAGATTCGGGGAATGCATTGGGAACTTACCTATTTTGAATATGCATAATGAATGTGATTCACCAAACGGGTTAGTCTAAACTTTCTCCATAGTCTAGTAGGAGAACTGTTTCATATAACCAGAGACAATCGCCACACCGCAAGAGGGGGGACTCTTTAAAGCACTTGACACTTTTGATGCGAAACATTTGAGAAACAAGAACGGAGTTAGTGAAAAAGAATTAAAACACTGACACTTGACTAATGATCGAAATGGGGGCCCAGAACAGTAACTTGCTCCTCCCACAAACAGAGGGGCGCCCCTGCTTCCCAGAAAGAAAATGCTGCCAGCTGTCATACAGACCAATCATGTGTATATGCGTAGTAATTATAATTGTTTTTCTGTTGTTAACAATCAGAACTGCATTTTTTATTGGTGCACTAAGCGTCCCAATTTCAGTGCACCCACCAGATAATGTGCGCATGAGTCCCAAGAAAGCACTCAGACCCTATATAGTTATTCCAGTCCCAAGAAAACCTGATGGCAAAGTAAACAAACTAAAGCTGAATGTAATTAGCAGTGATTCATACACACTTGAGGTAACGAATGAAGGGAAAATCTGGAGACAGGGTCAGCGCGGAATGAATGAAAATATAGCACTAACCACTACACGCGCACACACACTGAGTGCACACGAACAAGGGCAAGCATCAATGGTTATAGAACCTCGGACGATGTCAAAAAGAGGCATGAAACTGCCTATCCAAAAACCAGTCCCAGAAGGCAGTGGAAGAGCCTGAGCAGAATTAAATGAAAAACAAACTAAAGATGATATAGCAAAGGCCCTCAAGACGAGAGGTGCAGCTGCAAGAGAATTCACTACAAGGACACAAATGCTGATAGACCATTTGTTCCAGTTTATAGATAGAGCAAAGAAATTGCATGATGAACTGAAAAATAGAACCACAGAGAATGTAATGACAAGCACACCAGTTCCAACACAAGGAACGAGCACCAGGCCCACAATGCGGCCACACGTTGGACAGATGGTAAACAGGTGGTGGTTAAAAACACTCTACGAAAGAATACAAGAGGAGAGGAAGAGAAACTCAAAATCTCCTCCTACCACAGCAATACAGGTAATGAAGCCTCCCCCTCTGCCAAGCATGCTTGAGGGACCCCCAGCATGGAAAAGCAGCACAGACGCATTCAAAGATATAGTTATAGCAAACTACAGAAAGACATTCAGGATCAAGGGAAGCCCACACGAAGATAACAACGAACTGAATCACTACCAGGACAGCACAGCAAATCTAGGAAACAACATTTTGTACCGACACATGAAGGAGGTCGGAAGAAGGTAAGCTGAAGGAGAATGCTTTGTCTGTGCACTTCTACCATACAGCATGGGAAAATCCAAAATATTTGTGGCAGTAGAAAATGACGTCCCTACAGCACACTGTATGTCACACGTGGCAATGTGCAACACCAGAGGACAATTTATGCGGAGAGATGCCTCATTGATATGGGCAACTGAAAAGGATTACACCGATGAAGACGGTTACGTCCAGGATATCAAGACAAGAAACAGGGCGCATACCAAGAATCACGTGATCAGGTATGAGAAGCCAGAAACCAAAGGATCAGGAACGAGATGGGAAATAAACCCGAGACTGAACGTCCGAGGAAAGACTGCAGAAGAGGCCCAAATTTGGAAGAACAGAGGCCAAATTCAGATCTGGGCAACAGTTGTTTACTCAAACGGATGGGAAGAAGGAGTGGTAATCTGTCGAGCTTAGATGGTCCTTGGAGCCTGCCAAGAAGCGATAGAGAACTCATAGAGGTTATGCCAACCTCTATGGCCGAAATTGGTAAAGCTGCTGACATGGGTCAAAGACAGAGGAGGCCCCGTGCAAATAGTACCATTGGAAAACCCGAAACTGTGCTTCAGAAGCAATGGCACAAGTAAGATGGGAGAGAATCAAAACTGCGGACGAATCTTTGAAGCTCCAGGAATGACTCAAGGAACCGCAGTAATTATGGACCATTACTGGGCGTGTGGACCGAAGGCGTATATAAGACTACCGAAAAATTGGGCAGGCATATGAACACTAGAGAATGTCCATGTTTCTGCACTAGTGATCCCAAAAAGTGACCTGAGTATTGACAGTTTCCCGAAAGCAGATGCTCATCTAAGGAAGAGGAGATCGGCGGAAGTAGTATCCCGAATGAAGAGGGGAATTACTTTTCTGCCAAATCAGAACAGTTCACGCAATTCCATATAAAGACAGGCTGTTTAGCCTCACCTCATCAGTATTCACAACACTACTCTTGCCACACATCCAAGTTGGAGTGAATGCTAAATGGTTGCAGATAACCAGATGGGAGTTATTGCAGACCATCAACACCACCATAAAAGGATTTAACGCGATCAAGGAAGAACTAAGAGCAATCTGCTGATGACCCTCCAGAACAGATATGTACTTGACATGATCACAGCAATGGATGGAGGTGTTTGCTCAAAAATTGGAGAATCGTGTTGTACATTTATACCTTTGCATGATGAAGAAAATGGAACGTTAACAGAAGCCATAAGTATGCTGACAAACTTAAAGAACCAGATGATTAACAAAACCGACGAGGTGGATGATGACAGCTGGTTTGAAGCACTATTCTCCTGGGTCCCGCGAGGGATGGCAGATATATTCAAATTTCTGGGAGCCCTGCTAGTGATGATACTACTAGGATTCTGTGTTATCAAGATAATCATCACACAATGCCAGAAAACTGCTAAGAAAGCCATTGGGATGAAAATCATTGTCGATGTCGAAACAGGATGGAAGCCCAGAGACCTGACTGATGAGGAAATAAGAGACTTTGTGAGGGCCAGCAAATTTTCGCCTGAAGGAAAAAAGTTTGCGTATCCCAGAAAATAAAGAACATATGAAGGAAAATGGATCTATTGCAGCCAAATGGACAATGCCAGATAATGACTGGGAACAAAGATGAACATGTATAACAGCAGGAAACTTGAAAGGAGTGATAAAGATATGGACTCCAAAGATACACTCGTTCACACCATCAGCTACTAGCCCGGAGGATGATGAACAAGATACAGAAGAAACAAGTAAAAAGAGTCCAAAGGAGGAAGCAGAAGTGGTCGATGAACTGACCAGGGGGGGGGAGTGTAGAGGAGGTCCCAGACATGGCCTGCACCCCAGCCCCCCACTTTGAGCTACCAGGAGCATACTCGCCAAAGTATGTGACCTATGAGGAACAAAGGAACCAACAGAGAGCTGCACTTGGACTCTCTCCAGTGCATATCAGAAGAGCAATACCTGTTGATGTGCCTATAACCAGACAACGATTGGCAGCTTGGTACCTTCTGAGGCAACCGTACCAACAGCTGGCCAAAAATGAAGACTACTTACAGGCCGTTCCCAAAGAGACCCAAAGAGCCCTAATGGAGGGTAAATGGTGACGACATAAGAGCCTGGAAAGACGTACAGATGCATAAACAATGAACTAAAAGGATAACATGAACACGAACAACAATCGAAAGATGACGCACAAGGACGAAATGGAAAGAATAATGATGTAATGGATTTATAAGAAGAAACGATATTGATACATAAAGAGACGTAAGTAAACGTAGCTGCAAAGCAAGATGGAAGTATTCAACCAGCTAACGCTTGTAAATAGGCTTAGAATGCACGAAGCTAAGAAAACGAAACTGCTTACAATGCTTAGTAGAAGGGTAGAGTGGCATGCACCAATTATATATCTACCTCAATGAAGCACAATATACAAGTGCGACTCCATTTTGTAAAGCAGAATTAAAGCCCATTCTGCAAGGGGCTAACGAGGCAAAGATTCATATTCCAGCCAAAACCAGAGGAACGAGCGGAATCGAAACTCAGTAAGAAATAGCTCATGCCTGGGAATTCGAGGTCAACCTAAGGAAGGGAGGAGAGCAGCAACCTCAGAGAATTAAAACTTCAGAGCATACCAGCCAGCTAGTGAAGCTCGAGATAAAGAGGCCCCAGGCAGGTGGCAAGGCTACAGAGGAATCAAATACACAAAATAGAGGGAAAATGAAGCAGATTCATGGTGAACAAATACGTGACCGGCCAGGCGTGAAGAGGTACCAACGTCTTATGTCACCCAGAACCCGAGGAGGCCATAACTTTTCCCGATAAGAGACTACAGTTTCGAGGCCATCCTCAGCCAACTAATAAACATAGCCCTAAAGCACTGATTTATGGAAGAAAGGCAGGGTGAATTTTTGGGGCACAAAGCACCTGGGTGTCCATTCTGCATGCTGCTAATTAAAGTGGAGATTTATGTCTAGGGGTGTAACCTGCCCAATCACAATGGACCAAATAATCTAGGGTCCTATAGCTGCAGGACCAATGAGATGTCGTACTTGTAGTGACGTCTATCACGTGTGATGTAGAGGGATGGATGTAGACGCCCACCCGATAAGAGTAATCCAATCCTCACACTCTGTTACCATATACAGATATAGCACCTAGACTTAAGTTACCTTTTTCAACCAATAATACTGCATGACAAACTTTTAGAGTTAGACGTCAGTGATGACGAGTTTTTAGTATAACTGTTGCTGCTGATTGCAGATTTGTGGAAGTTGAAGCGAGACAGACGATCGCAACACTGTTGATTTCCATTTGTTACCCCGTTTTTTGTACTTGTCATAAACGGACTTCCCTTTACCAAACCCATCCTCCTCAAGATGCAGCTATCTTGTGTTACAGGTACTCGAGGGAGAGTTCTGACCCATGGGCCCATCAGAAGATGCTCCGCCCTCCTGTACAAGGGCCTCTGTGTGGGCTCATGACCATTACTGGCCATGTACATTCCTTGACAAGGGGGTGTTTGCTATTCACACTCAGGGGCTCCATTTGGTCCAAGGTGCAAATTGTCTTTTTATTTTTCATGATACATGGTTCATGCATACTGCAAAAGCCAATTTTCTAACAAGAGGGCCAACACCATAGAAAAGAGAATTGACTAAGTCCTTTTTCTATTGTATTGTGGTGCCCGAGATGGGAAGAAGGGCAGAGCTCCAGCAGGTAAGTGGTCTGGAGGCAGTTTGGGGATGACGTGTGAGTGGAGTTGGGGAGTGGGCAGTGGGTCGAGGTAGAGGATGGGGCCAAGGTGCAGAGGCACCTAAAATCATGGCTGCACCTCCGGAAGGGTCTCATGTGGCTGGAAAAATGTGAGCGGTACACTAACAGTTCTGACCTGCATTTCCACTAGCTGATTACCTGAACACCCTTTCCTGGGTGTGAATATGTTTTAGATTGTATCTCCATCCAGCTGTATAAGATCATGCAGAAATATCTTATCATCCAATTTATCTAGGTTAGAGGGATTTGAAGACATAAGGTGTGGTACAATACAAAAGTGGTTTGGTTTTGTTATGTTATGTTATCTTGTATTTGTATAGCGCCTCCTGCCATATGTTATGGTGTTGAATTGCTGTGGGTAGAGAGCTCCATCAGGAGATCATAGTAGATGAAAGAAGGGACCACATCAGCAAATGCAGCATTAGTAGAAGAGATTTGTTCATGATTTTTTGAACTATACCTGAACAGGCAGAACGTTTGATGTACACAAGTTGGAAGATGAAGGGTGGAAAGAAAAGTGGCACATGTAATCGGACTGGAAGAGACTCTGAGCACAGCTGGGCACCATTTTTTATGGAACTCAATGTCAGAGGAGTTTTTCTAAAGTCCCACTTGGAGGTAAGACTTTAGTAAGCTATCCCAGTGGTTTGTAGATCCCCAACTCATAGTATCATTCTGTATTACTCAAGTAAGTTGGTAGAGTGGAAGAGCAGCCGAGCTTATCTTAAGAGGAAGATGTGAGCTGTGGGTAAGTACCCTGGCTCCAGTCAGTAATGCACATCAAAGAAACACTTACACATATATGTATATATATATAATATATATATATATATATATATATATATATATATATATATATTCAGTGAAAAAAACGTTGTTAAAGGGACGTTATGGTTAAGTTGCGCTAGTAAAAACCAGTTCCATGTAATAATGTCACCACAAAAATCTCGCCATGCAAAAATATCACAGAAAAACAGAAAAATGGCCGTTTTTTGTGGCGACATTATTGCATGGAACATGTGGGGGACACCCCTGCAACCCCCAAATTTTTTGCTTTCTTTTTTTTTTTTTTTTTTTTTTGCCCCTGTCACCCATATAATATCGCTGCGACCTTTTCCCGGTGATATTATTTACGGCAACTATATATATGGGGATAATATTACCTGATACCCTAAAAACCTATGAAATTCAGTGAAAAACTGAGGACACCCAGGACATCAAAGATGATATCACAAATGTCATTGATGACATCACTGATGACATCACATGTGCATTTACTTTTCATGAAAAGTCTGTACAAGGGATTCTTATTATAATGTTGACAAAAAAGTGTCAAGGATCATTCGAATAAATATCATGAGCTACCTAGTGCATTAAGCAATGCATTGATATAAATAGCATTCTATTATGAAGTTCTTTCCAGTATACTAAGCTACTCAGGTAGAAACATAGGCAGTGTGTGCAGCATACATGATGGAAGTGCAATATTCATAATCTTGCCATGTTGAATAGTGAAATGATAAATTAAATGAAATTATAAATGCTTTCTTAATATAGTTTTGCGTACTGTGAAACCTTTAATAAGTAGCTAATAAAACCCACGTACTACATAATTTCATTATTACAGACAAACCACAAAGAGACAACAGCATATACACATATGAGCATATACAGGGAAACAGCATATACAGGGAAAGCGAAGTAATCAAAAAAGCAGCAGTACTACCACAAAGTGTTCATAACCTAACTGATTATCTTCATGCACAGAAATGATTGCTCTGTTTCAAAGCTGCTACTTCCCCTATGTATATGTATCATATGATGTGACTGGACCCTAAGGAAAGTAGTGTGAGTACAATGTATACAAATATGAGCATATACAGGGAAAGTACAGTAATAACAAAACAGCAGAACTATCAGAAAGTGCTGATAACTTTACTGATTATCTTCATGCACAGAAAGGATTGCTGTCTTTCAAGCCTGTGTCTGACTGGATCCTAAGGGAATTACTGTAAGAACTGTAAGAACATATTTGAAGGATACGTCTACAAACACCTTTTCAATTTTTAGTTCATGACTGTTACTGAAGAAAACCATGTGGCCTAGATATGTCAGTAAAGGAAAAAAGAGGGAGCCTGACATGTCATGTCATCAGTGATGTCAGCAATGCCATTTGTGATGTCATCTTTGATGTCCTGGATGTTACTCTTAGCAGTGCACGGTGGTGGCACGACTTATGGTTGCTCAGCTTACCATATCTGGTTAATTTCTGGCGTTTTTCGGTTTTACTTGTAACCATAACGTCCCTTTAACAACCTTTTTTCACTGAATTTTAAAGGTTTTTAGTAGCGCAACTTAACCATAACGTCCCTTTAACGAAGTTTTTTTCACTGAATATAGATAGAGATATAGATATAGATATCGCTAGCATGAATTTGATAGGTTTTTAGTAGAGTTCCCTTAGTTTATATACATGTAACATAGAACATACTGATCCCCCTGCCCCACGCCAGTTGTTCTGAGGTCTGCACACCGTGCGCATGTCTGCGGACGGACTCGGTCAACATCAACACTTTCAAAAAACTCAGGGGGTATCCAACATTGTTGTATCATGCAATAAAAACACTGAATATGTTCAAAAAGCAGCACATAAATACATTACATTCAATAATAAATAAGAAGTGCAAACTCTATATGTAAGACAAAAACAGTCCAATTACATAGCATATGAAACATAATGGGACATACCAAAAGAAAATAACATATGTCTCCAGCAGAATTACCTGTAGAAACTGCACAGCAGAAATCAACAGCACACCTACGCAGCAGTAACAGCAAAACTTAAAAAGAAACTGGTAAGTAAATTAATTAATTCATTAATTTCATATATTTATAAACTTTCTGTATTAGGGTGCAATAAAAGTATTTTTTTTTTTTACACAGAAATGTCTAGTACTTTGGAATGGCTAGAAGACAATTTCCCTCGGGACGAAATGAGTGAAAACAGGGATAGTAATGGTAGACACTACACTTGTGTAAATAAACCAATTAATAACCATTATTTTATTTGTACTTAACATATATTTCTTTAGCAGACCATACAGACAATAAGAACAATACAGAAACAGACACCTTGAAAAATCATCTGCAGCGTGTAGTAAATTGATCTATTAAAGACAACTTTCAATCTTTTAAACAACTTTGTAGAGGACCATATAAAGGAAATAAATTAAATTTCACTGCCCCACATGTACCTGTACCCCTTCTCCATGTCCCAGCCAACCATTCCCCAAAACTCCCCAGCAAGAAAAACGTTAAGATGAGACTTCAATCCCTTCCTCCCCTACCATCCAACATGTACAAATCCCTAATTCCCCTGTGTTTGTATCAGTTTATGCTTCCCCCTCTCTGTCATAATTGTTATATTTTTATACAATAATAAAATATTATGTGTGATGTTACTATATTCCTCTGTGTCTTGTTTTTTTAAGAAAAAGGACGTTAGGGTGTACGCAGACAGTGCGGGTGTCTGGGATGTTCACAATTAACCAAAATGTGGGTGTCCTAAGGACACTATGCCTGTTCGCACTGTTCACAATCAAAATTGAAGTGTCCTTAGGACACACAAGATGTCCACCTGGCCACAATTAACCAAAATAGGGGTGTCCTAAGGACACTATACCCGTTTGTATGGTTCGCAATCAAAATGGAGGTGTCTGCAGGAAACTAAATCCGTCCGCATGTCCGCAACTATTCACAATGAGGTGTTCTTAGAACATACCCTCTGTTCACATTGTCCGCAACCACAATGAATATGTCTGTAGAAAACATAGCCCGTCCACCTGTCCGCAAAGTTGTGACACACATTTAATTTGGTCAGGGACCTGAACTCTATCCGTGGAACACCTACACGCATGCGTATTACACCCATGGGTCCTACGAACATCACGCCTGTCCGTAACTGTCTGCCGTACATGTGTTGCACTTTTAATTAGTTTGGGGACATAAACACCATCCGTAGAACACCTGCATGCATGCATACACCCAACCCCGCGCATTTGGTGTCCTACTGACACGCGTCCCATTCTCGAACGTGTCCGCGACGTCATGATGTGACCACACCCATGCTAAGCGTGGGTGCTTCTTTGCTAACACAGTCCCGGCCCCCGGACATTAAAAAAGTGCTTCTTTGCTCAACCCAAGGTATTTTCCTGGAAAAATTCACCCTTGCACAAGTCCCAGACAATGTCCCCAGCGATCTACATACTTTTTGGAACTTTTTTTGCCCTTTTTTGGTTTTTGAAGTGTTCGCAGACAGTGCGGCTATCCGTGAAGTGTGTCGCAGCACCCCTACAAAAGGCCACACCCCAGAGCTGATCCTCATTCTGCTTTTGGATTTCCAAGCAAGGCAGAACATTGCTGGACATTGATCTTGGTGGACTTGCTTTTGCTACTGCATTAATTCCTTTTAGGAAATTGATACCAGCTGACCTGATGGCATCCATGGCTGCTGCTGGTGCTACTTCTGTCTCAGCACCACCCCCAACCCCTCCACCACCACCACCTCCCCAAGGGCCTACATAGGGGAACAGGCGTGAGGATACAGAGGAGGATGAAGAGAATGACGAGGATGAGGTTGTGCAAGTCCCTACTACTAACACTCACCATGAGACTTGGGTGTGGAGGTTGTTTGCCACTCTTGATGGAGTAACGAAAGCTCGAGCAAACAAGGTGCGCTGCACTCAGTGCCAGTTGATGCTGAGTCGTGGCAAACCAGGTTTGTACAGCTACGGTACTACCTCAATGAAGCGACTCCTAAGGTCATTCCACGGTGGGGCTATTCCTAAGGTTGTACCTTGTGATAAACGCAGTAGGTTGAGTTCCTCTGCAGCATCCTCCATTTCTGCTCCTGCCACCACAAGAGACACTCCTGTGGGGCAGCGCATCCCTCCAGCTGCCTTGTAGGCCATGCGTGATTCTGTAGACTCTTACCTTTAGAGGGTCACAGTATTGTGTATGTAGTGCGATGCAGTACTCTGCAGGGGGAGAGCCATCAAAGTGCTTTCAAGGCTGCGATCCAGGAGCATGAGAAGTACTGCCAACTACTTGCCCTTTCTTATTCAGTGGATGGTGCCCCTTTCTTACCTTCCCTTTCCTTAAGTGTCATGTCTGAAAAAAAAATACAAAACAACAAAGCCCTCCCCAAAAACAAGGCTCTTTTCAGAGGCCCCTTTCACAGTTCAAAAATAGAAGTGCCAATGAAATGCTACTGGGCCCTGTGCATTTTTAAATGTCCACGGACAGTCTGCAGACATTTACATTTGTGGGGTGCTGCCCTATCAAAACCATTGCACTCTTCTCTGGAAGGAAATGCTGGCCCTGAAAAGAGTCTTTTGGGGGTGTTTTTTTGTGTTTCGAAACTTCAAATGGTCAACACCTACTGGAAAAAGGATTGCAATAATTCCAAAAAGGGTTGCAATGCATTTTGTATATTTCGCAGAAAAATCTGATTACCAGCATAAGCAAGATGTGCTCCATCTCTGCGAAAAATGTGTGTACTACGAAACATAATATTTTCATTATGAAAAGAGGACATGCCAACATATCTCAAAAAGGCACAAACAGCCTTCTTGACATTGCACCTCGCTTTCGCCATTTGCGGACCAAATGAAGAAGAACAAAGCCACATCTGTCTCTGCGCAATATGTGAGAAAATTACTCTGGACTTTGGAAACATGTCCATGACTTTCCCAAGTCTGATTTTCATTGCAAATTGCAAAGAGATTCCAGAGACATGTCCTAAACTGTTGCCCCCACAATGAATAATAATAATGTGTGGATGATGCTGTGTCACCAAAGTAGCACAAAGAGGTACCAAATCCAGCCACTTCATTCCACGCACTCCATGCCAGTGCACTTCCACATGAGGGAATCCAAGATGTGCAGCTACATGCACAGCGATCCGCATGCACCTTCAACCAATTTTTCCAAAAGTCTCCCATAATCCAGGCAATCTGCCTTCTGAAAGACAAAGCCATAGCTATCTGCTCTCCTCTCAGGAAGAAGACTTTCTGACAAAGTCTCTCCTTACACATCACACCCAGTAAACCTTATTGACCAATCCCTTGCCCTACTCAGTCTCATTTGCATGCCTCTCAGCCTCAAATTCCCTGTATGTAACATGCGCTGTCCGCAGACAACGCGTTGTCCGTGGACAAATCATACAATCAGAGTGGGGAATGAACATTTAAATCGTGTGCCCCATTTCCCCTTTGAGGTTGGCTCTGAAAAGAGCTTTTTTGTTTTTTTAAAGATGCTTCAGAACCATCTTTTATTTTGTACATTTTTCTGTTATTTTTTTCCTTATTTTCCTCCAAATATCTTCACATTAGCTTCTCCAAGGTAATCCCTATGTTCCAAAACAGCATGGCATGTCCCTTAAAAGATAAAGACATGCCATCTTCTTTAAAGTAAACAACATTACCAGAATCCATGTTGTCATTATTGCAAAAGATCATGCCAGCTCTAATCCTAAAAGCAAACATGCCTTGGTTAATTGAACACCTTGCAACATTTTGCTGAGGAAAAAAACAGATCTTGCAACAAAGTAGGGGCACTGACGTAGCCCAAATGCAAAGCACCACAGTGTAGGAAAGCTACATGTGGACTATTAAACTTAGCAATATCCTGACAAAACTTCTAGTATTGCCTGCAAATTAAAACCAGGCACAGTGCTCCACACTACCTCCACTCCTTTAATGTGAAAATTATTAGCCACATTCCTAGATTTAGCATACTGCTCCAAACCATTCACAAACATATCTCCAACCACCAACACCCTGACTTTCTCCACCTCTGCCATCTTCATTACACACAGCCTCTCTCAATACGAAGCAGAACCTCAACACCTGATTGGCTAATCCCCAAAATACACTCCCATTTCATGCTCAGAAGCCCCGGATGTGGCATGCTCTGTACACGAACAACCGCGTGTCAGCGGAGCGCGTAAGTGACACTGGGGCAGCCCTTCTACCCTTTCCGCTTCACTCTCTGCACCATTCCCTCATTGGCTACTGTTAAGCAGTCACACAACCATCCACCAATCACATCCAAGAACATCTAACTCCATCATCACAGTTCAGCACTTTAGATGTACTGTTGATCACTCTGAGTACAATTGGGCTGTGATTTCAAAGCACGTACATCAATAACTATTGCAAAACTCTCCTAGATTTCTGCTTCCAGATTCATCCACATCCACATAAATGAACACAAACTACAGGTATGAATATTTTCTGCACAGTACATGTACAGCTCTTCTATAAATGCATATAAATTGTGTAACTGCCACTTACCCTGTATAACCAATAGCTCCCAACCTTTTGTGTCATCAAGCGGGGGAAAACACCTGATTTTCTTTTTGGCGGGTGAGAGGCCATAGAAGTGAATGGGTGTATGAGGGACTTGGTGGGTGATTTAGCTGCTTTTAAGGCAGGTAACACCCGCCAAAAGAGGGTGAGTTGAGAGCTATGTATAACCTGTAAAAAAGCTTGCTGTCATTTCTCCAATTTGCTATGATCAAGTGTCGCTTATAAAGCTGTCTGCTCTCCAAATGTTTATTTACCTGTATTACTAACTGTAATGTGCAAACTGTTATTCTCTTCATTCATTCTGTCATTTGTGTAACCACTGCAACCTATTTATCCACATTTCAACTATAATAGCATTTAATGCATTATAGTGCATAGGATGTACATACAGTTTCCTTTCTATACAATCTGGATATTTTACACAATCTATCATTTGAACTTTAGAAATGATAATAATAGTAATCAGACACAACATACACAGATGTCTAACAAAGTGTCATGTCATGTTAAAATATGTGAGAAATAACAGTATAATTGTGGGAGAAGGCTTTGTAGTGTGTTATAAAATGACACACAGCCAGGATGAGTACATGCATCTTTATTCATGCACACAGAAAGCCAATATAATTTGAAAGGCTCCCAGCTGAAACAACACCACTGCCTCTACAACTGTTCCTCCAATCTACATAGCTCTCTCATTCCAGCTGGTTGCCCGTTCCGTAGTAGAATTTACCACAGCATTCAAATATACACAGGTGCAGTCATGTCTATCACATCATGTACAACTATGTACGCACAGTGAAGTAAACCAACACATACAACATCTCCCTCCTACCCTTCAGTCTGCAAGGCAAGCAGCACACCATTCATTGCAGCCCTTACTTTATTTCAGACTCTCCCATCTCCAAGCACCACAGGATCACCCAGTACTTTGCTAATCACCTGCAGTCTGGTAATCTTGCTTTGTCCCATTGCCTCTTTTCCAGGTTTTCTTATTTTAACCTTCTCCCCTACACCTATCTTGCAGAGTAATAAGCTGCTGAACTCATCAAATCCTTCTACTTTATTTCGCAATCCTTCACAAATGCATTAATTGCATACTTTTTCCCACAGTTCCTGCCATTTCCCCTGTATAAATAGCAAGAAAAGCATACATTTATTTTTCCTATCTCCTAACATCCAATAACACTGCCTTAAAAAAAGTGTGCTCTGTGTGCTTACTATTGTAATGATTTCTAAAGCATGTTTAATTGACAGATTCTAAGTAAAATATACAGAATGCACATAGACAAAAGAAAGTGCATCCACATGCTATGCACAGTTATCAAAACGCATTGCTACTGCAAACAAACCAAAATCATGTCTACATTAACAACAGTGCTATTAATACACATATTTACTAACGTATTTCTATCACAATTGCAGTGAAGACCACTCTCCTTAAAACCAGCAGCATCTAAAGTATGAACCAGAACTCTCCTTAAAACCAGCAGCATCTAAAGTATGAACCAGAACTCAGAGGAAACCTACTCTTTCCATCCAAAAAAGTAAGTCAATACTGACATAGTGTTCTAACTGTTACTCAAACACTATAGAATTCTACTATTGTAGAAGAAACAATTGTATTAACCCTGTAGCAATAGATTCAGCATTACTGCTTGCCCCTCAGCAGCTGTATACTTTGTATTGTCATCTGAACACCAGTATAGCAACACACACATATGAGAATAGCCTTCCCAACCTGAAGTAACCGCCCATTGCACAATCACACACCTCTACATACATGCTTACCATCATACTCAGACACTCATGCACAAGGCACACAACACTGAACAACATCCCAACCCACACTTTATTTTTTCTACAAAGACCTCAAAGAATGCCTAGCAAAAAGCAACTCTGTAGAAAGCAACTCAGAAGTAGATCAAATCAAAATAAAAGTGTCCAAAATAAGCATCCACCTCTAGCAGAAATTGTAGAAAAAGTTCAAATAAAACAACTAATACAGTTACTAAGCGAAACAAAAACAGCTTCCAGTTAGGAAACTTTGCCTCCTCTTTCAAAATGTAAAACAAAACAGAAAGTGATTAACAAGACTGCAGATACCACTTGTGCTAACACTGCACCTATACATCTCAATGTAGCCACAAGTAAGCATAATAAAACATTATTGTACAAAAATTGTTCCGCCACAGAGTCCTTCACAACCTTATAAAAACAGGAGAGAAATCACTCACAACCGTTAAAACCTACCATAGAAAGTTAATCCTAGAAGGTCTCATAGATAGTGTAATCCTTCTCGAAAGGAAATTATTTATTTTAGTTTTAAACAGAATGAAACCACTAACAAAACTAAGTACTAAACTACAAAAAAGACTTCTCAATAAACAAAACATCAACAAACATAACTTTGCAAACATCTGTGGAGGTGAATGGACTCACACCACCAGCACAGAACCATATTTCAATGAAGAAGCATACAAACAAAAGCAAATAAACCCAATTTCCATACATAGCAGTGGGCGAGGGTATGAATATTGAATTATGGAACAAGAAATGCAGCAAACAAAAATATCCCCAGAAGACTTAGTATCAACTCTCCATTCCACTGAACCAATGCGTCCAGTATACAAATAGCCGTGCACATCAATGTGTATCATAGCCAAAAAATCTTTCAGATCTTTCCGCCAGTTCCTCAATCAGTATGTGACAGGCAAAGACAAATTGAAAATAAAACTGTTACAAAGTATGGACCCCTGTCCAGTGCGCAAATACACAGGACTGCAAGGACATTCATTAGCCTGCATTTCTGGACCTATTTGCAAAAGCACCTTCCACCATATCAAAATGATATCAACCCACAATACAACTATAAGAAATCTGATTCATAAACTGTACTATGCCAAACGTCCTGCTTTAGCACTAGCCAATTTAAATAACAATATTCTACATGGTACAGCCAAAGAACTACTCAAAGAAATAGTGCATATCCAGAGAAAATATTTTGCAAGTGAAAGCCACTTACAAAATGCAATTCCTTTAACAGACTAGCAAAAATTTACAGACGGCACCCTTCTACTACAGACATACAAAAAAGAAATACTAAAGTTTAAAAGTATATCTGCTGAAGTACCAAACCATGTGTGTGTGTGTTGCCACAGGACTTTTTATAAGAATAGCACACAAACTGTAGACATAATTTACAAAATAGAAGGCAATGAAGATTCCAAGTGGTTCCAATTAGCTCTCTATCTTAAAAAAATGATGAACTAGACCTTATTGTAGTCCGCGCTCAAACAAAGAGAAAACATTCACAGTCAACACAAACCTTAGAAAAATAATATACAGTTCACTCTTAAAATAAGCAAACAGTGTGGTTTTCTTAGCCTCAATTTATTTTGAATGTTGTCTTGGATAATGTATTAATTTGAATTATAAAGTCATTCAATTCCTAGCATTTCCACCATTATGAAATTTGAGTTGATTCAACATTTTATTGTGCCCAGCCTTATAGCAGAAAACAAATATGAAATTACTGACCCCTTAATACTTTGCAGTTACTCCACTGCACAATTTGACAACAACCTTCACATGCTATCACAAGTAACTTAGAATTATTCCCACTACCAAAACCCCTGCAACAACTTAACTTGTATGAGAGCATCATAATTCAAACAGTTCACTCATTTCAAGCAATAATATGCCTTCACCCAAAAACAGCAAAACTACCTCCCTCTGAATTACTGAAAGCCATTTGTGGCAAAGTAGTTTATTTGCCATTAGATCTCAAAGAAAATGTACACACTCTGGGAGTGCAACGATTCAAAACGAGTGCAAAGATTCGAATAAATGAATCTTTAATTATCTTAGTAAATGGCATGTTTACAAAAGACAAAAAAATGTGGCAACAACTTGTGGACTTACATAAAGTTAGACAAGTACTGCAATATCTAAAAGACAACAATGAATACTACAAATAAATAAATAATGAAGAAAACCTGAGGGAAACCACTGAAATAATTCAAGACTCATCAGAAACTGGTCAATTTCAACTTCTAGATCCTGCTACAGAATCCAATATTTTAGACTATTATACAATTCACCCATTACACTCTAAAGACACCATAGATGATGCACTGGAAACGTGCCAAACGTGACAAGCCAAAGGATCTCCAATCAGCATATGAGAAAAAAGTATAGAAGCACGTGCCTTTCCACTACTCTTTCCTACTGGATGATCACATAGTAGTAATTGATGTATTGTGATCCTTCTGTTCTTTTTATGTAATATGTGTTCTTAGGTGATTTACCTTTGACACTATGCCTAACTAAAGACATGGAGTTGATCCACAAGAATTTCTAATGTACTTACTACAAGTACTAGAACACCCAAATGTAGCTATAAATGAAATCTTCCAGTTTCATACATGTGGAAACATACATGCACTCTTTGCAGCCATGTCACACAAGAAGAAGTTCCTAATGAACGCTTTGTATATGTATCCATATCTAACTGTGAATCCATTCAATTTCAGTGACTTGTACAAAATGCAAACCATAGCAGATTATGTACTGCCTGCAATTCATATAATCACTCCACCTTACAAATACAGACACATAGTAAATACGTAATAGTAATGCATTTACGTTACAATGCAGATGGTACCAAAAACATCTCTAAGCTGACTGGATTCTCACACGGTCAAGTATCACTTGGTAAGAAAACCCTCACACAATAGGTATAATCTACCATGCAGGAGCCACAACCAATGCAGGTCACTGCACTGGATACATAAAAAAGAAATGTGGATGGTTCAAATGTAATGCTGCTACCATTACTGTAAAACAGAGATTACTAGCAAAATGTGTAAATGCTTCCTTAATATTCTTAAAACCAAAATTTAATAACTAATCTGCGTATGAACATAAACAAAACTTCAGCTTCAAAACTAGGTATCTAACTGCCCCAAAATTCTGCAACTAGCAAACCGATAAATGAATACCACTAAAATGAAACAAGAAATAAACAGTTAGAATACACCAACATGTATCTAACTGCCCCAAGATTCTGCAACAAGCAAACAGATGAATGAATACCACTAAAATAAAACAAGAAATAAACAGTCAGAATACGTCAACTGGTTTCTAACTGCCCCAAAAATTTGCAACAAGCCAACAGGTAGATGAATACCACTAAAATAGAAAATGAAATAAACAAATAGAATACACCAACTGCTACCTAATTGCAACAATACTACCACTACTTCCAAATAAAAAACCACACACCTATTCAATTGCTCCTACTGAAATCAATGAAATAAATATATTGTACAACAACGTAGAATGTTTTTTTTTTCCAGCATGGATTTTTTTCCCACATACCCAATGATTTAATGAACAAACACAGGAACTGAGCAAATTGCACAGTACACTGGTTTATACTATAGTACTTCTAAATTACTAACTATGAGGGTCGATAAAATACAGAAATGTCTACTACGCATTGCAATACTCATTATAAACTACCTACGCTAACATGTATTTTTTTCTTTTATCACAGTGATTGAAAAGAATATCTGCTCCTACTACCCATGTCATAAAAAACAGCATACAACCACAAAAAAAGAAACAGTAGGTATATAATGATTGGACTCACAAACAGCACAGCATAACACACCCGTTGAAGCAAACACCTGACCATAGACCACAATCCAAAATGTGTGCTTCCATGGGTACCTTATGCTGCAGTGCTTGTTGCCAAACACTACAATCTTGACTGCTTGGCTTGGCCAAAACTCAACATACAACCTCAACAAAGGAAACAGTAAGTATTTAATAATTAGACTCACAAACACCGCAAGATAACACAGCCATGCAAGCAAACACTTCACCAATAAATACAACCCAAAATGCCTACAGTCTTCAATATCAACATTCTGAACACAATCCAACAAACTAACACACATCATCTCATTATCCTATAAACACTATTACACTACTGCCAATCAGTACTCACATTTTTGAAAACATATCCCCTAAGCAGCCCACATACCACAATCAAAATGTTAGGTAGCATTGTTGTGCTATGTTGTGGTGGTTGTGGCCAGAACCTAGAGTCTTGGGTGTTTTCGGCCATGCACCCAAGACTCTAGGCCATGGCCACAACCACCGCAGCATAACACACCCATAGAAGCAAACACTTACCATATTACCACAACCCAAAAACATAACACATCCACCTCAAAACCTATCCACTTCAATTAACATTTTAAAATAATAATTACAACCAACGCACAAACTCTTCAATACATACCCCCTTCACCCAATGCTCTACTAACGACCCAAAACCAACATCATAGTAAGTAAAATAACCAGTAGTGCGCCCAGTGTTTAGTATGTCTGCGGCCAACTGCGGTGGCCGCGGACACTGTGAGCACATCACGGCCTAATAAAATACAGCATTTGACCCATCTCTCACTCCCTCACCCTCTCCAGCCACTCCTACACACCAACACGCTCCCAAAAATTTGATTTATGCTCACTTCCACACTGTGCTGTCCGCGGATGTCTGCGGATCCAACATGTCGGGCGCATCGAAAGAATGTGACGCACCTCACACTTCACCTCAACCAAACAGCGAACACGTCATATGTCCTCGGGCATTACGTACGCTGATTATACAATTGGTGTCCTGTTCATGGAGCGAACAGGGAGGTGTGTCCGCGGACATAGATATCACTAATTTGTTAATACCCACTTTTTGGTTGTTTTTAAAAAAAATACTGGACATATTTTCACCAAATCTACAAAAACACACTTTTGGGACCAAGCCGCCACTCCTGCCACAAATTTGGTCAAAATCCGTGCAGCGGTTTGGGCTGTACGCGTGCACACATTTTTTTCTCCATTCAGTCTATGGGAAAAAAAGACATTTTGGACCCACCCTTGACCAAACCTCACCAAACCATGCAAAACATTTCAGAGTGGGCAATATACTTTTTTTTTGCAAAGTTTGGTGAGGATTCGTCTAGGGCGAACAAAGTTATAAGTCACCCAAAAAGTGCTCTTCCTATGGGTTTAGCAACCTAACCATAACTAGTTGGCCGCTACTGCAGGCCATGTATTTTTTTAAAATTTCATTCATTGTTATTCGATTAACAAGTAACCTTTAACAAATACAATGAAAGAAAAAAAACAAATACATACAATCATATGTTTAAAATATACATTAAAAGAAAAGGGAAAATTAGCATTACATTCAGAAATCAGAAAAACAGAAAATCGACTGCAGTAACAGCATAGTACAAATTTGCATTAAGTGAAAACGTTTACCCTTTCGCATACATCTAAAATTTGCTTTATAAAGTAAATCACAGCATTCTTCCGCTTATTATGGTCAAAAGAATTCATAATCAACTGCCATACTCTACAAGCATGGACCTGAACAAAAGGTTGAATTAGATGCCCAAATTGTAACATTTGTTTCTCCTCTAATGATTTACAGTGTAGCAATACATGGCGTAACGTCTCCACCTCCCTGGAATTTGAACAGAATCTTCATACTCTCAAGTTTCTCAGAACTCTGCTCCATGCTCCAAACACTTCATTAGTAAGCACCTAATGTAGTCTTACTCACATCACCCTTGTCTGCCACAATGCACTGGGAGATCTGTGCAGGTATTCTGGACATATTCCAACTTGTCTGGCATCAATCAACAAGCCAGCGTACAGATGGTAAGTTCTGGATTTGATGATTGTGTCGATTCAGTCCCACTCCATCAATCTCCTTTTCGTTTGCATTGAATTATGGGATAATATGTCTTTAGATAATTCATCCTTTTTACAGAGCAAATCACACTCTGTTTCACAGTTTTGTAAGGCGCCACAAGATTTTTTGAGCAACGGTTGATTTGGTTACCACCAAATTGACCCCTCCTTAGCACAAATAATGTTTTTCAACAGTGATAACCTTTCACACTCTGGTGCTCAAGGAGTCAAGATTCCTGGATACAGAAGAAGTCAGCCTCAAGAATAGGTGATAACCTTGAAGATAATAAGTTGTGCAGCCTCTGCAATTCCGTGACAAACACTTCATAAGTGTGGTTGGTTCTGGAATAATCCAATCTAATTGCTCATTCTTGCGGGCGTTCAGGCATGCTGCCACCCAATTCCAATTCATGCTGTCTCTCTCCTCCATAGTTCCTGTTTGATGATTGATGGCCAGTCCCCCGGCCGAGCCACCTCTTGTGCAAGTAATTGTTAAAATAGGTTGGGGTTGGACTGTCCTAGGAGGCTCAGTAAAAGAGTTAATCAGCTACGGTGACCGGACGGGAAGGGTGGCAGTTATTGAAAAGCCCCATGATTCCAGTTGTGCCAATGCTGCGAGGACCTGGTTCAAGACCAGCATAGAATCGAAGTGGAGGAGGATCTTGTGCAGTTTTAAAGTGTTCAAAAATTCCACCTGTTTGATGTCTGCTGAACTCAAGTGAGACAAGGTCGGGACTTTGGTAAGTAGATTCAAAACGGCCGTCCGGTTCAGTGTTAGTTGAATGCATTCATTCAACACCCAAGCTAGGAGTAATTGCATATTCACATGCTCCCGTTGGGCTGGTGTTACTTGTGACACTGTGCCTTTGTTTACAATACTGCAGCACCGCTCCTTCAGTATTGAAATGGCAGGGGGACTCCTGTTAGCTGCAACAGTGATAGGTGAATCACATAGAGGACTAATTGAGTCTTCAACAGGAATAGCAGCAGGGAGAACTACCGGAGGGAACATTGGACCATGCAAAAGCTCCCTGCATGGTTTGTATTTGTATTTTGTTTATTTGTACAGCGCATCCAGCCCTGAGGCAACTGAGTGCTGAGGTTGCATAGATGTATCAAAGTTAAGCCCAGAGAAACCAGTATTGACATCCACAAGATTTGGAAGAGTAGATGGTGCAGAGACTTCCCTGATGCCCCCTTGCCCCCCGCAGTGCCAATGGGGCTAGCTTGTTCTGTCATACTCTATTTCCATCACCGACATCAATGCAGAAGGAAACAATTCAGGTAGTGTCATGGCCGGTAAATATGGAGCCATGCAAAGCGGGGGAAGTGCTGGCTGATGCATCTGGCAACAGTGGGGGTCAAAGGGCAAATGCAGGAGTGTTAGATTTCACAAGAATTTCCTTGAGCCCCTATTCGCATTTTGCTTAGTCACTTTCCTGTTATTTGGTTTCATTGAGCTTTGGCCATTCATTGGAAGGTTGCCAACCAATGCTAAATGTTGAAGCTTTGCAGTCTACGGGAACTTCTTTGATCTCGCTACAGGGCCCCCAATAATCCAAAAAGACACACGAGGTGCCAGAGATGGAGTATCCAGATCCACCACTTCAGTGTTGCTACAATTCAGCTCGCCCCTTCCTTCCCGTAGGAGCGTCTCTGCAGTTTGCATTAGAGTTGAATCAATTTGGATAGGTACCTCCAGCGTGGGTCCCTGTAAACTGTCAGAAGTACTTTCCTCCACAGGGTCCGGGAGCTTGTGACAAGCTTCCACCTCCTCGCTTCCCACCAGGGGGGTGGACTGTGGGATAGCTAAATGTAAAGGCCCCAATGGCAGCAGCCCCTCCCTTGCAATAGCAACAGGCCTATGTAAAAAGTAAAATAACGTGGCCCACAGCTGACCTTTTAAAAGGTATTCCATAATTGACATTTTATCTGTGAATAGCAAATGCATGTTTGCTCTAACAGCGGACGAGACCAGCTCCTGCTGGTCTTATAGTGCTTTGAAGTCCAGCTAAGCAGCCTCACGTGTGTTACATGTTGGCCTTGCATCCCAGTGCTGGGTAGATCCCAGTGCACTCCACTGCAGCAGAAGCGGTCTCTTCCAACAGAGAGGCAGTAGCAACCAACCAAGGGGTTCTATCCAGTGTCAGGCAAGGTTTGAAAGGCCCCTTGGTTGCTATGTCTACCATCAGTGTTAGTGTAAGAGAATTTTGCAAGATCTGTTGTGTCCTGTTCAAAACTCAGGAAAAGTTGAGGGAGAGGTGTTTTTGTTATGATCCATGTGAAATTAATTTCTAGTCACGCTGGCCAATGAAAACGGGGACCAAGCTCCCTCCTCATTGAAGAAAGGGCCAAGTTCTAAATCAGTAATCTCTTTAGGAATGTCCCTGATCTTTGACAGAAGCACCGAAAAGGAGTCATTATCACTCATAGGTAAATCAGAAGTTATGCCTTTGTTACCAGGGCAACGCTCCAATAACAGTTGTTCCTTAGTGCCTTTATTTTGAGATTAAAATTATTGGAAATGGGATTTCCCGAATTGTCAGGCATTTTCCCCCACCGCTTGCAAATGCATCCTTGGGGAGGCTGATTTAGGGGGGACAGCTGCAGCTTTGAGCATCAGACTTGAGACCTACAGGGTGGGCTGGAAACACACTTGCTTCATCAAAGGAGATGAGAATGGAGGGACTTCGTCCAACAGCAAGTTCCTCAGTTGAGCAGGTGGAAGGAAAGATCCCTGCCCCCTTCCAAAGTTTGACGCAATGAAAGAACATGCATTAACGTCAGGGAATCAGGTCACTGATCCCTTACTTGGGTCTGTTGTCAAGGATGCAGCTAGTACAGTTGAAAATGAGTTTGACACCGGGGTTGGAAAGTGCAAAGAGCAGCGTTCCGGTGAAAACGTGCCTTGATCATCCTCCATGCGTGGGCTATTGGAGAACTGTGATTGAATGTCCAACGTTTGTAAGCACACCAAGGCAAAGGCAGTAGATGTGGCAAGGGGAGTCACTGGATTAGGTATAACAGGGAGAGACAAGGCTACGGCGAGAGCACGCAGGTCGTAAGAGGCCATGTGGGCACAGGCACAGACACCAGCGATAATGATAGCTGTCAAGGTGAGGGGAAAGAAACAGCAAAACACACAATAGCGGATATATGCGACATGGTTCCTCAAATCAGGATAGAAATATCAAAGAACACAGCTCGCTCAGCTCACTTCCTCAAACTTTGCAGGCCTCTGCGGTGCTATGCTGCAAACTGGGGTTTCTAACCCCTCCTTCTCCTGGAGGAAATAGTGAACAGACTGCTAAAAGCACACAGGAACAGGAACATAGAGGTCTTGTGAAGGTCTGCCTCTAATTGCAGACTTCACAGGACTCTGCGCCAAGCTGTGGTTTTCAACCCCTCCTTCTCCTGAAGGAAATAGTGAACAGACTGCTGAAAGCACACAGGAACAGGAACGTATAGGTCTTGTGAATATCTGCATCTAACTGCAGACTCTGCAGGATTCTGCAGCACTCCACGCCAAGTTGGGGTTATTATCCATTCCTTCTCCTAAAGGAACTAGTGACAGACTGCTGAAATCACACAGGAACAGGAACGTAGAGGTCTTGTGCAGGTATGTCTCTAACTGCAGACTGTATATTAAAATATAGATGTCTTATATTTACATAAGAGGCACTATTAAAAACTTAGCACAATAAACCAACACACATAGGTATCCTTTTCAATACTTTCAAAGGGTCACTTCTTAGTTGGTAGTTGCTGAATGCATACAATTGTTAGAGGAGTTTGGCGGTTCTATTGGTAATACTGTGCATGCACAAAGTAATATAGTAATTGTATTAAGTCTGCATACACATATAAGATAGTGATTTTTGGGAAGGAAAATAGTTGATAAGTGTTATCCTAGCAGAGCTTCAGGTTCTAGAGGTAGTTTCACAGCAGTCAAAAACACAACCCTAGCTAAAAGGATGTTTGTAGTGACTTAAAGTCTTGAATTGCAGCAGATGTCAACATTTCCTGTAGATACTTTCTAGTCTCTGTGAACGAAGATGTCTGAAGATTTAGCCAAAATTGGAGACCCTGTTAAAGGACTTGCTAAAGGGACACACGCAACGGCTTGAGTCAGAGGTAAGAGGGGGTTGCCCTGGACACCTCTTTGTGCACTCCAATTATCTGGAGAGACTTTCTGGAATTAGGTAAGCACTACCCTTTTCCCCACAGTACCTTAGGTTAGATGAAAATGTTTTTGGTTGATGCTCCACGATGTTGCAGCTATGGCCCGACCTCCAGATGCCCTGGTCTGATGACCGAAGGCAGGAACATTGATGGGATCTCTCATCAGTAGTCTTGAGGGAGCATCTCTCTGGCATGGCTTTCAACAACTTTTCTGGTCACTTTGCGATTTGGGTGCCTTTTCTGCGGCACCAACAAAGAACGCGATGTGCCTGGTCAATCTACTTACCCTTCCTGAAGTCCTGCACTCTAATGAGGGAGTCTGGGTGAGTTGTATCAGAGTATCCTTGAGGGCTCAGAAAAGATCTGAATGGATTCAGCCTTTCCAGGACAATGCACTTAAAAGGGGCTGCAGGTCTCCTGGTATTGGGGTTTGGCAGCTCTGGAAACTCACAGGAGCTCAGGAGATGGCTCAAAACAATGTTCGTCTTGGGGCTGGATGTTCCCACTAGTCTAAGGGAAAGAGTCCTCTTCGGAGTACCTCTGTCGCATAGAAAATGGGGTCAGCACAGCAGTGATTGCTTCACAGTGTTGTAAAGGGTCTGCAAGCATCTCTGCTTCTCTTCTTCAGTTACTTCAGCTTCCAGTGGTCTATTTGCTTTTCACTCCAGGAGCTTCACCTTTTATACAGTTCCAGCACACACTCCTCTGCAATCTCGCTCAGCAATTTACAGAAAGGGGTGTTTGACTGTCCAATTAGGACAGCCAGACCCCCAGTGGGAGCTGGTCCTATTCAGGCACTCTGGCAGACAAAGGACAGGGGGGTGTAAAACTCCTCCTCCTCTTCCTGCCTGCCCAGATACGCTTGAGCCTAGGCAGGGATACCCAAAGGTACCCGCCAAAGCGAAACACACACACAAGTCCCACCACCAGAATGGTAGAAAAAAGGCTAAGAAAGAAAAAAACATGTTAGTAATGGTGAAAAAAGAAAAGAGGCCCTAAATTGGTATTGGGTGCCCCTATTGTGCACTACTGTGGCTATGGACATAGCCTCAAGTACACAAATAACACAATAGTTGGTAGAACATGTCCGCTGCCACCAGCCACAACTAGGAGATTGTCTATGTGGCTAAAAAGTCACAGGAGCAGAGAGAAGGGGGTATTAGGTACCCCTTTGGTACTCCACATAAAATGGTGTGCCAATCTCTCAGACTATCACGTTTTAGGAGAGATCCTTAGTATCTCTCTATCCTTAAAGAACTGTAGCTACTCTAGGATAAAGACAATCATTTCAAAGGAGGACCCTAAGGATCCCCAGCAACACTGGCCATAAGGAGCTGTGTGCTGCAATAGTAAGATACAGATTCCTGTAAGAGTTATGGAGAACATTAGACTCCATTGGACAGGTAAAATACAAAGAATAGAGTTCCAATAGGCAGAGCCCAGAGGAATTAATGAGTGGAAAAAGGCTCAACTCATTCAAGAGTTCAGAAAAATTCCCAGAAGTGCAGCAAAAAGTGCTGAGGGTCTCACTAGGGGAGGGGATGAAGCATAACAATTATGCATTTCCAAAACACACAATTATATTCTATGGGGCGCAGCACAAGGCAAGGAAATTATGTAGAAATCAGGGTTCTATGATTTTTCCCGCATGCCAATTTGATATAATCGCTTTCGGCACTGTGGGAGAACATGATTTCCCTTGATTGGGCCTCCGCACCATCCTCATATGCAGGGGACACCCCTGTAACCCCCAAATCTCCCCTGTTCTCCTCCTCTTACTCTGTGTTCTGCGGGGCACACCACCAGCCAGTCTATGTCCCATTCTCCCTTCTCCCCCCTCTCCTTCACCCTATCACGCTCACACATACATACGGTATGCAGCGATTATACCGAGAAAAAAACAACAAATTAACATTGAAAAAATAACGAACAATAAATAAATGGGCGTGGGGGTAAGGGGTTATAAAGTGTGAAGGGTGGGTCAGGGTGGGGATGGAAGCATGGGCAAATGAGAGGCTTGGGGGCCGGACCACCCAATAAAAAAAAGAAGATTTGATATTTGGTTTCCAGTATTATTTCATTCTGTTTTTTGGATTCGTTGTAACCACATGTAACCATATATATATACACACACACATACAAATACACACAACTAACCCCAGTCCCCCTCCTTCTCTTCAATGGCCCTCTTTCTTCACTTCGGCGTTTCTGCGCCACCGTGAGATGCGAACAAATCGGATGTATCGTATTGCAGAGTGAGTGATTTCCGGTGAGGTTGCTGTGAACAAATAGGCTGGGAAGGGAATTAGATGAATACAAATCCCATGGGCCACTGTCTAGAGATACGGGCTCTAAGCATACAGTACACCTAAATGGTAGCAGCTGTCGATAGCTGGATCGTACTTCAGAGGAATCTGTCACAAAGCCAAGGGCTCAGTGCTAAGTGTAAACACCCAGAACAGCCGTCTATGGTAAGTCAACGCAGATTTACCCACCAAAATAACAGTCTGTTGTCATCATTCAGTGTTGTATACATGGCAATGTTGTTTATAAGGCAAGGATAATGTCAATGAACTCTACAAAAAGTATACCATATATGGTATGCAAGCATACTGTAATGAGGGATGGCTAGAATATGTGGGTAGTATTCAAAGGTACAATCAGAGACTTCTGTTTAAATATAATGGGGCAAGTAATATGAAATACCTTCTTCTAAATTTGAACACATTTACAGATATTCATGAATCGTTAAAATAAATACTATCTTATATGCAATAGTGATTAGAAAACTAGATTACTACTACGAAAAACATAGCTGCAATTATTTTGTTGTCAAGTCGTAATACAGTAAATATTTTAAGAAGAATGCGTATACGTCACATCCCTGAATATGAAAAAAAATAATAATACAGTGAATTACTTCTCATGGTTCTCGAAACGCCAATTACCAAACCACTAATACACTCTGCCATCACATTTGTAAAGAGAAAGGCACTTCTACCTTAATAATGAGGGTGCTGACGGTCATACGTTAATGAGTCATCATGATGGTTTTGAGGATATAGCTCTGAACAGAATGTTTGTGGTCCTGTTTGAGCTGCATATGATAATACAAGATATTTAATAAAAAGTATATATCAACAATTGGAAACACAACATTGCTTAACCTTCAGTGGTGATGCTACCATTCCATGTGTCTCTTGACTGCCATTGTTTATTAGAAATAGAAAAGGGACAGCTTATAAACCGCATAGGTTTTACTCTGAGACCTGAGCCACCATATTCACAGTGTCCTACTTTAAGTATAGCATATCGAATTGTTAAAGTCTGAAAAGTCGTATTTGAGCACCTCTTGTCAGAACAATTAAATTGACAGCAAGTATAGCCCCAGGAACCACGCATAACAACTGTGTTATTTGAACATGATATTAAAATGAAAGATAATATAATTTGAATTTAATAACACGTCCCTTTCTAGATAGGAAAGATAGGTGTACTAGTAATCAGGCATTATTCCATGAAATCAAATAAAGAGAAGGCGACTTTCGAGCTGCGTTTTACTAGAGCCTCTGATGTAGAACTCAAATAGCGATAAACATGGACTAAATACACAACTGTGCCCTGATCACATGAACAAGAGAACCATTAAATAACCATATACACCGATTCCACTAGAAAATGTCGGACTAAATTATGGCATAATCAATAAATTATATCACCACCCAAAAACTAATACTTGGTTTATAGCGGTGCCTTCTACACAAATGTGATATATTGCTAAAATTCGAACTTACCAACTGAAGCAGAGCAGGCTTACTTATGGTGATTGTATGCATGCAAGTTATATCGTGACCTTTATTGATTGTGAATAATGTTTACTATGGTTTTAAGTATCCGTGTTGTCATAAGCACTGGACAATAACAGCAGCCAGTGTTTGTACTAGATAAATCTGCTTTGACTTAACAGGAAACATATTTTTCTGCAACTCCAAAGGCCACAATAGTTTTCTGAAGACTAAAACCACTTTGTAATTTTGTTTTAAGAATTGTGATATCATCTTAACTCTTTGCAGGAAGTGTGGCTTCTGGATTTTCCCTTACATGGGTTGGGATCCATTTTTAAAAGGCAGTTAACCTTGGGGCTGTCATTTCAGTGGATTACTTATTGCATTGGGAACTAAAATGGGGCTTTGGAAATATGTCCCCGTTACAAAAATGACACTCAACCTGGCTTCATAAAGATTATCGCAGCAACTTTTTCCTGCCTGATTCCTGTTAGACATGGTGTAGACATGCTGATCAAAGACGTTGCTTGATTGCTTTCAGTCATTAATGACATTTGTGATATCATCTTTGATGTCCTGGGTGTTAGTCTGAGCAGTGCACAGTGGTGTTGTGAGTTATGGTTGCTTAGCTTACCATAACGTGTCATTTCTGGGGGTTTTCAGTTTGACTTGTAACCATAACATCCTTTAACAAAGTTTTTTCACTGAATTTCTTAGCTTTTAATTAGTGCAACTTAACCATAACTTCCCTCTAACAAAGTTTGTTCACTGAATTTCATAGTTTTATTTAAGTGCGACTTAACCATAAGGTCCCGGTTACAAAGGTTTTTCGGTGAATTTCATACGTCTTTATGAGTGAAAAAGTTTCTCGATGTTACATCACTGTATATAAGTTATTAATAATTCCTTTTTTAACATATAAGAAAGAACTGTAAACCTTCTTTAACAAACATATGTTTTGCAATGCATACTGATGTGTGTCCTTATTAGCAGCGCATGTTGTGGATACAAGTCATGGATGAATTGCCTAGAGCATGAGGCTTGACCATGACACCAACCCCACCAAACCACCCCGTTTTCCACTGCACCTACCCTGCATCCTTGTTCAGTGTCACACTATACCCTCATAATGTGACCAATGGCCAGTGCTCATGACTTGCAGCCATGACCATTCTTCACAATCCATGGGGCATGGGTTTTGGCGATGCTGCATTCCCCAATAGGTAAATCAGAGTTAACATTTGTTCTTCCCTAGGGCCAGGCCCACTGCCCAGGCAGCAAAGTTATATCACAATTGTTTGTGCTTATTTTTTGACACTTTCAAAAAAGTTAAACACAGGGCAGATTTTCAAAAGCATGCTTTCAGGTCCTTGCTGATGATCCTGGCGCAGGTTTTGTTGCAATCCCATCTAACACTTTGGGCTGCAGCCACAAGCAGAGATGTTTCCCCATTTAAACCTAGGGTTTCCGCCATGCAGCATGCCCCAATAAGTAAACCAGAGAAGGCATTCATTCTTGCTGAGGGCCAGGCCCACTGTCCATGCACCAAAGTTATATCACTATTTTATGAACACTTTGTAAAAATAAAACACAAGACAGAATTGTAACAGCATACTTTCAGGTCCTTTCTGATGCTTCTCATGCAGGTTTATTGTAATGCAGTCCAGCACTTCAGGCTGTAGCCGCAAGCAGAATATTTGTTCGCATTGAAACCTAGGTCTTCGGCCATGCTGCACATCCCAATAAGCAAATCATGGTATACATTTGTACTTGCTCAGGGCCAGGCCCATTTCTCAGGCACCAAAGTTATATCACCATTTTCTATACTTATATTTTGACACTTAAGACAAAACAAAACAGAGGACAGATTTGGAATTCCATGCTTTGAGGTCCTTGCTTATGCTTTTTCATGAATGTTTGCAGCACATCAGGCTGTAACCGCGAGCAGAATTTGTTTTCCCATTCAAATCTGTCAGAATTTCAAAATGTTTTACCACATAGCCGGTCCCTGGTGGCCATGCACAATTTAACCCCATTGGCAGTCCCTCGTGATCATGGCCAGTAGTCCGGGTCATAGCCAATTATCTGGGCATTGCCCATGGCCACAGGCTATACCTCAGTCACCAAAGGTAAATCATGGACTACAGACGCAGTTTGCGAATCCAACATTGCGTATGTTCACAAAGTTTCGACACACCTCACATTTGTTTATTGACCAATCAGCGGGTGCCTATGATGTCCGCCAACGTCACGCTGCTCTCTGATTGGTCCAGGGGGTGTCCGCAGACTCTGAATCAGGAAATGAGTCTGTGGACTGGACCCATATAGCATGATTTATTCCTTACATTTTGGGAAATTTTTTTAAAACGACTGGATGGATTGACACCAAATTTGCAAAATCATGTTTTCGGAACCAAGCTGCCACTCCTAACCCATGTTTGGTGCAAATCCGACTAGCGGTTTGGGCTGTAGGGACAAGCAATTATTTTTTAATTGTGTGTATGAATATTTCAAAAATGATGGGATCACCCCTATTACCTTGCCCACCCTCTTGACGAACCTGCATCAAACTTCGCAGAATCGTTCCGAGGGGGCCATATACATTATTTTCAAAGTTTGGCTAGGGTTCGTCCAGCGCTGGTAAAGTTATAAGCCACCCAAAAAGTGGTCTTTCTATGCGTTTTGCAACTTAACCATAACTACAGGCCTGCTACCACAGATCCGGTAATATGTAAATATTGAAACATATTTATTTTAGTTTTTTTATATTTATGTAAAAGGTTAATTGGGTGTTAACCAAATGCAATAAAAATAAAAAATAAAAAACTCCTGCATTCAAATTGTGTGGTCGCCTAATGAATGAATGTCTAGCCATCCACTGAATCACTCAGACATCCTGGCTGAAACCACATTATTTCTCTGATAGACTCAGAGCTTGGACTTATATTGTTCCCCATCATTGGCTGTAGTTAAATGAGTTTTGGAGACCCGTAACAGGCACTTTACTAATCCTGTTATCCAAGGCACAAAGATATGGTAAGAATGGAATCACAAGGGTTGATAAGTACTAGGCATTGCAACTGGAATCAATACATTAGAGAAAAACAAAAGGTCTGGCAGTTGTACGAAACTGTTTGCAGCAGTATAAGTCTATTCTGTTACTGCAGATTAGCCAGACCTTAAGCATCAAAGTTCCTATCATTTTTGGAAATGAAGGATTGATGATGTCTCTTTCCAGCATTCTATCCAGACTAATCACATGCAAGATTCTGTATGGGTGAAACACTTTACTGCTCTGTATAGTTCTCCAGATATTAATGAAGGGACCATACATTGGGAACAATTGTGAAATTGGCAGGCCTGCGCTTCTGTTGCGGATGTCAAACACCTGACAACAGATTGAAAAAGTCCAGGGCGTTGGGTCCCAATGTAGTAGCAAATGTTACCTTGACATGGCATTAATCACTCATTGTACCGATATATACCAATGGAATTTGAGACAATCCTTATAAATATTGCCCCATTGTGTTGCTGGACCTTAACGTACAAATTATATATGTCATTCATTATTCATTAACTTGTTGTTCGGGCTACTTCTACTGACCTGATATCTGCATTTCAAACTGGCTTCTGAAAAAGCATTGGAAATACCTTGAACACTCTTAAATGTTATCTTTGATGTTGAAACAAATTGGAGTCCCACTTTATTTGGCTTGTTTAGACTGCACAACAGATGTTAAGTTGGTTAATTGGAGGAGACATTGGTTAAAATCCGCTTCCTAGAGTAATCCAGATGGCTTCCTCTAATTACAGATTATGCTACATATCATAATAGCGATGCATGCCAGATTAGATGGAGTTGGGTCTCTCTCTGGGATAAACCCACATATCAGGGCTAACGATTTAGCTCCCTTTCTATTAATCTCTATTTGTCTGACCTACTGGTAGCCTTGTTGGCTAGCAGGACTTTTCCTACGAAATTAGGTTTTACAGGTCCAATGGTAGGCATATGCCGACAATATAATCTTGTTTGATTCCACCCAGTTCATCCTCCAATGAAGCATAAAAGCAAGTATGCACAGGAAAATTCCCTTTTAATTAATACTGAGAAATCAGCCTTAATGGATGTTACTATGGTTAATAGACATAAACATTTTAAGTGGTCCTGATTGGGTTCACAATTGGAGGAGATTACTCAAATCATACAACTACGCATCTCTGTGTATCTAAGAACAGAGAATTTGATTTAAGAAAGATAGTTAAACTTAACCTGTCTCTGTTATTGGCACATATGAAAAATGTGATAAATAAATCGGCCAATTCCAGTATTTCCAATCATTAACATTTATAAAACGAAAGTTGGTGTACAGAGGCACACGGTATTAGACTGCGAGTTACTACTGCTGTAAATAAGATTCATCCATTTCGTGACCGTGACCGTATAAACTATGCTGCGTGATAGAAGGGAGACAAGTGCTATTGAATTTTGGATAGCGTTACTATAACGAAGGTGAAAGGCTTTTTGTATTAAAGAGATGGCGGTTTTTCCTGAAAACGTTGAAAAGTGTTATCATTCATCCATTCTGTTGGCGCAAGAAGTGTTTCTGAACTGTGCTGTGAACGGATCAGTTTAGATTTCGCTTTTTGTGAAAATCCAATCTTACTAGACTTATACTAGAAGCTACTGGGATACAAGTCACTAGGCGAACCTAATGGGGCTCGCAGAATGTTGCTACTGTTCATCCAATCCTGATGAAGACACGCACAACTTGTCGAAGTCGAAACTATTAAACAAATGGGAATCTTTTTTGTAAAGAAGAATGATATTGTTAGGCACCAATAGTCGATATTACATTTAGGAATGAACTGTGGTTTATAACATTGTTAATGTTTCATAACTCAATGAAAAGAAGTGGTTTAATGAATTGATCAGCTTCTTTAATTTCTCAGCACGTCAATATATTATTCAAATATTGCATTAGAGTGTGTATGTATGGTTGTATGATTAGCAAAATGTCTTTTAGAATTAATTAAATTAAATTAACATGTGTTTAGATGTGTTTTTTAGATAAATCTTAATAAAATGAATATGCCGATTTAAGCTCATAATTGTCTGTCCACCTTCTTCAGTCTCTCTTGTTCTCCTGATACCATTTTTGTTCATAATGCTTGGTGTTACCTCTAGGTATCAGTGAAAGTTGAGGTTCCCACTTTGGGTTTGTTGTTGTTGTACATTGTGAAAACCATTCTAAAGTTATCTTATTCTACTCCCATGGAGGAAGTCTCTCTATGTCAAGATCATGCACTTGTTACAAACTACTTTACAAGTTGTTCTTCTGCAGATGAAATCCAAAAAGATCGCCCTCTGTGACAGTTTACATGTGCCATTGTGTGGTCACACAATCAGCATTCCACATTTCTCAGGAAAAAACTATAAATACGCTGGAACTACTTAGGAGGAACTATCGCATTTTAAGCACTTTTAAACATTAGAGTATTCCACTTTTGTGGAATATGTCAATATTGATCCTCAGCCTGTGACCATTCCACAATATTTGCAAAAATTAACCTTACGCAGAATATCTGTTTCTGAGATCACGCCTAAACCTTGTAACTACCTTTGAAATAATCAGACCATGGTGGAAATTGAAAAATGATTTACTAATATGCCACCTTGTCAAAAATCACAGTTTGAAGGCGACTCATGCTTTGCTCACAATCCCCTGTTTATTACATCTCCTGTTTTATTGGAATTAGGTTGGTGAAGTGTTAAGTGAAAAACTATTCATTGTTAGATTCACATAATGGTCATCTTGCAGTAACGTATTTGAAGAATTTCAATGTAATAATTTGTCTAATTTTTTTTTTAAACGTGTGATTCCTGATATGTTTATATGGTAATTCTGCTTGTTGGTATTCATTTATTCGGTTCTATGTGATTTTATCGAAAACATTTTCATCTAAGGATATTTTACAGAAAAAAATAATTGAAAAAATCACAAAATGGGTTTTATTTTTTTATTTAGGTCTGCCAAACCTCTGCATTTTGATATGTTCTAGCCCCGCCACAATCCCTTCCCTACCTATTTTAAACCCTTTCCTATATATATTTTTACAAAAATGTATGTTTTGTTTATTTATTTTGTTTTCGTTAAAAATCCCTAGATGAAAATGTTTTTTGTTAAAATCACTGGATACCATTTATTCATTTATTATATTGAGAAAGATTTTAATTTCTAGCCCGGGGCACCTAAATAGTTTCCCCGCTTTTTTTTTTCTAAACATAAAATCAGTTTACGTAGACTTTTCCCAAAATTCTATTGCTAATAACCTTTGACTCACAGCACATATTCTTAGGTAAGATTGTCATAGTAAGGATAAATCTTCCTGAACTATGCCAACCCTAGAACTTGTTGCTTTACTGGTTGATTCTTTTTTCTTATACTTCAGTCAGTGGGAACCCTTTTCCACACTCACAGTGTCTTTTACTCTTTTTATGGGTGTCATTGGTAAGACTCTCCCTAGTGTCTTTTCAATGTTATCCTCATTAACAACTGCTGCCACATACTGCCTATTGTTGCTGGGTTGCCTTTGGGGCTCCCCTTTTAGCTTTCTCTGGCGAACTTTATGGGAACTACAGTTCCCAATGGTAGAAGGGATCTTTGGATCCCTTTTACATGTTATTACTTGAGATCAGCACTCCTCACCTTATGGGGAGTGTAAGGAAGGAGGGGGTTGGTTTTGACCCCCGTACATTCTACGTGTACAGGAGCACTGCTCTTGCACTAGTGGAGGGACGCCTTCCTTGCCCTTCTGTGGCCTCAGGGGACAAGTCAGTGGCACATACAGAGGTGGGGCTCTTGCAAAACACATTTGGACTCCATTTTGTGTACCCCTGACTCCATCTTTGGACTAGGCCATATTCAGGCATCTTTGAAGCATTCTCTCCCCTCAGCAGCGCCACGCACAGAGAGCACTGACAGCCCCCACCTTTTTCCTCCTGCGCCTGTGCCTCCCAAGTCCCTTTCTCACTGATGCTCTAGTGTGAATTGTTGAAAACAGTGTATTATTTCCATCCTTCCTCTGAGATCACTGCCCTGTGTGTGACGGGGCCGAACCATGACGTGCGGCCCATCTATCTCAACAAACCCACTCCTGCACCTCTCACCACCACTGTTGGAAAGTTACTGCCTGTTCAACCCTGTGCCCCTCCAAAGCTATTCTTTTTGATGTAGCAGAAGTGTGACCCTTTCTTGATGACCACCCTAGAGTGCCCCGAATAAAAACCAGACTCAGTATATTCTGTCCTAAATGAACATGTGTAACTCCACCCCCTCCCGCTCTGATGTGACGGACCCGACAGCTATCAATCCCGCCCCCCACATGTCACCAGGAGGGCAAGACCCCCAACACTCTTCACCTTGCCAATGATCAGAAGCAAGATAATGTGAATACACGTGTACAATTTCTAGGCCTCTCATAAAATATCAAAGGTGTAGTAATGGTCATTCTTTACTATATGTCTTGTGATAGTGTGTAGATTAGTTAGCCAGAACCAGCCGCCTCTCCCGGACCTGGCCCGACCTCTACCTCGCACAGACTGGCCCAGATCAACCACGTGATGTCTGAAATCTCGCCAAGCCACCAAGCAATCTTGTGGAGCCGGCCATTACAGTGCTATACTCAAACCCCTTGCCTCACCAATCAAAATGTAACTTGTAGACTGTATAGAAATCATCACAGATGATGCTGTAATCCTTTCAAATGTATTGTCTTTGTATCATTTGCCAGAGCAGCAGAGTTCTCTGGATGCTGAATCTTATAGAAAACGTTTTTGCCTCTCACAACCAATCTCCTGGTCTCATTCCCTACTGGCATGTGTCCATTCTTCTGAGTTTCATTTGTGGTGTGGGGAGTGAGCGCCTTTACTTGGTGACCCCTGGGACGTGACCAAGGGTGCACCGAGAGATACTCCCATGCTGTGCAGCGAGATCAGGGACGCCCCCTAGCAAAACCATCGCCACCTGCGGCTGACAAGTGAGTGCGCATAAAGAGAGGTTGCAAGGGTCCCAGCCATTGCAAATACCCAACTGTTCGCCAAGGCGGGTCACGCCTTGGTTGGGATGCGGCCCGGATTGTGGATAGACTGTGAATGGAAGCTCTTGTATCACCCCAGACACGTGAGTATTGGTTGCGAGAACCTCAAAGGAGGGGGATTTTAAAAGAAGATCATGAGTATAAGGCTAATGCTGAGGAAATAGTGAGAAGTCAGATCTAGGGTATAGGGCTTGTATAAGTGTGACTGGTAGGCTGTTTCTTCTCTTTTGTTTATATGACCATTAGGTTGTGAATATAGAAGTCACAGAATACGGGAAGAGTACGGGAACCTATCACCGAAAGGGGGTGGAAGGCAGCGCCACGTAGCAGTGTCTCAACCAGTGTAGGAAATAAGTGGATATAAAATAGAAAAAACGTAGGAGTCTTGTGTAATGATTAGACTCGGGAGATATTAGCAAATTGGTTTTCTTGTGCGTATAATTCTTTTAGAGGTAAGCCCAAAAGGGGCTCAGGGAAGGGGGGCAGGGAGAGTGAGTGGGGTAGAATTATATGATAGTGTGATCAAGGGCAGTGTGGGGGTGTAACTATAAGGACAGCAAATCTGTGTTTTATGTTAATTGTCATCAACGTCAATTGTGTCAGTATGTCTAAGAGTATATGTAAATTTGTCCTATGTTGAACTTGTTTAAATTTTGCTTTTTATATATGCTAGAGTTGAAAAGGTGTAAGTGAAACGTTCTTTAAACTGTGACATTATAAATTGCCTATTAAGGTGGTATAAGGTAAACAGAAGCATTCTTTTGATTGTATTTAGATGCACAACACACACACAAGTGTACACAAGAGTGAGGAAGGAAGCTATCAGGGGAGTTGCACCATTAGCCCATATCTGCCAGCATCTCCCCCTGTACAGCTTGAAAATCCAAAAATACCATGACCAGTGTCTCACGGAGATAAAGGGGGAGGGATCGTCCCAAGTGTGGCCAGATGAAGGGTCATTTGATAATAGAATATTAAACCTTGTGACAACTCACCTATTAGCAAAGTACCAGGAAAAGCAACTTCAAAATAGATGAGAAGTGTTAGATCTCTGGAGGATGTGTGAAGAAACATCCCCTGTGAGTGGTGCAGACAAGGAAGCGCTGTCTGAAACATTGCTGGCCCCAGCAGGGGGGAGGAGAAGTGGATAAGTGGAAAGTGATAAAAACAGGGGATGAAGAACTCACTAGGCTTTACCCACTGTTAACTAGGCACGCTGCAGGGTGAGGTGGCCCATCTTATTTGCCTGTGCCAAATGCACCTTCTACTCCCGCAGCGACAGCCCCGCCTCTCTACGACTCTAGATGGTCATTCGGTCCCACGTGCACCCCTCCAGTAAACCTCACACACCTAACTAATGATTTAGAAAGACAACTCGCTACCACACAAATGGAATTGTCACGGCGGAGAGCATTATGTGACAGGGCCAATTGTTGCCTGATGGAGGGGAGCTGCCATCCGTCTCAGCGGGGCAGGCCAATACCATCACCACTTCCGTCCAGGAACCCATCTAGCCAGCCGGAAGATGAGTGGAAATCGGGGGAGTTTTTCTTTCACCTTAACAATACCCCCATAAAGATGGTACGAGTAGGACAAGAAGTCAGCCAAGCAAATGAGGAACACGGAAGTGTAGAAGCAGATAGTGTAATAGATGGGTTGTGGTGCGATCTAGAGGAATATGAGGAAGGAGCGGCGGAGGCAGGAATGCCACTACCGTTACGAGAAGAGCCAGAAGATGGGGTTGTACAAAAAAGGTGGCAGGGTAGGCTCCGAAGTAGGTTGGGAAACATGTCATTGAGTAAAGCAAAATGAGTAAAGGTAAGTAAGAAAGGGAGAAAAACAAAATTGCAAATGCCCTTCATTCACCAGTGAACAGGGAGGCCCCATTACATACCATGGGCTCAGATGGACAAGAATAATTTGTTGAAGTCATTGCCCCCATTCTCGGGAGGGGAGGAAACTGGATATATGCTTTTGAGAAACATACCACAGGGGTCCCGCTGGCTATAGGGGACCTAAAGTAAAGAGTTTGCTGGTGTCCACTGTGAGAGACCAAGCAGATGGGGTGTGGATGAAGGCTAGTGTCCCAGGAGTGACGACAGGTTGTGACCGTCATGATGGGTCAGCATTTAATAATGTACAGGCTCAAGTGTGGGATGCCCTGCAGAGGACCTTCCCTTACACGCCAGATTTACATTTAGTGATGCAATGCACCATGGGGGACAAAGAAGAGGCTGCGCAGTACATTCTCCAGATGCAGGACCTGTGGAGATCCGAGACGGGCACGGCATAGGTCCAATCAATCTCCCTTTTCTACTTTATCATCAAAAGAGGTCTCCCAAAGGAGGTACAGAAGGCCTTAGATAAAATTGCCAGGATAGAAGCCAAGGGATGGCCTGAAATTCAGAGCATTATAGTACACCGTTGTAGGAGGATCAAAGAAAGAGAAAAAGAGATTGCACAGAGGATGTTGTCAGACAAGGCCAAACTTGTACACAATAAGCTGGTGAAGGTTGCCGTGGTAACAGCGGCCCTGCCTACTGAGAGACAGGGAGACGGGGAGGAGGGGTCAGGAGGTTCACTGGCAAGGATGGCAGCAACATGGTCTGCACACGGGCAGGAACAATGGGCTGGCGAGCAACAATACGAGGGACCGCAATGGCAGGGAAGGCCTGGAAGAGGACGAGGTGGGTACAGAGGACAAGGACCTCGGGGAGGAGGCCAAGGGTCATGCTTGAATTGCAGGAGATGGGGACATTTTTCAAGGGAATGCCGCGCCCGAACCATGGGAAATTATCAAGGGCCCCAACGATCTGGAAATGAGCAGCAGTTCGGCCACCCTCATCCGGGCAGCTCTTATGGATTACCGATGGGTGGCCATAGGCAACAAGAGCAATATTACAATAACTATCAACAAGGAACACAACCAATTCAACAAGGGCCACAAGCACCACAACAGGGCATGCAGCCACAATTAGCATGTCAATACACCATGGGAAACACCCACACAAATGTTTATGCAACTACCACATATGGCACACCTGCGCCGTTCCTTGGAACAGCAATGATCAAGGGAAATAGTTTTTTCTGTCCCAGGAACAAAAACATACCCAGAATAGGACAGCCCACACAGGGCACTTGCGTGTCCAATCCTATCGACTACCCTAAGTTCAGACGAGGAACCACTGGTGGGGGTGGAGATGGGGAACAAACAGTTTATCTTTATGGTGGACTCAGGAGCGGAAAAATCATGCCTCATTGAAGGCCGGTTTCTGCCATCAGGCCGAAATTTGGAAACGCAGAGATTCTCTGGGGCAATTTTGAAGGTTCCGTAAACAAAAGATTTGGACATAACATTGGGAGGAAAAACAGTGTAGGCACCCCTGTTATACCACGAAGACTAGCCGATACATTTGCTAAGGAGGGACCTCCTTATTAAGCTCAAAATGACCATCTCCTTTACAGAACGAGGAATAGTGTGCTCCACCCCATGGGTATTCCCACTAAGGGCAATGCCAATGATCAGTACCATGACAAATGAAGTATCAATAAGAAGGGTGCCCATGGATGTTGGCATGTTCATTTATGGGATACAGGTACTAGCTAGAGTGGTGCCTGAAATAACACGAAAAGAATGGCGAGTACCATCCGAATTAATTTTTCGCCCAGTGGTAAGCCCAGAAATTGAACCAGGTACTATTCTCTCGATTGACCTACAAGGGGTGCAGGTGTCAGCTAAACGTATTGTGGCAATCGGAGGGGACACGCATGAATGTGAGTGGAGAACAGTGTTGTGTATCGACCCAAACATAGCGCTACATGATCTTACTGACGAAGAGCTGTTCACTGACAGTGACACTAACGGAGAGATAATAATGGAAATCGGTGTGCCCTGTGACATAATGATTCAACATAGAGAAGTAAATAACCCCCTCATGGCCAGTGGCAGTGCACCACCTTCAATTTTTGATGAGGACATGAAACAAGGACTGCCGAATGTATGGACAACAGGGCCCCATAATGTAGGAATATTACAGGAAGTAACATCCATAAAAATAAAAATAAAAAACCAGGTGCAGTGCCATGCAGAGTAAAACAATACCCACTGTCCAGGGAAGCAGAGGAAGGGATAAAAGAGACGATAAACGCACTACTGCAAAGACTTGGTTTAGACTCTCCCAGGGGCTATCCACCTAAGTTCAGGTCAATGGGCTGTGTTCGTGCTGGTAGAGAGACTCCCAGACCCGCCTTTGTTTTGCATTATTGTGCATCAAATTCACCATGCAACACTGCTATCTATCTGATCAAAAAGTAGAAGGGTGGGGCTTGGAGGATGATACTGGACCAACGCCCACTTAATGACATCATACAAATGGAGTTCCCCCTAGTCCCAAATCCCGCATCCATTTTGTACAGTGTCCCAAAAGAGGCCACGTGCTTCACAGTGGTGGACCTGAAGAATACTTTTTTCTCAGTGCCACTCCACCCCAGCTCCAAATACCTAACAGCATTCACCCTGGGAGGAAAAAGATATGAACATTGCAGATTGCCCCAGGGTTATTGCGAGAGCCCTAGCATATTTAACAGAATTTTGCACGAAGACCTCAACAACATTGATGTAAAAAGCACAATAATTAATTATGTAGACAACCTTTTAATCTGCAGTGAAAATGAAGAACAATGTAGAGCAGATTCAATAACCCTGTTCAACTTACTAGCAACAAAGGGGTACAAGGTGGACAGGGAAAATTGCAGCACTGCCTGGCAGAAGTGTTCTATCTGGGAGAGTTAATATCCAAGGACGGTAAAAGAATAATACGAGCAGCAATACGTGCCACCCTAATGCCCAAAACTGTAAAAGAGATGTAAATATTTCTCGGCATATGCAACTATTGCCGTGCATGGATACTGGATAACGCTGCATACACGTGCCCCCTTCTCAAGGCACTGAAATAGGCCCAGAAGGACAGTGCCCGCATAAAATGGATACAGGAGATGATCACACAATTCCTTAAATTGCAAGACATCATCACAACAGCACCTGGCCTGGTGACACCAGATTATGACCGGGAATTTTATTTGTTCTCCCACTGCAATGGTACTCTAATGACAGCAGTACTCACACAAAAAAACATCACTAGGCCACAAGCCCTTGGCTTACTTCAGCAGCACATTAGATTCTGTAATGCAAGGACACTTTGCGTGCGAACAAGCCCTCACAGCAGCAGCCTTCGCGATAGAGAAAAGCACCACCATAGTAATGGGATGTTCAGTGACGCTATTTGCAGAGCCCTCTTTGTTCGCTATACTGGAAAGATCAAAGTCCACCCTCAGCACACAAAGAGCCACTGCCTATGAAATAATCATCTTGAGCCTAAACATATACGTTGTATGCTGTAAGACTGTAATCCTAGCCACGTTCATCACAGTACCCTGCACCGTAAAAGACATGCAAGCTCACCGTTGCGCCACATATGAGGGGGAAGGTGATGATATCCCCAAAGCCAGTGAAAATGTCCTAGAAGGAGGTGAAGTGTACTTCGTGGACGGATCAGCGCCCATTGATTACTGTTAGTTCAGAAACTACCCTATAGTATGTATGTATATTATACTGGCCTGAAGTCAATTGCATTATATACCAGACATCACCCCCATGGAATCGTCAATGTATTGAGACTAATCAGAGGGTGTCCATTTTGTGTGAATATCTGCCATTTGCTTTTTTCTTTCTGTAAAACCGGCTTTGCAAAATGTATTCTATACTTCGAACTCATGCACGGTGAGAGGCCACAACCTGGGTGCTGAAAGGCCAACACAGACAGGAATGTCAGACGATACAGAAATACATTGTTTTCCTCCCTCACAACGTCCTTGGAGGCGAGCAGAAACAGCATCTAATCAGCGGCCCACCCAGGTGTCGGCCTGTTTTGCTTGTTTTACAAGCTCGGTAGCAATAGGCAGTTAAAGCATGAATTATATTCCTTCTAGCGGTACTCTTTCGCATAGCCTGGTACTTTCTGCCCCAGAACTGTCTGACCCTTGATACATGAATAGAAACGCACAGACAATGTGCTAAAGAATGTCTCTCTCCTATGAACATGATATCCTTGCTGTAGTAAGAGCTCTATGTTTTCCATAACAAAGAACTGTCTCTGCTACTGTTGCTAGAATAAGTATATTTAGAGTGAATAAGGACTTGTCATAACGTGTCATAATTGTCATGGTTGTCAATCACTGAACCCTAGCTTGAAAGATACATTCTGGGCAGTTTGAATTGCCTTCTAAAAGATTGCATTCAATGTATAAATATTGTTGCTTGAACGTTGCTCGCTCTCTTGCGTCTCACGAGGTCTGGGTACACATATTGCGAGACGTTAGACCCCAGTCGGCTGACTGAGAATACTTTGAAATAAACCAGACTTGTTTGGAAAAATGAAACCTTGTGTCTGTCATGTCACTAGCATATGGTGACTGTGCCTTAGTTTCCATATGAGGGGTCTTTACAGCCTAGTAAATATGGTGCCCGAATAGGGATCCTCCCCCTTTTGCTCCATTGTATACGTTGAGTTTGAAGAAGGCAAAAACGAGTTGAGGACGAAGCCGTCGAGCCGGGATCGAAAGGTGTTCGGGGCACCCCTGTAGAAGTGATGAGAGACCCCTTTGCAGATCTGTACACAGCCGATCCCTGATCGACGAGCAGCGCCCAGAGAGCATCGAGGCGAGGGTCCTGAAATGAGGCAGATTGAGCCAGACACACAGTCATGACGATTCTTGGTTGCATCTGTATACGGACGAATTGCGTCCTGAGTGACAAATTGATTGATCAGGTGAGTCGTGCCCCGATTCTTAAAACGTCCTGATATTGATCGAGTGATGTTCTTGCAAGATCAATCGCCCAGGGTAAGAAAAGGGTAAGGATAAATTATGACTGGGAAATTGTCTTCCTGCCTAGTGGGACTTTTACGCTTAAGCAGACAATCTTTGGAAACTGGCTAAGTCATGCCACCAGCAGGGTCGCCGGCATTTGAAATGTATGTGACGTATGGGATGGGGCAATAATGTTTAATGCGATTTGGCATAAGCAAACCAGACATGTAGAAGACCTGCAGTGGCCTAATAATGGGAGCTTTGAATTAGAATGTATAGAACACCTAGAATCAGTATTGCTACGCAAGAAGGCCCGACCAGCGGCGTTCAACTTCATAAGAGACTGGAGGAAGGAAGCTAATCTCCGGTTGAGATGTAGAGAGAAACATGCGGGCAGACATAAAACGAATGCAGAAAAAGCGTTAGAGCTTGATCAGCATCAACAAACAGAGGACCTTGGGGGAATGGATAGAGCTTTCCAGTTAGGAGTACAGAAAATATATCCACAACAAGAATTACATACATCCCTACAATCAGATTTACATACATCAGATGAGTTAATAAACAAAATTTTGAATGAGCGAATAAATGATTCTCAAAGTAGTGCTGACCCAGTTGCGCCTCCTCCACATGTACCTCCCATTACTGTGGTTCCATCAGCCCCATCTCCTCCCCCTGTGACACCATTTCCTCTACTGCCTTCTGAGCACGAGCTAGCCACTATTGTAGGCAGTTCTACCGAGATGGGGCCTGTACAAGGAAGCGGTAGAGTGACTCGTAGGACGGTTAGCAATGACAGGAAGGAGGAGCTGAGAAATTGGGCAGAAACGTATATTGAAGGTGGCGATGAAGCAGCCGTGCAAAGTTCCATATCTGATTATAGAGGCCTTGGTGAACAGCAGGTATTGTTAGAATGCATAGGGGAGTATTTTGTGAAAAAATTGAGTGATTTGACAGACACATTGGCACCGCAAGGGTTGCGTGATTTGATTGTCCTTTCTCGTTTACGGGATTATGCATCGAAAGTACGGGAGCATGTAGGCCGAATGTTTGAATTTAAGTACCAGCTTGATCAATTGCGTAGAGAAATAAGGAAGAAAGATAAACCGCATATGTCATATGTCCAGGGATTTTTGCCGCTGGTGAAACCTGTTAGTGAATAGATGAGGATTTTTATGCAAGATGCGCTTAGATGGATTTCAGATGCCGCCATTTCCCCAATTGAGGTGCATGATACGTTTAGTCAGTATACCCCAGAAATGCAGAGAAAGGTATTACAAGTGATGGTTGAGTATTTGCAAGATTAATGTATGAAGAAAATGACATGTTGTCCCGCTGATTTAATGACAATTTACAAAAGAGCATTTTCACCTGAAACTGGGGTGGCAGCCTTTTCTCTTGATTTAGCTTTGTTGCTTAGTAAACAAGCAAATGTAGAAACACTTAGTTTGTAAATGCCCATGAGGGAAGTGCCTCACACGTTTGTCCCAAAAGTAGAAATTGCTGCCGCTGACAGAAATCCAGCGCGCACGATAGAAGCCCATTATACAGCACAGTTTGTGCATGTACCGTTTTCTAGACAAGAGGTAAATAACATCAGGCAGACAATCCCTGATATTAGGAAAAATCCGTCAGAATTCTATAACGAAATTGAAAGTGTGTTGAATTCCTCTGTTTTTAGATTAAGTGACATTGATCTACTGTTTCCCGTGATACTTCCTGTAGACATAAGGAAACAGGTTAGAAATATAATTGACACGGATATATTAGGTGATACATGGGAGAATTTGATTAGAATTGATGGTGAGAGAAAAGTTGGAGAAAAACCGCCGCCGGTCATGTTGGCGCCTTACCAGCGCAAATAGTACAGAAATTGAAAACTTTGGTATCCGAGAAGAGAACTGTTTGGGATAAATTAACTGCTTGTTTACAGGGCAAAGATGAAAGAGCGACGGATTATTGTAATAGATTTGAAGAAGTATTTGCAGATTTTAGAGGTCAAGATTTAAGTACTGAACCCGGGAAAAGATTGTTTGTTGATAAGTTGTGCGAGGATTATTACCAAAAATTCAAAATATAATAATGACATCTGAAAGTGCATGGCAAGCAAAAACACAAAGTGAAGTATTACACATGGCCCAATATTACGAGAACAGTGTGAACACAGAGAAATACAAAGAGATAAGGGACAAAGGGAATTTGAAAACAAGAGTTTTAATGCAGCAAGTAGCAAACAATAATAGATGTGGTGGGAACGCATAATCGAGAGCCCAATTTTCTAACATGCAAGGTGGTCCAATAGGGATTAATCAATGTGCCTATTGTAGACAAGAAGACGCTTTGCTGTTAACGTGTGTTGCTGTGGAGAACTTATTGCGACGGACATTGAAAACTTTTTTCTGAGACAAGCATTATAGACAATGCCTACACTCACTCCCACTGCCTCCTGCACCAACGCTGCTGATATTACTGAGATAGAGACTAAGCTTGTTCCTAGAAAATCATGGTGTGGAATGAATATGCTAATAGTTTTGATACAACTTTGCATTCTAATTACACTGGTCCTCATATTCTGGTATCTAGAAACTGTGCATCCGTTGAATTCTCTTTTATTTGGTACCAATGTTCCTACTATGCGCAGCCTAGTACATGTGCTCTCTTACACTATCCCCTTACAGGTAGTAAAACATAGAGAAGGATATGATAATAATATTCTGCTATTGATTATGAATACAACACATGCTATCATGAATAGGTCAAATTGTTGGGTCTGTTCTCATTTACCCCAACATGGTGGGAAAGGAATGGGTTGGTATGTACATCCTTTGTCACTTAATACTGCATGATATGCATCACTAAGAGGGTTATATTATGGAAAGTAGAATGATAGTGATACTGGCCAGCTGGATGGAACAAACATAAATGAGTATGGAAAAATGGTATTGGAACCTTTGGGATGTTCTATATTTGGAGGCACAAGCAAAATAAACAAGGTGACAATGAAACCAGTGGATAGGCTCTTTGGACCGCACAAATCCCTTATTACTTTTAACATGGCTCCAGTAGGGAACAGATATGTTGTGCCTCCCTCCTAAACTATTAATTATAGTCCACGTTCTGTCCCATTCTGCTTACGGAAAAAGGGCTCCTATCCAGTGGGAACATTTACTAGATGCATTAATACTGCAGTACTTGAAAGAGAAGGGGAACAATTGTACATTGGAGGTTCTGTTTATTTTGTATTTGGAAATCTGGCCTATCCATTGTTACCTAGAAATTGGGAAGGGACCTGTTATTTGGGTATACTTTTTCCTGGTGTATTTCTCTCTAAAACTTCTAAAATTTCAAAAGTATCCAGATCAAGGCCTCGGCGAGATGAAACCGCAGGACTGATTGCCGGCGAGATAGCAAAATCATTTATACCATTTTGGGGAGAAGCAATACACTCATGGAACAAAAGAAAACTGTCCAGGGTGTTGGAGAAAACAATAAATGAAACTAAAGATATACTCTATAATATGACACTAAAAGAGAAAGCAGTCAGACTAATGACACTTCAGAATAGAATGGTCCTTGATATAATTGTGGCTGATCGTGGAGGTGTCTGCAAAATAGTGGGGTCAGTGTGCTGCGTATTTGTAAGTCACTCTCCCCCCAAGATATTTGAAGCAATAAAGAAATTGCATGTTCTAAGTTCTGATATTCATGTCCCCACAGGTAACTGGAATCTGAATATAGGTTTATGGTTTTGGGTATTGTTGCGATCATGGGGATGGAAGCTAATTGCAATTTTGATTACAATACTTGGAATCCTTATGTTTTGCCATTGTTGGATACAATGCCTGCCAATCCTCTGCTCCCAGGTTGAAAACAATGTGTTCACGCAATAGAATTGAAACCTACTCACATATTAAATAGAGGTGAACAACACGAAAATGAAATGATCAAAGAATTCATGGCAATTAATATTTCTGATGATGATTATAGCAGTATGGGTAGTTCAGAATCAGCCACATGGTCAGATGAAGATGCGATGTATGGATGATGCTTACGGACAAAAGGAGGGTTTGATAGTCCAGAAACAACTCTATTATATTGGCCTGAAGCCAATCGCATCATATACCAGACATCACCCGCATGGAATCGTAAATGTATTGAGAGTAAAAAGGGGACGTCCATTTTGTGTGAATATCCGCCATTTGCTTTTTTCTTTCTGTAAAACCCACTTTGCAAAATGTATTCTATACTTTGAACTCATGCACAGTGCGAGGCCACAGCCTAGTTGCTGAAAGGCCAACATAGACAGGAATGTCTGTCATGATTCCTGCCCCTCATGTCCCCATCCCTCCAAGATGTCAGGCTGGAGCCAGGCCATGATCATCTACATGGCCCTCAAAGGCCTCTCCATCCCTCCAAAGACCCGCTTGGAGTCAGACTTGGCGCTTGTGGCACCAGACTTACTCACTCCCATAGGATAACATTGGGGATTGGACATGAAGTGCATTGATGGGGACAAGATGGATGCCCCCACATATTTTGGTTCCCAGAACTGCATGTGCAGTCTAGTCTTTTGGGTGTGGTTCAGCCCAGAGACACCTGGGATACCCAGAGACTATTTAAGCCACGCCCAGGCTGAGAAACATGCTTTGTGTTTTCTGCACCTGCAGCGTGACACTCACCGTGTTCGGATCAGTCTCCAGTAGGCCTGCATCTTTCTTCTGTGCTCAGCTCCTGCAAGAACAAGAACACTGTTAAGAACAGCCTTACCTTGCGGCGCTTCTGCCCATCATTCATCGCTCCTTCTGTTCTACGGGCATCTTCGGCGGTGTCATTCCCATCCCGGCATGCCGCTTCCTAAGGAAAAGGAAAAAGAACCGAAAAAAGGCATTAGTAAGCTTTCTGCAAATCTTCGCTTATTTTTAAATACTGTACGAGCTTCAAACGCTTACCTGAATCCCAGCCGCTCTGGGGGAACTCTGTCTCCGGAACTTCTCATCCACCTGCAAGACGGAAAAGACACTCCAGGTTAGCGTGGAAACATCTAGAGGCGCCGCATACCGCGCTTACCTCATTTGTTCTTCATAACCGGCATACACGCTGAAAACGTTGCGGCACCTAAAAGACACAGGAAAATAACTCAGTTCAATAGAAATACGAAAGGGGTGCATCGCGCATCACACTCTCACTCACCTTCAGCGCTACTCATCTCAGCAGCACGCCGCCATCCCTGGACGCCGTCCAGCATCTAAGGAAGGAAAGGAAGGAAGTTAGAGAACTGTTCAAAAGACTCATTATACTTACCTGTCGGATTCTTGCCAGTGAAGTAACTAGGCAGCAACGAGCCCGCATCAATCAACGCGCCCCTGCACTGAAAGCAGGATGGAGAGCACACTATTCAAGAAAACAAGGTGAGCTGTGGATCAAAAGGAAGGGTTGGACCCCGGGGAAGAAGGGGTTCTAGCACACAGAGACAATATGGAGTTTAACTCTACCAATCCTGTGTTTCAGGCCAAGTCTCCAGTCGAATAGCCTCCAGGGAAGGGTTCGAGGTCATAAGAGGTCAGAACAGGCTGAGTGACGTCCCGTGGATACCAGGTAGGCATTACAATGTCAGACGGTACAGAAATACATTGTTTTCCTCCATCACGACGTCCTTGGAGGCGAGCAGAAACTGCATCTAATCAGCGGCCCAGGTGCCGGCCTGTCTTGCCTGTCTTACAAGCTCTGCAGCAATAGGCAGTTAAAGCATGAATTATATTCCTTCTAGCGGTACTCCTTCGCGGGGCCTGGTATTTTCTGCCCCAGAACTGCCTGACCCTTGATACCTAGGGATTAATCAATGTGTCTATTGCAGACAAGAAGGCCATTGGCAAGAACAGTGCCCGCAGATCCAGAATCGGAATGGGGCTTTCCTGAGAAGACAGAATAGAGGCTGCCCGGGAACACCAGGACAGAATAGAAACCAAAGAGTGCCACAATTTCAGAATAACCGGAATCAGAATCAAATTCAACATCAGGGAAACAGCACGAATGATGGAAATATTTTTGACAATCAGGCCAACGCATATTACACCGGCAATTTTACATGTGACGATTTATTGTTTTACTAGGACAGGCCAAGACAGGGGTTGGAACCAGTATCTATTCCCGTAGACCAGAAAGGGCCCTACGTAGAAATGAAGGTTGGGAATAGGAAGCACATTTTTTTAGTGGACACAGGTGCACAAAAATGTTCGATTGTCCATCAGCAATTTCAAGATATACCACTGTCAGGGCATGACAGTGTCTCAGTAGGGTTCTCAGGTACACCAGTAATCAGTCCTGTGTCAAAATCAGTCCCTATAACACTAGGTCCATTCACAGAGTCTTGCCCATTTCTTTTGACGAAAAACTGAGGCAAAAATTTGTTAGGATTTAATTTATTGAAGAAATTGAATGCGGTTATTTATTGTTCTCCTGATGGAGTATATTTAACAATATCGCCACAAAAGACTCCTGTATCACAGTTTTTGTCCAAACCATTACCAACTGAATTGAGCAAAGTACTGGCGTGTATATGGGCGGTTAATGATAACGATGTTGGTTGTGAAAAAAAATTTAAAGGAGGGAATTACTCTGCCGCGTATTCCACAATACAAAATTTCAGCTGAAGGGGAGAGAGCATTGAAATGCATTGTGTCAGATTTGATTAAAATGAGCGTGATTGAAGAAATTTCTGGTAGCACTTGTAATAGGTAATGGTATATTGTACCTTTTCATAATTGATCTGCGCAGAGTGAATAAAGTTGTTGATCCACAATTCCCATTAGTCCGGATGTGACTACAATTTTGACTATGATCCCAGCGTCTGCATCATATTTTAGTGTTGTAGATTTGAAGAATGCGTTTTTTAGCATTCCAGTACATCAAGCTAGCAGATATTAATTTGCTTTTACCCTAGGAGGTTGTTCATTTACATTGACACGTATTCCGCAAGGTTACACAGAAAGCCCAAGCCTTTACAGTAGAGCATTAAAAGAACAACTAGATATGCTAGAGCTACCAACGGTTGTGTTTTGCTACAATACATAGATGATTTGTTAATAGCAGCAGACACAGAAGACATTTGTAAAGAAAGTACAGTTGCACTATTGACACATTTGGCAAATCATGGACACAAAGCTGCACTAAAGAAATTCCAGTATTGTCGAAAGGAAGTATGCTATTTAGGCTACCTCCTTTCGAAGGAGGGAAGGAGATTGACACCAGAAAGAATAGACAGCATCTCTGGTATGCCTATTCCAAATACGCAGAAAGAAGTCAGGGCTTTAATTGGCATGGCTTCGTATTGTAGGCAGTGGATTGCCAGCTTTAGTATGATCGTGAAACCGATAGTGTCATTGACAAAGAAAGAAGTTACCCTGCTTTTGCCATGTGACATGGAATGCCAAGAAGTGTTTGATCTGCTCAAAGCTGCACTATGTTCAGCTCCAGTTTTAGGCACACCAAATTATGACAAGAGCTTTAAGTTATTTGTACATGAGAAGGATGGATGTGCTTGAGCTGTTTTGACTCAGGAACACGGTGGGGGAAATAGACCATGCGGCTATTTTTCTTCCACGTTGGATCCTGTTGCATGTGCTTTGCAGTGCATTTTTCAAGCTGTTGCTGCAGCTGCCGCATCAGTAAAACAAACCGAGGGTATGGTTTTAGGTCATGCTTTAACCGTCATGGTGCCCCATGCAATAGACATTCTTTTAAACAGAACACAGATGCACTACCTCACATCAGCCAGATTGACGAGGTATGAAAATGTCCTCTTTGCACCACATATTCAAATTTCTAGGTGTTGCACTTTAAATCCGGCTGAGTTAATGCCCTCTCCCAATGAGAAAGTAGGTGAGAAAAATACCTCCATGATTGTATAATGGTTACTGAGCAAGAGACAAAAGGAAGAGTTGACTTAACTGATACCCCACAGAAAGAGCCAGATGTAGAACTGTTCTGTGACGGTTCTTGTTTTAAATTGCCAGATGGTACATCAACTGCTGCATATGCCATCACTACACAGAAAAGTATTGTAGAAAGCAAAAGAATCCCATACAACTCAGCATAAGCTGCAGAGATAATAGCATTAACTAGAGCATGTGAACTTTCTGTAAACCTGAACGTAAACATATATACTGACAGCCAGTATGCATTTGGGGTAGTACACAATTTAGGTTGATTATGGGCTGAAAGGGGTTTTCTGACATCGCATGGAACACAAATCCAGCATTGCACTTTGATAGTGAGACTGCTGTCTGCACTTGCACTTCCTAAACGATTAGCAATAATGAAATGCAAATCGCATAAAACAGTGACATGTAACGTTGGGAAGGGAAATGCATTTGCAGACAGAATTGCGAAACAAACTGCCATTGATTTACAGACAAAAATGTTGTTGAAACAATGAAAGAGATACCCTGCATGATAGAAAACGGGATTGCCACAGTTTGTCAGATTGATGAACATCACCACCCTTCTCCTCACCTGTCGCTTCCTCTTGTTTATCCTTGGAGTGCTTGGAAGGCCTTCGGGGACTCCTGGTGTCTTCCTTTGCGGGCTTGTCTCTGGACTTCCTGTCGTGCAAGTAAGGCCTGGCTCCCTCGGAGGCCACCTCGACAGGGAGTGGGACCTGTCTCGGGGGGCCCCGAGGAGCCAAGGTCCCGCAACAGGGAAAAGACTGATGGACAGTAAAAAACCCTGTGTAATCTTCCGGAGATCGTTACGAATATTATGCTCTCCAATGGTGGATGTGGCTGTTCGTGATCCGGAGTGAACCAGGAAACCGTGGATCAGGTAAGACTGATCGTCCTCCAATATGGATACGGCTTGAGGAAAGGAGGCAGGATCCGATCCGTGGGATAATAGGCAGGACGTAAGGTAAGCAGATAATGAGAGGAGCTTCGTGAGAAAAGAGAAGAGGGGTAACCCCGGAATGGAGAAACGTTCCGAACCCAGAAGAAATGGTACGGATAGGAAGAAAGCTGAAAAGTCCCCACTTAACAGATACAGCAAGATCCACGAAATGCACAGGGAGGAACGCGTAGAAACGCGAGAATGGCGGCTAGCCGCTAGTGTGAATGACAAGACGCCGAGCGAAGAAAAGTTAAAGAAAGTGAAACGGACGAGCGCCGTGAAAGGGAAAGGGGTTGAAAGCAAAGCCAGCAAGCGCAAGGGTACGCGGGCGAGGGAGAGAACTGCAGATGGCACAGGAGGTGGATAAACAGAGTTAGTCGAGCGCTGGTATCACGAAGGAATAACACAGATACAACACGCCGAGAGGGGGGCGTGGCTTGCTTAAATAATGAAGGCGGCCATGTTGGATGAGGGCTGGCCCGCTAGCAGATCGTTCTCCACGGCGTAATCTTCCACTTCTGCCGTAGCTTCCATGGGTGGATCCTGACACAGTTAAGGAAATGCAAGCAGAAGCTACTGCAGATGAGATAAAAGCATGGTGTGAGGGTCCAGCAGAATTAGACTTAGAAGGTTGTTGGGTGGACAAAAAAAACAAAAAAATGGATGTACTAGCGATGGTCACTATGGCCCACAGCCCTACACACATATGTGCTAGAAATGATTCAGCATCTAGACACGGTATGGCAGAATCCCAATATTAGAACAATAGCTGACAGATTGGTCCAAAACTGCATGACTTGTTTACAACATAACATTGGAAAAGGGACAGCAACACCAACAGGAAGTTTTGGCCCTCCTTCTATGCCATTTAAAGTCATCCATTTTGATTTCATAGAAATGGAAAGATGCCAAAACTATAAGTATGTCCTCGTGGTGGTCTGCGCATTTAGCAAATGGGTAGAGGCCTATCCCCTTAAAGACTGCACAGCTATGTCCACAGCTAAGGTTATGCTAAAAGAGTACTTTTCCCATTTTGGTCTGCCCCGTGTCATATGGTCAGATAACGGTCCGCATTTTATTGCAGCCGTGATATTACAAATTTGTGCAGGTCTCCAAATTGACAAGATATTCCATTTGGCCAGACACCCGATGAGTGCTGGTCTGGTAGAACGCCAGAACAGTATTCTGAAGAATAAAACAAGCAAGATATGGGAGGGAGGTAATTTGAAATGGTCCGACGCATTGCCACTAGCTCTGTTATGTATGCGAACCTCTATACAAGCGAGGACTGGACTCCCCCCCTATGAAATTATCATGGGGAGACAAGCAAATGTTTGGAATGCTCCACAGCCAAAACATCATAGGTATGTAGAACACCGTTTGCTTATAAATTACTGTAAACAGTTAACTCAAAACGTGCGTCTGATTCATCAGCAGGTGCAGGAGGCTCTTCCTGTCAAATATACCGGCCCAGGACATTGTTTGAAGCCTGGCGACTGGATACTGACTAAGAACTTTGAAAGAAAATCTTTGCTCGCTCCGTGCTGGAAGGGGCCCTATCAGGTGCTCCTAGCTACACAGACTGCAGTCCGAGTGGATGGCTGCAATGTTAAATGGGAAAACATATTGTGCCTCCTTTCTTATATATATTGGCCTAAGCACAGTCGCTCTGCAAAGAAAACCGCGTTGTAAAGTTCCAATTTTAGATTGACTTTGCCGCCATTTTTGGATCATCCACCATTTTGATTTCTGTTCAAATGTAACTCTGTGTTCTAAAATGATGGACTGCGTTTCCAACTTGTAACCAAGCCTTTCCCACCCTTGCACCTTAGTTAATGTTTAGACTGTCCGCAGGCCGAATGTTTAGACTGGGTAAAGAGACCTTGTCCCATACCTGACTTGTGGTCCTAGGATTGTCTGCACCAATAAGCCTCATCCGTGAATATGCATCGAAACAATGTAAAGTAAATGTCAAACGTGGACACTGATTGAACTGCATTGTGAGGGACATGTGCTAAGGCTTACTGTTAAATACACTGTTGCCATTGTAACTTGTTTGTATGTAAACCAAATGTAATCCGTGTGCATATTGTCGTATAAGCCATAAGTGAACTCGGCACGAACTCTAGATCATGGATTATTAACTTGCAGAGGGGCTGGACATTATTACTGAAATTATATAAATGTACGAATGTTTAGATGTCCAGTACCTCTCACTTCTCACAATGAAGGGCTGGTATTCGCTGTGATGTACTGAGGGCCAGATAGCTATCTGATTTGTTTCTTTGTAAACTGCACAGTATTAAAGATCTGTGAATCTTTATAACCCCGTGTTTGGTGTATTTCCTTTTGTGGTATTCAGCCTCGATATTTCCTCTTGCTTTTACAGATGGCGCCCGAATAGGGACCCTTAAGATTGAGGCCATCTCGTTGAAGGTTGACGCGGCTATTGGACCGGGATTGGACAGTGAAAAAGGGGGACCCTTTCTTGGATGAGAAGCGATACCTCAACAGTACTGCACGACCCCATCTCTGGACGGTGAGCCAGCGGTCTGTGACGAAGGTCCATATATCGAGGCGTAGAGTTTTGCCAAAATCACCAACCACATGGGTCCTTTGTAGTCCTTAGATATCCGATCGGACCTCCTTTGTCCTTTGATCAGGTGAGTCGTGACCCGATTCTTAAGTATCCTGATAATTTGTTTTGGGGCATTGCACTGACTTGTACAATTATTGACCAGGTAACACCAGTAATCTGACATACCTGAGAAGTTGTCTGCCTGCATTAGGGCGCTACTCCGCAGTGACAGACAACCTTTGGAATTTAGCCAACCGGCACCAATGATGGAGGCTCCGGCGTGTACTATGTACTGTAAGCACGGCATTGGTAGTATAGTGTTTAATGATATTTGGCACAGACAAACTAGACATGCTTCCGAACTTCAGTGGCCAACCAATGGTAGTTTTGAAATTCCTCGTATAGAATATTTAGAGTTTATATTATTAAAGAAAAAGGCTAGACCTGCAGCATTTGATGTATTACAGAATTGGAAGAAAGAAGCTATGCAGCAACTTAAAAGTAGGTAAAAACATGCACGCCATCACATGTCCATCGCCGAGAAAGCATTGTTGTACGATCAAAATAAACAATCTTAGTCAGTTAGGAGTATGGATAGGGTTTTTGGATAGGGTTTTTCAACTTGGTATTCAGAAAATGTATCATGTATCTGATGAACTAATTGACAAACTTCTAAATGAACGAAGGCCTGGTGTCACTGGGCCACCATCTTATGTTCCTATACCTGCTGTTTTGCCTCTTCCTGCTGATGTTCCTCCTCCCGTAGTTGTTCCTCCTCCTCTTATCATTCTTCCTAATGTTCCTCTTCCTCCGGCTGTTGTTCCTCCTCTTATTGTTGTTCCTCCACCTGTACCTCCGCCTTTGCCTGCTGTTACGGGTTTGGTAGATTTGCCCTCTGCACAAGTGATAGCACCTTTGTTACCGATTGTGCAAGATTTGTCTACTCTTTCTCTTCCAAGTGGTTCCGTACCACTTGTAGTTGATAAGGGAGCGGAATCAAAGATTGTAACCCGTAATACTGTATCTAAAGAGAGAAAGCACAATTTGACTGCATGGGCTAGACAGTGCAAGGAGAAGGGTGAACAAGCTGATGTTTTTGCCAGACTCTCTAAACTAGACAGTTTTTGGAGAAAAACGTTTTTATTGAAGGGATGGGAATTCATTTATGTGTAATGTGGAATAGACTAGATGATATAGATCTCCCACAAGGGTTGAGGGATCTGAATGTTTAAGCATATTCAAGAGATTCTGTGAAGAAAGTACATTAGCACGTCGAGAGGGTTTTTGAGTATAGAAGGGAGTTGGAAAGGTTACAGAATGAAGAAATTGATGGTGATGGTTTGGGTGCTATGTTTGTACAGAAACGGTTCCTTCCTTGTTGTAAGTCGATAAGTGAGGAAACACAAGTTGATATCTCCCATAGAAGTATATGACACATATAGTCAGTATATGCCAGAAATGCAGAGGAAAGTGATACATGTAATGGTAGAATACCTGCAGGATGAATGCATAAAAAGAAAGATTTGTTGTCCCGCAGAATTATTAAATATCTACAAGAGAGCTTTTTTGTCTAAGACTCCTTCAGCTGCATTAGCGCTCGATTTAGCTCTGTTGCTCAGTAAGCGTTCGGAGTTTCCTATCTCTCAGTTGCCTATGAGAGAGGTTCCTCTGACATTTGTCCCAAAAGTTGAGATTCCAGCTAATGTTGCAACAAGTACTGCTGCTCATGAAATTCCTGCACATTATGTGTCGCAGTTTGTTCACGTCCTGTTCTCAAGACAGGAAGTGAACACCATTAAACAATCCATTCCCGATATTAGGAAGAATCGGACAGGGTTTTATAAAGAGATAGAATCTGTCTTGCAGTCATCAGTATTTACCTTGAGCGATATTGATTTGTTATTTCCCTGCTCCTACCTATTGAATTGTGGAGACAGATTAGGGCTGTGGGCGATGTACCTGCGATAGGGGATACATGGGTAAATATAGTTCGATTGGACAGAGAAAGGCCAGCTGGCGAAAGACTGCCACAGGTAATACTGACTTTGCCTGATAGGATAGTCAGAAAACTAAAAACCATAATTCCTGAAAGAAGGATTATTTGGTACAAACTTACTGCTTGTGTTCAAGGGAAGTCTGAGGGTGCTACCGAATTCTTTAATCAGTTCAAACAAGTGTTTTCAGATTTCAGTGGACAGGATTTGAGCACAGAGTCTGGAAAACGACTTTTTGTAGCCAAATTTGTGCGTGGATTGTTGCCTGACATCCAATCGCCAATTATGTCTTCTGAGAGCGCTTGGCAAGCTAAGTCTCAATCTGAAGTACTACATATGGCTCAGTACTATGAGAACCGAGTCAATAACGAGCAATAAAGCATTGAAAAGAGAAAGGGAGACCTGAAAACTAAAGTTGTATTACAACAAATTGTTAGAGGCACTAGAGGGGGTAATTCACAGTTTAGGGGACAGTATGCTCCACAGGGAAATGTGTCGTTGGGTCCTGTAAACGTGAACCAGTGTGCTTATTGCATACAAGAGGGTCATTGGCGAGCACAATGCCCGATCCTCCAGCAGAGGTCGAATAATGCATTTGGTAACTTGGGTAGACGATCCAGAGGACGCCTGGGGGCAGGGGGTCCTGGTAGAAGTCAGTTTTCTCAAGATTCACAACCTTTTTCACAGGATAATCAGGCACCGACTCTGGATAATAGAAACATTTTTGATCATCCTTCTGCTGCATATCTCTCTGAAGAAATTCCTTTTGATGACATTCTGTTTCGCTAGGATTGCCCGAAGCAGGGTTTGGAACCGATGCCTATGCCAGTTAATTGGAAAGGTCCCTACGTTGAAATGATAGTGGGAAATAGGAAGCATCTATTCTTGATAGATACAGGAGCACAGACGTGTTCCATTGACCATTCACGGGTTCCAAATATTCCACTGTCAGGGCAAACCAATGTTTCTGTAGGGTTTTCTGGTACACCTGTAGTCTGCCTGGTTTCTTTGCCGGTACCGATTACATTTGGTCCATTCACGGACCGCTGTCCATTTCTTTTGACTACGAACTGTGAAGAGAATTTATTGGGGTTGAATCTGTTGAAGGAATTAAATGCAGTAATTCATTGTTCATCGGATGGATTGCGTTTGACGATTTCACCACAGCAACTTTCTGTCTCTCTGTTCTTGACCAGACCTTTGCCGCCGGAATTTAGTGATGTTCCGGAGTGTTTGTGGGCAATTGATGACAATGATGTCGGTGTTCTACAAATTGAGCCTGTTAAAATCATTTTGAAACATGGAGTAAGGTTGCCATGTATTACCAAGTATAAGATTTCGGTTGATGGTGAGCAAGCTTTGAAATGCATAGTCTGATTTTGTACATCATGGGGTAATTGAGGAAATTGCAGGTAGTTTGTGCAATAGTCCGATTTTGCCTGTGTACAAGAAAGGTGATAATGCAATTCCTTTTCGTTTCATCATTGATTTGCGTGCCATCAATCAGATTGTTGCTCTACAATTTCCTATTGTGCCTGATATGATGACAATATTAACCATGATTCTGGCTTCTGCTACTCACTTTAGTGTTGTGGGTCTTAAGAACGCTTTCTTTAGCATTCCTATACACAAGGATAGTAGATATCTGTTTGTGTTCACCTTAGGGGGACGCTCATTTACATTTACCCTTGCGCTGCAAGTTTACACGGAAAATCCGAGCATCTATAGGAGGGCTTTGAAAGAGCAGCTCGACACACTTGAGTTGTCCACCACTTGTACACTGCTTCAATATGTTGATGATATACTTTTAGCTGCTGACTCAGAGAGTGCCTGTAAGGAGGGCATTGTGTTATTGCTTATTCACCTAGCAAAACATGGACACAAAGCTTCACTCAAAACGTTTCAGTATTATCGACTGAAGGTCGCCTATTTAGGCTATTTCCTGTCAAAGGAGGGAAGAAGGTTGATGCCTGAACGGATAAAAATCATTTCTATCATGTCTGTCCCAAATACACAGAAGGAAGTCAGAGCCTTGATAGGAATGGCTTCTTACTGTAGGCAGTTGATCCCGAACTTCTCGTTAACGATTAAACCAATGTTGGCTTTGACAAAGAATGGCATTTCTTTGCCATTGCCGTTGAACTTGGAACACTAGCAAGCGTTTGATCTGCTCAAGACTGCAGTGTGTTCAGCACCAGTTTTAGGCACACCAAATTACGAATAGGCCTTCGTGTTGTATGTGCATGAATGTGATGGATGTGCTTTGGCTGCATTAACGCAGTAACATGCAGGGAAGAATAGGCCGTGCAGCTACTTTTCTTCTGCCCTTGATCCTATTGCATGCGCTTTTCCGAGATGTTTGAGAGCTGTCGCTGCTGCGTCTGTAAAACAGAACGAGGGTATGGTCCTAGGCCATGCTTTAACCCTGATGGTACCTCACTCTGTAGATGTTCTATTAATCAGAACACAAACGCAACACCTTACCTCCGCACGATTAACAAGATATAAATTGATCTTGTTTGCTCCGCACCTTAAAATTCAGAGGTGTTGCGTATTGAATCCGGATGAACTTTTACCTTTCCCGCAAGCTACTGCTTGCAGTGACAAAGCGTCACATGGTCACATGACTGCCTTTACACCACAGAGCAAGAGACAAAAGGCAGAATCGATTTGAAAGATACTCCTTTGAACAATCCACAAGGGGAGCTGTTTTGTGATGGCTCCTGTTTCAAACTTCCGGATGGTACATCCATGGCTGCTTATGCAATCACCACATTGAGCACGGTTGTGGAGACCAAAAGAATCATGCATAACTTTGTGCAGGCCACAGAGATTATAGCATTGACTCGAGCTTGTGAACTTTCTGAAGGGCTTAGAGTAAATATACATACTGATAGCCAGTACGCTTTTGGGGTGGTTCACAACTTTGGTAGACTTTGGGCAGAATGAGGTTTCTTGACCTCACATGGAACTAAGATTCAATATGGCTCCTTGATAGTACGGTTACTCTCAGCGCTTGCACTCCCCACTCCCCACTCAGTTAGCAATCATGAAATGCGCAGCTCATCAGAAAATCATAGATGATGTAGGAAAAGGGAACGCTTTCGCTGACCAGATAGCCAAGCAGACTGCCACTGATCTCTATTCAGAAATGTATACTTCAAGGGAAGCCACAAACATTTGTACTTTGGATGAGGGTATCAAATCTATAAAGAGTATTCAAGCTGATGCCACATCAGAGGAATCTAAACAATTGGCTGAGGGTTTGGCAAGATTGGATAATGATGGGTGTTGGGTGGACAAGTTAGAAGGAAAATGGTTGCTGCCAGATGCGTACATTACAATGATGGTCGCAATGGCTCATGGCCCCACCCACATCTGTGCGAGGAAGGTTTCCAAAATGTTGCAAAATGTCTGGGTAAATGATAAAATCTCCAAAATAGCTGGACGTTTTGTTCAGAGTTGTATGATCTCTCTATAGCATAGAGGGCACATCGACTCCAAGGGGTAGTTTTGGTCCACCTTCTGTCCCCTGAGGTTATACACTTTAATTTCATTGAATGGAGCATTGTAACAATTACAAGTATGTCCTAGTTGTTATCTGCGCCTTTAGTAAATGGGTTGAAGCCTTTCCTGTTAAAGATGCCATAGCAATGACAACGGTGAAGACCATGCTTAAGGAATATGTTTCTAGGTTTGGTTTCCCAAGGGTCATCTGGTCAGACAATGGTCCACATTTTATCGCTGCTGTAATTCTGCAGATATGCATGGGATTACAGATTGATAAACGGTTCCATTTGGCTAGACATGCTCAAAGTGCTGGTTTGATAGGGAGACACAACAGCATCATCAAGAACAAGCTAGCTAACACGTGTCCCGGGACCAAATTGAAATGGCCGGATGCCATACTGATTGTGTTGTTATCAATGAGAACGACCCCACAGACTAAGACTGGGCTTTCCCCTTTTGAGGTGGTTATGGGTAGGCCAGCTAATATTTGGAACCTACCTAAACCGAGATCGTTGCATGACATTGAACATGTACTTCTTTCCGACTACTGTGACCGATTAACTAAAAAATCTGTATTTGATTTATCAACAGGTGCGAGAAGCCCTCCCCGTCAAGTACGAGGGCCCAGGTCACAGCATACGGCCTGGGAGCTGGGTGATGATCAAATCATTTGAAAGAGCATCCTGCCTCACACCGCGTTGGAGGGGCTCACATCAGGTTCTATTGGCCACACAGACAGCAGTATGAGTGTCGGGGTGAAAGCATTAGATCCACGCGTTGCATGTCAAGAGGATTCCCTTCCCTTTGCCACATGATACAGAAGATACAGATACCCTTACCTGCACTGCTCCCAATGATCGCGTAGCATCGAGCAGCATCGAGAGTGCTTCGGAGACTCTCCCTGAGCCCGTGGGGCCTGGGGAAACAGCCGCTTTATCTCCACACTCTCCTACGGATCCTTTTTCACAATTGTCAGAGTCTGTCACAAATCCACCACTTCCATGAGGAAGCAATGACACATTGTTCGCAGATCGCGTAGTACCAGGAGTCACAAGGTACGATCTGCATCCGCAGAGCTAGACTTACTGCACGGTTCGGCTGTGCCACCAGGAAAATTCATCAGAGGGGTTGTCTTTTGGCCCTGTTCTTTTTGCACGTAAGGGAATTCTGTTGGCTGGGGTTAGGGAAGGACTAAGAAAACGCGCAATCAGGAGATCGCCTGCAAATAAACCCTGGAGTGTTTGTTTGAAGAAACAATGCCTGCAATCGCTCCCACTCGTACGGAACAAATAAGAGACTGTGTGTCCGATCATAGCAATGAACAATCGAATTAGTGGGCCCCGAATGGTTGTCAATCACCAGACCCTAGCTTGAAAGATACATTCTGGGCAGTTTGAATTGCCTTCTAGAAGATTGCATGTCATTTATAAATATTGTTGCTTGAGCATTGCTCACTCTCTTGCGTCTCACGCGGTCTGGGTACACACGTTGCGAGACGTTAGACCCCAGTCGTCCGACTGAGAATATTTTCAAATAAACCAGAATTGTTTGGAAAAACAAACCTTGTGTCTGTTGTGTCACTAGCATATGGTGATTGTGCTTTAGTTTCCATAGGAGGGGTCTTTACGGCCTAGCATTATGACACAGGAGAAAAGCACATAGGGGCAGCAGTGGTAAGAATAGAGGAAGAGGAATACAAGGTGATAGTGGAGAAACACCTCCCCTTGCAATTTTTCAGCACAAGCAGCAGAACTCATAGCTCTAATGGAAACATTACACACAGCCAAAGTATGCGCAGTGACAATATACTCTGACTGGGCATACGTGACAACAATGGTGGATTCTGGCCTGTCACGATGGCGAAGAAGAGGATTCGGGAGGGCAGGTGGCTCTCCTGTACAGCATGCACAATTATTGAAAGACCTCATTGAAGCATTCACTGAGCCATCAGTAGTGTCTTTAGTGAAATGCCAGGCACACACAAATAACACTAAGGGCATCTCACTCCGCCGCTGCGAAAGAAGCTGCATATTTTAACGTTCCCCAGGCAGTAGAATGTGTATTAAAATTAAAAGCAAATACACAAAACAACAAGGAAGAGGGGTATAACTCCACGTCATAATGCAAATAATAGAATTGCAGAAAGCGCACCCCACCAAAAGAACAGGAAATATGGTCAAAGAGAGGATGCAAGCAGTCACCCATAGATCTCCTATGGCATCAGGAAATGACTGGAAAAGTGGTGATGCCAGGAGAACTATTGCACGTGGCCTTCCAACAGCTCATTTCACTGCACACGTCACCAAACAACACATAGCAGCAGATATCCAGGAGGAATGGTTTGTTCCAAACCTCCAAGAAGACCTTGCAAAACTAATAATAGAATGCACTGCATGTCAGACAAACAGTTCAGGAATGACCCTTAGGATGCTGCGGGGAACACTGCTGCGCCCATAAGGACCATTCTGGACATCATAGTAATTCGATATTTCATCAACATTATAACCCATAGCATCATTTGTAAAAGTTGGGATTTTGACATTTTGGTTTTTGTGCAGGGTGGTAAGGTTAACATTTATGGAGGCATTGTGGGCCCATATTACTTTAAACCCATTCCAAATGAGGCTCGACCCATCTTGTATTAGTTTTACCCAGTCCCGCCTCTTTTATATCACCCAATATAAAGGTGAGGCTCCAGTATAACCCTAGACAAAACAACATTACAGAAAAAACAATAGCTACAAAGTATAACCGGCACTCATAATTATAAGCTCAAGTAGCACTAGCTCCTTCCCTATTGCTATCTACGTTTGTAGTGTTGTTAGTGAGGGCCCTCCTTTCCTCCATATTTCCACCTGAAGGGGCGATATAAATGGGTTAAGTACACACAGATAAATCATATATTACCATGTATCTCCTCAACAGGCAATTTATTTACATTTATTTGAGAACCAGCAGTTAGAGAGAGAGAGAGAGAGAGAGAGAGATTTGCATTTATTAAAAACATTTTTATCATCCACATACTCTTAGTAATACTGTACACAGTCACAAAATTTTGCATTCAATTTTCTACTTTTCATCCTTCTTTACCCAGTGCTTTATTGTCACCTTTTTCAGTATGGAACTGCACTTTCCTGCTCTTGTGGCTGTTGCCTATGGTGAAATGTGCTATTGTGTGCTTTTCTTACATCTGTGAGGTGTATCCAGTACTTCAGGCCTTTAACCTTTACAGCAGAAGGTGTGCAATACATTACATCATAGGGGCCGTGGAATCACAGAGAAATCCATCTCTGCACGAAACTGTGCACATACACACTTTCACCGGGCATTAACTGCAGCATCAGAATGTCTGCTGCTGGGGTGTTTGTATCTGTTTCACTTTCTCGTGTGAATGGGGGCTGTTTATCTTCTCTACCAAACTGTTAGCTTGCGGGTGATAAATCGAACACAGTTTGTGTTTCACACCTAGCAATGATGTCACTTCCTTGAAGAAATCATTGACAAAATGAGTGCCATTGTCTCAATGTATTATGTCGAAAATTCTCCACCTCTGGAATACCTCCCTTACCGGGAACGTTGCTGCACACTTGGCGTCTGGGTGTGCACAACGTTCTGCTTCCACCCAGCGTGAAAAGGGGCAAACTACCACAATGAGATATCTTGCTCCATTGCATCTTTTGCCCATATCGGAATATCCAATGTGTAACTCCGACACTCCAATGTTTGATGAAATGGTGTCGCCATATGTACAAATGCACACAACCAGAGAACGTACCGCAGATGGCGAGAATATGCACTTTAAGACCCATGTCCCAACCGCACAAACGTATTCAACTTCACAGTCTTGGCAGAGTGATAGTGAACACAATGATGAAACATGGACAGACATTTTTCCTATATAATATCAAAGGGTGAAAAAGGTATATAATGGTTTAGGGCAAATAAGAGACAGAACGGGGGGCAGAACGCAAGAGGTATGATGCGTACCATGGCCTGGGATTAGATTCTGTAGAAGACCCCCGCCACCCTGATCAATCCAAATAATGGTATTCAGATATGAGTGCCATGGCTAAACAGGTGACCAACGAAAGCTGTTACGTCTGCTCTTTGATACCCCATGCATCTGGAACGGCCAAAGTTCTAATGCCCCAAGAAATGCCTTTGTCGGATGCCCAGTGTCTTGTTCATCTAGCCCTCTTTAGGATTCAGAGTACATTTCAGGCACACACCGTAACAGTACAAATGCTGCAGAAAGAGAAAACATGTAAGAGCAAACCTCAAGGAGTACTCTGCGTGAAGAAGCCATTCTTTATCGTCAGAGGGACAATGTTCGCGGAAAACTAATGACACGTAGAGACAATCACATGCAAAGCCGAAGCAAAAATTTCAATGGGTCGAACGAACATGCACTCCAACATGGTCCCAACACATCGCCAAACTAGCCTGGGTGACAGCCCTTGAAAAACCAATCAAGATACAACAGGAAATACAGCACAAACTTTGATTTCACAGAGAAGGAAAGGTGCCCATGGGTTCAAATAAACATTGCAATAAAACGCTCATCCTCCCAGACATGAAGAAAGGCACAGCAGCATTAATGGACACTTACTGGGTATGTGGCAAACAAGAGTACCTGCGCCTCCCACCGTCATGGAGAGGTACTTGCGCCATGGCAACATTGCATTCGGCCCTGATAGTGATCCTTGAAAGTCATGACCGGGGGGAAGGGTGCCAACTGAAACGTCTTCAGCACCCCAGCAAGCTACTGAAGAGCTCTCCACATACGACATCCTGTCAGAAGATAAGTTACATGAAAGAGTAAGCCACAAGAGGCGATCGTCAAACTACATCTCCAGTAAATCCTCAGAACTCTTGGCAGAAATTCCTGACCAATACAGACTCTTTAACTCCGCGGAAACCTTCTTCGTCTCCCTTGTGGCAAGTATCCAGGCACGAGCGAATGCTAAAATGGCTTCAAATCATCTGCTGGGAGCTAATCCAGTTGTCCATCGACATACAAGAGGGATTCAATGTGATCAAAGTGGAACTTCAACCCCCTTCGGTTGATGACCATGCAAAACCGGTATGTCCTAGACCTCCTCAAAGCAATGGATGGTGGTGTTTGCTGAAAAATCAGGAGTGCATGTTGTACATTCGTAGCGTCTGCCGATGCTGATAACGGAACTTTATCACACGTGATATCTACAGTGCACAACCTCGGTGAAAGAATGAAGAAAGAAGGGGGCATACAACCCAGCAACTGGTTCAATGACATTTTTGACTGGGTCCCATCCTGTTTCGGAACTATGATGAAGATTTTTGCTCCACTCCATAGTTTTTCTGTTACAGATGTTTTGTGTGTGCCAGGTAGGGGTTCAAAGTTGCGCAAAATCAATGCCTAGTTCTGCCATGATGATGGTGACAATGGGCAAACCGACCAAGGTGCAAACTATGAAAGACGCACAAATGCAGACAAGAGAATCTAGCAACCCTAAATATCGTATGACAGCAGTGTACCTCTACCCAGGGGACAGGGTGGATAGTTTGTATCATACCACAATCAAAGAACCCTGGGAATTGAAATGGTATAAGGATGTATGGGTGGACCTGAATAGGGATGGGGGGATTTATTTGATTTGCACCCCTGATGAATATGCTAGACAAGGCCAAAGCTTACAAGGTGTCTGTAGAGCATGGATGCCAATAAAAGGGACCCCTGCTTAGGATGGGGCAGTGCTGGAGGCGGAGTACTACAGGAATGCTAATAATACTAAAAAGTAGTTTGTCACTTTAAATGTAACAAAAGGGGGGAATGGAAGGAAGGAGGAAGTTGGTTTTGCCCCCATACATTCTATGTGAAAAAGGACCACCTGCTCTTGCACTAGTGGGAGGACGTCTTCCTTGCCCTTCTGTGGCCTCAGGGAACAAGCCCCTGGCACATACGGAGGTGGGGCTATTGCAAGACACATTTGGACTCCATTTTGTTTACCCCCGACTCCATCTTTGGACTAGGCCGCATTCTGGTATCTGTGAAGCCTTCTCTCCCCTCAGCAGCATCGCATATAGAGAGCACTGACAGACCCCACCTTTTTCCTACTGCGCCTCCCAAGTCCCTTTCTCATGGATGCTCTAGCGGGAATTGTTGCGAGCAAACAGTGTATTCTTTTCATCCTTTCTCTGAGATCACTGCCCTGTGTGTGACCGGGACGAACCATGACATGTGGCCCATCTTTCTCAACAAACGCGATCCTGCATCTCTCACCCCCACTGTTGGAAAATTACTACATGTTCAACCATGTGCCCCTCCAATTCTATTCTTTTTGATGCAGAAGTGTGACCCTTCCTTGCTGACCACCCTAGAGTGCCCTGAATAAAAACCAGACTCCTGTCACAGTATATTCTTTCTTAAACTATAACATGTGTCACTCCACTCCCTCCCGCTCTGATGTTCCAGACCCAACAGCTATCAATCCCGCCCCCCACATGTCACCTGGAGGAAAAGACCCCAACACTCTTCACCTCGCCAATGATGTGAAGCAAGAGAATGTGAATACACATGTACAATTTATAGGATTCTCATAAAATATCAAAGGTGTAGTAATGGTCATTATTTACCATATGTCTTGTGATAGTGTGTAGATTAGTGAGCCAGGCTCAGCCGCCTCTCACGGACCTGGCCCAACCTCCACCTCGCACGGACCGGCGCAGATGAACCATGTGATGTCCGACAAACCCGCCAAGCCACCAACCAATCTTGTGGAGCCGGGCATTACAGCGCTGTCCTCGCACCCCTTCCCTCACCAATCAAAATGTAACTTGTATAGAAATTGTCACAGATGATGATGTAACTCTTTCAAATGCATTGTCTTTGTATCATTTGCCAGAGTGCTCTGAAAGCAGCAGAGTTCTCTGGATGCTGAAGCTTATATTAAACTTTGTTGCCTCTCACACCCATCTCCTGGTCTCATTCCCTACTGGGATGTGTCCATTATTCTGAGTTTTATTTGTGGTGTGGGGAGTGAGCGCCTTCAGCAGTGCTGGGGAGATACTGGGTATCCCCTTTCTCATTCTAAATTCTAAATATAACATTTATGTTAGAAGGACAAACTTACCTTTAAAGGCTGGTGGCAGTGAACCTTTTTATTAATTTGGTGCTCCTTTACCGTGGGCTGTTTCCACAGTCCTGGTAAAGGCACCCATGGGTGCTCATTTTACCAAAAGAGGCCCCTGTCCTCTTTATTCCCCACACCAGAGTTCCCTCTCCTTCCTTGTTCCTTCCACTGACATCCAGGGTGAGAAAATCCTGTGTGTCCATTTTGTCTTTTGAGGGAGACTTCGGCCAAGTTCTCCCCAGCTCCTGTGTGTCTGTGAGGGCATGAAGCGAGGGTGGAGTCCACAACTCTGCAGCCCTTTGTCTTTCGGCGTGACTGCGAGAATCAAGTTCAAACTGGGAGGCATGGCTGTTTGGCTGGGTTCCTATATAAAAGTCTGATCCTGGAAGCTGAAGAGGTTGTCGACCACTGGACCTTAACCTGAAGAGGATGATGAAGAAAACATGACTGAGATGATGTCCAGTGACCTGAAAGCCTGCTGTGTATCTGGGGCCTGTTATTACCTTTCATTTCAATCAACCAGGGGACTCCAAAAAAGATGACCTCCCAACCCAGAGCAAGGTGAACCCTAATATACTCAAGAATACCTGCCTTTTGAGCCATGCCACGTTGTGCTGTGACCTTGCATGGCTGGAAAACCCCAATACCCTGGGATCTCAAGCCATTGTGAGTTGCATGATCTTTATAATCCAAATCTTGCTGAAACTTTGTGGAAATCCTGCTGGATCTCCAGAGACATGAATCAAGTTGAAACAATACCCCTCACCAGTGTGCTGGACTTTGCAAATTACAAGAATCGGATCAGCAATATTCGGTCTTATTCTGGTTCCTGAAAAGGCGTCAAAACCACAGAACCGCATCCAGCCTTGAAGAAACGTTTGCCTGGAGCGTTTCCCATTGATCCCGGCTGAAAAAGCCCATCTAGGGTCCTGTATTCTGTTTTTGCGATAAGGAATTCAGCACCTGGGTTTTTGGCTGCAGATCCTGAAGTTTCTTGCTCAACTCTTCTTCTGTGCTGAGGTACTGTGTTGGGTTGGGTATTTACTTACCTGAAGTCTCTTTTGATTCCTGTGTAGCTTTGGCTTGTTTCCTGTGATGGGGGGTCACAGTTCACCTAGGCCCCTGCTGGAATCCTCCTAGGTTGTCTTCTCTGAAGTCCCTGGACTCTCAACTAACTTTGAAAGTAGAATAATTACTTGTTTGTACAGTCTTCTTCAGGAATTCTGAAGTTGCCTGCAACTGAGCTCTATCTCACCCTGCCTACAACTGGCTCCTAGACCACACTGGTCCCTCTTCTGCCTATGAGAGAACTCATGTAATAGAATTGGGAAGGGATGGATACTTAAAGGGGACTGCCTTGAAAAGTAAAACATGTGTTGGAAAGTGTTCTTACTTGTGAAAAAGAGTTAGTTGGTAACTGTAGCTCTGAGTGTGAACAGGTACAAAATTTCTTACTTACCTTGTGTTCTGCCACTTGTAAGAGTACATGCAAAGTTATTAGTTACCTCAGATATGTTCTGCCATTCTGAAAGTATATATAGGGTTTACCTACCTGCAATAGCTGTGTGCCATTCTGAACAAGTGTACTCAAAGTATTACTTTCCTTAGAAACTGTCTTGCCATAATAAAAGAAAGTAGATATTAGGTTAATTTACTCACCTGTGCATTGGGCCGCCCTCTTCCCACAAGTAATGATGTTGTTTCCACTGTACTATTCATGTTAGGATATAAATGTATGAGTGTCCCAAATTGGGTCTTGCTTGCCCTGACTTGCTGTTAGCCTGTCAAGAATAAGTCTTCCTAAGGTTATACTGATCCTTAAATTGCTGATAGCTCCTTTTAAACATATAGAGGGCTTACCTGCCTATAATAGTTGTGTGTCATTCTTTAAAAGTGTTCTTTAGGTGTAGCTGACCTTGGTATGCATGGTTCAATCCTCAATTAGTGTAAACGGTTCTTACTAATCTTAGACTATGTTCCACTGAGCTGAAAAGTAAGTGTAATTGTATATTACACCATAAGGACCAACTCCCCTAGTATAACTGGTGTTATCCTGAATCAGAGTAATATGTTTTTACTATTCCTGGAATAAGTGTACCACTACTCAGAAAAGTATATGGTCCATTTGATTTACTACACAATTTATTGCTGGGTGTCACGGTACAACTGTTAGGGACTACTACCCATATATTACTGAAAGTAATCTAAAATTAACTATTAGTTTGACTCTCCTAGAACTACTGTTAGGTAATCTAAATAAGGTATTATGCTTTGCTCTGTGCACCTTCAAGCATAATGTGTTTTTATAAATGTGTTTATGATTCTATGACCAGTACTTACCCCAAGACTTAACTTGGCTTATTTGTATTTATAATAAACCTTTTTTATAAAACCTCTGGTTGTCAGTGTTTATTTTGAATCCCTGGTGTACTCCAGGTTCTATGCACTTTCCTAAAGCCCTCTCTCCCTCCTAAAATAGGCCTGGCTGCTCTGTCTATGCTACCATAAACTCGGGTGGTATATCCTTATACTAAGAGTGGAGCCTTGTACTGTCTCGGTGAATGGTTTTACTAAGCCCTTATTTGGACTTCAGAAAAACTGTCCTACCACATATTTGGATGACATTTCCCCCCCAAAAAATTGTTGTGTGGGCCTACAAACTGGAACATTTGTTAAAAATTAGATAACGAAAACAAAAAGCACTTTTTGTGGCCTACTCGCATTCATGTTCCAATAGAGAAAATTTGCGCAAATACCATTTAGCAGATTTGCACCAAATGAGAAACAAGTTGGGCACAAATCATTGCAGATGTGCCTTTTGTTTGTGTGGTGTAAATCTGTCAGATACATTTTTTAAATATTTGATAGAGAAAAGTGTTTTAGAGGAGTTTTTAGGAGTATTGCCTGGAAGGCCACTTGCAGCAGAAAGTTTTTGTTTTACCGGGGGATTTGTATGGTAATTTCACGAGATAACCATGGTAACATCAAAAACTGTGCTTGGAAAAGAAAATGCATCACATGCATCGGAGAGTGAAAGGGAGGAACGAGAGCGGGCCAGAGAGGACATATAAAGGGGAAGGGAGTTGGGGTGACCTATAAAAGAGGAGAGTGACATGTCCTTTGGGACTTGCCCATAGCATAGTCTTTTCAACCTGAAGACAGGTTTAATGTTACTGCTTTCTAGGCAGAGGGATGGAAACAATTGCTGTAACATGTACAATGGGCAAGACCAAAAGATATCACCAGTGTATCCTGAGGCCACCGGCTATGGCCCTCTGTCTTTTTTTAATAATTGTGGCAACATGGACAGAGGACCCTGAGGCTGTGTGTGTGTTTCAGAGAGTGTGTGTGTGTATATGTATATACAAGGGTCAGGGTAGGCTAGAGGAGCTCTTGCAGGGAGCATTCTACAATGCTAGACCTAGTTTACAGAATAGAGTAGGCATTTTGGTAATGGCTGCTCCTATCCACATAAATTCTGTTTTGCTTAATTTTCTGTGACCTACAAGCTTCTTCTTTGTGTTTCATGTGTGTATGTGTATGCAGGTCTATACGCTGGGTGGAGTAAACTAAGGAAGCTTATACAAGCATCATTATGCAACCATAGACCACATTTACAGAGGAGCCAGGCATTTACCAAATGTCTGATCTTATCCACAAAGATGAAATTTTGCTTAGTTTTTGGGGACCTGCAATTTGTGTTGCACATCCCCTGTTTGAATTTCTCTGGCGTTTTAGCATGAGACTGGGGTGAGGGCAATGTACCATTGCTTTTTTGGTCACAGAGGGCACACACAGCAGCTGCCTAGTTTAAGATTGAGTGTGGGGTAATTCTGTGGCCTTCTTTGTCATTTTCCTCAGACATTTTACCAAACTGTGTACATGGTGTACATGTAAGAGCACAATGCAGTCAACACCCCATGTTCTTCAAAGAGTCAGCCCAACAGCTTCTTTCCTTCTTCCTCTCTTATGTAGTGTAAATAGCACTTAAAGGGGATGGTGTCACCTTCCCTGGATGCAGAGCTATGCTAATCCCTGAAGGGCCTTCCCCACCCTTGGAAAGAAAGTCTTTAAAATCTGTATGAATAAAGCATGACTGTTTTTTGCCCAGGCTTCATCATTTCGATGTAGCATAAGTATAGGAATCCCCTGAGACTCTCAGGTGTTAAGGGGTCATAGAGATTGCAAACCCGAGAATGCAGTCTTATTGGAAACTCCATCATATCCCACAGCCCCAAAATCCCTGTCTGTCACTGACAAATCAAAGGACTTCACCATCCTGCAGCCATTGCATCATCTGTCCCTTTTAGTAGACCAGGGTGTTGCACATTTTATTGGAATCCACAGTTCACCTTCCATTTTTTCTGCTCCTTGGTTCATCGTGGAGAATTCCCTGAAGAGTTTCAGCATCAATCTGATACCCAAGGCCGCATTCAAAACATGGTGAGTTGTGTCTGTTGCTAGAAGAGGAGAGGAGATTTCATTTTGGAGTGTATGAGAAGAGGCTGGAGCTTGTGGGAGACAGAAGGGTCTACGTCTGGGCAAAATTAGAAGGGATTCTGGCCCCTACTACTTACAATGCCAGACCAACTCCTTGCCCTGCCTTCCCAGAAAAGGTCCCAGCAGGTCACTGAGCAGAGCACCTGAGGATGTTAGAGTTAGGTTTGAGGCATCTCTCAACTGGCTAACCAACATATTAATGGAGGTGAAATGGGTGAATGCAGTCCCCACATTTCAAGCTGCCTTTCCACTGAACCTTAGCGTAATCCCTGAGTTTCCAAACCACCCCTTTTTTACATATGTCAAATTGCAAATTCGTGTGTTGTTCCTCAAGGGGTATAATGTGTTTATGTGAGATTGGGACAGAGAGAGACAGAAAGAGTCAGAAAGAAAAAAAAAGAGGGAGAGAGAGAGTGAGAGACAGAGAAAGAGACATTGAGAGACAGAGAATTGAAAATTGAAAATGGTCAGTGGTAGGAATGCAGGATTGTAGGTTGTTTTGCCTTGTAACATGTGCTCCCAACTTCCTCTGACTAACCAACTATGTTCTAAGATCTTCTCCTACCTTACACTACACAAACAAACCCCACAGATGGCTAGCACAGTCTTAGACATGAGTACATCAACGCTAACCAAGCAAGGACTAAAAGCTGCTACTTATCCCTGTCACATTCTCCCACATGAGCAGCTAACCAGATCCAAAGTGCTGTAGTCTATAAGATTTTGGGCTCTTCCCTACGGAAAAGTGTGACAGATTGCCATTTGGTAAGGGTGTAGGAGCTCTGGATTTTTTTTGCTTTAATGGTTCTGCTTATCAGAGTCCCTCTTCAAAGGCTCCATGCCAAAAGCATAGTGTATACATGTGCCCTGCTGCATCAATATCCTGATTTGCAGCACATGTTCTACCGGTGGCACAGAGCAGGTTCATAGGTCATAGTTGTTGAGAAGGTGCAAGTGTATCTAGGTCACCTGGCCTAGGCCCCCAGCCTGTCAATCACTTTATACTGTTGGCACCTTCCTGGCTTGCCATTTTCTTTCCCTACTTTTCCTTTGCAGTTGGTGAGTAGGTGCAAGTTGTCAATCACTATAAACTGTTGGGCCTTCCTAGTTTGCCAATTACTCCATACTTAAGCAGCTTTCCAGCCTCTTTTCTTTTGCAGTTGGTGAGTAGGTGCAAGTGGATTTATATTACCTGGTATAAACCCGGCCCATCTGTCATTCACTTTAAACTTTTGGTACCTTACTGCTTTGCTGCTCATTTTCCCTACTTAAGCAGTCCTCCAGCCTCTTTTTCGTTGCAGTTAGTGAGCAGGTGCAAGTGGATCTAGGTCACCTGGACTAAGCTCCACTTTTGCCTAACTGCACTTTCTTTAGTCCAATAAATTGGATATTTTTCACATCATCCAATTGGTGAAATTCTTGTGAATGCATTGCTGAAGGCAGCCTTTTATCTTGTTTATTAAAACTCGAGATATGTTCCCTGATTCGGATGCAAAGTTTTCTTATGGTGCTACCTACGAACACCTTCAGACACACACAGACAATTGTGTATACCACATATTTGGTACAACAATTAATGAAATCATTGATCACTACTTTGATGCCTTGTTGGTTGACAGTAGGAATGTGCAAATCTGCACATTTTACAAGTTCCACATTTGAAAAACCCTTTTGTGGGTTGCAGCCAGTCTGTGTCTTTTGGAATTGTGTCTGTCATAAGGGAGGGACAACATTTATTTTTCTAGTATGAGTAAAGTTCTAGTATAAATAAATAATGTTTTCTCATTCAAAAAGGGCAATATATTCTTGTCCAATAGTAAGGTTTCCCAATGCTATTTTCTATAGCACTTTAGCGTCCCTTGAGTATTTGGTGATAATGTCCACACTTTTACTTGAGTGTGCTTTCACCTTCTCCTTAATGATAGTTTTTAACATGTCCGCTCTTGGCTTTCTCTCAGATTTCTGACAAGCATCAGAAATGGTGGCTGTGTGATACCCCCTTTCACTAAATCTCTTGGTCAGAAGTGTACATTCCTGCAGGTATGACTGATCATGACTGCAGTTGCGGCGTGATCGGAAGAACTCTCCTACTGGAATATTGATAATGGTCGATTTCTGATGGCAACTATCCGCATGCAACATTGAATTGACCTCTGTTGCCTTGTGGAACGTTTTAGTTTCTATTTTGCCATGTGCTATGCAAATTGTTCGTTCGAGGAAATCAATAGAGGATCTGCTGGACTCTCCGGTTAGTGTGATACCAAAGGAATTGTTGTTGAGGAGATCCTCATATCTGTGAAGCTCATCATTGGTACCCTTCCAAATCAACAGGACATTGTCTATAAAATGTTTCCACAAAACCACATTATTCTTGATCTCTTCATTGCACAATGCATGAGTTTGTTCATAATTTGACACAAAGAGATTGGCTAATGCAGGCGCATACTTCGCCCCCATTGCCACTGCCTTTACCTGGGTGTAGTACAAGTCATCAAACAAAAACACGTTATTCTTAAGTGTGAATCGTAAAAATTCTTTCAGCATTTCAACATGTACAAAGAAAGAAGGAGAGTGATCTCTAAAGACAATATCGATTGTTTCAATAGCCAGATCATGACTTATGGATGTGTATAAAGCTTTGACATCCATAGTAGCCAACAGGTAATCTTCTTTCCAATTTCTTGTTGATAAAATTTGAAGAACATGTGTGCTCTCTCTAATATTGATGGGCTTTGCTGGAACATATTCTTGTAATATATTGTCAATATACTGGGATAGTCCCTAGGTGACCCATCCAATCCCACTCATTATGGGACGCACATTAGGTAGCTCTTCAAATCTTTTGTGAATCTTAAGAAGAAAATACATAACAGGCATAATAGGATGTTCAATTTTCCTAAAAGATCTCTCATCATCAGTGATGGCTCCTCTCGTATGCCATCTATCAACTGGTAGGTGTAATTCCTGTGTAATAGTTTTGGTTGGGTTGCCAGATAACATTTTGTAACACCCAGGTGTAGTTAAATGTGCTTTTCCATCTTCAAGTAGTCCTTGGTGTTCAGCAAAACTATGTTCCCTCCTTTATCTGCTTCCCTAATAACAAGATCCGTGTCAGACCCCAAATTTTCTAGAGCAATACGTTCATTTTTTGTGAGATTGTCCTAGAATTTGTGTGTGGGACCATTTGTTAGTTTGTCTATGTATGTATGCACATCTCTAATAACATCCTGATGGAATGTGTCAATTATGTTCTGATTGGCTAGTTGCAGTGTGAATTTGGATTTACATTTGAGTTCTTTTACTGATAGAAATTGTGTCTGGACTCCTAAGTCTTGATAAGTTTCACTTAGAGGCTTCTCCCTGTCTGAACACAGTGACATAAGTAAGTGTGTGGTCTCTATATCCTTGATGGAAATCATACTTGGAGGATTTGGTATTTCTCTAGGAACATATTGTTTGGTCTGAGTAGCAAAGTAGTTTTTTTAAATTCAATTTGCGTGTGAATTTATAGAGGTCTATCTGGAAATCAATGAAATTGGCACCAGTTGTGGGTGCAAATAAAAGACCTTTATTAGGTACTTGTTCCTCAACTTTGGTCAAAATCCTGTCAAATATCAGACTTTTAGCAGTCAGATCCCCAGTTGTTTCTTCGACCCTGATCTTGTTAGTATTCCTATTGGAGGCCTGTTTGCATCTGGATTTCTCCCTTCCCCGCTTCTTCCCCCTCCTGCCCCTGACACGTTGTTCCAGGTTGATGTATTTGGGATAGATGATAGTTGAAACCTTACTTGTTTTGCCCCTTGTTGGGTACCTTTCCTGTAGCGTCTGATTTGGTCTAAAAATCCCTTCCCTTGTGTATCTTCGGGAGGGTTCTCTAGTGATTGGGCTGGGGTAGATATGCCCTCTCCATCTGAATCAATATCGGAGCTGCCTGCTGATGTATTGGGTGTATTACCACTGGATTCTTTTACGTAATCATCATATTTGGGCTGAAATGTATATACACGGTCTTGGTAGGCTCCAAGAATGCAATACATTGTGTCAAAATGTTTGTCTTTTACAGCTTGTGCATTTGACATATTCTTAATTTCTTCTTTAAGTACATCTATAGCTGCCACTGTTCATTCATGTTCTCTCTTAGCATGTACAATTAATAGCTTAATCATATTGGTGGAGCTTTAGTTGAGGTTGTTCTCCCACTGATTAGCTAAATCTAGATCTTCATGTTTATCGAAATTGGGGGAAATTAAAATTCTCAAACCCCTTGGTATCTTCTTGTTTTCCAAATAATTGATAAGTGATGCCTGTTCCCAGAATGTATTAATCTCTTTCTTTGAAAGTCTTTGTAGTTTGATGAATTTTTGACTAAGTGGTTCTGTTCTATTGTATGTACTATTGAATGGATTAAGCGTACACCCCTGTGGAGCAAATAAGGCAGCTCTCTCTTCCTCTCTATTTTTCAAATATTCTGCCATAATGGGTATTCTTCTTAAACTAAAGACACGGCAGCATCCAAGGTTACATATACACAGATTGAAAACGAAAGCTGGGGAGTAACACGTTTGGATGTGCTAGTCTACTCCAATTTAACTGACACTTGCTATCATCAGAAATAATGTAGAAGAAACCCCTTACAACAACCTATCAGGACTTGGAAACATGAATACATTTGTGAATGTAGCTACTGTTTTACATTAAAAAAGAGAGATAGAAGATTGCGAACTGACAAAACATGTTTTTTAAATTGTGTTCACCTATTGAAACTATTCTGATCCCTCTTGTATATTATGTTATGTTGTTTTATACTGTGAACTGATACCACCCAAGGGCAGTCTCAAGGTGCTCACGTGGCTCTGCAAGAAAGAGTATGGGGTTGGTTAGTGAGGGAAGAATGATAAGTTAAGGTTTAATGCCTGGGATGTTTCTATGTGGCTGTTTGTTATATTGGGGTGTGTATGTGTATTTTATGTGTAGATTGGCAGGTGTTTCAGGTTGTGCGCACTGGCTTCTTGTGTCCGTACAGTTAAGGTCCAATTTTTGTTTTTTGTTGTTGTCAGTGTGTGTTGCTTGTGTTGGTTTTGTGTTAGGGTATAGTTTGGTTGGCCCAGTGGACGTGTATAGTGTTTAGGTAGTGTGTTTGAGGAGGTAGAACCGGGTGGTTAGTGCTTTGGCTACTCACTAAGTTCTTCTATGTGGCTAATCTGCACAGTCCTATCTGTTGTGACAAATGACTAATCTCCATAATTTGTCTATCTTAGTCTGACGCATGGTTAATCTTCCCAGTCCTATCAAAGTGTGACCCATGGCTAATCTTCACAATTCTCTGAGTGTGATGCATGGTTACTCCTCACAATGCTATCTAAGAGTGACGCATGATTAATCCTCATAGTTCTTTCTAAATCTGACGAATGACTAAACTTCAAAATTCAAAGTGTGATGCATGCATACTCATCACAATTTACTCTAAGTCTGACGCCTGGCTAAACCTCACAACTTTATCCAAGTGTGTTGTAAGGGTACATTTCACATTTCACTTGAAGTGAAATGCATGGCAAATCTTCACAATGCTATCAAAGGTTGATGCCTGGATAAACTCCACAATTCCATCGTAGTGTGATGCATGCATTATCTTTGCAATTCCAAGTGTGACGCATTGCTAATCCTCACAATTCTATATAAGTGTGACACATGGCTAAACTTTGCAAATTCTATTTAAATGTAGCGTATGACTAATTTTCACAATTCGATCTAAGTGTGATGCATGGCTATACATCAAAATTCTATCTAAGTGTGACTCATGGTTAAACTTCACAATTCTATCTAAGTGTGATACATGGCTATACATCAAAATTCATTGCCAATGGGATGCATGGTTAAACTTTACCTGGACAGAGTGTGTCTCCTAAATTGGAGGCACACAAATAAGTACAAAATGCCTAGAATCTAGACAACATCATCACACATAAAACCTTGCTAGAAGAGACATTTTTCAAATTGGTTCAACAGTGAGCATCCGCCTCTAGGCCACATAAATACATATAAAGACTGCTATTTAAAATCACTAAATGATACTTGACTGGATTTATTTTTTCAATAATCTCCTAATATATTTCTTTTGTTTCTTCTTATGTAATGGAAATCAAAATTAAAACTTTGGTTCCAATAGTTACACATGTTTTCAATTCCTAAGCACTTCGTACTTGGACAATACAAGAGAGTCATTTGATACAAGCCAATCTATTTCTCTTCACAGCCACATAGTATTGTGTTCACTATTAATTTTAACACCCATGTGAAAGATTATTATTTCAATAGTTCAAACATACTTGGCTTTGTACAACGTTGAAAACTGCTGCATTATTCTTTGTACCATCAATGTGAAATGTTTGCAAACTGATTAGCACGTTTTTTTCAAAATCCACATTTCAAATCAAATATTGAAGGTATGAACCACAGTTAGCGCAGATCATGTCATGCTGAGCCTTTGTTACCAGATCTCCAAACTGTACAGTTTCTGGATCTGGTACTACAAAGTATACAGATCTTTCAACAGGTTGTCTTGAAACAATTTGCTAGTGACTACCAGGGAAAACACATATCCACTCATAAGATAATCATAAAATAATCTTACAAAAAAATCCTAAGGCATAGTCTCTTTTTCTAATAGCTCTGGGATAATGAGAGGAAATTCTTCGGCATCCTGTTTGGTATTTTCGGAAAAGTATGCGCATCACTATTCGGCAGCTACTAAATGACGAATCGTGGATGCAGAATGTATTTGACCTGGCTTTTGAACTAGTAAACATTTGAGTGTATTCAGTCCTGCCGAAATAATTTGTCCTGAGACTGTATTTTCTGAATGCATCAGGGTCATCATTTGAAATAGCAAATATAAGGTTAGATTTGAGGAACATTCAACCCCAGTTGTATTACTAAATGTATACTAAATCTATACTGACAATGTTTTGGAACAATTGCAGCCCTTTCTTCTACAGTAACTTTAAATGCTTTTGTAGCAGGTAACTTAACTTCTTTTTTGTCTTTACTTATAAAGTGTTTTTATTTTCTGGCAAAGAAATCTTGCAGTTCTAAGCAACAAACTGAGGTGAGGAGCATACAGAACACATAGCTAATTGTACTCTTCAACACATGGAGTGTCAGCTGCGACTTTTAAGTCATCAAAGTTAACTAAATACAAGCCTTACATTTTTTAAACATGAGAACATGCCACATATGTCATGCCTTCTTCATAGACAGTGTGAATTATATTAACCAGTGTAGCCTTTAAGGTCAATCCCTTTGATGTGTGCACATTGATGGAGTAAGTGGAGGACATATAAAATTGTTCTCTTTTCACATAAATGTCTTTACAAATCATAAACCTGGACAAAGTTCTACATAGAAGATGAGGCTCAAGAGTATAATCAAATTTTACCTGTATATATTTAATAGACGTAGTTTGTAGAAAAGTGACAACAACAAGGACTATTCCCATTGCTATATTCACAAAGCCAATTTCCATATTCAGGATTTGCTTTAACATAACTCAGCACTTGATGCAACATCTCAGAACAGATTCAACACCAGATGTTTTAGATACAGATGTCACTAACTGATTTAAATGCACCCGTGTTTATTATTTATTTCTAGGGATATAATGTGTCCATCTAACATATTAACAGATTTTAGTTCTATAATGGTTTCTTACTCAAAACTCATTATTACAGTATTAAATGTATCATAGTCTTCACATGGACTTTTTTGTTGTTGTATATCCAGCATAATTTTATGACCATTGCACCTTTTGTAATATATGTTTGAAAATGTATCTCTTCAGAACTGTTCTACACTATAATCAATTGCACCATTGTGAACACGTGTAAGCATTTCTGTTCATTAAAATATGCAGATTGCTGCACATTCACAGTGCATTCTTTTAAAGTAGAGGTAGTTCCACAGATTAAAATTGCCAATACTGCCATTAGCATTCTGAGTATCTTTTGAATGAGGATTCTAAAATATGGGTTGTCCTTCTATGCAAGTAAACTGTAGAAGGACACCAACAACAAGGACATGTTTTCCTCCAAACAGTATATCATAATCTTGGGCTGGCAACACTAATAATTGACTGGTATTCTTGTGTTGATTCAGATAATTGTTGTTGGTAGGGTTATTTTGAGTAATGTCGCGTCTTACCGGAGTAGGTGGAGGGAATGTAATGGACCACCGCAGTAAACAAGTTAAAGGAAAACTCCCAGAAACTTGCGCCAAGTTATTGTAACTTGAAGGTTTTAAATGTCACAAATATCAAACTGCCCTTGCTGATGACACATGTTTCGGCTGGTTAGTCTTTATCAAATTAGGGCAAAGTTGAAATCATAAGCCATCATTGGTACAGATAAAATTATATCAAAGAAAACAAAAACAAAACACATTGAAATGCAAAGGCAACAGTAGCATCAAAAGAATGACGCAGCATCAAAAGAAACATATTGTTACATTCATGATGTGTATATGTTAGAAATAGTCATAAAATATTAGCCTTCATATTTCACATAACCATAATTAGATAGAGATTAAAGGTAGGGTTTTGGGGAGGAATGTTAGGGGGGGGTTAGAGAAAAAATCGAAAAATGCATCAGGTCTTCTGTAACCATACACTATTAGTGATATCATACTATGTCATTGCAGATTAATGGTATTACCCATGTCATCCTGTGCTTACCATCCATAATTGGTTTAAAGGCAAAGTTCTTGTGTTCATGTCATGGGTTTGATCCCTATGTGACTAAAATTGGAAAAATTGTGTTAGGCTTCCTAATTCCTAATTTTAAAGTATTTGTAGTGTCTTACTTGTTGACGTTTTTGTTATCATGAAGTGGTTGTCCCTATTATCTGCCCACCTTGATACGGTTGAAGTAGTGGTTGGTTGCATGCATCATGCTCGGATCTTTCAATCAAGGTAGTCTCTCGGAAATAACTGCGCTGAAAAGGTCTCAATCGCTCCTCACAATTTTGATATTCTTGTTACGATCTAATTTCCACGTGTATCTAGATTAAAACATATTAAGCGCTAAGGATCCCATGCACACAAATGTGCCGTTTGCGTGGTCCAAACTATTATTAAGATAATAACTAAGCAGGCACTGCTTGTCAGGGTTAAAGAAAATGACAAGTCATTTCTTACCATAAGTGTTGGATTAATCCGTCCGACGCGTTGCTCCTCTCATGGCGAGGTGCCAGCGCCATGGTAGTACCTTGTTATATGGGCTGCCATGACAACCCGCCGCAGTTGACAGCCGTTGTTATGGTAACATTGAAATCCCTTGGCAGCGTTTGCTGCCTATGTTAAATGGGGCTGCCATCTTGGAAATGCATGCACTCCTAGTTTGGAAATTGACACAGTGTTGTTAGGAATCAAATGCATGCATATCTAAAATTCGGACCTAATTATGTGTTCACCTTTTATCGATGTGGAAATCTCCTAACGTACTAATGTGAAATCAAGGATATGTACAAGGTCAAATCCTAAGTTATAAAACACTATGGGTAAGTGTGTATCAACTGATATAAACAATGTCTTGTTCATTCCTGGTGCATTATTTGGAAATGACTGAGTATTGTGTTAAGGTCCCAGGTGCTTGCGTCTCTCACTGGGTTCAAGATTCTAAAAGGCCAGCAGATGATGCCTTTAAGCCATGTTCTTGTGCAATGCTTGCTCAATGCCAGTTATAAAACTGATTGACCTACTGCCTATGATGATATTATATTCCTACTGGTATCTAGGCTCCTTACAGTTACGCTCAGATATGCAAAATCAATACTGACCATATCATGTACGCATTTATTCCGTGTTAAGGTTTGCAATAATACCTTGTACGATACTCTATCCTAGGGGAAGGAAAGCATTGGTTAGTCAGCATTGGCAAATATAAATGAGTTTCACATTGTATACACTGGTTCTTCAGAGGAAGGATACCATTTCATTATCAGAATTCAAACCCGTACCAGTTGTGTTAAGATAACAAATTAATCTGGCCTCTGCTTGTCTAAGCAGTTTAATCCTGTCCCGTCCTCTTCTTCCCAGGTTCACTTGTTGTAAACCTGTGAATTTAATGTTTGATTTGTCCCCCATCTGGTGCATTGTTTGCCAGTGGTGTGAGAGCAGAAAGTGTGGGTCTTGGCTACCAATTTTTGCCAGGTGTTCTCTAATCCTTGTTCTTAATTCTCTTTTGGTGCTCCCAATATACAGTTTGTTTCATATGCAAATAATGCCATAGATGACGTATCTAGTTCTGCAATTAATGTCTTGTTTAATCTTTATAGTTTTACCAGTCTTGTCTTGAAATTCTTTGGTTTTGTCGTGTGCATATCTGCACATGGTACATGTACCACATTTTCTGAATCCTGTCTGATCCGTGGGTAGCCATGTATTGCCTCTTGTAATGTTCATATTTGGTAATAGTGATGGACTGAATTTCGATCTCAATGTATCTGCACGTTTGAAAATAATGGTTGGTTTCTCACCTACATATTGTTTGATATGGTCATCCAATCTTAATAGGTGCCAATGTTTTGTAAGTAAGTTTCTAAAGATGTAATGATTACTGCTGTATTTGGTAATAAAACCTACTTGTTTTGGTTCCAATATATCATGTTTGCTTTTAGTAATTAATGTTTGCTCTCTGTTCATCTTGCTTGCCTTCTTGCATGCTGTTTTAACACTCATGGTTGAATACCCTCTTTGGTATAAGCATTGTTCTAATAGCTCACATTCACTTTAAAATCTTCCTTGTTTCTGACAGTTTCTTCTGGCTCTAACATATTCTTCAAATGATATGTTGTCAATAGTAGGTCTGAAGTGGCAGCTACTGACATGCATCGTTGCGTTTCCCTCTGTGTCTTTTCTAAATGTTCAGGTTTCAAGGTGAGCTCCATCCACATGTATTGTCAAATCCAGGAAGTTGATTTCGTTACTGTCCTGTATTCCTGTAAATTCAATCCCGAAAATGCTGGTATTGATTCTATTAGTGAATTCTTGGATATGTTCTGGTGTTCCTTCCCAAATGACAAAGACATGGTCTATATATCTCGTCCTACATCCTACGACTATTTCTAACATATACACATCATGAATGTAACAATCTGTTTCTTTTGACGCTGCATAGTTTTATTTGATGCTACTCTTGCATTTGCATTTCAATGTGTTTTGTTTTTTGTTTTCTTTCATATAATTTTATCTGTACCAATGATGGCTTATGATTTAGACTTTGCCCTGATTTGATAAAGGCTAACCAGCCGAAACACATGTCATCAGCAAGGGCAGTTTGATATGTGTGACAATTAAAACCTTCAAGTTACAATGACTTGGCGCAAGTCTCCGGGAGTTTTCCTTTTACTAGTATATCATAATCATTCTTCAAGATCTTTGCACTCTCAGCATTAGAGACCAAGCTAATTCGGTCCATAATGTAAATGTTCCCTTTAAGAAGTACATGTCCAAATTCTTGGGCTTTCTCGGATGAATGTTCCCTAAATTACAACCTATTATCATGTTCCACTGGTTGCATCAACAAACGATGTGGAGTGACAAAACCTATTTTAAAGATTGCCAAAACTGTTTGGCAGTCACGACAAAAAATACAGTACAGTCTGTGTTATCACTAGACTAACAATCTCTAGACTCAAATGAGAAATGTTTTTCCTGTTACAGCCTGTCCACTAGCTTGAACCAAGAAAGAGCAATGTAGTACAAAAACATTGATCGTTGTCATGCTTTGGGTAAGGCATGAATCAATCTTTCATCCCATACATTTCTCTCTGCTCTGTTTTCAGATTCCATGACTCAGTATCTACAGCCTATGCTTTTTTCATGGCATGCACACCTTTTTCCATGGCAAGCTCAACATCAGTTTGTACTTAGCGGTCACCAAAAGAATTGTGACTACCTTGTGGAGAGTGTTGACTCCCGTGATTAGAATCCTTTTTTCTTAAAAGCTGCTACAAAGGTTTCACAACTTCCAAGCAGCTCTGCCTCTTTAGGCCAAGGTAAGAACAACTGCAAAAGGCACAAGTAAAATAATTCCTTATTAACTGCAGTTTGGCAAGACAGACTCAAGTAATTAATGAGAGATGTTTTTCATGTGTCACCAGGTATTCATGACTACCATGTACCTTAAAATTCCACATTGCACATAACTTTCCACATTGTGGTTTTTGTATTGCTCTGCTACTTCATACAATCAAATTTGCTTAGAGGATATATGTGCTATTCAAACTGGTCTCTGCTAACTCTTTAATGGCAGGAATCGGCTTCAGTATTGTTTCCTAACAATGGCATAACCAAGGTTCAGCTAAATTATGTTGATGCTTCATCCATGAAGAGGTAAGCTATTTAGTCGATCTGAGACTTTGTACACACAAAACTCTCTATGAGAGAGTATTTTGATTCCAAAGCTTAGAAGGTTTTGACGCAGATATTTTCCTGCGCGCAAATCAGGCCACACGTAATTTGCATTGCTTTGGTGAAGTATGCAGTAACATAACATTCAACCGCTGTTGCATTATCAAATACATAATGGACACCAGTATTTGTATTCCAAAGCTGAGTAATGACAGGATTAAAACCATTTATGAACTGAGACTGTTCATTACTTTTAAGGCGATATGTGTTTCTGGGTGATTTGACAGTAACTCTGTGGTGGACAGATGACACACAACTGTTTGCCTGACCAGTTGCACATATGAGCCTTGGAAATCCAAACCTGTGTTTTGTACAATAGTTTTGCTTTATTGTTATGTTCATGTTGGGAACACTGCTTTTGTCTTTCCTATGCAGGGCTACACCCCCTTTGAATGCCTGGTCTGCAGGCTCGCTATCTCTATGGCTGTGAATGCCATCTACAGGCCACCTGGCAAGGTTTCCATCTTCCTCTCTGAGTGGGCTAAACTCTCCTCTTCTCTCCTTGCCTCTACCTCTCAACTTCTCCTCCTTGGATAGCTCAACATCCATGTGGATGCTTCTAATCCATTCTCTGGGCTCTTCCGCAACCTCTGCAATACGCTCTCTCCATTCTCCCGTCGAACTGACACACTCTGCTGTACACATCTTTGATGTTCTCATGTCCTCAGACATATCGCTCTCTCTAACCCTCTCACCACTCCTCTCTACTGGACTGACCACTTTCTGCTTTCCTCTCACCTGCAATTCTCTGTCCCGCAGGCAAAGCCCACCCCAGCACTCCCACCTACCTTCTCTGCCATTCGGCCCATGAAGCATGTGTCAGTGGATGTATTTGCCTCTACCTTCTCTGCTCCTCCGACCCCTGTGGCTGATTCAGACCCTGACCCAGCCCTCTCTAACCCGCATCTTTCTATCTCCAACACTCTGTCCACATCCTTTCCCTTGTCATAAGAATATGGCTGAAGCCTACCTCCAAGTGTAACTCTTCGTATGACTCTGACCTCACTGTCCAGAAACGCAAGTGCAGGGTGGGCGAGATGAAGTGGCGGGCCTCAGGCGCTTCTTCTAACAAACTGGCCTGCCGCCTGCTCCAAAGGCAAAACAGACTTTCTCTCCAGCCCAAGAAGAGAGCCCACATCCAAGCCTGCATGTCTGCGGTGTCTAGCAACATGGCCAAACTCTTTAAAACCTGCAATGATCTGGCCAATACTTCTGCAGTCTCCACCTCTCCTGTTCCCTCCTAGGCACTCTGTACAGCTCTGACATCTCACTTCACCGTTAAAACTCAGACATCATGTCCTCACTCACCTCTTCCTCTAACTATTGCGGCACCCTCCGGCCGCCTCTCCCTCTCCTCCTCCTTTCTCCTCTGTCTCTCTGACAAAACCTGACAAGGTCAATAGACAAGGCCGATATATGAAAGTATCATCCAAACAGGTGCTCCCCTGCTCCTACAGAACCATCGAGGACCAAATTGACACCCTCCCTTCAGCCCAGGCAGATTTCTGCAATCACTCTTTTGCCACTGGATCTTTTCCCTCTCTCCTCAAGCACTCCCTTGAGCAACCCCCCTCAAAAAACCTTCTGCTGATCCTACCTGTCCGGCAAACTACCGCCCGATCTCTATCACTACTTTCCTTGGCTGTCTCGGTGACCATCTGGCCTCCTTCCTCTTCAACCAACGTGGGTGCTTTTTGCTACACCAGATTTCTCTCCAATTGTGATGTTCTGCAGGACTGTAACCTCTCACCATGGCTCTTCAAGGTCTACTTGGCTCCCTTGACACACCTGATCTCTATCGTCTCCTGTAACTTCCAGTGTTATGCAGATGACATTCAGCTCTCCTTCAGGCTTCCCTCAGCCTCCTCTCCACTTTGGCTCATCCCGGACTGTCTATCCACGATCCAGGATTGGTGCACCTCCAATAACCTCTGCCTTAATGCTGGTAAACTGGAGATCCTTCTCATTGGGACTACTGTTCCCACTTTCCCTCTTTCACTCTGGCCGCACTCTTTGGACCCTCTTCTTTTGCCTTCCTGTGAGGTAAAAAACCTTGATATCATCTTTGATCCCCCCCTCCTTCTCTGCGCATATCACAGACATTGCCAAGAAGGCCCACTACCATCTGCATCTCCTGAGAGGTATTCTTCCTTTTCTCACTTTTCCCCAGAATCTCACTGTCTCTCGAGCCCTGGTTCTCTATACTGGACTACTGCAACAGCCTCTTTCTCAATCTTCCTTCCATTACTCTCCGCCCTCTGCAACTAATCCAGAACAGGACTGGGAGACTTTTCCTTGGCCTCAAGCCCAGGGACAGTATCTCTCCAGCCCTGAAATCTCTCCACTGGCTCCCATTGGCTACAGGGATCAAGATCAAGACCCCCTGCATCGTCCGCAAGGCTTTCTGGGCCGCGACCTGCACTGCATTTAACTCTCTCTTCCAAAATACCTTCCTTCTCAAGCCCTTTGCTCAGCTACCTCCAACTCTCTGAGGGTCAGAAGGTTTTCCAGGCAGACAGTGGGGGATAGATCTCTCTCCTCTGCAGGTGCCTCCCTCTGGAATGGCCTCTATCAAAATTTAGCTGGACCACCTCGAGTTCTTGAGGCAACTCAAGACTTTCCTTTTCTCCTATTTTTTTTATTCGTATTTATATAGCGCACAACAGCCCGAGGACATTGTGGCACTTGTTACAGTACATAGCTTAGTTACTTATTTACATGGTCATTAGCAATATACACAGGTTGCAATATAGTTACATAGTCATTAGCAATATATATGCAGGTTACAATATAGTTTATGCTTTCTCTCTTTCCCTCCTCTGCTGACCAACTGTCTGTGGCGCCAACCGGTTGCTTGGCTACCATCAGAGTTTCACTGGGTACCAGTCTCCTTCATGATCAGTCTCCCCTGCACTGCCTCCAGACCTACCAAACACTTAGGGGCTGTAACTTTAACCTCTACAGTCCCCTGCCTCCTTACACTTACCCAGAGCTATGCTGCCCTGTCTGCACTTACTCAGAGCATTGCTGTCCTGATTGTACTTCCTCATTCCCCCTTCCTGACACTTCTCATTCTCCATACCGCCTGCACTTGGCGTTTGTCGCACTTACACAATCTGAATGACACATGGCCTAGTAAGATAATTTGTCTGGTCCTCCCTCTGTCTCTTCGCTCCCTTGTCTTGTCGTGCCTAGAAACACTTGTGCCTAGGCGTGTTATAAATGACTTATATCATTTGCACCACTTGTGTGTCTGGAATCTTAGTACTTTGGCCTATGCTTCTGTATTACTAGTATTTGTAGGAATAGCACATGTGACATGTTTTTCTATACATTTCATAGTAGTGCTGCTGGTGCCATCTGTAGTGTACCTTCTTTGTTTTGATTGCATTCTCTTGAATAAAATCTACACTGTCATCCCAACCATGTTCTGCACAAATCGAAGTCACAAACTAAATATTTGGGCCAAAGTTTCAAAGCATACATTGGAACTCTGAATGCCATCTGTACCAGTACTGATTGGTTGCAAACATGCTGGCTATGATTCTTTGTAACTTTGATTTTAAAACATCATCTTTGTCTTTTAATTTTTCCACCAGCTCATGAGCAATGATATTTTGAAACTGTGTCCTTGGTCTACGATTGTGGGGTACTGAACATCAAAGAGGTGGAAATTCTCTTTCATAGATTAAGTGAAAAATATATTCAATGTTTGTCTGGAATCTGGAGTCTTCATAGAAGGTTTGTGCACAGCAATATTAAGAAGAAGAAATGCATGGTTCACAGTCATCCAATCTTCCATCTTTCTCCATACCCTGACTGGTGCATCTTTAGGATGAATAGTTTAGTGTTCATAGAAACGATTTTGATTCAGGAGCTGTGTTACACCAGAATTGCCTCTCTCACCTGCGACTGGTAAAGGCACACCAAGAGAGACAACGCTGGTACATTTTTCATCTCTCTGTCAATTTCATTCCCTTCTGCTAAATAATTGAATTATGATTTAACTATCTTAACATTGACGAGTACTTGTTGGATTTTCATGTTTTTAATGGCAACTCCATTCACGAGAACAAGCAAGGAAACTAAAAGTTGCTCTTTTACTGCCACATTTCAAACATTTTCCTTCAAATCAAGTGGTAGATATACCACTTTTCCTAGTTTCTAGTCTAACAATAACCTCAAATGGATGAACTATTTGCAAAGCAATCACCTCATAAAATACAGGTTTTGAATAGCTACAGGAACTGCAGAAACCTCCTTGTTGTTTAATGTACTTCTTGAAGGTACACAGACTTTTATTGAAGCTAGTAAAACAGTACTCTCAGTACTTTCGTAAGCGTCGACTTGGCTTAATACGTTCCTTTACAAATGTGCTCTCCAAACATCATCTCTTCCATTATGAAGTTTCTGTTCAATTGCCACTGTCTATGTTTGTGATTTATTAAATATGCATAAATCGGTATACATTTTTTTTTTTTTTTGGCTTTTCAGTGGCAATAGAATCAAACACAGACATTCCCTTGCCAAACGTTTAAAAGATTATTTCCTTTGAAAGCATTGGATCTTCATGTCCAGTGGCCACATTTGACTATTCAATGGAAGGGTCACATTTGAAATATGATTCACGAACACATTGTCCCAAGAACTAAACTAGCCAAGATGAGGGTTTGTGGTTTTCCTGTAAAAGCTGCTCAGCTATAGAATTATCTACCTCCTACGATACGAGCGGACCAGCCATATCTCCAGTTCAGGCTAAAACTTATCAATCGATTAAACGCCCTTGACCATTAAAGTCTTAAACTTGTCCCATAATCCTTAAACTCTTGATCGCTCTCACCAAAATTACCTCTATATGTATTTTCCTTTGCTTAATGTAACTGTATAACTTGTATATCCATGTGTTATATTCTGTGTATTGTATCATATCTGTGCCTGTGTAACTAAGCTGCGAACCTTCCTGTAACCTCTGCGCCTTGATACCCACGGGTCTGGTGCGTGATATAAATAAGTAAACAAACAAACAAACAGACATTTAATTGCAGATGTTACACTTTCTTTACTGGCAGTAGTGAGAAATGTATTAAAAAATACAAGAGATGTACATGACGTTTTGCAATGTTAGAATTTAAGCAGCAGATAAAACATTTTAGTGTGATGTGTTGCCAGCATACGTCTATGATGGAAGTCTTACAGCTTCCTTTTGTAGACAAGCAGGTAAATTACCTCTAAGTCCAGGTAAGTCACAAACCTCTCAATCATCAATATTTTGCAACATGCGTATCTGTCTTCGCAAATTCTCAATTTTTGGGAAAAGAATGTAAACATTATTTTACACCACTCCTTACGGATTGATTTTTTAAAAAACACCTACAATCCTGCTAGAGACCCTTGTTTACGTTACTAAACCTTCTCATTTGATTCAAAATTCAAATGGACTGCTTTGTTTTTACATGAAATGTTTTCTTAATTAGCGATTTCAATATTATTTTTCGAAGAAATCGCTAAAGATAAAGGTACTTACAGTTTTCCTCTTTCTTTCTTTCTTTCTTTCTTTCTTTCTTTCTTTCTTTCTTTCTTTCTTTCTTTCTTTCCATTCAATTTTGCCTCCATTGCAAATTATGACACTGCGATTTTGAAATATAATTTGGCTGCTTCAAATTGCTTTTGGTTCGTGAGGTCGTCCTAATTTGGATGACTTGCTGTCCTATTTCTGCAGTTTCATTACTACATAGGAGCATCGACGGTACAAAAGATTGTTTTTCAGAACATACAACATTCTCAACACATATTTTAGAGGCTTAACTTCTCTGCAGTTCGCACAGTTATCCTTTTATGTGCTTCTGCTTCGGCTTTTCAGTATTTTGAGTCAATCTCCTAAAAACATACAGAAATAAAAAGTATAGATAATTAGTTTCCTAAATATAAAATTACATTTAGATTTTGTTCTAAAAAAAGATATCTGTAAGTAAATGTTTATAAATTGCACTTCATCATCATATAAAAAAAAATCCATTCATACAAACAAATGTCCTCATTCCAATTATGCCGGTATCGTGGCGGTAGAGCTGCCAGGATACCAGCATCTGGTACTTACCTTTACAGGCACCGGATTACGGGTGCCGGCGGAGCATTGTAAATCCTCCATGAGGGTATTTGCTGTCATTACCACCACTGGCAATGCCAGTGGCAGTAACAAGGACTTTATTGGCTGGTAGGGCACCTGGCCTATCTGCACCATTTAGCTGGAGGTAACCCAGGAGCCCCAGCAGCACTCCTCAGTCTTGCGGTATCCTCGAATAGCAGCATTTTTTTGCCAGACCGCCCGACTCGGAATGAGGTCCAAAATACTGACATGCGACAGTGTACCTTGCTCTGTACATTTTTTTAAAATAAGTACTACATTTTACTAATTCTATATTGTTTATTCTTGCTATAATACAGTGTATTATTGAGGTACTATTAACCAAATCAGCAGACTAACCCTACGGTAATAGCCCACTGCCCAAATTAAGGGCCTGTAAAAAGCTAAGGTCCTTTCACATGAGCTGTGCTGCTGTTTCTGGAGGGGAGGATGACCACCACCTGCAATAACGCCATAAACACTCATCAATATTGACCAGCAGTTGCTAAAAGCTACAGAATTGTTTAAAAATGAAACATTGAGTCTTGCGATGGCATTTCTGAAAGAGGGAGCAACGTTGTAGTGTGTATTATGATGACGTAATCAACACAGAAAACTAACTTCCTATTACATAAGTGACATGCCACAAGACAAAGGTAATTCAGTTTTATCTATTTTTAAATATTGTGTTTTCTACTTTAGAACCCACATGTTCTACTTTACGGGTGAAAACTGCAGTGTGGGGAAGAAAGGGGAGCAAGTAGGGCATAGGTTATGAGCTCAAAGAACATACTTCTACCAGAGAATAGACCCACTTTCCGAGCTCCTTGATTGGCTAACATCCCCAGTCAAGGTGTTATTTCACCACATAAATAGTAGTGAACATGTATAGCTTAATCTAAAAAATATCCCATTCTTATTTTATTCACATGCAGATGTCCAAGCCCACAAACAGTTGGACATTTTTATTCCAAATGCTGTAGATAACCGTACAAAATATGTCTAATACAAGCAATGCTTCCTTTCATAAAACTCATATCAACTCTACGTATACAATAGCATCCTTATGCAAACATCCAACCAGTGCGTTACATTTTCGTGCATTAATCTACTAGTACATACATTGTTAGTAGTCTATTCCATGCACATCTAATAATGTTGGCTTTTTCATAGCTACCAATACATGCATACTATCAGTGACAAGAGTTATACATTAAAAACATAAAATATTCACTTTCCTATAACCACTTATATATATGCTTCAGAATAAACATAATAATACCTTCAATAACTTCAAAAACCTTGTCACAGTATGTAGTTCAACAGGGCAACTTATATGACAATTAGTATAGAAGATCACTATTTTCTCATTTAAAGCCTTATTATTTATATCACAAAAAAGGAGAAGCCCAAATTAAAAATAAGCTATAATTGATAACATCTCATATTCACACGTTCAGATTTTCCACACCTTTGCATATTTATGCATATCAGGAAGTGTTCATGTACATAAAAAAACACATACAGATTTTAGAACAAATGCATTTTTGAGTGCCCACAAATAAAGCATGCCCCCTACAACGCTCATCAAATGCTGCAGGGGAATACAGCCTTCATAATATGGCCACATAATGATTCCTAAATTCCAAAGGCTAAACAACATGTACTGCAATACACTGGCAAACATATAAAACACTCACTCTCCAAACACAGTTCCATGAAAACAGCTCCACTGCAAATTACCATCATATATGTTAGTAATATCACGTTTCTGCTATCAGTAAGACACGTTGTACATGACAAACTTAAATACGTAATCTCCAAATAAAAGTCAATCATTCTGACTCTTTTAACTGCTTAGATAGCATGTGTAGTTTTTTTGTTTTTTTAACAGCTGTATTTATGTGATGACTAGTATGGTAGATCACGCATTCGTCATTTAAAACTTAATTATATGCAGATTGATGGGCAGATCCTCAACATCTTTTTGGGAACAAGTTATCAGATGTTCTAACACATCGCATCACTTTCCCTAAAAAAAGAAGCAGCCCAAATCACAAATAGCATCTGACTTACGTCATCTTACATGCACAGATCCAAATGTGCCTGTTCACCCTTTTCGTCACTTATGCATATCAGGGGTGTTTCTGTACATATACAATTCAATGAGAAATTCACAAATGGGATGCACTTTTAAATCCACACAATTGAGTTGCATTCTACTGCATCTGTTCGGAATCGGTGCAGCAGAAAACTGCAATTATGATGTCATTTCTGATCTTGGATCCTTTTTTTTGGTAGAAGTATGACATCCACATCTTAAACTGCAGCTGTCCAATTTACATTCCTAACCCTGAAAAAAGGATTGAAACGTTTTAATGATGTTTCATAATGACATAAACTTTAAGGGCTAGTCACACTCAAATGCAGACCCACCATCAGTTTGATGGAGGGAGCTTCTAAATCATTAGTTTTGATAGTGGTTCCCAAATGTAATACATCCAAGGAGGCTAGCAAGCCCATACTTTGTGATACAGCTCAGCCCCCTATACATCTGTACTATATGGATAAGAATAAGGTGACTTGCACATTTCCAAAAATGAAGCATTTAAAACCAGCACATCCTTTGCGATACTTTCAGATGCCCCATTTGTTGAGAATGTGCCCCTTAGAAACTCCAATTTAACCTGTCACAAAAACATGAACAAGGGTTCATTGTATTGTATATTCTAGAGCCTGCCAATATATTAGATGCTGTTCATATTCTCCTCACCACAATATGCCTTCAAAGCAGCGTAGACAATATACTTAAAAATAGAAACAAAATGCATCTATCGTTATCACTGTCTACACACATGCATATAAACATGAAGTATTATTCATTCTACGAAATACAAATAATATTTTCTACCATTAGAAGATTAATACTGTCAATTTCTCATAGGCACCAACATATGTCTGTCATTGTAACCTAATATCTTATAATTACTTGAAAAGAATTCTGACAATATTGGTAGCAAATGCACAACTAAATTACTACTTCCCACAGACCTTCCTATATAATAAATAGTGTAGGAGATTACCCTTTGCCATTTAACCCCTGTAGGCCAGAGGCACAAATAAGAAGAGCGTAGAGAGTGCGCTTGTTTCATTTTGGTACTTTTTCAATGCACAGGTCACCTTAATCTCTAAGGTGACTTGTACATTTTAGATGGGTGTGATCAGCAGGACAAAGATTTGCCGTTAGTGTCGGGACGGTGCTCCTGACAATAGTGTGCTGAATAATGTGTTAAATCCTTCCACACATTTGACATGCTCACTGTTTTGATGTTATACCCCACCCTAAATATATATGACCCTCAGCCCGAGCGCTAACACCATTAGAAAACAGCTGAGTCCCATGCAAAATGTGGTCCAGCTGTGCACCTAGCTTGACTCTTTTGACAATTTGGCACAACATCCACCCCCACACACCTGATAATATGGGCTGTTGATAGGTAGCCAGTTCCTACCTACCTTTCATTAGGCTATAAATGCACACATGCATCTTTCCACTCCTCTCACTACTTCTCAACTCAGACCATGGTCTTCCAAAGGGCGTTCATCCTCACTGCCCTTCGAGGCCATACCAATTGCAGAAGGCACTCTACAAATGCCATTTAGCAGAACATAACATAATTGGGGCACTAGAAAGCAGCCCTCTTTTACCTTCTTCTTCAGTTCACAGTGTTAGGGCCTCATCAGGAGTTGGGCTGTAGCCGTAAATGCAGTGGTAACACAATTACTGCTTCATTAAGGGTTGGCCCACTCATGAATTGGGCGGAATGTTTGGTGTTTTACCTCCAGCTTTTTGCTGGAGGTTAAAATCTCCACACTCTGACTGTTTTGGTACTATTAGCGTGACACTAATTGCCCCGGCGCTAATAGTAAATTGCGCTGAGCCGAGTAGCAGTAACAGTATTTGCATTGGAGGTATCCCTGTGGTATTATCCCATGACCCTGATGAGGCCCTTAGTTACTAGGCCATACATATCTTATCTCACTGCAGCACTGATTGAATCATGCATGGCTATTAATATTGATACAAAATGGTTTTCTATACATATCTTAGATAGAATTGTCCAGAGACTTTCGATGCTGATTGAGTCAAAAGCTATGCTAAGATAAATTAAGACAGCGAAAATGGGCTCTTTCTTGATAAAAACAGATTTAGCTAAGATCAAATACAAATTATGAGTTGGGGTCATTATGTCTAAGCCTTCCCTGAAGCCCAATTCAATTGGTGATAATATATCTGATTCATTTATCTATTTTTCTAATTTGTTCATTAACATTGTACTGAAATATTTACAGTCGATGGGTGGAAATCGGTCTTCTTTTTTATAGATAGATATAACTGCTGCCTGTGTCAGGATTTAGGCTATATATTCAAACGAATCATTTCATTACAGCAATTAGTCATTGCGATGTCCATTTGTGTTTAATTACATTTATTAAAACACAGCCTGGTAAGGGACTTTTTTTGTTTCATGCACTTTATCATGGTACCTACCTAGGAGACTCCAATAGCATTAGATTATTGAGGCCAAAGCTGCTTACTACACTGCCACCTTTGCAGTAGCCTCAGGAGCAAAGCCCTCTTTGAAGTAATAAATCATTGTACCCAACCCTCACCAGACACCGAGGTGCCAGCAACTCAGGGAAAATGTGACAGATAAACATTTTAATTGGAAAAATAGACACATTCCAAAAGATCATTGAATCAAACACCCTCAGCGTTAGCCCCCACTGCATTCCAGCAAACCCAATAACTAAGTGCAATCATTAGCAATTAATATTGCCAGCCCACTTAAATAACAATCTCCTTTGTTGCTTAAGGATGGGAATGAACTTGAAATACACTAGCTTTTATATTTGGGGAACACGATTTCCCTGGTTTCTTGCAGGAGAATTATAATGTATAACTTCAAAAACGCATTGGTTTAATCATGTTTTAGTTTCCCCTCCTATAACTGTTATATTAAATGTAATGCAGCTTAGGGTAAGGCTAGACTAGTCCGAATATTTAGTTCTATTATAGGTCGATTTAGATTTTTATAAATGAGGACTACGCTTGGAAATAAACCAACTAGAAACCCTGGATTGTCAATAATACTCGTCTAGGTACTCAAAGGCATGTTACTGATTCCTAAATTGGAACTACAGCTGGGAAAACTGAAAATAGGTGCCATCATTTTTCTTTATGGAAGATGGGAGGAAAAGGCATCAGTCTTGTTTATGTGTATTTGATGATAGACACAGTGTAAAGAAAGCTCAACAAGTAAAGCTGTCACTTCAGACCTATTTGCCTAAGAGGCAGTCACCTTTCTGAGATCAATACATTCAGCACCAATGAGTTGGGTAATAGCACTATCAGTACCAAGAGACAAATCAACTCCCCCATCTCAGCTACCACAGTGAACTCCACAATTGTATTATTATTATTATTATTATTATTATTATTATTATTATTATTATTATTATTAGATTTATTGGGCACAGACCTAGCTTCGAGAAGAAACAGAGTGCTTTACAGAGTTATACAACAATACAGATACATAGCGGAGAACTTTACAGAGATATACAACAGTACAAATGCATAAGAGAGAGCTTGTCAGAGTTAACAACAGAACAGATATACAGCAGGGTGTAGGATACAGAGGGGCACAGAGAAGGGGTACAGATGTATCAGGTGGCGGGAGAGAGAGGTGCGGGTTGGCGTCTAGTGAGTCAGGTGGCACGAGGGGTGACATGATGACCTAAGTGTTCAGGTGGAGAGACTCCTTGAAGAGGTAGGTCTTGAGATCTTTTCTAAATGGTAGGAGTGTGGGGGTGAGTGTGATGCTTATGGGGAGGGAGGTTCCATAGTCTTGGGCACAGGCAGAGAAGGCTTGTTTTCAGGTGCTTTCCTTTTTACAGAAGTGGATTTCAAGTCTGAACATGTCCTGACTTCTGGTGGTGTACTGTCCACTGAGATGCTGAGTTTCTCTGCAAGGTAACTGGTTGACTTGAGGGTGACTGCCTTAAAGATGATGCAGCAAGACTTGAAGGTAATTTGTGCATGCAGTTGGAGCAAGTGAAGGTCAATGAGGGCCGGGGTGATCTGATCATAACTGAGGAGACCCTTGAAGAGCAGGGGGGATAGTTTAAGGGTAACATGCTCATCTTGGAACAAGACAACGCAGCACAACTTAGGTTTGAAATCCGATCCAGCGCTTAGAAGCCAATCTCTGGTATTAAGTGTGTCATAAAAAAACAATTGTAATTATAATGAGGTGTGCACCGGCATGTAGGACACTTCTCAGGGTCACAAGGAAGGACATCGGGAGGATGACAGCAGGCATTCGAGGAATGCATTGCCCCCATTCATGTGGGATAGGATGTGTGCTTGCACTCTGGATCTAATGCTGTCTGGTGGGAGGAAGGGCTTGACTTTCCGCAGGAGGGAGTGCTGATACCAAGCTGTCTGATTTTTATTTTAGCTATGTGTGTCTTGAAGAGAGGTGTTTGTCGATGTGGAACCCAAGGGACTTGGAACAGGAGGAGGTGAGCTCCAGTGTGAAGCCCTCAGAATTCATGGCTGATACCCAGGCCTGTCTGTCTGGGTGTTCAGTGTTGTTGGGGGGAGTAGGAATTCGGTCTTGGACGGATTGAGCTTCAAGTGTGCACTGGACATCCAAGACTGGATCAGCAAGAGGCAGGTTTTGAACCTATGGATGTCCTTGATGGAGTCGATCTTGAGGTATATCTGTGTGTCCTCAGCGTATTGGTGGATGTGGACACTGTATGTGTCTAGAAGGGCTCCTGCAGCTCAATGTTTAGATTGAAGATCTCTGGGGAGAGGATGGAACCATACAGGACTCCACAGGTGAGTGTTAGCATTGGCAATCTAGAGGAGGTCATTTGGAAATAGTGCTGGTGGTTGGTGAGGTAGGATTTGAACCAGCGTAGGACAAGGTTGCTGATCCCCATGCAGCGATGTAGGGTGTATGTAAGCTCCTGTTAGTCTACTGTGTTGAAAGGAGCTGAGAAGCCGAGTAGAACCAGAAGGGGTGGCCATCATCAAGAATGTTGAGGGCGTCGTCGACCGCCTGTATGGTTGTAGCCCTCTCCATGCTGCATCTGGGTCTGAACCCGGATTTGTAGGATTGGAGGAGATTCTTGTGTTGATGTGTTCCTGCAGTTGTGCAGCTACCATGTTCTCAATGATCTTACCTAGGAAGGTTAGAACGGTGATGGAGCAATAGTAACTAAGGTTGTCAGGATCCAGAATGGGCATCTTTAGTAGAAGGAGGATTTGTCCTGTTTAAGATCTCCAAGTAGGTAAGGAGAGCTTCTGTGGGGATGATCTTGATGGCTGCTGGGAGGATGTCACCTCTATGCGATGTGGCTTTGAGGGTGGCCAGGGTTTCTACCAGGTTCTCTGGCAAGAGTCTCTTGAATGTTGTCCAGGGTGTGGAGATTTCATGAAGAGGGATGTGAAGTGGGTCTGTGGATGCAGAGCTGGTGTCATCAGTGTATTGGGGGATGTGGATGTCGTGTTTTGCTAGGAGAGCTTCCCATTGTACGATCTTTAGCTCTCCTTTCCTCCTCCCAACTCTTCCAATTTGCGACATTGTCATCTTTCTTGCTTCTCCCACCCTATAAACATCTCACTTCTCCCACCATCCTCAACTCAACTCACATTATGTCTACTTTGTGAAGCTCCCATTTCTTGTACCCTCTCATTTCGAACAGCATCGCAAATGTTTCTTCCTCCTTCTTTAAAGTTCTTTTACCTTAAGAACCACAAGAAGTATGTGGGGAAATGGATCTACTGAAGTCCAAATGGACAATGCATGTTTAAGTCCTGGAATAAAGATGAGCATGTGAAATCAGCAGGATGCCTGAAAGGAGTCATAAAAAATGAGGATATCTAGATGTGAAGAATGATGGGAGAGTGTCAATGAATCGGCCAGAGTGGGGAGTGTAGAGGTGGAGCCAAGTATCCCCTCAAAAGCTTCTATTAACTTAGCTGAACTATAGTTCTCTCTCTTAATTCAATTTATCAGCTCAGCAGATCTCTTCTTCCTCCGGTGAGCATCTGCTTTTGGAAATTCACCAATGTTCAAGTCACCTTTTTGAATCACCAATGCTGGAACATCGATGATCACAATAGAACACTGTTCTGCCCAATCTCTGGGCCGCTTCATGTAAGCTCTGGATCCACAGGCCAATGCTGTTCCAGTGTTCATTCCTGGCACATCAAGGACTCGACCACAATTTTGATTCTCTCCAACTTTTCTTGGGCCATTGTTTCTGAAACACAGTTTTGCACTGTCCAGAGGCACTATCTGTGAAGGCCCTCCCTTGTCTTCGACCCTTGTCAGTAGTTTAGCAAGTCTTGGCCATAAAGGTTTGCATCCGTTTTCCACAATGCCAAGAGTTGGTTTGCGGCGACCAATCACTACCCACGCTCTGCAGATAACCACACCTTCCTCCCATCCATCTGGATAAAGTACTGATCCCTAGATCTGCATCTGGCCTCTTTCCTTCCATCTTCAAATTTCTTCTGCAGTTTTTCCTGGGCTCACAAGTCTTCTGTTTACTCCCCCTCTGATTCCAGTTCCTCTCACTCCAGATTTATCACCACTAATAGATAGTATCTTGACGTTTTACTCACGTAGCTTCACACAAGGTTGAGGTTGCTGAATTTCATTCGAAGAAATAGGTATGTCTCCCCCAAGTCACGAAAGAGGCCAATGATTGTGCTCTCAGTGACCAGAGGGCGGCATCCACGGGAAACCCTCAGGGGAAGAAAACCTGCCGTAGAGATGCCGCGGCTGTATCCAAAGACTGTATCCGCGAAGCTGAAGGTAAGATGGAAATCCTTCCATGAGTAGAATCCCGAAGCGGCTGCAGGCAGCAACAAGGAGGAGAGAAGCTGGACAGGAGCAGGAAGGCACCGGCTAAACGCTGTGGAAGGAGAAGGAAGGCCAGGTAAGCTCAGAGCGGTGGGACTGCGAGGAGGTAAGAAGGAAATAATACAGAGGAGGCAAAGGTTGGAAGGGTAAAACAGGTAGTTGAAGGAGCGCAGCGAAATAGCACACAATGGAGCAAAGTAGCGACGCACCTACCCGAAGTTCTGAAGGCACTAAATAGATAGGGGTAGGTGGCGGTCGTCATTTTGGAAAGAACTAGACCGATGCATTGGAACTGGAAAAATTGAACAAAAAAGCTGCCATCTTGGTTTATTTTGAGTGTAGCTGGGGTGATGTTTTTTCCATTTCATCCATAAGGATCTCTGTGTGGTTCTGACAGTATGCCCTCCCTACGGGGTACTAGGTCCTGGTTTCCATGGATGCAAGCGGTGGAATTTGCGAATGAGATCTGAAGCATGTACAGATGAGGCAGGCTCCCAAGAGCGGTTGGATGGAGCATAACCTTTCCAGTCTATAAGGTATTGCAGAGAGGCCCTGTAGTACCTTGAGTCACAAATGGCTGCAACTTCATATTCAGGCCTTTCAGAGGTTAAAATCGGAGGAGGATGGGCATTCTGTCATCTGTGAAATTTGTCTTTGATGTCTTCCTTGAGTTGAGACACATGGAATACGTTATGTATCCAATGCCAGGTTTTAGGTAGTTGTATCTTGTAGGCGACTGGTCATATAGCCTTGATCACTAGAAAAGGACCCAAATACCTGGGTGAAAGTTTAGTAGGGACCAGGTGTTTGTGCAGGTATTTAGCAGAAAGCCAGACTTGATCCCCTGGGTTGAAGACGATTTCCTGGGAACGCTTTCTGTCCGCTTATTGCTTGACTTTACCCCTGGTATTTTTGAGTTTAGTAATAGCCTTCACATGGTTTTCTTGGATTTCCTTAACCAGGGAGTCCACCAAAGGGATCTTTGTAGAGGAAGGAGTGGTAGTTGGAAAGACAGAAGGATGGAACCCATATGAACAATAGAATGGAGACATTTAAATTGCTGAATGTAGTGCATTATTATATGCGAATTCGGCATATGGTAGCAGTGTGCTGCGATTATCTTGGGATGCCGAGACAAAACAGCGGAGGTATTGTTCTAGGGACTGATTAAGTCTTTCTGTCTGTCCATTAGATCGAGGGTGATATCAGGATGTAAGGATTCGCTGTATTCCCAAAGAACGACACAAAAGATTACAGAAGGCTGAGATGTATTGTGGTCCACAATCTGATGTAATTCTCTTGGGTAATCTGTGTAATCGAAAAATAGTTTGTAGAAAACAGGAAGCCATTTGAGCTGCGGAAGGTATTTTAGTCAAGGGAATGAAGTGAGCCAACTTGGTCATGGAATCTATTGTCACCATTATGGTAGTGTATTGAGAAAAAGGAGGTAATTCAGCTATGAAATCTGTAGATATTGTCTCCCATGGTTGAGATGGCAAGGAAGGTTGGCTATGTAGTCTTTTACGTCTTTGTGCATAAGAGGCCACCAGAAGAAATGATGGATCAATTCATATGTGGTGGCCTTTCTGCGATGTCCGGCTGTTTCGTGGTCATGACAGAGATGGAGTATTTGTTTCCGTAAGGTCTTGGAAGGTATGTACAGTTACCCTGAATGGTAACAAAGGTCTTTTTCTTGAACCAGTTGATACTGCTGTATCTCTTCAGAAGTGATGTCTTTACTGTGTTTCTTGATCTCTTGCAAAAGGGAGGAAAAGTAATATATGAAGGTGGTTTGAGGCAACATATTTTCTCTCTTCAAAAGGGATCGGTCTTCGTATAAACTGTGTGATAATGCATCTGCAATCCGATTGCTGGTTCCTGGTATGAAAGTAATAACCATGTCATAAGATGAAAAAAAATTAGCCCACCTAGCCTGGCGTGAATTTTGGCGTTGAAAGTTTTGGAGAGACTTTAAGTTCTGGTGGTCTGTTCTGACTACAATGGGATGTTGAGCTCCTAATAATAGATGCCTCCATTCTAGACATGCTCTTTTCATGGCCAAAAGCTCTTCTTCCAATAATGTATAATTATATTTGGCTGGAGGGAGGGTTTTTGACATATAAGCAACAGTGTGTTCCATACCATTAGATGATGTCTGTTTAAGCACCCCTCCTATTGCTGAAAATGAAGCATCTGTCTCCAGTATGAATGGTTTGTTTTGGTCTGGTAATCTCAGGATAGGAGCTGTTGAAAAGGCAAATGTGAGGTTCTCAAAAGCCTGTTGTGTGTCTTGGTTCCAAATAATAATGTTGTGAAAGGTTTGATCACTGAAGAAAAACTTTGGGATGAATTTACGATAGAAATTTGAAAATCCCAGAAATCTTTGTATTTCTTTGATGTTATGAGGGGGTTTCCAGTCAACAATAGCCTTTAACTTTCTGGGATCCAATGCGGCTCCTTCTGCAGAAAGGATGTAACCCAAGTAAGGGATACTGGGTTGATGGAAAGAACACTTTTCAAGTTTGGCAAAGAGATGATACTTTTGCAGTCTTCTCAAGACCTCTGCCACGTGTTTAACATGCTCTTGAGAATCCTTAGAAAATATGAGTATATCATCAAGATATACTATCAGAGAATGTAACAGAAGATCATAGAATATGTGGTCAACAAAGCGTTGAAAGACAGGAGGAGCATTTGCTTGTCTGAATGGCATTACACGATACTCGTAATGACCAAATGGTGTACGAAAGGTGGTTTTCCATTCGTCTCCGTGTTTAATTCTAATGAGATGATAAGCTCCTCTTAAGTCCAATTTGGTGAATATGTTAGCACGTCTGACAGCTTCCGGAATATCCTGGATTAATGGAAGAGCATAGCGATCCTTGCAAGTCACCTTATTCAGCCCCCTACAATCAATACACGGCCTTTATTCCTTGCTGTCCTTCTTTGGGATAAAAAATAAGGCAGCTCCTGCAGGGCTCTTGGATTCAGTAATAAGTCCATGCCGAAGATTGGCTTGCATGTATTATTTCAGTGCCTCCTTTTCTGGTCCGGAGAGTGTATGCATTCTTCCAAATGACACTTGTGCCTCAGGAATTAGGTCGATGGAACAATCATCTTGCCAATGAGGTGGTAGTTCTTTAAATTCTTTGTTAGAAAAGACATCTTGGTATTCCAGATAACATTCTGGTAACAGGTTGAGATTGGATACCACAGACATATTGGAAGGAGTACTGTCTTTTGAAGAGGAAGTGAACAAGCCTATAGCTCCTTCCATGAGGCAGTTTGCCAAACAATATTCAGAACCCAAAAAGAGGGTACCTGCGGTCCAGTTTATGAAGGGATTATGCTTGACTAACCAGGGAAGGCCCAAGATCAGAGGATAATGTGCCGTCTTAATCAGATCAAAAACAATCTTTTCTTGATGGGAATTCATTTTCAAGATGACTTCCTCTGTATTCTCTTTTATAGCACCTGATAGAAGTGGGGTTCCATCAACTCCTTCGACAGGGACTGCCACATCTTTGGTTCTTCTGGGAATTAGATTGTGAGTAGCCCATTCAGTGTCCATAAAAATACCGGCAGCCCCGCAATCAATAAGGGCTGGTACCCCGGGAAGACTCTTGCCATGCAGAACTAAAGGAACCGGGAGTACGACCATATTCTGAGATGTGGGAAGACAATCTAGGGAACTCCTAGCTCGGAACCCACTCATGGTCCCTTTCATGGACGGGTATCAGCGTTTCCCGAACGTTTTGGGGGAACCAGAGTGCACTCTGTTAAGACATGCTTATCTGAACCGCAATACATGCAAAGACATAGTGTTCTGCGTCTAAGTCTTTCTTCCGGGGTCAGTGGACCTCTGGTTGCTCCCAATTGCATTGGCTCCCCTTCGTCTAGACCTTGTGAAGGTCTGTCAGGGCGGCTTGGATGGGGTATCGGACAATTCCGAGATTTGCGTTTCTCATTATTTTTCTCCTGAATGCGGTAATCCATCTGGAGTACAAGTGAAATCATTTCAGCAAGGTTAGGGGGTCTTGGGACGCGGGATATTTCGTCCTTGAGTTCGTCACAAAGATTTCTCCGAAATATGGTAATTAGGGCATCGTCAGACCATGCAGTTTTCTGCCACTAATTGTTTGAATTGTGTTATGAAAGAGAGAATCTCTGTGTGTTGCCTTGATGTAGGTCCAGTAACTGTTCTTGAGACGTGACCACTAACTCTCGTCTACCAAACATGGCTTGTACACTATTGGTGAACCCAGTGAGTGAATCCATCAACTGGTTGTTGGTAGCAACTAAGGGGCGTTGCCCATGCCAGAGCATTCCCAGACATATTTGATATCATGTAGCTAACCTTAGCTCTCTCTGTAGGAAAGAATGTAGGTTTGAGAGAAAACTGAACCGTACAGGAGTCCAAATATTCCTTGAGTTTCTTAGAATTACCATCAAATTTCCCCATGGGTAAGGGTAAGGGTCTCGGAGGTATTTTGGATCATGAGGTAACCATTTGCTGTAACAATTGTTTTAAATTTTTTTACGTTTGCATCTCAGTATTCAAAGTTTGGACCGCGGATATCAACTGTTGGTCTTGCTGATCCATCTTCTTTTTCAGGCGTCGCAATCCATCACCACTAATAGATAGTATCTTGAAGTTTTACTCGCGTAGCTTCACACGAGGTTGAGGTTGCTGAATTTCGTTCGAAGAAATAGGTATGACTCCCCCAAGTCACGAAAAAGATTGATTGGGTTCTCAGTGACCGGAGGATGGCATCCACGGGAAACTCTCAGTGGAAGAAAACCTGCCGTAGAGATGCCACGGCTGTATCCAAAGACTGTATCCGCGAAGCTGAAGCTGAAGGTAAGATCGAAATCCTTCCGTTGTCACAGGTTTCCCATTTTCTCACCTGTTTTCTCTGTTTTGCGGAGTCCTTTGTCGGGGTTTTCTTCCGAGCAGTTCTGGTCTTGTACAAGCCTGCTCGGCCGTCTTCGGATTCCAGGATTCGTTCAGCTTCTTCGTCCGGGATCTATGGAAACTCCAGGAAGCTAGGAATGGAGGCAGCACACGAAGGCGGTCTGTGTGGAACGCAGAAGAAACAGGATCAAGGAAGGTAGAAGGAAAGGAGAAGGAGGAAGGTCCGGGGAACAGGAAGCAACACAGTTCAGGAGAAGGAAATACGGAGCACGTCAGGCCACAGCTATCGGTAGCGTTGAGACGCGCGGAACCGCAGGGGAGTGGATAATTTATAGAACGTGCTGCATAGGACGTAAAGGTCGATAGACCGCGTCCTTGTATACGGCCATGTTGGGTGTACTACAGTGAGTAACCCCCGATGTGCCAGGGACCAGGAAGACCATCAACGGATCATGACAGCATGCCCCCTTCTAAAACCCATTCCACCGGGTTTACCTGGATGTATTCGGTGGAACCTTCTGAGCAATCTGGGGGAGTTCAAATTTGAGACTGGTTCCCAGGTACGTTCGCTGGGTGGATAACCTTTCCATTCCACCAGGTATTAAAGTTTGCCTCGTCTAATTCGGGAATCACAAATACGAGAAACTTCATATTCCAGCTGGTCATTGTTGAGACTTGAGTGTCGTGTAGGCAGTAGAGGCCTCCGCCCCCAAATGCCGCACAGGGAGAACTTAAAGCAACTCTCTGTGCAGCCGTTGAGGTCACAGGCGAAGATGTTCAAATGTCCAAGTCCGGGAACGCGAACCTCTGGGACCCCACACTGCTGCAAGAAAATGCGGATTAAGTACCAAGCAAGAAACAGTAACTACAGTATTAGAATAACCGAAAAGGTCTTACCAATCAGGGTCAAGGAGGGGATGAGGAACCTAGTGGAGAGGTCCGGGACCCACGTGGACGGCAGTACCCCAAGAGGAGTAGGCTCAGTTGTTCGCCTGTCAGCAGGAGCTGTGGAGCTGTGGAACTGTGAGGCAAGGAGTTCAAAGAACCAGTATGCAAAAGGGTGATCCAGGAGGCAGTCCAATAACAGTCCGTGGTCGAGAGCCGTGTATCAGCGTGCAAACAAATCCGAAGGGGTAAATCCAAGAGGAGTCCAGTAAAGCAGGCCAGGTCGATTCCGTGAGTGATCCAAAGATGATTCGAAGTCCGTAGCGCCAAACAGAATGCAGAGCACAGCTGAGAAGCAACGAATACCCAGGTTTCCGGGTTTATGTACTCGCGCTTCTGGTCACGTGATGCGCGGCATGGTCACGTGATCGGGCAAGAGCATCACGTGACCTCACAGTCCCGCGATGCGGAAGCTCAGGGTTAGCCCTTCGCGATCCTATGCGCCAAGGCAATTGCCAATGTAGAAACGGCCGTAGTCTGACAGCCGTCCTGTTACGGACCAGGCGCGGGTGTGCCCGCAAGACGTGTGTGAGTCCACGTGAGTCCCGGGGAAGGGGGGAAGTGAGAGAAGGGCGGGACTGGGGATGAGGGAGTGCCCTGGGGACCGCATGATGAGGGATCGTGACAGAACCCCCCCCCAAAGGCCCACGACCCCGTGGGCAGGAAGGGTGATCCCGGTGGAAGCGAGCCACCAACCGGGGAGCGTGGACATCAATAGCAGGAACCCAAGAGCGCTCCTCCGGACCATAACCGACCCAATCAACCAGGTATTGCAAGCGCCCCCTGCAGACCCGGGAGCCCAGAATGGAGGAAACCTCGTACTCGTCTGGGGAAGCCAAGGACACCGGGGCAGCAGAGGCGCGCAAGCGGGACGGGGCCGGACACGGTTTGAGAAGGGAGACATGAAATACAGGGTGTACCCTCCAAGAACCCGGGAGAACCAATCGGTATGTGACAGGGTTGATAACCCGGGAAACCACATAGGGACCCACAAAACGGGGCAACAACTTCCTACAACCCACTAGCCTCAAGTGACGAGTGGAAAGCCATACCCGGGAACCCACCGAGAAAGACGGAGCCAACAGCCGTTTCTTATCTGCCTGGACCTTCATGGAAGACTGAGCCTCACGGAGATGTAAAGCAGCCTGGTCGTGGATAGAGGACAAATCCCTAAGACAGGTGCTGGCGGCCGGATTGGTGGAGGCCGCAAGGTCAGGGATCGGTAATGTGCGGGGATGTTGGCCATAGAGAACATAGAAGGGGGAGAACCCAGTGGATGCATGAACCGCATTGTTATAAGCGAATTCAGCGTGTCGGAGGGCACGCAACCAAGAGCACTGTTGCTGCAGGATCAGACAGCGGAGATATTGTTCCATTGTTTGATTAGTCCTTTCGGTCTGACCATCCGTCTCCGGGTGGTAGGCCGAAGAGAACCGGACATCGATACCCAACAACCTAGTTAGAGCGCGCCAGAAGCGAGAAGTGAATTGCGATCCCCGGTCTGATATAAGGACAGAGGGTAACCCAAAAAGACAAAAGACGGTATCAAAGAACAGGGTGGCCAGGATGGAAGCAGAGGGGATACCCTTGCAGGGGATGAAGCGTGCCATCTTTGAGAAGGAATCCACCACCACCCAAATAGTGTCGTAACCCTGTACCCGAGGGAGTTCCGTGACAAAATCCATGGTTACCGTATGCCATGGTTTTGGGGGCACTGGTAAAGGGAGAAGCAGTCCTAGCGGGCGACCTCTACGGGTTTTGCATTGAGTACATATGGTGCATGTATTGACGTAACAATCCACGTCCCTCTTCATGCCCGGCCACCAACACAAACGCTTCAGGAGGGATAACGTACGGCGTTGGCCAGGATGACCGTTCACAGGGGCATCGTGCGACCATTCCATTGCCATGTTGCGTGTGTCGGCAGTGGGCAAGAATAGGCGGTTCAGCACAAACGGGAGGCCATCCTGGAACACCGGATCCCACTCAGATAGTTGGTCGGGATGTAAGGACACCCACTTGCGTACTGCGTCCACTAAGGGCATCGAGGGAGTACATAGACAGACGACCTTAGTGTCGTCCAACATTGTGTTAGGGTATACGGGAAGAGAGACCCCCCCGGGAGAGCGGGACAGCGCATCGGCCTTGCCGTGTGCGGAACCAGCCCGATGCCGTATCTGGAAATCGAATGCCGCGAAGAAAAGGTGCCACCTCACCTGACGGCTGTTAAGGCACTTCAGGGAAGCCAAGTCCTGCAGGTTCTGGTGATCAGAAAACACTGTGACTCGATGCTTGGCGCCCAAGAGATGGTGTCGCCACACGCGGAAAGCGTCCATAACCGCCAACAACTCCTTCTCGGTCACGGTGTAGTGTGACTCGGGGGTGGTAAACTTGCGGGAATGAAATGCAACAGGGTGCAGACGACCCGTGGCCTGACAAGCTTGGGATAAGACAGCACCAAGAGCGAAGGAGGAGGCGTCAGCTTCCACGATAAAAGGGAGTTCAGAGTCGGGATGCTGAAGAACAGGGGCTGTGGTGAAAGCAGTCTTCAGTGAATCAAAGGCCTTCTGTTGTGTATCAGACCAAAGGAAGGGAACTCTAGGACTGGTTAATGCAGTGAGGGGAGACACGATAGAAGAAAACCCAGAGATGAATCTCCTATAGAAATTCGCAAAACCCAAAAAGGACTGAAGGGCTTTCAGGTTCGCAGGAATAGGCCAGTCCAAAACCGCTTTAACCTTGGAGTGGTTCATGGACAACCCCCCGGGAGTGATACAGAACCCGAGGAAATCAACATTACCAACGTGGAACAGGCACTTTTCCGGTTTGGCATATAGGGAGTGTTTCTGTAAGCGTGTTAATACCTCACGAACGTGTCGCACATGCTCTTCCAGGGATTGAGAAAAGATTAAGATGTCATCGAGGTAAACCACGACGTAAACATCTAAGATATCACTCAGGATATCATTCATAAACCTCTGGAAGGTCGCCGGGGCATTACACAGCCCAAAGGGCATGACTGTATATTCGTATAGGCCGTACCGGGTACAGAAAGCGGTTTTCCATTCGTCCCCGGAACGGACGCGGACCAGGTTGTAGGCTCCGCGGAGGTCCAGTTTAGTAAAAATGGTAGCGTGTGTGAGTCGGTCCAGCAAGGGCGTGATGAGGGGAATAGGGTACCGATCTTTCCTCGTGATAGCATTCAGGCGTCTATAATCAACACATGGGCGTAGATCGCCTTCCTTTTTCGGCACAAAAAAGATAGGGCTGGCTGCAGGCGAGGTGGATGGTCGTATGTGCCCCAAGCTCAAGGACTTCCTAATGTACTCCTTGAGAGTCGCTTCCTCGGATGGCGAGAGGGAATAGATCCGCCCCGTGGGAACCACTGTATCAGGGAGTAGATCGATGGGGCAATCGTACGGGCGATGTGGAGGCAGTGTTTCAGAGGAGCCACGATCAAAGACAGCTGCGAAATCCTGATAGACCTGGGGAACGTCTAGTGCCACTAACCCAACTACGTGTTCTGATGGTGTATCTTGCGGATCCTGTACCGTAAGATGAGCTATAGCCTGGGCAGGATTGTCGCTGTGTGCGTCTGTGGGAAGACAGAAATGCTGGCAGACAGCCGACTCAAAATGAACCAAACCCAATTTCCAATCAATGAGGGGGTTATGTTCCTGAAGCCAAGGGATTCCCAGGATGAGCCCAAACTGTGGCGTGGTGATAAGGTCAAAACTAATGGTCTCCCTATGTCTGGATTGTATTGTTAATAGCAAAGGGGCTGTTTGTTGTTTGACTGGGCCCGAAATCAAGGACGAGCCATCTACCGCCTGTACCGGTTCAGGCCTGGTCTTGGTCAAGAGGGGCAGGTTTAACAAACGGGCCAAGGATATGTCGATAAAGTTTCCCGTGGCCCCAGAGTCAATTATCAGAGTAACAGGATGTGAAACAGACGCTGTGGGCTGTAGAGTGGCTTGTACATGAATGGGCCGGATACGCCCGAAAGAGGGTGTATGGTTCGGGGAGTCTGTGGTATAGCTCGATCCCGTCCCCGGTATTATGATCGAGCTATCTGAAAACCCTGTGGCTTGTTTTTGGGACGACGTGGGCATTCCTTAACATAATGACCTAGGGTGCCGCAGTAGTAGCAAGCGTTATCCGCCCTCCTGCGTTCCCTTTCTAAAGGAGATATCGGACTCCTGACCCCCCCGATCTGCATGGGTTCTTGGGAGGAGTCAGAAGAAGGAACTGTCATGGGCGAAGTGGAGGAGTGAGTGAAACCTGCTTCCGCTCTTCTTTCGGACCTACGTGCGTCCACCTGGAGTGACAAGTCAACCAGATCTTGGAATGCAGTGGGTAATGAGGGTACTACTGATAAGGCGTCCTTCATAGGGTTACTGAGGCCCCTATAGAAGACGACTGCTTTCTTGCCCTCTGGCCAAGAGGTTTCAGCGGATAGCTGGTTAAAACGGGTTATGTATTCAATGAGAGAACCCCTACCCTGGCACAAATCCAGAAGTTCCAGATCACGAGATTGGGCCTTGTGTCTAGTATCAAAAACCCTGGACATCTCGGTGACGAGGAGATCGAAATCGTATAAGGCCGGGTTATCGTTCTCCAATAAGGGGTTGGCCCATGCAGCGGCAATCCCAGCCAAATGGGAAAGGGTAAATGCCGCTTTCGTGGTGGAATCTGGAAAAGCCTGAGGCCGGCACAGGAAATGCAACTTGCATTGGTTTAGGAAGGTCCTAAATTTCTTGGGATCCCCGTGGTATCTCTCAGGGGCCGCCAATGGGAATGGAGTAGGTAGCATCATGGGAACGGGATTCTGGGGAAGAATCGGAGGTGGAACAGGTCGAGAAACAGAGGGTGTGTCTCCGAATTCTGCATCCGGGGGTAAAGGGTGTCTGGCACTTTGTATGTGGTCGAGACGTTGATGGATAGCCGTGTTGGCTGCTGCCATATCGGCTCGTAGCACTGTAATGGCTTGGACTATAGCAGACATGGGGTCTTCAGCGTTCCCCTCCATTGCCTACACGACAATAGGCTTCTCAGTCTGTTGAGACTTGAGTGTCGTGTAGGCAGTAGAGGCCTCCGCCCCCAAATGCCGCACAGGGAGAACTTAAAGCAACTCTCTGTGCAGCCGTTGAGGTCACAGGCGAAGATGTTCAAATGTCCAAGTCCGGGAACGCGAACCTCTGGGACCCCACACTGCTGCAAGAAAATGCGGATTAAGTACCAAGCAAGAAACAGTAACTACAGTATTAGAATAACCGAAAAGGTCTTACCAATCAGGGTCAAGGAGGGGATGAGGAACCTAGTGGAGAGGTCCGGGACCCACGTGGACGGCAGTACCCCAAGAGGAGTAGGCTCAGTTGTTCGCCTGTCAGCAGGAGCTGTGGAGCTGTGGAACTGTGAGGCAAGGAGTTCAAAGAACCAGTATGCAAAAGGGTGATCCAGGAGGCAGTCCAATAACAGTCCGTGGTCGAGAGCCGTGTATCAGCGTGCAAACAAATCCGAAGGGGTAAATCCAAGAGGAGTCCAGTAAAGCAGGCCAGGTCGATTCCGTGAGTGATCCAAAGATGATTCGAAGTCCGTAGCGCCAAACAGAATGCAGAGCACAGCTGAGAAGCAACGAATACCCAGGTTTCCGGGTTTATGTACTCGCGCTTCTGGTCACGTGATGCGCGGCATGGTCACGTGATCGGGCAAGAGCATCACGTGACCTCACAGTCCCGCGATGCGGAAGCTCAGGGTTAGCCCTTCGCGATCCTATGCGCCAAGGCAATTGCCAATGTAGAAACGGCCGTAGTCTGACAGCCGTCCTGTTACGGACCAGGCGCGGGTGTGCCCGCAAGACGTGTGTGAGTCCACGTGAGTCCCGGGGAAGGGGGGAAGTGAGAGAAGGGCGGGACTGGGGATGAGGGAGTGCCCTGGGGACCGCATGATGAGGGATCGTGACAGTCATTGACAAACACAGGACTAGGTCTAAGAGTAGTCTGGGTAGTTTGGATGAAAGGCTTCAACAGGGATTTGTGAAAGACTGGATGTATCTTCTACCAGGAGTCCGGGAGTTGGAGTCGAAAGGCCACAGGATTGATGATCTCTTTTATAGAGAAGGGTCCATAATACTGGGGAGCCAACTTATTCGGTCTGAGATGTCAGGGTAGAAGTTTCGAGAATAGCCATACTTTATCCCCAATGGAGTATGAAGGCCCTGGTCTTCTCCTTGAAATTGCATAGTGTTTGGTTTGGATTTGCGCTCTTTCGAGATGTTCCTTGGCTTCTCTCTGAACATTTATGAGTGTTTCAATCCAGGAATCGACAGTAGGAACAGGTGTAGGGTGTGGAAGAACAGAAGGTAAGACCGAAGGGTGAAATCCTTGGCTGCAGAAAAAAGGGCTGTTCTTAACAGCCGAATGGTCCGAATTATTGTAAGCAAATTTGGCTACTGGTACTAAAAGTGACCAATCATCCTGGACTTTGGTAGAGAAACAACGAAGATATTGTTCCAGGGTTTGATTTACTCGTTCTGTGACACCGTTGGTTTGGGGATGATATCCAGAGGAGAGAGGAGAGAGCTCGTTGAATGCCTAGTGTCCTGCAGAGGTGTTTCCAGAACTGAGAGATATACTCGGGTCCTCTGTCCGATATGATCTTGGAAGGAAGTCCATGCAGTCGGAAGATGTGTTCCAGGAAAATACCAGCAAGTTCTGAGGAGGATGGTCATTTATACAGAGGAGTAAAGTGAGCCATATGAGTGAATAGATCAATCGTGACCATGAGAGTGGTATAACCTCTAGAAGGTGGCAATTCCACAATGAAGTCTGTAGCAATGATTTCGCAAGGTCGGGTTGGTGGAGTAGGCAGTAATAAGAGACCTGCTGGTTTCTGGTTATCATGTTTGTTCTGATTACAGATGGAGCAAGATTGAATATACAGTTGTACATCGGTCTTCATCTTGGGCCACCAAAATTGTTTTTGTATTAGACGGAGGGTGTTGGAAATACCACGATGACCGGAATGAAGAGTATCATGGCATAGATGTATTATTCTTTGTTGTAATTTTTGTGTAGGAATGACCAGATTGGTATCTTTGAACAAGTATCCGTCCTTGACTCTCAAGTTCCATTGATTCCATTCTGAAATTCCTTGCAAAAGTTCTGAAGTCTGAGTTTGCATACAAATCTCTTCCAGGAGGTTGTTTGCTTGAGCTATGAATATGGTATGAGGGAACATCTTGGGATATATCCGATCTTCCGGAGGTTCATAGTCTGGACAACAAGAAAGTGCATCAGCTATTACATTTTGGGTTCCAGGAACGTGGTTAATCTGAAACTGATACTGGGCAAAAAAGAAGGCCCACCGAGCTTAGCGACTAGTCCTACATTCCAGGGCTTGCAACACTTGTAGGTTTCGATGATCCGTGCGGACATGGACCGGAAATTTGGCTCCTAGAAGTAAATGACGCCATTCTGTGAAGGCTTGATGGATGGCTAGCAGCTCTTTTTCTAGGACGGAGTAATGGGTTTCACTAGGAGTTGATGTCCGAGAAAGGTAGGCGATGGGATGTTCCAAGCTCTCCTCGAATTGCTGTTTTAGGACGGCTCCAATGGCGTAATTGGAGGCATCTGTCTCCACGATGAATGGTCGATTAACATCAGGTTGAGCAAGAATGGGAGCTTGTGTAAATTCAGACTTAAACTGTTGGAAGGCTTTCTCTTGGGCCATGGTCCAATGGAAGGGCACATCTTTTTTCAATAAGGCAATTATTGGTAGGACAATCTCGGAAAAGGAAGGTATGAATTTCCTATAGAAATTAGCCAAGCCCAGGAAGGATTGTATCTGTTTCACCGAGGCGGGGCTAGGCCAGGATAAAATAGTCTTAACCTTGGATTGATCCATACCGATACCATCGGGAGTAAGGACAAACCCTAGGTAGTGAACAGTAGAAGTATGGAAGATGTATTTCTCGGGCTTCGCCAGGAGTTTATTTTCGCGTAAGCGTTGTAATACTGATTTCACATGCTTCAAGTGCTTGAGAGGGTCCTTCGAAAATATTAGAATATTGTCCAGATAGACAATCACAAAAAGGAACAGCATGTCCGAGAACACTCGATCCATGAAACGTTGGAACACCGCTGGGGCATTAGCAAGTCCAAAAGGCATGACTAAGTATTCAAAATGCCCAAAGGGTGTTGTAAAGGCTGTTTTCCACTCGTCACCTGCCCTGATACGAATCAAATGATAGGTGCCCCTGAGATCCAGTTTGGTGAACACAACTGCGCCTCTTACTGCCTCCAGGATATCTGAGATCAAGGGCAACGGATAGCGGTCCTTGAGAGTACATTGATTTAGACCTTGATAATCCAGACACGGTCTGAATTCTTTAGTGTCTTTTTTAGGAACGAAGAACAGGGAGGCCCTGATGGAGATTTAGATGGTCGTATGGTGCCATTTGCAAGATTTGTATCCAGGTATTCACGAAGGGCTTTCTTTTCAGGTTCTGATAGGATGAACATCCTTCCAAAAGGAATCACTGCAGAAGGTTCAGTTTCAATAGCACAATCTTCAGGTCTGTGGGGAGGTAAGGCCTGAACAATGGCAGAGGAGAAAACATTGGAATATTCCTGGTAAGCCTCCGGAACCCGGATGATGTTTGAGACTGAGATTGTGTTCTGATGAGTTGTAGGAAATCCTTTCGATGGTGTAGGATCAAGTTCTGGATGTAAGCAGTGGGACATACAAAACTCAGAACCCAGGAACAAGGATCCCGCTGCCCAATTGATATAGAGGTTGTGTCTTTGAAGCCAGGGCATTCCCAAAACCATGGGGTAATGGGCTGACTTGATGATGTCAAATCTTATCCTTTCTCGATGTCGATTTATAGCAAGCTCGATCTCCTTGGTCTGCAGGGTATAGGTCCAGAAGAAAGGGGTCTTCCATCAATTTCTTCTACAGGTTGCATGATAGTCCGGGATTCGTAAGGAATATGGTGTTTTAGGACCCATTAATGATCTATGAATACCCCCATAGCTCCAGAGTCGACCAGTGCCAGGATGGGGTATATTTCTTTCTTGGATGTTGTTAAGAAGTCCTGTAAGATTACCAAAGAATTTTGTCCAGGAGAGTTCAAGGATGGTGGAGCAGACATCTCTCTCCCGAACCTGCGCTCCGTTTAGGATATGGAGCTGGCGTTTCCCGAGCGCCATGGGGGCAATCGGACTTTCTCTTACTAAATGTTTGTCGGATACACAAAACATACATAATCCAGTATGAATCCTTTGCATCATCTCTTGGGGGGTAATGGGTCCACGGAAGGCCCCTAATTGCATAGGTTCAGGCTCATTTCTTGGAGTAGAAATGCCTTCTGAGCTCGAAGGGATTCCAATGGGGTTTTTCTGGGGTGGTAACTTGGTTTTCTTTTTTCTGCCTTTCTCTCCTGAATGCGAAAGTCAATCTGTAGAACGAGATCCATTAGGGCTTGAAAGGAACCCGGGCGTGCCACTCTGGCTAGTTCCTCCTTGATCTCTTCATTTAGCCCTCTTTGAAATAAAGTAAAACAAGCTTCAGAGGACTAATCCGCTTCCTTAGCCAACTGTTTGAAGCATGTGATATACGAGAGCAAATCCTGGGTACCCTGATGAAAGTCGAGTAAACGTTCCTGGGCACTGTAAACTTGTTCCGGGCGTTCGAACATGGTCTTGAGGGCCTCTATAAAGCCTTCATAGTCATCCAGGAGAGCATCACCAGAGTTAACAAATGGGGTGGCCCAGGTCAAGGCATTCCCGGAAAGATGCGAAATAATAAAGCCCACTTTAGCCCTAGGCGTAGAAAAATAATAAGGCTTAAATGTAAAGTGGACCAAACAAGAATCTAGGAATCCACGAAGGCTCTTTTCTGAACCGTCGTACTTGTCAACGACACTGCCTAGAATTGCACTCTCCTTCGTGGCGGAATCACGGGATAACACCAATTGTTTTAACGCAGCGTTTTCCACCTTAAAGTTTTGCACTTCGGTCGTCAGCTCTTGCATGCCACGCATAAGATCCTGGACGGCCGCTTCCATGTCTGTATCGAGATCGGTCAGGTGGCATCTCAATCTGTCACAGGTTTCCTCTTTTCTCGCCTGTTTTCTCTGTTTTGCAAAGTCCTTTGTCGGGGTTTTCTTCCGAGCAGTTCGGGTCTTGTACAAGCCCGCTCAGCCATCTTCGGATTCCAGGATTCGTTCAGCTTCTTTGTCTGGGATCTATGGAAACTCCAGGAAGCTAGGAATGGAGGCAGCACACAGAGGCGGTCTGCGCGGAACGCAGAAGAAACAGGATCAAGGAAGGTAGAAAGAAAGGAGAAGGAGGAAGGTCCGGGAGCCAGGAAGCAACACAGTTCAGGAGAAAGAACTACGGAGCACATCAGGCCATAGCTATCGGTGGCGTTGAGATGCGTGGAAACGCAGGGGAGTGGCTAATTTATAGAACGTGCTGCATAGGATGTAAAGGTCGATAGACCGCGTTCCGTGTATATGGCCATGTTGGGTATACTACAGCGAGTAACCCCCGATGTGCCAGGGACCAGGAAGACCAGAAAGGGCGTGATTGACGGATCATGACAGCCGTGAGTAGAATTCCAAAGCGGCTGCAGGCAGCAACGAGGAGGGGAGAAGCTGGACAGGAGCGGGAAGGCACCGGCTAAATGCCATGAAAGGAGAAGGAAGGCCAGGTAAGCTCAGAGTGGTGGGACTGCGAGGAAGTAAGAAGGAAATAATAGGGAGAAGGCAAAGGTTGGAAGGGTAAAAGAGGTAATTCAAGGAGCGTAGCGAAATAGCACACAAGGGAGCAAAGTAGAGACACACCTACCCAAAGTTCTGAAGGCACTAAATAGATTTGGGTAGGTGGTGGTCACCATTTTGGAAAGAACTAGACCGATGCATTGGAACTGGAAAAATTGAACAAAAAAGCCACCATCTTGGTTTATTTTGAGTGTAGCAGGGATGATGTTTTTTCCATTGCATCCATAAGGATCTTCGTGGGGTTCTGACAAGATTGTTCATATCTTATCACATGATTTCTGGTTTGTGATATTGCTCTTGCCTTTGTGTCTTGGACATAATGATCTTCTTCTGGAGCTGTCCATTCAGTTGCCCATACCAAAGATGCTGTTCAGCCCATGATCTGACCTCTTGCTCGGCAGAGTGCTATGTGAGATAGGCAATGTGCTGTCTGAACATCTATTTCAACAGCTATGAATATCTTAGACTTTCCCACACTATAAGAGAAGAGTGCACACACATAGCATTTCTCCTCTGAGGTCCTTTGTCCTACCTCTTTCATGTGCTGATACCACATGTTATTGCCCACATGTGCTGTGCAATCTAGGTAGTCTTTTGTGCCTCATGAGCTCTTATGATCATCTCATGAAGTATATCAGCATAGTTATTTGTTACTGGATGAATCAAAGGCATGTCAAATTGATGTCTTTTCATGAGCTACTAGTATAGGATCAATCACATACGGCCTTCACTGTCGTATAATTGCTTTATCTGTACCTTTCTTCTGCATTGGAAGATGGGAACTACTGCTCTTTTTGGACCAACGTAATACACATTATGTATCGTGAGAAACAGAAGAATAACAATAAATATAATACATATATATATTATGTACCAATACATCCAACTCCAGCCTCAGTGACTTCTCCCACATCTCTGTGATCTCTTGTTGGTTGCCACATTATTATTATTGCTATCAATATTTCCCATCTTGTCTGTCATTACTTTTAAGAAAGGAAAAAATTACTTTAATCAGGCAAGTTTGTCAGGTGCTCAGGTAGTAAACGAACTTGCTTGATGATCTCATGTATCAGCCAATTTATTGCAGGTCGATTCCTGGGATCCCTAAGAAATACACAAGTGTTAGTATGTCATCCAACAAGATAAGGATGTTTGTGGAGCAGAAAATAAAAGATAATTCCAAGCAGTTTGTGGGCATCTTCATCAGGTAGAACCATCTGTACTTTCAGTAGACAACTCAGGTAGCTGGAGGACCTGCTCAATAATGACGGCGAGCAGTCTCGTCACAATAGGACCATTTCTAGGATCTTGCAGAAACATGTGAATGTCACAAGTTCTCCTAACCAGCACAGGATATGCATGAAGAATGAAGAGGTAAACAGCAAAAATGATCCGATGAGTGTTGCCGTAAGACACCACCATGGGTGCCTCCAAAGAGAAATTCAGTAAGAGAGGAGTCGGGAAACTGCTCCTTTTTCCAGTCGTCGAAAAGGAATTTGACATCTGGCATTTTTCTTCTTCAGGATCTCAGTGTCTCACAGTCCAAGGTTAGCAAACTCCTTTGACTCAAGAACAGTAGCTTTTTCCCTCCTTGCTTAGCAGCTACAAAGAGTGTCTCAGAACAACCACAGTCCAATGTACTCTTTGCCTGTCTACTTGACAGTCTCTGGGTCTTTCTTCCTTATCATCAATCTAGTCTGCACATGCTGAACTTCTTCTCCATGGCTTGCTTCTGAATGGGGTGGGGGTGTGGTGGTCTCTCCAGCGTAGACTTTTATGTCCCACAGGTTCATCCATGCGTGTCTCCCAAGTACCTTCACTGTCGATGGAGTAACGTCCTCCACTACGAAAGGGCAGTTAAATCTGGGCTTGTGCCACTTCCGTGTAAAATTCCTGATCAGAATTGTGTCACCTGGAAATAGTCTTGGGATCTGTAATTCCTCAGGTCTGGTTGCTGTATGGTCTTCATCTGTGTTTTGAGACTGACACCCTGTCCATTTGACTTGATCTGAAATACTTGTGGTCATACTTATTAAATAAGCACGTAGCTCATTTCTTAACAATTATGCTGTTGTCTGGGCACCACTTCTAGTCCTTGATGGAGGAGTGAGAGGCGTTCTCATTTTCCTCCCCGTAACTAGTTCATGGTGTGTAAGAGGTGATGGTCAGAGCCTGGTTGGTTCCTCAATGCATATAATGCAAGGGGCAGTCAATACAGCCATCCCTTTTTCAATGTTAACTTTAGTTTGGCTATCCTCTCTTTGAGGAGACCATTGAGTGTCTCACATATCCCGTGTGCTTGCGGGTGATAAGCAGAAGAAAAACTATGCTTAATGAGGAATAATTTACTCAAAAAACTCATTCACAAAATGTGGGCCATTATCTGATCTCAACACCTCACATATTCCCCATCTAGGAATACTATTCGGACTAAGAAATTCACAGTGCAGGTGGCGTCAGGGTGTGTGCATGGACCGGCCTTGATCCACCTAGAGAAGGGGCACATGACCACTATCATATACCTATATCCATTACAGACCTGCAGCATATCAACATAGTTGATATGTAAATGCTGAAATGGACAATTTGGTCGAGAAATAACTCCTCTGACTGTTAACATCCAGTGCCGAGCAGTAAACGTTTGACATACGATGCAATTTACTACATAAAAAGCGACGTGTTCTAACAGGTTTGGTACAAACCAGTCCTCCGCAATGGTTGCTGCAAGGCTTTCCCTAATTGACATGCGCAGGTAGCGTCGCTGTTCCAACGCCACCCTTAAAAATGCTACAGGCAACACCAGTTTACCAGTGCTTTCCTGTCACCACAGTGCCTCAGAAGGGGATAAAGAACACCCCCTCTGTGTCCACAGATCTTTCTCACCCTGTGGGGATCCACCTTCAACTTCCAATCATTGCGTGTTCGACAAATGGTTAACGCTTTCATTCACAATCATCCTCACCACCATTCTTTCTTTCTCATCAGGCGTATCAAAGCTCATTATATCAGGTGAATATGCAACTCTTTTTGCTTCTTTGTCTGTGGCTTGGTTTCCGCGTGAAATCCAATCTGCTCTCTCAGTGTGCTCTGCACAATTAACTACTGCGATGGCTACTGGGAAGTATAGTGCTTTAATAAGTATGTCCAATAAGGCGGTGTGCTGCGCTGGAGAGCCATCCGCTCGGAGGTAGGCCCTCCTTTTCCAACGTGCTAACACTGCATGCACAGTTGACATCACATAGGCAGAGTCACTGTACACCGTTACTTCCTGGTCTGAGTGTTTCTCAAGCTTGACAGTCGGCACCACTAATTCTGCAGCCTGTGCTGAAAAGTGAGACGGTAGTCGTACACTTCTCATTACTTCAAATTCCCCATTAGCCCTGTGTTTTATACTATAGTGACACCTGAACATATTTGTCCATCAGTTTAATCGATCTTCGAGGAGCCATCAATAAAGAGAATCTCCCTCGCTGCTAGAGCATTCTCATTCACCCTTGGCATCTCATCATAATATTCCTCATAATTCGCACAGTCAGGTACCTGCTCATCCTATGCCAGTCATTCAGCTACAAACGTGGCAGGGTTCACTGTTATACATATGACTATTTTAATCGCTGGATTCTATATAACCACCTCATAAGCAGAAGCTCTTTGAGATGTCAGTGTACCTTTAGGTTACTCCAAAACAGTAAACAAATCTTGCTCAACAAATAATGCCTGGTAACATTACTATGCTGGTAGATTCCTCAATAGCGAGCACGGCGGCTGCCAACGATTGTTCACAAGGTAGGTGACCCCTCATTAGTGGATCCAAAATCCTACTGTAATATGCTAGAGGCTTGTACCCCAACGTAGTTCTCTGTGTCAGCACTGGTTTCATGGCTGTTCCATTTGTGTGCAAAAATAAAAATAATTCCTTAAAATGATTGGGACTCCCTAAAACTAGAATTGTGCAAATTGCCTTTTTTAACTCATCAAACCCTTCCTCCATTTCCTCAGTCCATACAATGTTTTCCTGATTCTGCTGTGTCTTTTTCAGGGCTTGTGAAAATGGTCTTGTGTAAGAACTATAATCAAATACCCATGCTCTGACATAATTGCACAGTTCTAAAAACTGTTGCATTTGCTTTATCATGTGCGGTTTTGCTGTTTTCAAAATTGCCTTAGCCCGTTCAGGTGTAACTTTCTTTCCTTCATGCAAGATTAACTGTCCTATGTATAGCACCTCTTCTTGGCAGTACTGTAATTTCTTTGTCCACTTTCGATACCTTCTCTGCTAGTATAATCATTAGCTGAACTGAGTCACATCTGCACTCTTCTTCTGATGTGCTGCAGACCAGAATATCATCTACATATTGCAACACAACACTTGGCAAATCAATATTGCTTAAGTCCATCTGCAGGACTCTATTGAAAATCGATGGAGACTCACAATACCCTAGGGGCAACCCTGTGTTTTTCAACCTAATCTGACAAAACGTAAATGATGTCAGTTCGTAAGAATCTTTATGAAACGGGATTGAGAAAAACCCATTTTTCAAGTCAATCACAGTCAAACATCGCGCCTCAACAGGGATACTACAAAGGATCATCGCCGGGTTGGGAACTAGAGGAAACCCGGCCTCTACAATCTGGTTAATTGGCCTCATATCTTGAAATAAACACCACAGCCCCCTTTAGATGTTTTGATAGGGTACACCACAGTATTGCAGGAAGACTCTGACATCACTAAAATTCCCTGATCCATCAAAGCAGATATTGTCTTAAAAATACCTTCATCTGCCTCTCGAGAATGGGATACTGCCTTGCTCGAGGTAAAATTGCTCCTGGCTTTAGTTTAATCTTAACTTCTCCAACCCCCTTTAATAGGCCTACTTCATCGGGGCTTGTAGTCCACAAAGAAAAGGCATTTTTGCCATATATTCATCAAAAAATGCAGGACGCTGTCACACTATCATTTTCTGTGGAACCTCGCGTCTTTCTGCCCTAACCCAATATGTAATGCTTATTTCAAATACTACTTCGTCGTCTGATGGATCATCTCTAAATGTGTCCTCATCAGTGACGTCCGTCAATCTGTAACCCTCTCCAATAGCAATCAATGTGTTGCATGATCTGCCGTCATTATCAAATCCTATGAGCATAGCCAATTCTCCTCGCACTACAGCTGCTTGCAACTCTCAGGGAAAAACCCGTCCCCACTCTTCGTCCATGGGAATCTCTGCCCTAAAGAGAAATTCATCAGATATTCTCATTGTCTTACCCGCAAAACAAGGCAGCCATGTGAAAGACTTCTAGTTCTAATGGTACTCCTTGTATGGCTATTTGCCCTGTAAATGCCATAATAAGTTTGCCCACGTTTAAATAATGTACTCCTGGCATTCAACACGCTATGCCTTCATCAGTGAAAGAAATCATCATATTTAGTTTCCTCATTCAATCTCAGCCCAGTATATTAACTGGTGTCTGCCGTGAATACAACAATGGAACAGACATATGCCATTCTCCTATAGATATGGGCAATTTTTCAGTAAAAGGAACTCTAGTTATAGCACCTGAGAATCTTTGAGCATTCATGGCATTACTCAATAATGAAAATGTTCCCTTTCCTATACATGAGTGAGTTGCACCTGTATCTAGAAAAAAAGAAAAGGATTTGCCTCCTATAGTGACGTGAACCCTCAGTTGCTCTTGAGGATTGGGAGTCACAGATAATACTGAACACATCAAGTCACCCAGTGAGCTGTCCTATTGTGGGTACATACTTGTTCCTGTGCCTGTGAAAGGAATCCCACCCTCGACAGTGACACCCCCTATCCTAGGAGTCAATAACTGTCCTGTGTTTGCGCTCTGCTGTATCTGCATATGTGCATGCTGTGACTGCCCTCGTGGCAGATTCATTCTCGGAGCTTGTGTTTGATACACTGTCTGATCCTGGGTGAACCAGCCCCTACTTTGTGAGCTATATGCAGGCGGACAAGTGGTCACCCTCTTGAAAACTGTCCATTCTGTACAATCCCTTGGCACCCACATGTTTGCGCTATGTGCTCTGTCATTCCACATGTCCAACATACAGGACGGAGTCTTCTGGTTTGCCCTTCCTGCATGCCTTGATTATAATTCTGCATAGTCTGAAACCCACCTTGGTTACTCTGATAATTCCCTTGATTATTCAGAAAGCCTTCTTTTCTGCAGAAACTTCCCCTACCTCTTGGTATGAATCTGTTCCCTCCTTGATCAAACTGCCATTGGTTATTCACCTGCGGCATGCCCGCTGCTTGCTGTGACCCTGGCCCTTCTCCACTAGTTAACATCGCCCCTCCTATAGCATACTTTGATAGCTTCTTCTGTATTAGCTTGGCCTCCTCAAGCTTCCTAACATTGTCTCTCTTTTGATTTTTCTCCTGCAACAATCAGCAATGATGCGCAATGGTAATTTGTATTCCTGGCCATGGTTTCACCTCCATACCAACCAGCTTCTTACACTGTCTCTGTACCTTATCTGGTAGTCCCTGACATAATATATGATAAAGTACAGGTATAGATTTTCCCCACGTTTCCCGCGTTTCCAAAGACCACTGCTCTTGAAAATTCTGAATGGAAACAAGGAGATCTTCCCCTTCCTGCATCTTTTGTGCCATTATAGCTCCCATATCTGATGTACCAGCATATTGTACTTGAAGCGATTTCCAGACTGCTGCTCTACAATTATTAAACAGCACTCCAGTATGCGCTGTGTTCTGTTTAGTGAAACTTGCGTATCCTTCTCTTGACCAAATGTCATCAGCTCTCTCTCCAAGGATAGCTGCTAGAAGACCATTAATGTCCCCTATTGCGAGTGTATTTCCTCCTGTTATTGTTTGTAATTCATAGATCCATTTTCCGGAACCCGAAGTTAACTCGAGAGTTTACACCTTGAATTAACTTTATCCATCTGCGGCCACAGTATATACTGTGGCCTGGTCCTTCCTTTTTCCAACAAAGGGAACTGTGAACTCCTAAAATTGCACTTGTCTCCCATCGTCAGCTTGTCCATAGCAAGGAAAATGGTTCCCCACAGTCTTATACCCAATTAGTATTATTGCCCTCTTTCTCGTCTCTGTTACACGGTAGTTTGTCCAAAGTAAAAGCTCTATGCTCGAGGCTAAACAGATCCCCTTCGTTACCTCGCGACTGAGCTCCCTCATATCGATCGTCTTTCCCTTTTTTTCTCAATGCACTTTTTGTCCTCATCTCCTGATAAGCTTTATCGATTCTGTCGCCAATAGCTCCTATATCAAAATGATCTTCTAATTCTACTCTAGAGGTTCCTGTTATTGGTTCTTGTGTTGGGAAGAACTCCTCTATGTCCTCCCATGCCACCACTGGATTAGTTTCCATTAACTCTTTCTCTATGTGATCAATGTCGCATGCTCTTTGCCTTCTCTTGGGTTCCATTTCCTCATCAAACTCTCTTTGTTTCTTTGCTTCCTCCCTACCCCTTTCCTCTTCCAGTCTTTTCACCTCTCTTGTCTCATTTGCTCTACACACTTCTTCATCTCTAGGTCTTTGCATTCTTTTATCTCTTAATTTCTGATCTTCCTCTTCTTCTCTTTTCTAACCTATCTCGTTCTTCGATTGCCTTTTTCCTGTTGTCATACTCGCTTTGCTCTTCTGCTCTCTCCCGATTTCTCATCTGTTAATCTTGATACAGCTGTTCCCGTCTTTATCTACTTTTTCTTTTAGCCTTGTTGTCTTTCAATTGTTTCTCTTGTTATCTGTCTTTTTTTTATCTTGTTCGTCCTGATCTTCCTTTTGCCTTGCTTCCTCAATGCTTTTCCTTCAAGTTTGACTAATCTCTGACCTCCCATCCATTTGTTCTGTATGACTGCTACCTCATCAGCTTTGTCTTTCTCCCCCTTTCCATCTTTTTATTTCTCTCTCTATATCTAGAGACATACCTGATCATTTGCTTCTCTCCTTGTCCAGTGAGACTTTAGGGATCACATCTCTTTCTGGAGTCTTTTTGGGACTCTCGTCGCCGCTACATGCAGGCGACTTATGTGTCGGGTTGCTATACTCTGTTGCTGCCTTAAGCTCTCTTAAAGGATATAATCCTTCATCTTTCGTACTATCGCCATTTACTTCAGGCGAGGTAGGGGGAGCAGAAGGTTCTTCCCCCCCACTTTACACTGGTTAAGCATCCAGTCTTCAGGAGGTGGGTCTTCCCTTTTCTCCTGGTACATCTTCCAAAGCTCTAAGCTAGCTTACCTCATTTCTAGCTTCTATCCTGTGTACGCTGCGTGCAAATATGTCATCATATGTTGCAAAACTGCTTTGGACAATGATCCCACTTGTGGCCATGGCAGGAACATTTTATCTGCCATGCCCTTAACCCATTCTGCACTGTACTGCTTAAGCTTGGGTGTATGTTTTGGCAGTTGTCTGCACAAGTGTATATGCGGAGTAACATTCTCCATCATGACTAGTCACAATTGACTGTCAATACTTACCATTATTTTACACAAAAAAATACTTTTCAATTAAATAATACAATATGAGCATGCAGCAATCATCGCAGCTCCAAAACTCTATGTTTCACTTTACTTCGATTTACCTATTTAATGAACATAATTAGTCAACTAAATAAATAATCACATTTCAGCATTTTACCACAATCTATTACTTTCTGTTTCTTCAATATCTCAACATTTCTTTACCATATACAACATACAGACATACAGACAAACTGACAGACTGGCCGGCACACATACATCTCTGTCAAAGCTCCTTGTGACTCCTCTTGCCCCTAATAATGACTCAGATCAGAGTATAAGTTGTTCTCTTTAATTATCCTTGATTGTTCATAACCTAAGTATGTCTACTTGGACTTTAGAACAACTTCTTCTTAAAACATCCCTTGATGAAGGATTCTGGGCTTATTATATGGATCGCTCCTCCTCCATATACCTTAAACTATGACGTTCTTTGTCCTTAAATGAAACATACCCCAACCAACCCTCCGTTACTCTTTCCCCTTTATCTTTTATCACAGTCCCCACTCAAAGTCCACTCACCTTTTTCCCTCTCAATCTACTCACTATTCGCGTTTTCAGCTTCCGACCCCGTCGATAGCCTCCTCCTCAACCAGCTGCTTCAGCCTTTGGTCTGCTCAGCTGCCTGTAGAAATCGGGAGGGGAATTCCGTGAAACGAGGGACCCCTCCCACCTGTCTTCAGTGATTTGCAAGTTTTTACTAATGGTCGCTATCTACAGGGAGATTCACGTTCCTCCAGCTAAATGGTGGAGGACACTCAATATTTTGAGACCCTTAAAAGCCTACTTGATCGATGGGTCTTTAATCATCCTCTTTCTGCTACCACGTAAAGATGTGTACCCAACTCTAGACCCTTTATGATAAGGTAGCAATACTTTGAGATGGATGGGATGCAGAATATACTCAAACATCAATGATCAGACCGACTGAGCAAGTTGCCAAAGTACACCTGTTTTAATATCAATTATCTAAAACAGGGAGTATAACAAACATCAACGAACAACTGCTCGATCTTCTCACTGACTGAGTTTCATAAAAAATGCAAGTTATATAGCAAAAACTCATCATCATTGACGTCAATCCACGTGGCAAACTACAAAAACCTACTTGGCAAAATTATAGGGTTAAAGGGAACATCTAGGTTTACGTTGCATACTTGTTCTGGCAAGTGATTTGGTCTCTAACATCAGATGGGGCAACTAAGCCCTCCTCTAGTGCAAGTCACTACGAACATCATCAAATACACAACATCCTATTGGTTATGTAAACTATAGGGCTCTCTATTACGTGGCCCTCTACAATTGGTTGGCATCCTTGTACCCCTCTGTAATTCCACGCACACTAGCAGCACACAGGCTGGCACCCAGGTGCTGGTGGGCTGGTCATAACCTTAGCTTCCCACCGCCCTTGGAAATGTCATCTGTGCCTGAGAATAAAAGGGAGTATAGGCATACTTTGTCTCTTGGTTTTGATGTAGCTCGACTCAGTATCTATTTTCATCTGACCATGTGTCATGTGACAAGAAACCAGGTTTCAGAGCGTTTCTGTATTTGAAATACCATTAAATGATGAACCTCTGATGTCTTCAATGTTCTTGCTCCTCACCTAAGACAAAGGTTTATCCTTTTCACACGTTTTGTAGCTACTGCATGAACATCCAAGCTCAGGGTGGCCTTGACTTCCTGGTGCTGGCCAATAATCTTCTTTGGGGCTCACTAGCCACAGCCAGTGGCACCGAGATCCAATACCCCCTGACTATTAAATGTGATCACTGCAAGTTTGGACATTTGTTTTACTCTCTCCTGAGTCCTGTGGGATTCCCCTGATATTCCACTGATAACAGCAACAAACCATAAATACAGTACCAATGGACTACCCATGCCTGTGGGTTTCCCCCAGTATTCCACCGATAATGCTCACTCACCAAGTGCTCCCCTCCTATTTCCATGATATGATATGATTGTTTATTTATATAGCGCATATACACAAGGGGCCTCATTACAACCCAGGCGGTAAGTTCCCTACTTTACCCCCATGGTGTAAACTTTACACCATGGTGGATGGCGGATTTACCGCCCCATTCCAAGGTGAGTGGGGCGGTAAAGCCCCATTCCCCATTTACCCTTCCCCATTCCCATTTTTGCCCCATAGGGCATAATGGGAGTGGGGAAGGCGCTAATTACGGGACCGTAAATTACGGTGCCGTAATTAGCACCAAGGCGGGCTAGCAGCTTGCATTTTAATGCCTGCTAAAAGCAGGCGTTAAAATGTTAATCAGGCGTTAAGGGTTAACAGTGCCAATGGCGCCGTTAAACCCATAACGCCTGGGTTGTAATGAGGCCCAAGGTGTTTCAAAGCGCTTCAAGGCAAGGGTGGGAACAAGGGAAAATACAGTGACATTCTTACAGGCCATGAACAGTAAGGATGCAGAATTAACTGCCTGATGACATTTCAGATAGTGCAAGAGCTAAGACATAGATGAAGAAGGGAGGGGGAGAGTGGGAAGGAAATGGAAATATACGGGCGACTACCATACTATGCATGACTACATTTCTGGTAGAGCCAGAGAAAAACAAAAGGTGAGGGAGAGGGGTGCAGAAAAGGATGGGAGGAACAAAACAAGCAACTATCGTACTAGACCTGATGACATTTCAGATAGTGGTGGAGGGGGGAACAATAAAAGGGGGAGAGAGATAAGTTTGCTATCATACTAGGTGCAGGGACAATTCTGATAGATTAAGTGCATAGAAGAAAGTAAGGGGAGGAGGGGACAAGGGAGAAAGGTAGAGGAGGAGAGAACAGCGAGTAAGCAGTCAAAACGAGTGGAGAAGCAAGAGGGGAGAGCGAATACAATTGCAGAAGTCAGTAGTAACACATAATGTTGCAAGCCAGGATACAAGATGCAGATGGGAACAGCATGATTCAGGGCCACCATGAGTACAAGATGCAAAGGAAGTCCAGCATGAGAGTTCAGAAAGATTTACCTACCATGAATCAATACCATGAATCAATGAAGTCCATAAAAGTCAAATCCGGCAATGGCCACAAGACGGTGATGGTGAAACCAGAATGTATCAGGACAGACTCCTGCAGAAATAGGCTGGGGGGGAGCGGGGTAGAAGAATCAAGCAAAACAGGCACCACCTGTGTGCGGGAAAGGGGGCGCACAAGGGAGCAACAGGGGGGTACCAGAGGGGGTGAGGATGGCCTGTGGGGACAGGCCATCCCTGGTTCTCCCAGTCACAACTGCATTTTCCTTCCCTGGCTCTCTCCCATTTCCCCTTACCACTCTGTGGTTCATGTGACGCATTTTCTTCTCTGAGCGCGTCCGTTGTAGCCACATGAATCTTGCAAGATTCCTCCAGTATTCCCCATACAATCTGAATATGTTTGAACTGTAACTGACCTCCCAGACCACTCGAAACTCTCCAACTTCACATGGTGTCCTCTTTCACCATCCCCACATCTAGCCTGAAGTGATTGCATCTGTTTTCCTCCTCCAAATAGCCTTTGGAGCCCATTTTGTTTTCACATTCACCAGATATTACCCCAGTAATCGCTTGCACCGAACAAAACAAAAAATGGCTGCTTTTAATTACTGAAAAGCCTCATACGGCTATTGTTTTGGGAGCACGGGGCAACCCCTTCTCTGTCAAATATTTTTCAAACTCCTTTATGGATTTACCCAAAACCTCTCCCGGAAATTGTGTCAACACTTCAGGCTCACGTTGTTTCTTATTTGCCCCAAATCTGCCCAGGGGCGGTTGCACTACGGCTGACTACGTGACTTTTTCTCTATGGGAAAAAACTATGGGAATAGGCTGTAAACAGCGGTTTCTTTTGCTTTCTTAATAACATTTTCATTATTTCCAAACATTTTGATATTGGGGGGGCTGTGGAAAACATTTGGTTCTGAAAATGCCCTCCAAATCCGTCCATCAAGTCAAAGGTTAGTAGCAATAGAATGTTCGGATTTCCTGTGGCTCATAGGTTTCACTTTAATTATAGGGTGGCGAAAGGGCAACCTATATGTCAAAATCTGTACATACTCAATCTGTTGTAGAACCAACAACTGGCTGCTGAACCCAGTATAGAATTTTCAGAGGGGTTACTAGTGGGTTCTTGGTAAATCAAGCAGAATGCCACCAACTACGGGAACCAATGTAGCTAGAACAGGGTATTTATGCCCTTAGTGAGACCTTTGATTTGGAATCATTAGGGAGTGAAAAAGGGAATATAGAAAAAAATCAAGTTTATATGACTGAGGTGCACAATGGCACTTTCATCCCCACGAGGGACATGTTCATGAGGTTGAAGACTGTTTTTCTAATTAATACATACAGAATTGGCATTAGATATATTTACAACTTGACACACAGGGCCTCATTAAGAGGTCAGTGGTAAAATCCGCCCATAGGCAGTGTGCTACTGCTGAAGCCGTTACACCGCTCTCGCCGCCCGATATCCCTGTGCCACTGGAATTTCATGAGCGGTGCAAGAATGGTAAATCCTCCACAGGAATGAGGACACTGAAGCACCAGCACTGTTGCTAACGGTGCACGTGCTTCAGGGAAAACTCTGTTGTCTGCTGGTAGGGGCCCGAACTTCCATGCACCTACTGTAAGACTGTTAGTTTTGCGGTCCGGAAAGGGTGCTGGTACGTTGCTACCGGCACCGTCATTTCCAGACCGCCAAACAGACTGTTTCAAAGACTGACACATAGCCACTAGGACATTAAAAGTGATATAAAGACTGCAAGAGAAGAGGCATTCAATATCACAGTGACATTCTCTCTCCTCAGTATTTTTCATGCTGGTATCCAATAACTGACAGCAGCGCATACGTTAATACTTGTGCCCTTCATGGTATCTTCAGAATACGCAGCCTCTGTAACTTTACCTACGTGTTACTATTTCCTTTAAACCACATATTCATGTTAGAAGAAAAGCCTCCTGCCATAAACAGCATGCATGCAACCGTATGGCTTTATGTCGGAATCGCACCAAGTTGAGACTTGGTAGGGAGTTAGAGCAGTGAGACTTTTCAGTTTCCCAGTTTCCCCCAACTTGAACTGAGCGGATGTCTGTAGCTCATCACGGGGGCAGCTGCTCTCACTAACCCCTGCCGCGAATATGAATGCTCTCACATATGGGGAGAACAAACAGTACCTGGGTAAAGCACAGGAACAGCATTTATGAACATCACCCGTAGCTACTTGGCGAGAGACCCACATTCACGGAGCGGCCCTCATTCATCAACAAGCGAGCAGAAGCTCCAATGCGCAACACCGCTCATCTTCTCCAATGTCCTGTTCCTTTAACTTCAGACGAGTGGGACGAATGCCCTAATGATCAGCGGCAGAGTGCATAAAGGTTCTAGGAACTGTTCTAATAGAATTAATAATACCCACGGATTGACCTAGTTTCTAGAATCTGTGGAACTGGATCTTAATGTGTTCATTATCAGGCACAGTTCCAAAACAGTAACATTGAATTGGTTCCACGTAAACCTGTTTTGTAAACACCTTTGTCATTAACATTTGATATGTTATTAAAAGATGAACATAAGCCAAATAAAACTGACATTAAAACCAACATCACAGAAACATAACCATAACCATAGCTATTGTTTTGCATTGTTGTTCATGTTTTTTTATGCTAATATTACTTTGTGTTCATATGTGCCCGTTATAATTGTGATGGGCATTGCATTGTATATACCCTTCTATTTATTTCACGTTACCAACTTGTATGTGTATTTTATGCATGGATGGACCATTTGCAATATGCATAATTTCATAGTGTGCGGTTTGTTCCACTTTGGGTCTTACATGGTCCTTATGTCGATCTGTAGGATGGTGAAAATGTGAAATGTTCTACTCCACTTCGGGGATTATAATCAGGGTATCTTCGGGGTTTATAATCAGGGTATCTTCTAGAGAAACTCTCTCCATATTCCTTCAGGGTTCGGATTTGGGGTTCTTGCAAGCTGAACTTGAGTCTATGTGCTGTAGGGGGCACACTCAGTTGGATTATAGACCAGACTTGCACTCGGAGAAAGAAGTAGGAGATTGCTAGTGACTTGAATAGCACAGGTGAGCGGAGACAGACCTTTAGATTGAAGTACATTTCGGGCAGAGATAGAAAATTGAAGTAGGATAGCTTGTTCTTTCCAAAAAATCCCATTGTTTGCCGGAAATCCCATTGTTTGCCGGAAAGTGTACAAGTGTATAAGCGGAGTAACATTCTCCATCATGACTAGTCACATGACTGTTTTGTTCTCCCCTGTTCCCCACCTTTGCCTTGTCGCGCTCTTAAACACTTGTGCACGAGCGTGATAGAAATAAAATATCAATCAATCAATCAATCAATCAAAACAATCGACTGTCAATACTTACCATTGTTTTACACTAAAGAATACTTTTCAGTAAAATAATACAATATGAGCATGCAGCTCCAAACCTCTATGTTTCACTTTACTTCGATCTACCTATTTAATGAACATCATTAGTCAACTAAATAGGAATAGGCGTCTCATGCAGTCAATGTAACTGTGCTACCTTTTTATGCCGACTGGGGAGGAGAGAAACCTACCGAATGTCGGTCATGACATACACAGATGAGACTTTTTTGGTAAGTTCTTACTATGGAGAGGAAAATCCCGGAGTTGGTTGGAGGCAGAAGATTATATTCAATGGCTGGAAATGAGAATGCAGCACATGTTGTGTGACTATTAGCAAGGAGAGAATCGGAGACCTAGCCCCTTGAATGACATACACACATGCCACATGTGTTGTTAGTGAGTGCCATGTAGAAGGACATCTTGCTTGGTTGAAGGTGGACATTAGTCTCTGTGACACGTGTTTTGACATGGAGGAGATAGAGTTTGATGCATTTTTGTGAGTGTGGGCTTGACTTGGAGGTGCAGATAAGGCTTGAGGGAGCTTGCAAGGCTGGCGAATCCCAAATATGAGATTCAGTTTGAGTTGAAAATTCATTTTGGTGACAGCAGCTGCTGTAAATATACAGTGGAGTTCATTTTGCACCAGGTGTAATATGAATTCAATGTGTAAAATTAATGTGTTAAACCATTACGCATTGAATGTATGTTCTTCCTCATTTTCATTCTTTGGTAGGGTGGAGAGGAGGTGAGGATCATCAGTTAAAATTTCTCCCAATTCCTCTCTGCCACACACATGCTGTGGCATTTAGGTCAGCATGCTATTTTCATGCTTGTGTCAATGCTGTGGATTCCTGTGGAATCCACCTGCATTTTACACCAGCAAAAGCAGCCATATTCCATAGAAATCCACTATAAAAGCTTCCTGGCATGCGTAAACAGGGGACAGTGTTTACTCCAATTACAGAACGGAGTGCAGGCGAATATGCCACCATTCTTGCACTCCCTCTTTGCGCTCCATTGTGCAATAATTGAAAGTAGCACACAATGGGCCTGTGCATGCCACAGTGTAGGTTGCTTGATGTAGCATAATTGATTGTTTTATACTTTTGTTGGTAAAGTTAGTAACATTCATGGAAAATACACTGTTGCCATGTTTTGCATTGTGCATTTGTTATTGAAACCACCGATTTGTGTTCACACAAACTTCGTGCTCAAATTGTGAGTTTCATTTCAGTGCAGGAACATTTGCCCCGAATATGGAGGAAGGTTGTCCGCATTTCAAACCGCTTTCTTTGGGATTCGCCTACATGTGCGCATTTGGCGCACAGGTTCCGGAGGAACATTTTGATGTCGCACTTTTCTCTAAGGTTATTTATGATTGAATGTCCGATGGTGTGTTGTTGTGTGCAGACTGTAAAAATGGCGATGTCTTCCTCGGCATCTCAATGGCTGTGTTTCTATGTTTTAACTCCCTGTTAAATACTTCCAAAGCATCAGCCAAAAACCGAGCAAAACCAGACGATCATGAAATATATATATTTAGCGGATGAACGTTAGGAAGTAGTATGCCCCATTAGGACTTAACCCCGCTTTGCTGCAGTGACACCAGGCAGATCCACAGGGATGCTAATACTCAAAGTGAATGCGACCTGCTCCACTTGGGCAGGTCATCCCTGTCAGATAGCATTGCTAGCCGAAGCTGTCAGCAGCATGCCGCTGAGAAGCTCCCTCGACATGGGCGCCTTGGGAATCCCAGCTGCCGTCCAGAAAGAAATACTCTTCTTAAATATTAAAAAAAAAAAAATCAAGATAAGTAGAACGCTCTCCCGTCGGTACAAAAGGATCAATACTGTTTTACGGGATTGGCGAAGAATGAAATCTTGCTGGCTTCTGCTTTTAAAAGTTGTGCCCGAGATTTGTTAACATGGATGAAGACTGCAAGCATTATAAAACAAAAGGTGTTCGAATATTTTCTGAACAGTAAAACTGCTTTCAGTTTGGTCATTTTAAAAATGTAACGTGTTAAACAAATAAACACGTATTTTACACGCGTTTTGATGCATTTTATTTTTAATTATTTGATAAAGGACGGACTTGTTTACAGGTGTAATTCATGCTTGATGTTTGATGTGGACTTACAAGGTAGTGGTTAAATAGACTTGCTATTTTAGCCTGGATAGGCCTGTTCACACTGTAAGTAGAAAAGACATTGGGCCTCATTCCGAGTATGGAGGTGGTTATGGCGCCATGACTACCTCCCATACCGGGTCCGAGTCCGACCTGGTTCAATGGGGACTTACCGGTCCATTCCGACCCTAGAGGGACCGGTAAGGCTCAATGGAAGCCCCCATAATGCTCAATGGGAATGGTGAGATAGCTAATAACGGTACCGCAATTTGCGGTACCGTTATTAGCTCTCTGGTCCCTTAGCGGCTCCCGTTAAGGGCGCCTGGTAAAACCAGGCACCCATTGCGGGACCCGCTAAGGGACCTCGGAGTAGGGCGCAAAGGGATTACCGGCACCGATGTCCTTAACGGTGCGCCCACCTCGGAATGAGGCCCATTGACTTTCTAGCCAAACAACATGCAGACACTAGAAATATGTCTAGTGTGGCTACCTGCCGTGAAAATAGAGACAACAGCTTCTATATTTCTAGCGCATGTTGTTAGGCAAAGTTTGAATGCTACCCTCTGGGAACACTACTAATAACCATGACTATAGGTATAGGCAACCCAACCTTTGGTATAAGTTTGTACTCAAGAGGGGAAAGGTTAGCTGTAATGGAGTTACACAAAGATTCACAATTACAGGTATTCAAATACACTCTTACACTCAAGGCTTCTTGCATAAACAATTAATAATTTATTTATCAGTCAGTTATAACGCCTTCTTCAGAAGGGAGCAATAGAATAGTAACATACAAATATACTTCATTACTGTACACTTTGAGTTTCTGAATCAGACAAGGCCCTTTTGGGATGGCCCACAGACCCAACCTACACCCACAGGTGACCTCAGTAACAAGGTTGCTGGGGACATTAGTAGCTTACTGTTGGTATTCAGAATTCTCTTTAAAAGTTGGTAAAAGGCAAGGCTTATTAGAACACAAGAGACCACACATATTCTTAAGCATGAAGATTCTTTTTGAGTTCACTAGAATGGGCATTCAATTCAATAGGTTAAACCAAAGTCAATGGGCAAAAGTCTTGGATAGGATAAAGCACTTCTGGTAAGTAATAGAAAAGTATTTGCACAAGTTCTTAGGAGTCTTTGAAGAAAAGAAGAATCAATTGTAGTGCCACAAGCTGATTAGACATGTGAGTTGTGGAAGTTACAAGCACTTCTACACTAAGAGGTAAGTTCTCTTAGACTTGTTTTACATTACCTTGGTAAAGAAGAAAAGATGCAGCTGATGACTTCTGTTCCTGTTCAGCTCTGCAGATCTCACTGTTCCTGGGCATCATTCGTGGGGATGTCGGGGGGGAAATTCTGCCGGGGTCGGCCGGACCGTCCGCAGACCTCCGGGCAGGGAGGCCCCAACTCCTCCCGTATAACCCAAAAGATATAGAGTATGAGACACACGCAAGAAGCAAGGTGACTCTGCTGTTTATTAGACAAAACGGCAGGGATGGGTCAAGGAGCGTACGCGTCCGTCCTGACACACACACAATCGTGGGGCTCGCAGGCCCTTTTTACCTTAGTATGACGCGCTACTTGCGTCACTTGGAAAGTTTAGCAAAAAACCTATCTCCACTCTGGATTGGTTACTTGAGTGGTAGGGTTAGTATAGCGCACATATAGAGAACGGTGTTAGTGGCTGAGGGTTAGTCAGGTGGTATACCTGGGCTGTCCCTTCAATTTGATACATGAAAATTGTTACATGAAGACCTCTGAGGATTGGTCAATGTGAATGGCGTCAGTGATAAGAACCCCATGTTCTAATTGGTCCGCTCGCGAGCCTCCCAGTCTGGGACTATCGCTGTTCCCAGCTCGCGGTGCACCTGTCATTTGCAACAATGTTTTAATATGGGTAGGTGTAAACAATGTGAGGATTTATTCATATGTTGGGAGGTCGACTACTCCCACTGCTGCAGATGTCCAATGAGTCTTTTAATTGTATCTGCCTGTGTCTTGAAACGTGGGATTCAGGCGTCTCCTTCCTCCTGGGCTTGGCATATTGTCAGGTTTGACTTTGTCACGTGAGGTGGGACCGTGTTTGAGGCAAAATTCAACACAATTAATATTGTTTTTCCTACTGTGTGCCTGGTTTATCTTGCAGGTGTGACCTTGGCGTTGGCTTGCAGCGTGCGAGATTGCAACATCGTGCCCTTGGCGGTGTGCCTTCGTCGGGCTCAATTTGCAGGGTCAGCAACCCAGTTCTTGCTCATTCAATGTTCATGGAAGCTTTTGCCTGCGGCCTACTTGGGCCTGGTGCATAGGTGGAACCGTTTGATGCAGGGCGCTTTAGGTTACGGTATCATATTGCTTTATCCTCAGTATCGTGTCCCCGTTATATTCTTCATTATGGTACATGGCTCTTTTAGAAGAAGCGTGAGCAAGCCTTTTTTATATAAGTTCATGATGCGTCTTGCGTTTCTGCATTTTGAGAGCCTATGTGGAAAATAATAAAGATGTACGTCCGTGAGTATGTCTGTCGCCTATGTCATAGCACTGAGTATATTCTTCGTGTAGATTGGTGCGGGAGTGTCCGGTGTGTATATTTGCACAGGTGTGCTGACCGTTGGCTAGGTCGTCATGGCATCTCTAACGACGTGTAGATTTAGTCGAGTTGGTCCGTGCCGCAGGTGTCGGCATGGACAGGGCGGGCTGCTGGGCTGGTAGATGGGCACATCCGTATGTTCCTGTACCAGGGTATTTGGTCGTCCGGTAGATAGGCAAACTCCTCTCATGGCGGGTGTCTGGGCCGTGATCCTCTAGGCCAAGCGCGAGAGGGGAAGGGCGGGACCCTGTTCTTCCATTCTCCCACTTCAGGGACAAGAGGGAGGACATTGGGGGACTCCTGCGCTACACCAGTACTGGCAAAACTGGCAACCGGCTAACTTTATTTTCAGCGGCTGTTTCGCGTTTCAGCCCCTTACGGTACAGCAAATAGCAATATGCGTGGTTCCTGTCTGTCAATCGCACACTCGACTGCTGGGGGTCAGGCTTGGTCAGTCCTGCTTCGTGGGACTCCGGAGGATCTTCCAAAAGCTTTTAGACCAGCTTACAAGCAACACACACAATCTGGTGTCCCTCTCCCTGGCTCTATGGTTTCCTGCAGCAACTCTGAGGGAATTCAACCAGCTCCGAGATGGGTGTCCAGGTGGCTTACTTGCGAGTTGATTGGTCCCACCAACTCAAAGGGAGAAATCATCCATGCAGGACGTCTCTGTCGATGCAAACTTGGTAAGTAGCCACTGCAGCAGGGCTTCACCGGGCAAACCAACGCTCCAGGAGTTGCAGCAGGTGTCCTCTTCAAGCTCTTCTTTGGTTCCTTCATCCAGTCGTCGACTCTGCCTTCCAAGCCAAAAGACTTGCCTTTTATTCAGTTCTCTCCCATTCATTCCAGCCTATTTGTCACTCACCCAGCCAATCACCACAGATTGCATTTGGATTTTTAGGAGACTGAGCACAGTGAGTTTCGGGCATCTCCCTCACTTCCTGCCTACCCCAGACACTCGGGTGCCAGAGGCGGGTTTCTCTCAGACACCCTGCCAAAGGCAGAATGAACAAAGAGACCAAACCTGGTTTGGCCTGCAAAGAAATTCTCTAGAAGGACCTTTCCACAAAAACCTGGTGAGAAAAAAAGACCAGGCATCATTTTAGCAAGGATGGCTGATCGCCATTTCGAAAAAGATGGCTCCTGCGGTTAACATTACCGGGTCCGTGAACGGTCGTAGTAAATGCAAACCTAGGTAGTTCAAATCGAAACCACTGTCACCAGCCAGTCAATTGAGGAAAGGGTAACATACAAAATGTTACTTGAGCATTTAGACACAGGGGACACTAAGTAACCCCTCCAGCACTCTATTGTAAGATAGGGTGTGCTGGGCCTAGCAATTACAATGCTAAGTAAAGCCAATTTCAATGTACTGTTCAGGGAAACAGTAGTTGATCCCAGAGAAGGTATTAAAACCTTGGGAAATCTGGAAGACTTCCCTGTGGCACTGCACTGAAGGTGCCTTGTGGCACAATTGTAAAGATAATGCCTATGGAGTTGGTTAAACTCCATAACCAAAAAGAAACACAGTGTATAAAATCACATTTAAATTCATGAGAGAGTGGGAAAAAGGGTCTCACTCTCTCCAGGTAAAAAAAAAAAAATGTTGACAAAGTTGCTGTAGGTCTCTAAGGTGGAGGGAATTAGCACATGTTTGAGAACACATGTAGCAAGCTTTTGCCGGAAATAGATTGTCTATCTGCAGGGCCTGCACAACAGACCATGCTGAAAACAGTCAAGACGTTTTACTTCTTTCAGGTACAGTTTGTTGAAATATACTTTGGGCCTCATTACAAACCTGCCGGTCTGGCAACAACGGTGGCAGTAAACCCGCCACCACCGTTGTTTCTGGACCGGCAGATTACAGAGTCCTGCAGGTGGGAGGTGTCAGTCCTGCCAGGTCCGATCTGGCGGGAGTAACGCCACCCGCCTGCAGACGGACATGGAAACATCGACTCTGTCATAGACAGAACCAGTGTTTCCATTGTCCCCATTCCCATGGAGTCCTATTGGACTCCATGGGTATGGGGAGTAACATTATTCTGCCTCCGTGATTACCGGACCACCGGGGCTGTAATGCCCCAATAATTCAGGCAATCCCAGAGGCGGTAATTAATTTCAAGTCCGACAGCAACCTGCCGGTTTTTCCGGCTCGGTTACCGCCGGATTTGGAATGAGGCCCATTGTGTACTAGACCACTAACCCTTTATATAGAAATGGTCTTACTCATAGTGGAAATTAATCGGCTAACTCTGTAATGGGGGTGGGTGCTCAAGGAATGACCATGCAATTTTAGAATTAAGTAATTACCTAAAAATCTTTTCAGTGTCATTAAAGTGTTTTTGGTGGGACCAGTTCCCAAGATAAGCTGAGGTAGGTATTTGGGTCAGCAGGCAAAATCTACTATGGACTTAGTCAATTTTTTAAAGTTTAAATTGGGCAAGCAAGAGCTGACCACAGTCTGTGATTGATCTCCTTACCACAGCTAGGTCTAATTAGGGCTATTGATAAACGCTGCTAGCATAGATTACAAAGCTCTAACCATGTAAGTAGGTGCCAACGAGAGAAGAGTGGTCGACCTCTCAGCACATGATCAAGTTGGAGCACTGTCACAAAACAGTTGTTATCCGAAGATGACTGGAGCAGTTCCACAGACAGTGTGGTTGTGATGAAATTCCAACACACCAGGAATCGACAAAGCCTCAAGACAGCCCTTACAGCTTCCCCACCCTTCATTTATTCCCCTGGGACCCTGGTCCTCAGTTCTTCTTTCTTTCTACAAGCAAGTTTCCCTGATTGTTGGGAACTAATCATCCATAATATTGGGGTCTGTCTTGCATTGCGCTATGGCAGTGCCTCGAAGGTACACTTGTGTTGATCAGTGGAAATTCCTGACTTGCCAATTTGCTCAAACACACAATGACTCAGTTAGTTACCATCTCATTTATAGACCACCTCACAGCTGTGGTACATTCCAAGATGAGATTTCAGACTTTTTATCTACGGCTTCATTCTCTCGTACGACCAAAATCTTCTTTGGAGACTTCAACCTATGTTAGACCGAGCAACCAAAAAGACCAGAGATTAATCTCTGTCCCTGGTAGAATCGCTGGACATGCCCCAATGCATACTAGCACACACAAACATTAGGTTTTAGTCTCACCGTATCCTCTCCCCCTCCTAAACTCCATAGACCCATTGTGCTTGAGTGCACAGACCATGCAGCCATCTCTTTCCCCTTTTCATACTCCATGATAACCCACAAGGGGTTGAAAAAATGCCCCATGGTGGCATATCACTCCTTCAAAAACCTTCCAGGGTAGGCACTGCTCAACGGTTTGTCCAACTTCTCCACCTCTGAGAACATATCCTCAATATCAGAAACCACTAGCCACATCTCAAAGGAGTTTAGGCAGATACATTTTCTCTGGAGAGATTGGGCCTTGTCAGAAACAAACCATTCACCCCCTTTCACACTGAAGAGCTCCTTCTCAACAAATGGTCAATTAGAGCTCTTGAGAATGCTGGCACAAGGCCCACAAACCAGAGTACCTTCTATCCCTCAAGCCTTACATTCCAAAAAGCATATTCTGACATCTGAAGCCAAGGCTTCTTACTTACGGTAGCCTCTTACAGGAGAAAAGCCCTTATCGCAGCAGTCAAAAATGCTTAAACACCCCACTATACCCAGAGGTACCAGAATCTCAGGAGACGTCTGAGGCTAATAATAGGTTCTTTACCAACAAGATCAATACCATCCAGCTCCACACTGAGAGCCCTACATTCTCTTGCAGCAGTCTCTATGCCCCCCATGGGCCATTCGAACTGGGACTGACTCTTCTTCCCTCTCATTGTGGACATCTCCTACACACTTTCATCCTTAAAACCAACCTCGTAAGCTAGTGAGATCCTTCAGGACATCATGCTTATAAATGTGCAGGTCTTAGCCTTACTGCTATTCTTAGGATAGTCAACACCTCCTTCAGGTATAGTAAAATCAGGGTTTATAAGCCCACTCATGAAAAAAAAAACATCCTTGACCTAGAAGAACTGGCAACCACTGTCAAACCCCAAAGATCTCATTTATCAGCAAAGTCGTCGATAGTGGTCAGTTGACACACACACTATTCAGCTTACAGACAGGATGGGCTTCAATGGAACTGCCCTGAAATGGTGCACCTCCTTCTTATCTGGCAGACAACATGCTGTCAATATGGGCTAACTCGTTCAGATACCACCACGTCATCACTGGAGTTCCTCATGGTTCCATTCTATCACCAGTCATCTTTATCTTCTATATGGAACTGATGGAACAACCATTAGCACCCTGGAAGGGGCCCATTGCCAATGAAAATTAACAGAAAGCACTTTTAAATTGTCAGCGGCCACAGACATTGTTCGCAAACACTGCTGTCACTCTACATGGTGTGGTCACATGATGACGTCCCCGGATGTCATCGACCCCAATGGTGTCCCGGACATCCTCCTGATGTGAATCGCAAGGCGCATGCACCGGGTTTCGATAGGACATGCGTGGTGTCCGCAGAATACTTAAAAGTGCGTCACATAAACAAGGACTGTCTGGTGGCACCTCTATTTTGAATGCGGAAAGAAGAGAATGCCACACAGCAATAAACAAAACTTTTATAGTACAAACATCGGAATGGGCTATCGGAATGGATGACATAAATGAAAGAATTAGGAATTTGTGTACACGTGGCACAGCAATTCTTCCGCAAAAAAAATGAAATGCTTTTAAAATTGACATTTATTGCTGCACACGTTAAGAAGCAGCTGGGATGTTCTATTTTGTGTTGTGCATCCACCTTTGTATGACTCTTGTGCCACTTCTTTGGCAACCTCACCAGCCTTCCTCATTGACTTTGGCCCTCCAACATGGCCACTCAGACTTTAGCCATACTTCCAGCTGCCTTGGCTGGCCCTTCTCCCCTCCCATTGGTTGCACATGGCTCTTAAACCAATCACTGCAACCGGGAGGCGGGAGCGAGCCAGAACTTCTAAGGCCCACAAGGAGGCCCTGTCTATCCCTGTCCACCACGGTACGCCGCAATGCTGCCCCCCTGAATGTGTGTATGCCCCCACCCCCGTTCACCCCCTGACTGTGTGTAATGTCCCCCTCCCACCCGTTGTCCCAGTGATTGTGTGTATGTTCCCAACCCACCCTGTTGCCCCCTGACTATGTGTATGCCCCCCACCCAAACTGTTGGCTCCCCTGACTGTGTGTAATGCCCCCCACCCACCCTATTGCCCCCTGTCTGTTTGTATGACCCCCACCCACCTGTTGCCCCTGTGATTGTGTGTATGCCCCGACCCACCCTGTTGCCCCCCTGACTATATGTATGCTCCCCACCCACCCCGTTGCCCTCCCTGACTGTGTATAATGCCCCCCACCCACCGCATTGCCCCCCTGACTGTTTGTATGCCCCCTGCCCACCCCGGTGCCCCCCTGGCTGTGTGTATGCCCCCCACCCACCGATTGCCCCATGATTGTGTGTATGCCCCACACCCACCCTTTGCCCCCCTAACTGTGTTTAATGTTCCCCACCCACCCATTGCCCCATGATTGTGTGTATGCTCCCCACCCACCCCATTGCCCCCTGACTGCGTGTATGCCCCCCACACATCCCCCATTGCTCCCTCTGTGTGTAATCCCCCCACCCACACATTGCCCTGTGATTGTGTGTATGCCCTCATCCACCCCGTTGCCCACCCTGACTGTGTGTAATGCCCCCTACCCACCCATTGCCCCGTGATTGTGTGTATGCTCCCCACCCACCCCGTTGCCCCCCTGACTGTGTGTATGCCCCCCACATGACCCCTATTGCTCCCTGTGTGTAATGCCCCCAACCCACCCATTGCCCCGTGATTGTGTGTATGCCCCCGCCCACCCCGTTGCCCACCCTGACTGTGTGTATGGCCCCCCAAAACACTGTTGCCCTCCCTGACTGTGTATGCCCCCTACTAACCACGGTGCCCCCCTGACTGTTTGTTTGCCCCCCACCGACCCGTTTGCCCCCCTGATTGTGTGTGGCCCCAGCCACACTGTTGCCCACCCTAACTGTGTGTATGCCCCACACCAACCCTGTTGCCCCCGCTGACTGTGTATGAGTCCCTCCAACCCCTTTGCCCCTCTGACTGTTTCATGACCCCCACCCACCCCATTGCCCCCTGACTGTGTGTATGCCCCCATCCACCCAGCTGCCCCCTGAATGCATGTATGCCCTCACTCATCCTGTTCCCCCTCTGACTGTGTGTATGCCCTTGCCCACCCCCTTTGCCCCCTGTGAGTGTCTTTGAGCCCCCAACCACCACCTTGCCCCTCCCTTCCCCTCCCCACAAGCACGACTTGTCAGGTCTTGACCTAGTATGTGGTTGCTTTTGCCCAGCACCTCCTCCCCACCTCTTCCCCCTTCTTTCCTACCTACCCATTCCCTCCTCCCCTTCTCTTCCCCTTCCTGTTAAATTCTGGCACTACCCCAATTGCCATCAGGCATAGTAATTGTAGCCGCCAGTCCTCCTGCGTAGTCACCTACCCTCGCCTCCCCCCACCCCTCCTCTTCGCTTGTTAAAGCCAGGCACTACCGTAATTGCCATCAGGCATAGTAATTTGTAGCCGCCTTCCTTTCACATCGACCTGCCCTCTCCTCCTCCCCTCCCTCCTCCCCCCTTTTATGTCCACTATCACTTACTGTTATAATTTGTCCTGTGACCTTTGATAGCAGCCTGTCTGTCTCCCCGTCCCTCGTTTCCTCTCCTGCCATCCCCCCAACACCTTTCTGTCCTATTATGATAGTTGCTTGTTACGTCCCTCTCCTCCTCCCTCACACCAAATCCCCCTCCCTGCCCTCCCCCTTTCCTCTTGTTACTCATGCACCACATCAATTGCCCTCAGGCATAGTAATGTTACTGCTTGTATTGTTCTCCTTTTCTTTCTTTTCCCCTCTCCTCCTTAATTGCTCCTGCACTTGCACTATCTGAAATGTCGCAAGGCTGATTATGATAGTTATTTTTCATTCTGATTTGTTATAAGGACTTGTAAGAATGTATTAGTATTCTCCCTTGCTCCCTCCCTACTTGAAGCACTTTGAAACACATAGTGTATAAGCGATATACAAATAAAAAATCAACTCAATTCAATTAATTAATAATGAGGGTATGAAGAGAGTGAGGTTTCAGCAAATCATCTTTAATTAAAATTTTCAGAATTTGATGAGGATGATTGCTGGGGACACGGGGGACAGGTGCAAGAAGGACAGTGATATGGAAACATTACTTAGTTCATCCAAATTTTTAGACAAGTTCATGATTTGATTATTTACAGTTGGCGATAGGAACTTTTCTTTCTGATTCATGGGATTGTGAATCATTAAACTGGGGGCGTGGTTTCTTCATGAAAACTATATACTGTAAAAGAAATAGAAATTATTATTTTAATAAAGTGTGTACAAAATACATTATTGGTTAACATTCAAATATCTATTTTATAACATTGGAGATATTATCATCACTCATTTCTTCTTTTGGGAAGTTCTCCTCTAACCATTCAAGTGAGCTTGCCATTTATGTGAGAAAAAAAGGGTTTTTGTCTTATAACACATGTTTATGTAATTAAAGCTAATAAAACAAAAATAAATACAATTCACTTACTATTTAGTGTGAATGCATTGTCCAATAAGCACCTGGTGTTTCTTAATCTGTATGCAGAGTTGTAGTGAGGAGATTATTTGAAGTGTGCAGTTGGTTTGTGACTGATGCATTCCATTGTAATATGTGTTATATAAAAAAGTAATTAGTAGTTTTTAATGTGATTGTACAAAAAGGTATATTTGCATGTTGTAAACATTAGTTGTTATTTTGGGTACATCTGTTTTTTGGTTAATGGGTACATATTTTTTGGGTCTCCCCTATGTTTCTGAGCCTTGTAAATTGTGCCCGATGTCCGCGGACTACTGCGCTGTCTGTGGATTCCATATCTGACATATTGGGGTAGGGGCGTATGATACAGGGAACTTGTAGCAGATTGAAGAGGCACTAGTACAAACCTATGAAGTTTACTGAAAAATCTTTGTTAAAGGGATATTATGGTTAAGTTGCACTAACAAAAACCCATGGAATTCACTGAGAAAACATTGTTAAAGGGACATTATGGTTACAAGAAAAACCAAAAAACGCTTGAAATTCACCAATTATGGTATTCTAAGCAGCCATAACTCACACCACCTCCGTGCACTGCTAAGATTAACACCCAGGACATCAAATATGACATCACAAATGTCATGGATGACATCACTGATAACATCACATATCTGGCCGACGTCTTTGTGTTCACTGGCATATTCAGGCCACGTGAATTTGTTCACTTATAGAAACAATTTTACCAATTAAAATGTGCTACACATATACACATGAACCTTCCGGTATGTTGTTAAGGAACTTTCCTTAGGATTTGATCTCAGTTCATGGTACACATACATGACAGAAAACGCAAGCCTCAAACACACAAATTATTTCTGTACCCCATGATAAAGTCTAATGTTATTGTTATTTTTTTGATGGTGTTGTGTCTTTCCTCCTAACTTAAGTTTTCTGGTATGTGCCTCAAATTTGTATGCATGGTAGGTCTTGATATGTATTTTTTGTACTAACACAAGTATGTAGTAAGTCTTCAATTATTAGCTATAAGGTATTAGCTATTAATGCAATCTTTATCATTACTGGAAACTCTGATATGGTACCATTCATAATTAAACATATTGTATTTCTACAGTGATTGCTGCAGCCATTGCCTATGTGTTTGTATGATTAGGGTCCTGCATTAACAACAACACTCCAATATTATGTTTTGTTGAGATGAGTAAATTTTTTGATACATTAAATATTTATTGATGGATCTCCCGTTCACCCCTCATATTGTGTTACTAACATTATAAATACGACCCCTTTTACAGACTTTGCATCACAATTAATTTCATATGTGATGTCATCCATGACATGTGTGATGTCATCTTTGATGTCCTGCGTGTTAGACTTAGCAGTGCAGAAGGTGGCGCAAGTTATGGTTGCTTAACTTACTGTAACTGCCGAATTTCATTGGTATTTCGGTTTTACTTGTAACCATAATGTCCCCTTAACAATGTTTTTTCATTTTCATGGAATATATATATATCAGCTAAAAAAAAAAAACTTTGTTAAAGGGACGTTATGGTTAAGTTGCACTACTAAAAACCTATGAAATTCAGTAAAAAAAACTTTGTTAAGGGGACGTTATGGTTCTAGGTAAAATCGAAAACCCCCTGAAATTCGCCAGTTGTGGTAAGCTAAGCAACCATAACTCCCGCCACCACTGTGCACTGCTAAGACTAACACCCAGGACATCAAAGATGATATCACAAATATCATTGATATATGTCAAGAGCGGGTGAAGTAGTTGTGCGCGTGCGCTTTACTGCGTTAGCATGGTTTACACCGCTACGTGCTTTCTTCGTGTTTGGATGTTTTTTAGTTAACACGTTTTTTTGCTTCTTACAGCCATATTCCATCCCATCCTCATCACCCCTCACCTCCCCAAACATTATTTGATCAGTTTGACGAGTGCAATGTTGTTTTTTTTAATATGTTTTGCCGCGATATCAGCGGACACCGGATGAGAATCCAAGATGGCAGGCGTCTCCAAAAATCTGACGCACTTCACGCTTCACCCCAGCCAATCGGAGAGCACGTCACATGTCTGCGGACATTACGCAAGCTTCGTGGCCAATCCATGTCCTGTCCGCGGAGCGAACAGGGAAGTGTGTCCGCGGAGCAGACATAGAAATCATTAATTTTTTTGCCTTACGTTTTGATCATTTAAAAAAAAAAACTACTAGACGAATTTACACCAAATCAACAAAAGCATGCTTCCGGGACCAGGCCGCTGCTCCTGCCGCAAATTTGGTGAAAATCCATCCAGCGGTTTGGGCTGTAGGCGTGAGCAAAGTTTTTTCCCATTATGTCTATGGGAAAAAAGAAGTTTTGGGACCACACCTATAACTTTGGCCCCTCTGGACCAAATCTCACCAAACTTTGCAAAGAATTTCAGAGTGGACCATATACTTCTTTTACAAAGTTTGCTGAGGATTCGTCCAGGGGGAGTGAAGTTATAAGCCGTCCAAAAAGTGCTCTTCCTATGGAAACAGCAACTTAACCATAACTACACAGCCACTACCGTGTAGTTATATTTCTGTATATGTTATACACATATCTGGTTATATATGTGCATTTATAATAATTTGAATATATAATTATATGTTATCTTACTTCCATGTTTTTGTTTATGTATATTTGTGTTGTCCGTAGGAAGCAGGGGAGAGCAAGTCGACTCTACACAGTTCATCAGGAGCACATCCATAATGTAAAGCAGCTACTGCTTTGATGTTTGCTGCATTTGTGCATGTATATTCCTCACCAACAGTCTATTGAGAGGAAAACATAATTCTCCTATAGGACAAGGAACTCTTGTTAATGGAAGGTCGCAGTGAATGCAGAGTGGTGCACAGATCTGTAATTCGGAGTGTGAAGTGTTATTCCGACGCATACGTTACCAATACAACGCCATCAAAGGTATGTATTGTGTCACTCCCAGATACATCTTAACAGTGTACAAAATGCCTGTTCTTTCATATCCAGGCTGTAGCACCTGACCAAAATCACACTCTACTTACCCACTGGTCTGATCAATATGACAGTAGGTCTCTCCTCCCTAGTAGCGCTGAGTTGCCACTTACAAGATGGACAGACGTTTCTCCTCTGTCCTGAGGCCTTGTTTCCCTTAGAATGGCACTGCAGACAGAGGCGCTCTGTGCATTACTTTAATCTGCCTCTCTAAAATCGACATGCCTCCTGCATTTGCACTGCGTCTGTGTACCTCTCTCCACACATAGTAGTTCCTGCTTGGCCACAGCTGCGGTTTCAAGCAACCTCACAAGAGGTGAGCAAAGAAGGGTCGCAGAAGCATGCTGTGAGAATGCAAGCTGAGCGACGAACACATTAACGAAGGTCAACAGATCCATCATTTACAGCACAGCATGCATCATTGGGTGCATGGAAAATACAACATGTTTACCCGCACACTTTGTGAAATATCATTTACAAAAAAAACGCACAGGCCACAGGCTGCTGCTATTTTATGTATTTTTTTTTTTTGTAAAACAAATTGCTTTGTGGAAGCCATGCTCACTCTGCACAACTCCTGGCACAACACAATGAAAAGGGAACATGTGTTCGAAAATCCCAGCGTGCATTTGCTTTGTAGATTGGAGAAAAGTTATTCTATTTTTGCCGGGTAAGAATGCTACTTTGCTTACATGGGACTCGGTTGACTATATAGACCAGAGGAACACTGGAGCCTACCATGTCTCTGCTATACAATAAGAGGCAAATATGCAGTTCCAGTTAAAGTTGTTTTTACGGACATGTTAAACGACTGTTTTCTACAGCACCCCCTCGACCCTCAGGCATCCCAAACCTTTTTTCCCTCCTCAATGGACGTTCGATGGTTGCTCCTGGAGCCCAATTACATGCCTCCCTCTGTGTTCACGCGTCCCCATGACACCGTTCCCAGAAGATACATTATTTTGCTTCAGGAAGCACATGGCAAACGAATAGGCGGATCTTCCTGCCCTTCTTTCAGTCTGAAGTCAGTAAAGTGCACATCTTTCTGTGTGCTCCACTCACTGCAATGCGTCATCAGTGCCAGACTTTCTCCCACTCTACTTCCGTGAGATGTGGCCTGTATTCATTTAGTGTGGTTATCTGTGAACCCTCATTGATGATCAATATGCATGTGGAGTATGTTGGAGATCTGAGAGTACATGTCTTTGCTGTTTATGGGGGCTTGAAGTCCTCAACAATACTTTAACGCAATTTGGTTTAGGGGGTTTGTGTTCGTAGTAACGTCCGGCCCTTTCACTGCATTGCACCCCTCCCCAAACTCTCACCTTCATGAACATTCACTGGGGCAATACACTAGCCCACTTCCGGTGACCATTAAGGAGGTCATGGCAGATGGAATTTTCAATGGCCCCAAGGTTTGCCGAGGGTAACAGATGTCTCGGTGACCTAGGGAGGAGGAGGGGGAACATAGTTCCTCTCGTGACCCCTCATGGAAGTTACAGTGACTGTTACAGTGACTGACAGAACTGCCAGACCAAATCTCCCATCGTGGCTGAGGCAAGATAATGTATCCCGCCATAACGTGGTGGAACCGGGACGCCCCGCAAGGGCTCTGGCTCAGCCCCACTTCTTGGAGAGTGCCTGGGGCTGGCTCTTAATGGCCCTGGCCCACTTAAAGCACTGTGAAGCGGGGTTGACACAGGTAGGCCTTCCTTGAATCAGTGTCACGCACATGCTTTCTGGAGCTATCGTACTGCTGCTGCCATATAGTGGATATTTATTAACATTCCACTGGGAAGCAGCAGGAACAGCTAATAGCACCTGCAAACAGTGGAAACACGTATTGTCAGGTGCTGATTAAGTGATTCCTGTTGTGATGGTATCTCAGTGATGTCAGATCACTGGAATGCTGAGATAAGAATGTGATGACCTGTAGTCTTGTTACATCATATGGAATGTTTATGCTTGATCTGTTTCAGTTGATGTAATGCTGTGGAGATGGTTGGGGGTCTTTGCCTTCTTGACTTGTATTTAACCAATAATCTACATGTCAACTTCCCTGACTGGTATGGTGCTTTCACATATGGTGACGAGGATGAGATGGAGTGTGCAGGTGCCCATTGACGGACCCGAGACTTAATCAAGACCAGTGCCGAGGATCTGAGACCCCCGACCGCTAGCCCCGGTGAGGAGAAGCACTCACTCGCAAATTCCGTTTCCGGAGAGACCCACCCGCTTGCTGCCCCGCGGGTGCCGAGCTGAGCGTGAGTTCAAGCAGCGACCCCGAGCGGACCCTACCTCAATGGAGTGAGCCGTTCCGAGTCCGCCAACCCTGTGATTGCCGAGCCGCCTGGGGCCATTTTCGTGGACGCGAGCCATGTGAGCGGGGTGAGCACCTTCCCCTGCTCTATTGGGAAGAGGCACGCAGCCTCGCAAGTAAAGGACCCTGTGGTCTCCTGCGCGCACATATCACGTGTACAGAAGGCGCGCACAAACTCGTGTGAATGAGTGTGGAGGAGCCTGACTCCCTGCGAATCACGTGTGCGGAAAAGACGTGCAGAAGGCACGCGCGAACTCGTACAGAAGAATGTAGTGGAGCCTCCCTGTGGAAAAGACTTCTCGCCAGACTCGTTTTCTGACCAGCTGTGGTGAAGAGGACACGCGACCCCGTGCACGTGAAAGTTTGTATTACAAGGCGTAACCTGTGGCGCCTGTCACACGCGAGTGTGTTAGGATCCTGCAACGCAGTGGGGCACAGTAGCTTCCAACAGAGGTGAGAGGTTGCATGCACATTTATCTGTAGCATCATTGACATTTGTGCTTTTCACGCTCCATGAAGTGTTGTGGGTATTTTAAGGCCCTATATTGTGCACGCATGGCTTGTCTGGGATACCGGGCTCACAAATGTTCTTGCCATCACCTGGCCCCCCAAGGATTAAATGGGGACCCTGGAAGAAAGGCTTTCTTCATTATGTGAAAGCCACGTGTGGGAACGGCATGTCGGTGGAAAGGAAGGTGTCTATGCTTATGCATCTACTGGGATATGAGGGGCAGCGGATCTTTGAAACGTTACCTAATGTGAGTGAGTTGGATGCTGAAGAGGGCATGAATGATTTTGATGCGGCACTAGCGAAACTGGATAAACATTTTCAGGCCGATTCATGGAATAATTAGCGTGGCGCAAGTGGGCAAAAACGTGCGAATCGCAGTGGAATAGCGAAAATCGCAGTGAACGTGCGAAAATCGCACGAAAAGCAGCGCACGTCGATTCATGGAAGGCCGTGCGCGAGAAAACCAGCGGATGTGCGAAAAAAAAGTGCGCGGCGCACGTTGGCGCACGTTGGCGCACAGGCCATCTAACAGCGTGCGCCAGGTCACAGCGAAAATCGCACAGGCCACAGCGAAATTCGCACATAGCGCGGCGCACGCAATAAAAGTAGGCGGAACACGGGCGTAACACTCGGAATGGGGAACAACTTGCCAAAACGTGGGCGTCACGGGGGAAGTACAGGGCACAAGTGCGTGGAACGCCCACTCGCTCGCCTACAACACGTATTCATGGAATAGAATAGGGGAAAAAAGCGCACGCTCAAACCAGCGCACAGGCACAAACACGACCGCCACAAGAAAGGAGGCGGTAGCGTCTCTGCGGCTGTAAGAAATGTGCGCCAAAAGGTGCCCCAGCAAATAGCACCTATATACTGCCATGATGAATGTCCCATACTGTGGCCCTCCAGGAAAAATTACGTGCAAAGGGGTACCCACAAACACGGACACCCGCTGACAAAAAATACGTGTGCATGTATACCGGGGTGCGCGGGAAGTTCCACACGCGAATAGCCTGGGCGCGTGTATTACAGGGGTGCGCGGGAAGTTCCACACGCGAATAGCCTGGGCGCGTGTATTTCAGGGGTGCGCGGGAAGTTCCACGCGCGAATAGCCTGGGCGCGTGAATTTGAGGGGTGCGCGGGAAGTACCTCACGCGATCGGGCCTGGGGGAGCGGGCTACGTGTATTACAGGGGTTTGCGGGAAGTTCCACACGCGAATAGCCTGGGCGCGTGTATCACAGGGGTTCGCGGGAAGTTCCACACGCGAATAGCCTGGGCGCGTGAATTTCAGGGGTGCGCGGGAAGTTCCACACGCGAGTAGCCTGGGCGCGTGTATTTCAGGGGTTCGCGGGAAGTTCCACACGCGAATAGCCTGGGCGCGTGTATTACAGGGGTGCGCGGGAAGTTCCACACGCGAATAGCCTGGGCGCATGTATTTCAGGGGTGCGCGGGAAGTTCCACACGCGAATAGCCTGGGCGCGTGAATTTGAGGGGTGCGCGGGAAGTACCTCACGCGATCGGGCCTGGGGGAGCGGGCTACGTGTATTACAGGGGTTCGCGGGAAGTTCCACACGCGAATAGCCTGGGCGCGTGTATCACAGGGGTTCGCGGGAAGTTCCACACGCGAATAGCCTGGGCGCGTGTATTTCAGGGGTGCGCGGGAAGTTCCACACGCGAATAGCCTGGGCGCGTGTATTACAGGGGTTCGCGGGAAGTTCCACACGCGAATAGCCTGGGCGCGTGTATTTCAGGGGTGCGCGGGAAGTTCCACACGCGAATAGCCTGGGCGCGTGTATTTCAGGGGTGCGCGGGAAGTTCCACACGCGAATAGCCTGGGCGCGTGAATTTCAGGGGTGCGCGGGAAGTTCCACACGCGAATAGCCTGGGCGCGTGTATTTCAGGGGTTCGCGGGAAGTTCCACACGCGAATAGCCTGGGCGCGTGTATTACAGGGGTGCGCGGGAAGTTCAACATGTGATTTGACAGTGTGGCTCCTCCCAGGTGTACCCTGTACACCCTCCACGGCCCCTGCAGGCAGCCCACACCACAGGGGACTACCCTGCATCCCTGGTCATGTCCCGCAGGCAGCCCACCCAACATGGGCATGCCCCCCAGCAAAGGCACATGTCTCCTTGAACTAATGAACACCAACACATGTCCCCTTGCACCCCCACCCCCCAGCACTGTGGGGCACCTGCCAGCAGGCCCCCACCCATGTCCAACTCATGTCTCCCACCACCCCCAAACCCCAGCCACCAGGGGCACCCTCCACCAGGGCCCCACTCATGTCTCCCACCACCCCCACCCCCCAGCACTGTGGGGCACCTGCCAGCAGGCCCCCACCCATGTCCAACTCATGTCTCCCACCACCCCCACCCCCCAGCACTGTGGGGCACCTGCCAGCAGGCCCCCACCCATGTCCAACTCATGTCTCCCACCACCCCCACCCCCCAGCACTGTGGGGCACCTGCCAGCAGGCCCCCACCCATGTCCAACTCATGTCTCCCACCACCCCCACCCCCCAGCACTGTGGGGCACCCTCCACCAGGGCCCCACTCATGTCTCCCACCACCCCCACCCCCCAGCACTGTGGGGCACCTGCCAGTAGGCCCCCACCCATGTCCAACTCATGTCTCCCACCACCCCCACCCCCCAGACACCAGGGTCACCCTCCACCAGGGCCCCACTCATGTCTCCCACCACCCCCACCCCCCAGCACTGTGGGGCACCTGCCAGCAGGCCCCCACCCATGTCCAACTCATGTCTCCCACCACCCCCAAACCCCAGCCACCAGGGGCACCCTCCACCAGGGCCCCACTCATGTCTCCCACCACCCCCACCCCCCAGCACTGTGGGGCACCTGCCAGCAGGCCCCCACCCATGTCCAACTCATGTCTCCCACCACCCCCACCCCCCAGCACTGTGGGGCACCTGCCAGCAGGCCCCCACCCATGTCCAACTCATGTCTCCCACCACCCCCACCCCCCAGCACTGTGGGGCACCTGCCAGCAGGCCCCCACCCATGTCCAACTCATGTCTCCCACCACCCCCACCCCCCAGCACTGTGGGGCACCTGCCAGCAGGCCCCCACCCATGTCCAACTCATGTCTCCCACCACCCCCACCCCCCAGCACTGTGGGGCACCTGCCAGCAGGCCCCCACCCATGTCCAATCCATGCCCCCCTGCACCTGGGTCCCAACATTCCCCAATCATGTCCGTAATGCCCATCCTCCCCTGCCAAAAGGCCCAACCAACTATCACACCCACCCACATATCAAAGGCAATTACATGTTACACCCCCAATGTAAATAATGCAATTTAACACATGTCTGTCACACACAATGGCTGCAAGTGAATGACAAAACACCCAACATGACATGCCTGAAAGCAATGAGATGATACGACACATTGAAGATTAAAAAAATAATATGTATTGAACAGCAAATAAGAAAAAACACAAAGCAAATCAAACAAAACAAGATGAATGTCCAAGAAAAAATTATGAAAAATTAAAATAAGCCAATCAAGAAGATCATCCTGGGTCCATGAGCCCTACCAAATTAAACCTAACTGACTACTAACTAAAAAGGGAACTATATACAAAAAAGTGGTGCATTGTCCAATCGCAACCAAAAAAAAATTCAAAAAAACAAAGGAAACCTAACCCTAACTATACAACTATATACAAAGGCAGCGGGCTATTCGGACGGCTCACTGGTTGTTGTCATGGGCCAGGGCATCCTCGAACTCCTGGTCAATGGCTTGGAGGCGGGCATGTTCCCTGGCCCCGAGGTCCCGCAGGGATAACGCAGTGTCAAGCTCAAACTCCCTGCGAAGACCCTCGAGGCACTCAGCCCGCCTCAGCGCCCTCCGCATGGAGTCCTCCGCCCTGACCATCGTGAGCCGTTCCTCCTCTGCCCGCTGCCGCTCCGCACCTATCCGCTGGCACAACCTCTCCCACACGGAAGCCACTCCCATTCCAGGGTTCTCCTGCCCTCCGGCCGATGCCTGCACCCCTGATGTTGATGGCCCCGAGCCATGATGCCTCCCACGTTGAGCCTGCTGCTGCCTCCGACGCAACTGCCTGTGCCAGCACGACGGCATCCAGGCTGATGGAAACCACCGACGCCGTCGTGCACGTGCCCTGCCCGATGATGCCGTCACATCCTCCATCTGCTGGGGTCCAGTTGCTCTGGTGTCCACCCCTGCTGGATCTCTGACTCCCGACTGTGGCAGGGATGGGATCCCCACCGAGCTGGCTGCATTGGTCGGGGCAGGTCCACAGGGGGCCCTGGTGGCATCTGGGCTGGAAGACGGCAAGGAGAACGACTGGTGGATAGCCTGCACAGAGGAGGAGAGGGCCGCCACATTGGCCAACACATGCAGGAAACCCCCGAACATGGCCGATCCCAATTGGGCCACGTCGGCACGGTGCACTTCGTGATGACGTGCGTGCTCCTCCCGGGAAGCACGCACGGCATCACGAATCACAGCCGTGCGCAACGCGACCCCAATCAGGACCTTCTCCGCACGGCCAGGGGTTCCCACGTCCGCAGGTGGAGGGGAGTCAGGTGACATGGACATCCCCTCTACCTGCGGACAGGCCTGGGACGGGGCATCCCTGCTGGTGCATGGTGGTGCACTCACAGGGTCAGGGACAGCGACATGCACAGGCCCCTCCACGGTGACCTGTGCTGCCTCCTGCCCCTGGCCCTGGACTGCACCACTTGCACCAGCAGGGATGCCCCCACCAGGCCCCATGTGTGCCCCAGTGGCGGCCTCCTCCTCCTCTGTGCAAACCACCAACCTGGATGGCTCCTCACCGTCTCCCACCGTAGCAGGCCCCTGTGGGGGCTCACCCACCCCTTCCGCTGCAGCCGTGGGGGCATCCCCGCCGCCTTGCTCCACAGCGCCGTCTCCGCCCTCTTCTTCACTAGCCGCTGCGTAGAGGGAGACAAAGAACACAAGCATCAGGGCACTGTACAATGGTCCCCTAGACAGGAAGCAATAGCAGATGAGCACCACTGTCAAAGTACACTTCCATCATTTCCCTCCACAACACATGGGCCAGTCCAGGCAAAACACACACAGTAACAGGCATGGTGCATGCCATGGACATTTCCATGCATGTCCAATGGACTCTTGAAACATTCAATGATATGTAACTCACATGCATCATGCCTCATGCCCATCACATGCACACACTTCACCTCAGTCACATCCATCTGGCCCCAAACACACCAAACACAGCGGATACAAGGGTAATTTTGCTGCTTTACTGAATCTCTGCATTGTCACACACATGTGTCATGCATCCATGGCATGCACAAGTCACAGACACGCAGGTCAGGCACACAGACATGGCTACCATATATGTACCTGGCATCAGCACCCATCCCTCACCCCCACCCATGTTCAGGTACAGAGACTGGCATGCTCTCATGTTCATAATCTGATTAGGGCTCCCCATGCGGCATTTCAACACATGCAACAACCATGTGCATCACACATCACTGGTCACACATGCATTACCATGATGTCCCTGCACACATACATGCATACATGGGCTATGGCACACATACAGGCAAGTATCATAGAACCAGCACACCGCAACATGCCCTGTCTCATACAGTAATGCATGGACACTTACCGCTCAACTCCAGACGGGCCTCCCTCTCAAGGATCTGGGCGTGGAGCGCTGGGCGTACGCGTTCCAGGACCCTCATCTGGATGGTACTCATGCGGCCCCGGCCCCCCTCCACGAGGCGCCGGGCCTTCACAAGGGTCCTGGACCTCAAGTCCTCCCAGCGCTTCTTGATCTTCAGGACGTCGCGGGTTGCCACCCCCTCCGCGTTGATGGCAACCACACAGTCGGCCCAGATCCTCTGCCGTCCTTCCTTGCTGGCGCGGGACGATCCAAAGAGGGCATCATACTGCCCCAGGACATGCTCCACCAGGACACCAACTTCGGTGACAGTGAAGCTGGTGCCCCTCTGCCCCTCTGGCCTGGGGTTGCCACTGGTGCCAGATGTGGAAGTGCCCGACATGGCAACCCCAGAGGCAGGTGTGGGTGGGCAACTGGGTCCTGGGGCTGGGCTGTGGAGCGATGTAATACCAGTCGGGAGTCTTCAGTTCCAGCAGGGGTGGACACAGCAACTGGACCCCTGCAGATGGCTGATGTGCAGGCACCAAATGGCAGGGCACGGTGGCAGCAGGCAGGCAGGCAGGCAGGCAGCAGCAGATGGCACGTGGGAGGCTGCTCGGGGCACTGGGGGGCAGTAACTCGGCCTTCTGGGCAGGAGCGTGGGCTTCAGTGTGTTTTCGCGTGGCCAGCTTGATACGGAGTGATTTGGCACGTGAAAATCCTGCACGTCAGCGTGAAATCCGAGGAAAGGCCCTTAGCGCGTAAGCGCGTCAGCACGCATACGCGATTCTATTGGACCAGAGTCCCTCAGCGCGTAAGCGCGTCTGTGACGTGACCCGCATGGGTGTTCCCCACTCAGGACGTGATGACGGGCCACACGTGGAGATACTGCACGTCAGAGTGTCATCGCGTGTAATTGGACAAAAGTGCGCGTACACGCGATTGGCCTATGTACGTGTATTTAATGGGTGCGCGGCCACTTACACACGCAAGTACGTCAGCGAACCTGTATCCCGTGGTGCGTGTGAATTTCCACACGCTATTGGACTGGCAACAGGATTCCAGGGCTGCGCGGGTCACACGCTGTATCCCGTGGTGCGTGTGAATTTCCACACGCTATTGGACTGGCAACAGGATTCCAGGGCTGCGCGGGTCACACGCTGTATCCCGTGGTGCGTGTGAATTTCCACACGCTATTGGACTGGCAACAGGATTCCAGGGCTGCGCGGGTCACACGCTCGCCTAGAACACGCGCTAAGCATAAATTGCGGACTTTAACAATAACAAGCTCAGACGCCAGGATGAACATACCGTTCCTAGCAGCAGTGGCAGTGGGCTACCAAAGGAGGAGGAGGAGGATAGTCAGGGCCAGAATATTCACACCCAGAACCAGCCTTTTCGGGATGCCTGATGACCAGGTGTATGGGAGGTACAGGTTTCCACCACACATCATACTGGACCTGGTGAGTGAGTGGGAGGATGACCTCACATCACCCACCCTGTGCTCCCAAGCACTCAGCCCCCTGGAGAAGGTCCTCAATGTACTGCACTTCTTAGCCACTGGATCATTTCAGCGGACAAGTGCCATAGTGGGTGGGGTGTCACAGGCCACCCAGTCACGCTGCCTACACCAGGTCTTGAACATCATGACTGCACGCCCATCAGTCCGCAGGCACATATACCTGCCCAGAACACCTGCAGAAAGGCATGCTGCCGCCCAGGATTTTTACGCAGTGGCACGATTCCCCAAAGTGCTAGGTGCCATCGACTGCACCCATGTGGCTCTACGTCCCCCCAGGGCATCTGAGCACATCTATAGGAACCGCAAGCACTGGCATTCCATCAACGTGCAGGTAGCATGTAATGCCAAGGGAATCATCACCTCAGTATATGCCAACTATCCCGGCTCCACCCACGACAGCTTCATTTACCGAATGTCCACCCTAAGCCGGGACCTAGAAGCTGGGCGGCATGGCGATACATGGCTGCTTGGTGAGTATGTATGCCACTGCACATGCATGCATGTTGGATACTGAGCAAGGTCACAACCTCACCAATGATACCAATCCCCACCTCCACAGGGGACAGTGCCTACCCTCTCAGCCCCCACATGATGACGCCAATTCCGAACCCCACCACGCCACCCCAGGTAAGATTTAACACAGCCCACATTACAACCAGGGGCATAGTGGAGCGCACATTCGGAGTGCTGAAGTCACACTTTCGCTCCCTTGACCGTTCTGGCGGGCAGCTGTTATACGCTCCCCCAGTAGTGTGCAGGATCATAGTGGCAGCATGTGTCCTGCACAACATTGCAACACGCCGGGGCCTGGCCGTGGACATGGTGGTGGCCCCACATCCCCAACCACATGCACAGCCGCTGCGCATGGGAGGGGAAAGGGCACGGGGGGAGGCAGCCCGTACACAGCTAGTGGCTAATTACTTCACATAGAAATCACACCCCTGTGGAGTGCACACTGCCCTGGCACATTCCATCTGACAATCAATGATGACTCAACCTGACACTGATCCTGAATGTCTGGAGAATGAACCGGGAATTCCATGTCAGCCTGAGATTGTTCACCTGGAAGTGTCACAATGTGTGCATCCCTACCCACACAGACACCACCAATGCAGTTTTGTGAAGTTACACATTGAAGCAGCTAAAATGAATACCCACTTGCAAAATGCAACAAGAGGACAGTGCCATGTCAGCCAACCCAACCCCAGCACTGCCACACGACACACCGTGCCATGTCATGCTAATTGCAGGTAAACAAAGTAATCCCCACAACATGACATCACTCTCACTATGTACAGTGGCACTATTAGAAACCTGCAACACCTGAAATGCTCACAGCAATGCCGGACCAACAACATACTTGAGCACGTAGTACCATTAACATGACATCAAAAATGTTACATATTAGTAGTCTCACCACCTGGAAATGCCTGCACTCCCACCACTACCAACTGTGCAGTGTTGGCGCCATGTAGAGTTGTAGGTGCACTGCTGCCAACATGGTCCCCATCGCCAGACTAGAGGTCCTTGTGTGGACTTGAGGAAGGGACCTGCAAATTGGGAGGTAGACACAGAAGAAGAGTTACACATCAATGCAACATGCAGTGTACAACACAACAGCAATATGCACTATGAATGTATACACAGTATTGACTACAGACTGGCCACACAGCTCATGGGAGTCCAACGTCACTGTGTAATTCACTGTCACTTGGGCACACCCTTTGCAAGCCCATGGAAACGGGAAGCAGGAGGGGTGAGTGTGACTCAAACCCAAGCATCTGAACCAAATACATTACAAGCCTGCATGTGCCCAGCCACAATGCAGCGTATGCCCACAGGAACCACGGAAGCCAACAGATCGGAGCCAACAGATCGGAGCCAACAGATCGGAGCCAACAGATCGGAGCCAACAGATCGGAGCCAACAGATCGGAGCCAACAGATCCTCCCAAAAAAATTGGGAATAAAAGAAATCAAAATAAAAATAAAAATAAGAAACAATCAAAAATGGCCATTGATGGGCCCGGGGGGGTTGGGGAGGCCACCCAGGAGGTCCGAGGACAGGATGCACACCAGAACCCACCTGCGTGGATCCTGGGAAAATAAAACACCTCCATGGGCTCATGGCCCACACGGCTACCCTATTGTGGGAGTGTCACTGCTGTCGCTATTATCACCCTGTGCAGCTGCATCCGGAGGTGGTTGCACTATGGGAGGCAGCCCACGCAAGGCCCTAGTCTGCTCCTCCATGGCTGCAAGCATGCGGGTGTGGTAGGTCTGGTTCTGGAGGATGAGTGTGCGGAGGTCCCCATGCAACAACTCACGGGATGCCCGGACCTCCGCCCTCGTTGCCTGCATCTCAGCTGAGAGCGTACGGGTGAGACGCTCCAGCTGCTGTTCTGTCCTTTGGTGTGTTGAAGCCTCAAGCTCAACAAGAGTCGTCCTGAGGTGTAGGAGCTCCTGCCTCAGGGCTTCCCTGTGGCCCTGGGACTCAATGGAGATGGCCTCCCGCAGAGTCGCCAGTGCCGCCCGCCTGTCCCTGTTGGACCCCAACATGTCCTCCCTGTGTGACTGGCAGATGGAGTCAGTTGCCTGCTCTAGTCGCTCCATCAGCCTTTCTGGGGGGACAATGGAAGTGGCCACCCTATCCATGGCCTGAGCCATCATCTCGGATGATGCAGCCTGTTGGGTAGCCATACCGTAAATGGATTGCTCCCATGCGGTATTGCCAGGTGGCGTACGGCCACCACGTCGGCGGGCACCACACCTGTCTGGGGCAAGGCGAACTGCGCCTTGCTGTGCCGGCACTGCCTGAGGCTGCAGGACTGCATTCCCCCTCTGATCTGCTGGCCGAGGAACAGGATCAGATGTCGCGGAGTGTGACCCTGCATCCGTAACCACCGAAGGCGTAGCTGCCAACACTGACATCCCCATGGAGGGTACTGACCCTGGTGCAGGTGGGTGAGACAGAACAGAATCCCTCCCTGGAACACTCACCAGCGACGGCACGTAGGTCTCATCCGAATCAACACCTGAGTACAGCTCGGGGGAGGTGCAGCCAGAGACACCCCTTGAGAGCACGACCTGCAGCACTTGTGGGTTCTCCCCCACCACCACACCACGTCCCTCACTGGTGGTTGGTCGGCCCTGGGACACCTCCTGGGTCTGCACCATCTCCACAACCCCAGCAGTATCAGGTGCGTCTTCCATGCAAAGACATGAAAACAAAGTAATGGAAACAGGCATTAGCACCATGGCACACATTGAGGGCTGAGAAGCAAGAGAACCAGTACTTGATTGACATGTCCCACATGACTAAAACCCTCCCATGCATGCACCCTCACTGCGTATGAAGTGCAGGCAAACGGCACACACTGATGACACCAAGATGGAAGATGAACACATTTTCTGCATGCTGCCTGGCAGTGGCATCACACATTGGCCTGTGATTGGCAGGTGAAACACACATGCCATCACACAGATGGCATGTACCATTGCTATTGAGTGAAGATGGAGAGGAGGGCAGCACCTATTCATTCAGTCCAGTTCCCGCATGTAATAGCTTTTCTGATTCTAACAGGTCAGATTTTTCACCTGGAGCTGCCAGTCTGTCATGGTCAAATTGCACAGGGACATGTGTGTACAAATGATATCCAGGTAACAAAGTCACTCCCCTTTACCATACCCATGTCAGACATGTGAGTAGTGGACAGCGACATGCCTAGTGAAAGTGGTGGAATGCAAACAAACTGACTGAATGAACAGTGAAAAATAAGCAAATCTGTTGTGTCAAGGTGACACTTCAAGGGCAACTGGCGTGCAGTTGTGCTAGATGTCTACTGTTGGCAGAAGGGATACTGCTATGGCCAAATGCAGCTGCGCAGGAAGTATTGCATGAAGCACATGGCTGACCCATACGACTGAGGCGCACACACTCTCACCTGGCACCCAAACAGAAGCCCTCACACACACACCATGCACATGTATGACACACACATGCATGTGCACTCACCGGACAATGCCTCGTAATCAGCCAGATCTCCCACGCCTTGGATCTGTTCCTCCGTGACGTAGGTCCCAGCGACTGACTCATGTGGAGTGAGTTCCATGTCTACTACTGGAGACCCACCTCCAGTCACTAGAGTTGCGGCATGACTTGAGGCCAGCTTACTCTTTGCCCTGCGCTTTAGGTCATTCCAGCGCTTATAGCAATCATTGGCTGTGCGCCTCACGATTCCAAGGGCACTTACGATGTCCGCAACGGTCTGCCAGTGTGCCTGGCGTTGTGCAGGTGTGGTCTTGGATCCTGCAACAATGACCATCTCGTTGTCATGTCCGGACACATACTCGACAAGTGCATTCAGTTCGTCATCCGTGAAGCTGGGCTTCCTGGACGGGCCGGACTGTGTAGCCGTGTCTGGGGCATCAGCCTGTGCCGGACGAGCACTCTTCCTCTTCCGCTTGGAAGGTGGTGGTGATCCTGAGTGTCCTGCGCCGCTCTGGACACTAGGGGCAGGAGCCCTGGTGGACTCTGTATCAGGAGTGTGGGATTGCACACTCAGCATGGGAGTTGGTGCAGGCATTGGCTCTAGTGTGATGGTGTCAGGGGGAATGTCAGCAGCATGGACTAGGACCGACACTGTCCTGGCTGGGTGTTTGAGGGCTGGGGTGGATGGAGCCGCAGCTGCCCCTGCAGCCACTCCGCCCTGCCTCCTTGGTGCAGCAGATGACCTTGCTGCCCCAGATCCACGTGGCATGATGGCATCAACGTGCACCAGCGCACGTGTCGTAGCCCTGCTGACCTGGAAGTCAGCCATGGAGTCAGCCAGGTCTGGTGCCACAATGGGCTGGTCCAACAAGGGCTGAGCATGGATGGTGTCAGCCACTTCAGCCTCAACGGGAGTGGGGGAGGGCGGGAGGGGGGGGATGATGGGTGCCCTTGACTGGTCCTCCACACATGGGGGGACAGGCTCACCCTGCAAGTTACGACCACGTCCCCTACCGGATCCACCACGGCCACCACTTGTGGCTCTTCCACCTTTGCCACCCTTACGGAATCCTCGCCTCCCAGCCATGGCACTGATATTAATGTGCGTATGGGAGTGGCTGTAGACAATTGTCCTGGGCAATTGGGGGTCAAAGGGGTTGGGTACCAGATGGTAATTGTACCCTAGTGCTCTGGCACGGCTGATTGTAACCCCTGGGGAAAGATGACGGGTCACGCAACGCACAGGAGGCCCAAAAAAGGGAGATGACGTGCACGCAACCCCTCCTAGACCACGTGTGCAGAAAGAAAAACCTGCACTACGCTGTGGCACCCAGTAACACAAGAATGAACGTATGCGTGTCACACGCAGCCTAGAATGACCTCTGAAGGGGTAGGCTACACACGGGGCAAGCACAGAAGTTGGATACGTGCGTGACTCACCGTCTGCCAGGTAAAAGAGCGTGAAGAATGAGCGCGTTTGGCTGGCTAAACCCCAGCCAAAAGAAGATGTGTACGCTGTCTGAGAAGACAGGACAACAGTAGAAGGGGACACTGTTTGAGGGAACAGGCCCAGGTAAACCAGTAAAAGAGAAAAAAGAGAAAAAGCTGTCAGAGGTAACAGGGAATACGAACTGGAAACGCCGTGAAGTAAATCGCGTGTGAAACGACAAGAAGTACAGATTTCACCCACTCGCTCTCCACGAAAAGCACGTACAAGGAAATGGTGTTCTACATGTACCTTATATACAGGCCCACACGTACAGCGTCACTTACGCGGCGTGTACGTTCACCAATCACACGCTTTGTCACTCCTGCGTGTAGATCCATTTTCACCAATCACACGCTTTGTCACTTCTGCGTGTAGATCCATTTTCACCATTCACATGCTTTGTCAGTTCTGCGTGTACATCCATTTTCACCAATCACACGCTTTGACACTGGGACGTGTCACGCAACAATTTCCTGCACGTGCAGGTGACTATAGGCGCGCATATGCTGTTGACGGGTTTACGCGCTAAGGGCCTTTGCTGACGTGTGGGATTTCACTACCTATCAGGCTGTCCACGCGTTCACACACGAGAGACCACGCTCCTGGCCAGGAGGCGAAATTACTGCCCCCCAGAGCCCTGAGCACGCTCCCACCTGCCATCTGCTGCTGCCTGACTGCCTGCTGGCCACGCGCCCCACAGTGCTGGTGGGTGGGGGTGTTGGGAGACATGGGTGGGGGCCTGGTGGAGGGTGCCCCTGCACTGGTGGGGGTGGTGGGAGACATGGGTGGGGGCTTGGTGGAGAGTGCCCCTGGTGGCGGGGGGTGGGGGTGGTGGGAGACATGGGTGGGGGCCTGGTGGAGGCTGCCCCTGCACTGCTGGGGGGGTGGGGGTGCAGGGGGACATGAGCAGGTGTGCAGGGTAGTCCCCTGTTTTGTAGGCTGCCTGCAGGGGCCGTGGAGGGTGTACAGGGAACACCTGTGAGGACCCACCCAGCCTAATCGCGTGTGATAATTCCCACGCACCCCTGTAATACACGTACCCTGGCCAATCGCGTGTTAAACTTCCCGCGTACCCCTGTAATACACGTACCCTGGCTAATCGCGTGTATAACTTCACGCGTACCCCTGTAATACACGTACCCTGGCCAATCGCGTGTTAAACTTCCCGCGTACCCCTGTAATACACGTACCCTGGCCAATCGCGTGTTAAACTTCCCGCGTACCCCTGTAATACACGTACCCTGGCTAATCGCGTGTATGACTTCACGTGTACCCCTGTAATACACTTACACTGGCTAATCGCGTGTTAAACTTCCCGCGTACCCCTGTGATACACGTACCCTGGCCAATCGCGTGTTAAACTTCCCGCGTACCCCTGTAATACACGTACCCTAGCCAATCGCGTGTTAAACTTCCCGCGTACCCCTGTAATACACGTACCCTGGCTAATCGCGTGTATGACTTCACGTGTACCCCTGTAATACACTTACCCTGGCCAATCGCGTGTTAAACTTCCCGCGTACCCCTGTAATACACGTACCCTGGCTAATCGCGTGTATAAATTCACGCGTACCCCTGTAATACACGTACCCTGGCCAATCGCGTGTTAAACTTCCCGCGTACCCCTGTAATACACGTACCCTGGCTAATCGCGTGTATGACTTCACGTGTACCCCTGTAATACACTTACACTGGCTAATCGCGTGTTAAACTTCCCGCATACCCCTGTGATACACGTACCCTGGCCAATCGCGTGTTAAACTTCCCGCGTACCCCTGTAATACACGTACCCTGGCCAATCGCGTGTTAAACTTCCCGCGTACCCCTGTAATACACGTACCCTGGCTAATCGCGTGTATGACTTCACGTGTACCCCTGTAATACACTTACCCTGGCTAATCGCGTGTTAAACTTCCCGCGTACCCCTGTAATACACGTACCCTGGCCAATCGCGTGTTAAACTTCCCGCGTACCCCTGTAATACACGTACCCTGGCTAATCGCGTGTATGACTTCACGTGTACCCCTGTAATACACTTACACTGGCTAATCGCGTGTTAAACTTCCCGCGTACCCCTGTGATACACGTACCCTGGCCAATCGCGTGTTAAACTTCCCGCGTACCCCTGTAATACACGTACCCTGGCCAATCGCGTGTTAAACTTCCCGCGTACCCCTGTAATACACGTACCCTGGCTAATCGCGTGTATGACTTCACGTGTACCCCTGTAATACACTTACACTGGCTAATCGCGTGTTAAACTTCCCGCGTACCCCTGTGATACACGTACCCTGGCCAATCGCGTGTTAAACTTCCCGCGTACCCCTGTAATACACGTACCCTGGCCAATCGCGTGTTAAACTTCCCGCGTACCCCTGTAATACACGTACCCTGGCTAATCGCGTGTATGACTTCACGTGTACCCCTGTAATACACTTACCCTGGCCAATCGCGTGTTAAACTTCCCGCGTACCCCTGTAATACACGTACCCTGGCTAATCGTGTGTATAACTTCACGCGTACCCCTGTAATACACGTACCCTGGCCAATCGCGTGTTAAACTTCCCGCGTACCCCTGTAATACACGTACCCTGGCTAATCGCGTGTATGACTTCACGTGTACCCCTGTAATACACTTACACTGGCTAATCGCGTGTTAAACTTCCCGCGTACCCCTGTAATACACGTACCCTGGCCAATCGCGTGTTAAACTTCCCGCGTACCCCTGTAATACACGTACCCTGGCTAATCGCGTGTATGACTTCACGTGTACCCCTGTAATACACTTACCCTGGCTAATCGCGTGTTAAACTTCCCGCGTACCCCTGTAATACACGTACCCTGGCCAATCGCGTGTTAAACTTCCCGCGTACCCCTGTAATACACGTACCCTGGCTAATCGCGTGTATGACTTCACGTGTACCCCTGATATGCACGTTACCCGCTTTGCGTTCCTTGTTTGGCTGCCCTGTAAACTGGTCCAGGGTTAGCGCAGCCCTTTGCGATGATTTAGCGATTTTGCTGGCTTTTCCTTGCGCGAGGGCGTTCTTGGGGGCGTTACTGGCGCTGCTGCAGGGTCGCTGCGATACTCTGCGCCACGGCTGGTTTGGGAGCATGAAATCCATGAATACGCTGTGCGCGGAAATCGGTTTTAGCGCACGTGCCTGGCGCAGTCAATCGCACGCGGACACTCTGCGCCAGCCGCTTGCGACACTTTTCTGCGAAATTCTATGAATTACCCTCTTTGAGTCAAAGATAAGCACTGTCTTGGAACGGTATCACTTTGGGATGAGATCGCAACATGAGGGCGAATCGGTGGAAGACTACGTCACAGCCCTGAGGCATTTGTCACTGGATTGTAAATTTGCGGAAAGCCTGGATGAACACATTAAAGATCAATTCATGTTGCACTGTTCCAATGACAAGATTAGGGAGGAAGTCTGGTTAAAGGATGATCCCTGCCTGGATGAGATTATTGGTATAGCAAAAAGAATTGAACATACCCTACAATTTGTCGCGAAGTTGGGTACGAAGGATACCAAAGTTGATCAACAGGTCAAGGTTCTGAGAGTGAGTGACAGAAAAAGGGACGTTGCCAAGACACAGAAAAACAGAAAGGGAAAACGCCCAAATCTGGCGATGTGTACCAAGGGAAAGGCGGCAATGGTGCCCAGACCTCTAATAGATTTTCCCAAAGAGAAACTGTACAAAAATTGGGAAAAAAGAGAGAGGATTGTTTATGCTTTTGGTCTGGGAGTTCTCGCCATCTATCTACGTCCCCCATATGCCCTGGGAGGAAGTCGAAGTGTAATATTTGCAAAAGATGGGGGCATTTTGAAAATTGTTGCTCTAATTACAATATTGGTGCGGGTAGAAGTATAATGTTGATTGAGGAAGTTGATGGACCTTCATCAGAGGAAGGTGCAGGCTCAGATAATGAAATTGTTACTGTAAACATGGTTCAGTGCACCGAGATGGATGAGTGTGAGCACCCTTCAGCATGGGTTGAAGTAAATGGGTGTCAGGTTAAAATGCTTGCAGACTCTTGCTCTAAAATTACTTTAATGTCAAAGGCTGTATATGAGAACGTTGTTGGTGGAAGGATGGATGAATTGAGCCCGTCGGACAAGACACCAGGGGGCTATAATGGCAGTAGAATTGAGGTGTTGGGATGTTGTATTGCAACATTCAAATTTAAAGACAGAGTTGCGTGTGGTAAACTATATGTCACAAGGAAAGGTGAGACGTTGTTGGGTTGGAGGGAACAAAGGGAACTATGTATCAAGCTAGATCCTAATAGCAAGGAACAGGTATTGAATGTGAGAAAAGAATTTGTGGGTAGTGGTTTGGAGGTAATCCCCAGCAATTGGATTGCAGAATACCCCGATGTTTTCAACAAAGGTGTTGGTTGCCTCAAAGGCATGGTTCATAAGATTGTTTTGAGCGATGGATGCAAGCCAGTGGCGGCGAAACTCAGACCGTTGCCGCTATCTATGCGGAATGCTGTGAGTGTGGAATAGGAGAAATTGATGAAAGCTAGCATTATTGAACCAGCCAAGGCGGTCGAATGGATCTCCCCCGTGGTTGTTGTTAAAAAACCAAGTGGGAGTTGAGGGTATGCGTTGATTTGAGAGAACTGAATCGTTGTGTGGTGGCTGATCGTCATCCGCTCCCCAACATGGGGGAGCTTTTGAGCAGGATCGGGAACGCTACATTTTTTGCCAAATTGGATATGGCTAGTGCCTATCATCAGATTAACTTAGATGTTGAGTCACGCAAACTGACAGCTTTTATTACATACGAGGGTATGTACCAGTTTAGGCGCATGCCATTTGGTTTAATTTCAGCTTCCTCCGTTTTTCAAAAAGTCATGGATGGGCTACTAATGTTTGGTGTTTCCAGGATGATGTGTTAATCTGTGGTAGTACCCAAGAGGAACTAAAAAAAAAAGTGGAAGTGGTATTAGAAATATTCAGAGCGTGTGGTATTACTTTGCGAGGTGAAAAGTGTGTCTTTTCCACTCGGGTGGTGGAATATTTAGGGCATCAAATATCTGAAGAAGGATTGAAGCCGAAGAGAGAACTAGTTGATGGGATAAAGAGAATGCAATCTCCCAAGAATAAGGCAGAGCTACGTTCATTCTTGGGGACAATAGAGTTTTATCACTGCTTCATAGAAAACTATGCTGATAGTGTTACTGCGCTGAGGGCGTTATTAAGGAAGGGCGTAGAGTTCGACTGGAGCTTGGAGTGCGAAAAAGAATTTAACGAAGTCAAGTCAAAAATTGACATGTATGACACTCGGAAAAAGACTAAACTGTCTGCTGATGCGAGTGAAACTGGTATTGGAGTAGTCATGTCACAAGCAGGAAGGATGGGTCAGAGTCGGTGGTGTTGCATGCCTCACGCATGCTAAGGGGAGCTGAGCTTAACCATTCGGTCTTAGAAAAGGAGGCGTTGGCATGTCATTGGGGAATTGAAAAGTTAAAAAACTTTGTGTGGGGTCAAGACTTTGTGCTGAGGACAGACCATAAGCCGTTGAAAGCCATATTTGAAAGTAAAGGTCTGGACAAAGTATCAAGAAGGGTTGCATGTTGGGTGACCAGACTGCAATGTCACAAGTTTAGTATAGAGGTTGTGGCAGGAAAAGACAATGTGCAGGCTGATCATGTGTCAAGAATAAGGGTTGAAGATGAGCATGGAGTTGAGGACTCTTCAGTTATTGAGTCTATGGTCTTTACCACAGGTGGAGGTGTAATTCACAGAGAAGAATGGGTCAATGCATTTGCTGTAAATGATATGTGGAAGTGCATTATGTCGTTCATTAGAGGAGATTGGCCAGAGAAGAGGTTATTATCTGGCGAAGAAAGAGCTTTTTGGGAGGTGAGGTTTGAACTATCGGTGAAGGATGGTTTGGTATATCGGTGGGACAGGTTGGTTGTGCTGAGTTGCCTGAGGAGGAAACTGATTGATATTGCGCATCAAGGACATATTGGGACGTATAAGACTAAGGAGGTGATTAAGGCTGATTATTGGTGGCCGGGGTTGGACCGTGAGATTGAGAGGGTAGTTGGAGTATGTATTGATTGTACAAAGTCAGGGAAGAATGTATCTGCGGTGGTTCAGCCGGTGAGTGGAACTGAAAGTCCAAAGGGAGTTTGGATGGATTTGGCCATGGATATTTTAGGACCCGTGGATATGGGTAGAGGTAGAGGTAGATTTGTATTTGCACTAGTGGATATGTTCTCGAGGTGGACGGAGTTTAAGATAATGAGGGACATCACAGGACAGTCGATAGTGGCTTTTCTGGAGGAAGTGTTTGAAAGGGAAGGATTGCCTAGGAGTATGTTGACGGATAATGGTCCTCAGTTCACTGGAGGTTTCTTTGAAGAGTATTTGTACAAGTGTGGTATCAAACTTAAGAAAACTGCACTGTATTACCCTCAAGCCAACGGCATGATTGAGAGGGTCAACCGTTGCATAATGGAAGGTATCAGGAGGGGTAGTGCATGTGATATGGCCACAAAGGTGGCGGTCAGGGAAAGAATGTATGCTTTGAGAATGGCTCCCAATACTGAAATGGGAGTTAGCCCTTTTGAGTTGATGAGGGGGCGGAAAGGTAACACAATATTGTCTCGAGCTTGGTTAGGCCGGGTGGAGGTGAGAGAGACAGATAAAGTAGTAGATGAAGTTAAACGAAGGATGGATGAGCGGAAAAGTAAGTGGGTCAAGAAAACCAATGAGAAATTCCCGAGAAGGAGGACGATTGTTGAAGTAGGTGACATGGTCAGAATAAGAAAGGCTGTTATTGCGAAGAAGGGGGATTCTCTTTATTCAGATCCTGTTAGGGTGGCTCAGGTATTTGATGGTGCTGTGAAATTGGAGAGTGGGCAAGTCTGGAATTTATCGAGAGTTGCCAAGGTGAGGAAATAAGTTGTTTGTATGATTTGGGTATTCCAAAATATGTTCTGTTTTGTTCTCATTATTTCAAATAAATATATGTATATAGTTGTTTGTTTCTGATAAGGGATGGGGGTGTGTTGTGATGGTATCTCAGTGATGTCAGATCAGTGGAATGCTGAGATTAGTATGTGATGACCTGTAGTCCTGTTACATCATATGGAATGTGTATGCTTGATCTGTTTCAGTTGATGTAATGCTGTGGAGATGGTTGGGGGTCTCTGCCTTCTTGACTTGTATTTAACCAATAAACTACATGTCAACTTCCCTGACTGGTGTGGTGCTTTCACAATTCCAGGTACTAATTATCAGTCAGCATTCAGCAATTCTGAACTCTGTACTACATAGGCTGTCTTTCATGTTGCTTCTGTATGAAAGAGATATAGAAACGTCAGTTGAAGAATCCCTGCCCAATTCAATAATGACACATTCCAAGGGCTAAACCGGGTCATAGCTGCCCTTGGTCAAAGATATTAAGCCTTAGTGCAGTGAGGGCCGAGGGGCGTTACCAGCTCTTATTGGCGTGAGGAGCACCTCATTATTGCCGTTAGAAAATTCCATCCAATGAGGATAGAATTCTCTACTGAAAAACAAGAAAAGGCATGGTTATATAGAAGGCATATACCAGCCATTGTAGCCTTTTGCTAATGCATTTCTCTGCAATAAAATTGCCAGCATTACAATGTTCTAATTAAGATTTATAGACCCCGTTTGAGGGCACTTCCAGGTGTTATGGGCCCTGAAGACCCAGTTAAAGACCAAAGCACAGAGAGAAAGTTTAACATGGCTTACGGGCAAAAAATGCCTAGTACTTCACAAGTTGGCTCTGCATTCACTGTGCATTGCTGATAGCCTTGGAATGGTCATTATATGTAATCTAGGCCACCTCCAGTTCTTAGAGCCTGCAGACTGTCCAATGAGAAAGCCAAATAAACATAGCAAGGATCACAATATGAGTTTTGTTGTGGTTTCTACCCTTCCACCTTGTGGCTGCCCACAGAGCAAAAATCTCAAATGTTACGTGCCTTGTTCCACCCACAGCATCTCGCCTCTGTGATCTAATCAAGGCATAACGTTTCCTGCACTTTAATACTTGCTTAACAAGGTCACTGTCAATCTTCCAATCATGCGTTCTTTCCTTTCCTCTTTGACACATGACCTGTTGTGTCTGGCATTGAACGCACGCTCACCCTGAAGAGCATTTCTTCTGCTTGATCTGAAGCGAGTGTTACCTGCATGAGCGGTCACTCATCATTTCAGGCCTTCGTGTTGAGGCATTGTGTTGCCTACATAAGCCTGCCCTGACTCACTGTCGTTGTGTGTCGGTGTGTTTACTTCGTTGTAAGCTATGTTCCAAAATGATGGCAGTATCTACTCAACCCATGAAATGTTTTAGAAACAGCTTCGGTAGAGGCTTTACCATTCTTGAAGACATGGATGCTGTTTTCCTGCTTTGCTTACCCTCGAACAAACCTTGTCAGGGAGATGTATTGGAAGTGCACGTGCCAAGCTGCCTAACCCAAGATAGATGGATAGTGTGTCCATTTGTGTGCATGCCTCTTCACGCCAACTCGCCTTCACTCATGAAAACAACCTATGTTGGTGTCCTGCCATTAAGTGCTTTGGTGAGTGTCCATTTCGTGGCTCGCTGCTGTAAACATAAAGGTGGCTGAGCGCTGGTATCAGCAGGTTAAATTTCCACCATCATGCCAACAATGGATGTTTGGATGAACAGAGCACCTGGGCCCAGTTGCTCCTCAGGGAAACTCGGACCGCCTGGTTGGCAGTGGCTCGAATGTTAGAGGAAGGTGCATGGGTGAGGCAGGACCAATATAGTGATGGTGTTTTCAGCTTAATGGCTGTGCTAAGCATGCATGGCATTATGCGGGGTTTGCGATTATTACGTTAAAGATGGATCATGACATAGAACGAGGGATAAGAAGTCTTTTATTGTGGCCAAAGTGGTGGTGTAGGTCACTTCCGCTTCTACTATGACATTTTCGTTTGATTCCCGCCCCTTCCTATGATCATGCTGAGTTCTGGAATGGAGATCCGTTGCCACTCCTCGGCTCCTTTGCAGGAAATGCCATTTCAATGCCTGTGAACGACTGATCTTCTCAGCTAGATTCTGCCTGCTAGCCCCGAGTCTCGTCCATGTTCTTTCATTCCTTGTGGATTGCTTCCCCATTACAGGCTACTTCCATGGGAGATCCGTTTTTCCTGTTTACAGCTCAAGCTGATGTCTTTTTAAAAAAAAATAAAGATATCAAAAAACAGCACAGCATCTTGAAATTATAATTTCTTTGGTCTATATTTGGGGTGCGCGAGCTTTCAAAATCATAGGGGTCTCTTCTTCAAGCTCAAAGACTGCAACCGACACAGAAAGTGAATGTATAGGAAAAGAGCACATGGAAGGAAGACACATGTTTGCTATTTATACTTCCTCAATGTGAAATGAAAATCTGGTGAAACAAAGATATACCATTATTTCATTCCCAACCATCTTTCTAGTCAGAGATGAGGGGGTTGCTTCAGCAATGGGCAGTCCATTTCTTTTGGACCTGCACGGAAGGGGTAAGACCGGGGCATCAAGATAATCACAGGTGGCTTGTGGGTTTGGGAGTGAACCCTTTGGTGGACTGTCTTCCAAATTATTGACTTGGCAGGTGAGTAACAGACTCTCAAGAGAGAGCCTTTGTCCGGTATGTCTTGTGGTGTTGAGTGAGTCAAACTGAATGAGTTTCACATTTGGGCGTAATCATGTTATGTGTAATTGGGAATAGACCGGGCCACCTTAGTTGCGAGCAGTGCTTGGATCCGGTTCCCGATCAACTAAATGTGATGATGCATTCCAAGATGTTTCCTTTGCTTGTCCTCATGTCATCTGCTGATGCCACTCTAATTGGTAGCATGCAATGATGCTCTTTCCATATGGAGAGAGTGCAGTAGCTGCCGAGACCAAGTCGATTGCTACACCTGGGTCCCCATGAGGTACAATTTAGAAACGATGCTCAACACGACATAACACCGGTACAGAAACTGAGAAGAGGAATCGGTGTAGCATAGCAATATGTGCACATGTACACAGTCATAGACACTGAATAGGGGCACATGGCAGAAGTGTAAAATCTATGACTGAATAGAGAGTGCTGCCTATGGCGTGGTTTCATATGGACAATAGGGAATACTGTTTGGAGTGTAAAAGTAACTAAAAAATACGCAAATATCATCGTAGTGCCAATTCTAAAGGTATATAGTATACTACTCGGACTCACCAAACCGGATGAAGTTAAACAGAGGTTTGGATCTATTTGACCTAAAACACTTGACCTAATCACATTTGATTACATTTATTTGACCTTTTTTCAGACTAAAATGAAGGGGGAGACCGCTGCAACCCTGCCGACTTCCCCTCAACCTAATCTAAACCCTTACCCACCACCATATATATATATATATATATATATATATATATTCAATGAAAAAACTTTGTTAAAGGGACGTTATGGTTAAGTTGCGCTTCTAAAAACCTATGAAATTCAGTGAAAAAACTTTGTTAAAGGGACGTTATGGTTAAGTTGCGCTACTAAAAACGTATGAAATTCAGTGAAAAAACTTTGTCAAAGGGACGTTATGGTTCCAAGTAAAACCGAAAAACCCTTGAAATTCGCCAGTTATGGTAAGCTAAGCAACCATAACTCGCGCCACCCACCGTGCACTGCTAAGACTAACACCCAGGACATCAAAGATGACATCACAAATGTCATTGATGACATCACTGATGACATCACGTGTGTGTGTACTTTTCATGAAATATGTGTACAAGGGATTCTTATTATAATGTTGCAAAACAAGTGTCAAGGATCATTGCAATAAATATCATACCCTAATTAGTGCATTGAACGATGCATTGATATAAATAGCATTCTATTATGGGGTTCTATCTAGTATACTAAGCTACTCATACAGAAACATAACATTGTGTGCAGCGTACAAGATGAAGGTATAATATTCGTAATGTTAATATGTTGAATAATGAAATGATAATTGTTTTCTTAATAGATTTTTGTGTACTGTGAAATATGTAATAAGAAGCTAATAAAACACATGTATTACATAATTGCATTACTATAGACAAAACACAAAGACACAAGAACACATACCAATATGGGAATATACAGGGTAAGTGAAGTTAGCAAAAAAGCACAAGTAGTAGCAGAAACAATTCATAACTTAACTGATTATTTTCATGCAAATAAATTATTGCTCTGTTTCAAAGCTGCTATTTACCCCATGCATATGTATCACTTGATGTGATTTGACCGTAAGGAAAGTAGTGTGAGTACAATGTATACAAATATGATCATATACAGGGAAAATAAAGGCATAAAAAAAACAACAGAACTATCAGAAAGTGCTCATTAGTCTATTGATTATCTTTATGCACATAAAGGATTGCTGTCTTTCAAGCTTGTGTCTTCCCGTATGTATATGTTTCATATGATGTGACTGGACTCTAAGGGAATTACTGTAAGAACCTACTTGAAGGATACGTCTACAAATAAAATAACATTTTTAGTTTCTGACTGTTACTGAAGTAAACCATGTGGCCTAGACATGTCAGCAAAAGAAAAAAGAGCGATCCAGACATGTGATGTCATCAGTGATGTCATCAATGACATTTGTGATGTCATCTTTGATGTCCTGGGTGTTAGTCTTAGCAGTGCACGGTGGTGGCGCGAGTTATGGTTGCTTAGCTTACCATAACTGGCGAATTTCAAGGGTTTTTCGGTTTTACTTGGAACCATAACGACCCTTTAACAAAGTTTTTTCACTGAATTTCATAGGTTTTTAGTAGCGCAACTTAACCATAACGTCCTTTTAACAAAGTTTTTTCACTGAATTTCATAGGTTTTTAGTAGCGCAACTTAACCATAACATCCCTTTAACAAAGTTATTTCATTGAATTTCGTAGGTTTTTAGTAGTGCAACTTAACAATAATGACTTTCACTTTATATACATATCATATGGAACTGACGGAATCTCTTCTACTGTACTTGATGTCCGCAAACTCATTTAATGTTTGCGGACATGTTCAAAGAACAGTACCACTACCTAAAAATCTCTGGGGAGGTATGTTTGATTGTTATATCATAACATAGGAACATTTAACAAATTTAAAAAAAGCACACAAACACATTATATGTACTAATACATAATAAATGTAACCCATATATACAACACACTAACCATTCATTTAAATGCACTATGTTCTAAAATGGAATATACCACAAGAAAATAAATTGGCTTCCATCATAATTACCTCACAAACACAACAGAACTGAGAACAAGAGCAGACCCACTGAGTACATAGGACATATCTTACCTGAAATAGTAAGTGTACTTAATATTATTCATATATTTATAAACTTTCTGTATTAGATAAAAAAATATATTATCTTTTTTTTTTTTCTCTCACAGAAATGTCTAGTACTCTGGAATGGCTAGAGGAACATTTCCCACATGAAGAAATGTCACAAGATAGTGAAACTAATGGTAACCACTTTATAATATAAACCATTTAATTATTATTATTTTGTATACATTTAACATATATATATTTTTTTTGTACAGAGCATAACAAAATAGAAACTACCTCTGAAGAAGCTGTTATGGAAAACACGCTTGACAACATAAAAGAAAAAATTGATTTATTGTTGACCAATTTTAATAATTTGAAAACTTTTGTTGAAGATCATTTTAAAACAAAAACGTCATACCATTGCCCCACATGTACTTGTCCCCCTCACCATATCCCAGTCAATTATCCCCAAACCCTCTCCATAAACCAAAACGTTTTGATGAGACTTCCATCCCTTCTTCACCTAATAACAATCATGATGAAACCCCTAATTCTCCTGTTTTTGTTTCTGTTTCTGCCTCACCTTCTCTGTCATAAATTATTAATATATGTTAAATAAAGTTTAATTTTTATATTGTGTTGTAAATAGTTTCATTTTTTTTTAAAAAAAAAAACAATGTAGGTGTCCGCGGACAGTGCAGTTGTTCTAAAATGTTCGTAAATAAACGAAAATGGATGTGTCCTGAAGAACACTATACCTGTTTGTACTGTTCGCTACCAAGATGAAACTATTCTAAGAACACACGCGGTGTCCTGAAATGTTCGTAAAAAAAAAAATTAAAGTGTCCTAAAGAACACTATATCTGTCCGTAGTGTTTGCTAGGAAGTTCAAACTGTTCTAAGAACACACGCGGTGTCCTGAATTGTTCGTAATTAAACGAAAATGGAGGTGTCTTAAAGAACACTATACTTGTCCGTAGTGTTTGCTAGCAACTTGAAAATGTTCTAAGAACACAATTGGTGTCCTGAAATGTTCGTACATAAACGAAATTGAACCTGTCCTGAAGAACAGTATATCTGTCCTTACTGTTCGCTAGCAAATATAAACTGTTCTAAGAACACACGCAGTGTCCTGAAATGTTCGTTTCACGTGTGACGCAATTTTAATTACACCAGGACCCAAACAGTGCCCGTAGAACATCAGCGCGCATGCGCTAGCCAATCTCCGTGCATTTGGTGTCCTGCGGACATGCGCTTCCTTCGCAGACTTGTTCGCGAACGGATCATATGACCGCGCCCACACTGATCGCATGTTCTGAATGAGGACACTGTTCGGGTCCCCGAACAAATTAAAAGTACATTTTCAATTAATCCATAATATTTTTCAATAAAATCTCACCATGGCACAAGTCCCACATAATAATCCTGAGTTTCTACATACCTTTTGAAACTTTTCAAACTTTATTTTGTGTTCGATCTGTCCGCGGACAGCGCGCATGTCCCCAAACCGCACACAAGCACCCCTATAAAAGACCACGCCCTAGAGCTTATTCTCATTGTGTTTCTGGCTATTCTTCAGAGCACAGCTATTTCTCCAGCAACTTGCTGATTACACCATCGAGATGGCATCCCTGGCTGCAGAACTGCCACCTGGTGCTGCACCTGCTTCAGCACCACCCCCACCCCCTCCACCACCACCACCTCCCCAAGTGCCCAAAGAGGGGAACAGGAGTAAGGATGCAGAGGGGGAAGAAGAGGATGATGAGAATGAGGTAGAGGAAAACCCTACTGCCCACACAAGGCGTGAGTCTTGGGTGTGGCGGTTATTTACCATTCATTGTAATGTTCCTAAGGCTCATGCGAACCGTGTTACCTGCAATGAGTGCAAAATGAAACTCAATCGTGGGAAGCACGGTAAGTACAGCTTTGGGATCACTACTATGAAGCGACACCTGAGGTCATTTCACTATGGGGCTATTCGCAGGGTTCTACCTTGCGAAGAACGTAGCAGGTTGATTTCCTCTACTTCATCCTCTGTTTCTGATCCTGTCACCACAAGGAGCACCTCTGTGGGACAGCGTCTTCCTCAAGCTGCCTCACAGGCCATACAGAATGCTGATGACCCTTACCTTTCGAGGGTCACAGTTGTATGTATGTACTGTGACACAGTACTCTGCAGGGGGGAGCGACTTCGTAGTGCTTTTGAGACTATCGTCTCAGAGCACGAGAAGATCTGCTCACTACCCAAATAAAACCCACTCTACATCTTCCTCTCTCAGCTCGCCCTTTCTTATCCCTGTGGTTGGTGTCCCCCCTTTACCTTCCTTTCCCCTCCTTTCCTAGTGTGTCGTGTATAAAAAACCCCAAAAAATACAAAATATCAAAAATCAAAAAAAAAATAAGGCTCTTTTCAGAGCCGCCTTTCACAGTTAAAAAATAGAAGTGAAAATAAATGAAGCAGGGCCCTTTGTGTTTTTTAGAAGTCCGCTGACAGTTCGCGAACATTTAAAAAATTGGGTTGCTACTCCATCACAATCATTGCAATTTTCTCTGGGAAGAAGTGGTGGCTCTGAAAAGAGCATTTGGGTGGTGTTTGTAAGTCAAAAATTATAAATGCTTAACGCCTAATTCAAAATGGTTGTTGTAATTCCAAAAAAGGTCGCAATGCATTTTGTACATTTCTCAGAAAAATCTGATTGCCAGCATAAGTAAGATGGACTCCATCTCTGCGAAAAATGTATGTGCTACGAAACATAATATTTTCATTGTGAAAAGAGGACATGCCAAAATCTCTTAGAAAGGCACAAACAGCCTTATTAACATTGCGCCTTGCTTTTTCCATTTGTGGACCAAATGAAGAAGAACGAAGCCACATTTGTCTCTGCGCAATCCGTGAAAATATCACTTGAGAATTAGGAAACATGTCCATGACCTTCCCAAGTCCTTCTTTCATAGCAAATTGCAAAACAATTCCAGTCACATGTCCTAAACTGTTCCCTCCACAATGAATTACAATTATGTCTGGATGTTGCTCTGTCTCCAAAGTAGCACATAGAGTTAGCAAGTCCAACCACTTCATTCCACGTACTCCATGCCAGTGTACTTCCACATGTTGGAATCCAAGATCTACAGCTACTCCACAGCTTTCTGCATGCACCTTCAACCAATGTATCCACAAATCTCCCAAAATCCAAACAATCTGTTTTCTGAAACACACAGCCATAGCTATCTTTTGTTCTCTCAGCAAAAAGAGTATCTGAGAAACTTTCTCCTGGGACAACACACCCACTAAACTTTCCTGACCAATCCCTTTCAGTGCTTATTCTCATTTGCATGACTTCTGAACCCAAAAATCCCCGGATGTAACTCCCGATGTCCGCGAACTACTGCCATGTCCGCGGACATATCGTAACATGAACAGCCCTTCTACCATTTCCACTTCACTCTCTCTGCCATTCCCTAATTGGATGTAGCTAAAAAATCACATGACCATGCACCAATCACATTCAAGACCTCTAGATCTAACTGCATCATCATAGATCAGCACTGCAAATGTACTGTGAATCTCTCTGAGTACAAGTGCCATATCATTGGCAAGCACCATCTACCAGAAATACTGTACAAGTCTCCAAGATTTCTACTTGCAGCTCCATGCATATCCATATGCATGAACACAAACTTCAGGTATGCATTTTTTCTGTGCAGTAGATGAACACATTTTCAAACAGACTTTTAGCTTGTGTAATCTGTAAAATGAATTTACTGTATTTTTTTCAATATCCTAAAATCAACTATCACTTATAAACCTTTATACTATTTACTTTCTTTATACACACACACTCAAATCATGTTAAACTAACATTTTTTAAATGAAATATATAGACTACATATATTCAAACAAAATTGCATGCAAGCACAATCTATGTTTAAATCTTTAAAAAATACTTATACAATTTCATATTTTTTTATTTTTATTTATTTATTTACTTAATTACTTTAATTTAGACATGACATTGAGGCACTATTACCTAGAACAGCTTACTTACAGAAATAGTAGTATTCACTGGTATATTATAAATTTCACCAGACATAGTAAAGATATTTTTTTTGCTACAGTTAGTCATTCAATACAATTTGTTCATTAAGAACATATCATATGTACTGAACTGATGCAATGTATCTTATGTAAATAAATTAGTTTAATGGTTTAAAGAAGGCACTGAGGATTTCAATTAAAAAAATCAATATCTAAATTAAAAACAGCGCTATATACAAACAAAGTTACTAATTTGAAGCTTTTACAATTGCAGTGAAGACCAGTCTACTAAAAAGAAGCAGCCGAATTCGAAGAACAAAGAAGAACTAAGAAGTTACCTGTTAATTTAAGAAAAAAAGTAAGTAGAATCACCATAATATTTGTATTATTAATCAAACATACTATAACATTAATACAAGCTATTTTGATGCCTACAAATAGAGATTGTGTACCATTTTGTCCAAAAATCTCCATGTCTTAAACAGCGATTTACAGCCAGAATGGCCCACAAATTCCTATTTTTGGACACACAAATTACCCAAATGAACCGCTACAATTTTCATATTATAGAACAAACAACTGTTTTAATTGTATACATTAGATTTACTATTTGTACTTTTCCACACCACTAGCTTACTTTTTTTTGTCATCTGAACCCCAGTTTAGTAACACATAAATTCAAGAATACCTATCCCTACTAGTTGTAGTTCCCAATGCACAATCACACACCATTACATACATCTTTATCATCTTACTCAAACACTCATGCACACAGCACACATACATTCCAGAACACCCCAACCCATATCTTGTTTATTTTTTTCAACAGACCCTAAAGAATGCCTACCAAAAGTCAAGTCTGTAGAAAGCAACACAAAACTAGAGCAAATGAAAATAAAAGTGTCCAAAATAAGCATCCATCTCTAGCAGAATTTGTAAAAAAAAGTTGAAACAAAACAGCTAATACAGTCATTTAGTGAAACACAAGAAGTTTCAAGTACAAAAACTTTGCCTCCTTTATCAAAATGTAAAACAAACCAAAAAACAATTAACAGAAAATCAGCTATCACTACAGATAAAACTACTTCTTCAAATTTTAATATAGTGCAAAGTAAGCATGCCAAGAAAAGTATTTTAGCCAAAATGGACCGTCACAAAGTCCTTCAAAATCTTATAAAAACAGGAGAGAAATCAGGTTCAATGCTTAAAACCTATTGTAGGAAATTAATCTTAGAAGTGTTGATGGACAGTGCAATTCTTCTGAAAAGAAAGTTATTTATTTTACTGTTAAACAAAATGAAACCACTAACAAAACTAATAACTAAATTACAAAAAAGACTTCTCAATAAGCAAAATGTCAACAGAAAGAACTTCTTAAGTATCTGCGGAGGTGAACGGAATCACACTACGAGCACAGAACCATATTTTAATGAAGAAGCGTACAAACAAAAGCAAACACATACAATTGCCATACATAGCAGTGGTCGAGGTTATGAAAAAGTGAATAATACCATAATGGAACAAGAAGTACTCCTTACAAAAATATGCCCTGAAAATTTAGAGTTACCCCTCCATTCAACTGAATCAGAACGTCTAGTGTACAAATGGCCATGCACGTCAATGTGTAACATTCCCAAACAATGTTTCAAATCTTTACGCCAATTCCTCAATAAATATGTAAAAAGCAAAGACAAAATCAAAATAAAATTACTCCAAAATTTGGATACCTGTCCAGTGCGCAAGTACACAGGACTACAAGGACATTCATTGGCCTGCATTACAGGACCAACTTGTAAAACCACTTTCCATGATATCAAAAGGATATCAACACATCATTCAACTATCAGAAATCTAGTCTATAAACTTTACTATGCTAAAAGTCCTGCTTTAGCACTAGCAAAGTTAAATAACATCCTTCTACATGGTACAGCAAAAGACCTACTTGAAGAAATTCACTATATCCAGAAAAAATATTTTGGAAGTGAAAGCCATTTACAGAATGAAATAGCTTTAAACCAATTAAGCAACAATTCTACACATGGCAACTTTTTGCTAAACACGTACAAAAAAGAAATACTAAAATTTAAAAGTACATCAGCTGAAGTACCAAACCATGTATGTGTATGTTGCCGTAGAACATTTTATAAAAGTAACACAAAAACTGTAGACCTATCATACAAAATAGAAGACAATGAAGATTCTACATGGTTTGAATTAGCTCTCTACCTTGTAGCAGAAAACAAATACGAAATAACTGAGCCCTTAATACTTTGCAGTTACTGCACTACAAAACTTGACAACAACCAAACTCCTTCACGTGCTATCACAAATAATTTGGAATTATACCCAGTACCAAAACCCCTACAACAACTTAATTTATATGAGAGCATCATAATTCAAACAGTACACCCATTTCAAGTAGTAATACGCCTTCAACTAAAAACAGCAAAATTACCTCCTTCTGAATTGGTAAAAGGCATTCGTGGAAAAGTAGTTTATTTACCATTAGATCTAAACGAAAATGTGCATACTCTAGGAGTGCAACGTCCAATGCAGCAATCTTTAATTATCTTAGTAAATGGAGTACCTACAAAAGACAAAAGAATATGGCAACAGCTGGTAGATTTATATAACGTTAGACAAGCCTTCCAATATCTTAAAGAGAATAATGAATATTACAAAGAAATTAATATTGAAGAAAACTTGAAAGATACAACTGAAATAATTCAAGAAACACAAGAAGCTGGTCAATTTGAGCTACTAGATCCTGCTACAATATCAAATACTTTAGGCCATTATACAATTCATCCTTTGCACTGTAATGACACCGTGAAGATGCACTGGAAACTTACCAAATGCGTCAAAAAAAGGATCGCCAATCAGCATATGGAAAAAAAGTATAGAAGCATGTTATTTTCCTCTACTCTTTCCTACTGGCAAAGGAGGAAGGTATGATGATAGACCTATTCAAATATCAGCTTCAGAATACCGCTCATTACGGATGTTTTCTGAAGATCCCAGATTTAGACAAAATGTGGAATACATATTCCACCTACTCTTTGAAAGTGAACTAGCAACTTTATGTTACGGAGTTGCACACATATTAAAATCAGAATCACACTTTCAAAATATGACAGCTACACAATTATTAGAAAAAGTGCAACAAAAGGATGAGGTTTTACAATCAAATATTACAAATCTATTAGCAAATATACGTGGTACTAAAGAGTACTGGTTTCGACGTCATGGAGATGTACGTTGTATGATCAGAAACCTTGGCCCACCCACTTGGTTTGTTACATTAAGTTGTGCAGAATATGCATGGGAAGATTTACATGATTTCCTACGCATATCAAATAAAAACAAATCAAACATAGATATACTAACACCGGGAGAACTTTGTTCTTTGGATCCTGTTAAAGTTTCAAGATATTTTCACCATCGCTTCATTGCTATGCTACATTTTATTTGTAATAAAACTGTTTCTCCCCTTGGAGAAGTGCAACACTTCTTTTCGAGAAAAGAATACCAAGCCAGAGGAGCACCACATATCCACATGCTTTTATGGATTAAAGATGCTCCTAAATTTGGTCAAGACACTGTTTTACAGTTTATTGAAAAATATGTCACTTGTGAAATTCCATCAGAAGCCACAAATAGTGATCTTCATGCACAAATTTTACAATTTCAAAGACACAAATGTGGATAATATTGTCGTCGCAAATACAAAAACAAAGGGAAATACTACACCAAATGCCGATTTGGTTTCCCTAGACCAGTTACAAATGCAGGTCAAGTGAACAACCTCATGTCTTCAGTTAGACATAGTGTTAAAGGTAAGTCACCTAAAAATACATATTACATAAAAAGAAAAGAAGAAGAAAAATATATCAATGATTATAGTGCAATCATTGCCCACTTATGGAATGCAAACATAGATGTGCAGTACATTGCAGACAATTCTACTGCAGTTGCACGATATGCCACAGCATACTTAACTAAAGCAGAAAAGACAGAGCTCCAAGACCTCTGGAATGACCTGTCATCAGATAAAACAGTATCTCAGAAATTATACAGCTTGGGCATAAAAATGCTCACCCATAGAGAATGTCGATCATATGAAGCAGCTGATCGTTTAACTGGTACTGCATTGTATGGTAAATCTGAAAATATAGTATAGCTAAGTCTTGGTCCAGCTAAATCTAGAAAAAGAGTTCTAAAATCATATGAAGATATAGAAACAATAGCCAAACATGATCCCAACAGCCAAGACATTTTAAAAAACAATTTATTGGACACATACTACCCAAACAGAAGTAATACTTTGGAAAACATGTGTCTATACCACATAGCCCAAAACTACACATACAAAAATAATATGAAACCTGATGAAAAAAAAGGTAAATATAGAGTAACAAACTGTGAAGGCAGCTTAGTTAAACTCACTAAACCAAATTTAATTAATCATATCAAATTGTCATTAAAGACTCCTCAACATAAAGAAGTATATTACATGTCCCTGCTACAACTCTTCAAACCATGGAGAAAAGAAGAACAATTACTAGATAACTATGACTCATATGAGGATGCTTTCACAGCAAATGAAAGCACTATAACTGATGTAAACTTTACACAGTACAAAACAATGTTGCACAATGAACAGCAACACGAAGAAGAACTCCAAGCCCAACTAGATAAGGACACTCCTGACAGTAGTCAACCTTCTGTAACTGGAAGCCAAAAACCACTGGCAGAACCACTAATAATAAATGAGGCAGAATTAGCTATGATAGAAGTAGAAAACACCATGTGTCAGTATGAAGTTAAGGAAGACTTAACTATACTACAATCAAAACTAAACAATGAGCAAAGTAGCATTTTTCAAGAAGTACCAAAACAAATTGCACATGGTGTAAAACATGAAAATAAAGAATGTTCCTGCCATAATTATAAACCTATACTACTGTACGTCAGTGGTGAAGCTGGTTCTGGCAAAACATTCCTAATCAAAATCATTAGTAAGTTCCTTCAACAATTGACAAACAACAAACTGTCAGCTGTTGTCACTGCCCCCACAGGTTTAGCTGCCTACAACATAAGTGGTGTTACATTACACTGATTACTACTATTACCAGTAGAACACGAGAACAAATTAGACTATTACAAACTTTCTGCAGAAGCTGCAATGGAATTATGCAGAGTATTGAAACAAATGAAAATGCTACTAATAGATGAAGTGAGCATGGTCTCCAACCTGATGTTAGCTTTGATTCACCTCAGATTACAAGAAGTACTCAAAACAGACTATGAAGAGCTCTTTGCAGGAAAACACATGATTGTTTTCAGAGATCTGCTTCAATTAACACCAGTAAACGGTGAGCCTATTTTTAAAACATTAGGACACAAACTCTGCCGTAAAACTGTTGGCAGCATTAGAAATGTCAACCTTTGGCAACATTTCCAATACAGAGAACTAACAGAAAACATGCAGCAATCTGCATATCTCACTTATGCCAACATTTTAAAAAGTATCAGAGTGGTATACTTTCTAAAGAAGCAGAAGGAATATTGAAAACCCGGCACATTAATGCACTTTATGGCGATAATGCATGTGCTACAGATGTTATGGAACAATTAGCCCACAAAAATGTCAATTGTATGGCCTTAATGCCAACTCTTGCAAGCTGCTTCAAATTCAATGAAATCATGCTAAGTAAAGAAATGCAATCAATCATGGAAATTAGCGCCACAGACAAACTAGATGTACATGGTATGACACTACCCATGTGTGACCAAGCCACAACAAGACTAAATAGTTTAGAAAAATCAATCTCAAACACAGCAGGCTTAGACAAGATATTAAAATTATCCTTAAATTGCAGAGTAATGCGTAAACGTAACCTTGACATGGACCAAGGACTAGCTAATGGAGCACTGGGTACAGTTGTTGGCTTTCAAACATACCCACGCGACAACAAAATTCAGTTTGTCAATATACTCTTTGACAAACTTTCAGAAGTAAAAAGGATAGGACGCTCAACAGCTAGATTCCTTCTCTTCAAAGATATGTATGTACACAGAGAACAATTTTCTCTAACTCTTGCATACGCAGTCACGATTCTTAAATCACAAGGTCTTACCCTAGACAAAGCAATGATGGATATTGGTACCACAGTCTTTAAAGAAGGCATGAGCTATGCAGCACTATCACGCTTACGTACACTTGACGGTCTATTTCTAATCAACTTTGATGCAAGTAAAATAAACTCTGATATTCCTTGCATTTTAGAATACAATAGACTTCGCTCACTATACACCCCCCACCTAAACACATATTCTGTTCCACAAAAAGTAAAACGTTATAAAAGAAAAATAAATCAAACAGAAATGCAACAGGATGTCACTGCAAATCCTCCAAAGAGAGTAAAAGAAACTAATACTTCATCAAGTACCACAAGCAAAAAAGAATCAATTAGAGAAAGTAAACCAAGTACTTCTTTAAAGAAGGAAGACAAACTCCAACAAAAGCAGTTAGATACAGAACTACATGGAACATTTAAATTCTCAAATATAGTTGGTGTAAGTTTCTACGCAAATGTAGCAATGAATATTCTATTTCAATTACCACCAATTGTTGACAACATTTACTTACACAGTACAAACCCATTGTGTTTGCAAACGTTAGTACTTCACAGAAATGCAGCAAACAATCCTGACAACACATATAGTGTTTTTGGAATAAGACAACAATTGGACTACTGTGCTGGAATGGTGAAATTCAATATAAATTCACAGGAAGATCCACAAGAATGTCTAATGTACTTACTACAAGTACTGGAAAACAAAAACATACCTATAAATGAAATCTTTCAGATTTCATACATGTGGAAACATACATGCACTCTCTGCAACAATGTGACACAAGAAGAATTCCCCAATGAACGCTTCATATATATATCAATACCAAGTTGTGAATCCATTCCATTTCAGCGACTTGTACAAAATGCAAACCTTGGTAGATTACGCTCTACCTGCAATTCAGATAATCGCTCCTCGTTAGTAATACAAACACATAGTAAATACATAACACTAATGCTTCTACGTTACAATGCAGATGGTGCCAAAAACAACTGCAAGCTGACTGGATTCACACATGGTCAAATATCACTTAGTAAGAAAACCTTCACAACAATAGGTATAATCTACCACGCAGGAGCCACAACCAATTCAGGGCACTACACTGCATATATAAAAAAGAAATGTGGATGGTTTGAATGTAATGATAGTACCATTACTCTAAAGCAGAGATTACCAGGAAATCTTACAAACGCTTATTTGATGTTCTTAAAACCAAAATTTGATAACTAAACTGTATTTAAACCCTAAGTAAACTTGTGTTAAAAAATATAAACTGTTAGGATACTCCAAAAGCTATCTAACTGCTCAAAGATTCTACAACAACTAATCAGATAAATGAATACCACTAAATTAGACCAAAAGATATACAGTTAGAATATGCCAATTGGTATCTAACTGTCCCAAAATTTAACAATATCCAAATAGATGAATCAATACCACTAAAATATATAAAAAAAATAGACAGTTAGAATACGCCAATTGGCAACAACCATCGCAGCATATCATATCTATAGAGTCAAACATTTCGACTATGGTCTATGGAAACTTTTAATGTCCGCGGACATTATGAGTGTTCTTAGAACACTTTAAGCTTGCCAGCGAACAATACGGACAGTGTTTTCAGGACACCCCCCTACGAACATTTCAGAACAACGAAATAGTTCTTAGAACACTTTCAACTTGACAACGAACAATACGGACAGTGTCCTCAGGACACCCCCATTTTGTTTATTTGCGAACATTTCAGTACACTGCGAGTGTTCTTAGAACACATTCAACTTGCCAGCGAACAATACGGACTACGCCTTCAGGACACCCCCTACGAACATTCCAGGACACCGCGAGTGTTCTTAAAAACGTCTTCAGAACACCCCCATTTTGTTTATTTGCGAACATTTCAAGACACCGCGAATGTTCTTAGAACACATTCAACTTGACAACGAACAATACGGACAGTGTCCTCAGAACACCCCCATTTCGTTTATTTGCGAACATTTCAGGACACCATGAGTGTACTAAGAACACATTCAACTTGACAGAGAACAATACGGACAGCGTCCTCAGGACACCCCCATTTTGTTTATTTGCGAACATTTCAGGACACTGCGAGTGTTCTTAGAACACATTCAACTTGCCAGCGAACAATACGGACTACGCCTTCAGGACACCCCCTACGAACATTCCAGGACACCGGGAGTGTTCTTAGAAACGTCTTCAGAACCCCTTCATTTTGTTTATTTGCGAACATTTCAGGACACCGCTAGTGTTCTTAGAACACATTCAACTTGACAGAGAACAATACGGACAGCGTCCTCAGGACGCCCCCTACGAACATTCCCCGGACACCACGAGTGTTCTTAGAAGCGTCTTCAGAACACCACCATCTTGTTTATTTGCGAACATTTCAGGACACTGCGAGTGTTCTTAGAACACATTCAACTTGACAACGAACAATACGGACAGTGTCCTCAGGACACCCCCATTTTGTTTATTTGCGAACATTTCAGGACACCGCAAGGGTTCTTAGAACACATTCAACTTGTCAGCCACAACCCCATTCATATTTGCGAACATTTCAGGACACAGCGAGTGTTCGACAACGTCTTCAGAACACCCCCATTTTGTGTATTTTCGAACAATTCAGTACACTGCGAGTGTTCTTAGAACATATTCAACTTGACAACGAACAATACGGACAGCGTCCTCAGGACACCCCCATTTTGTTTATTTGCGAACATTTCAGGACACTGCGAGTGTTCTTAGAACAGTTTCAGTTTGCTTGCGAACAAAACGGACACATATTGAGTCCTCAGAACACCCCCCATTCAGTTTATTTAGAACATTTTAGAACACCCGTGATGTCCGCAGACCAATCGAACACAAAAAGAACGTCTAACACATAAAAAACACAACTTTCATCCTATCTCATACACTCCCACCCTCCCCAAACACTCCTACACACCAACACACTCTACTAAATACACATTTTGAACAAAGTTTCACTGCGCTGTCCGCAGACGACCGCAAATCCAAGATGGCGGGCGCTACTGAAAATCTGACGCACTTCACGCTCCACGCCGTCCAATCAGCGAACACGTTGCATGTCCGCGAACATCACGCAAGCCGATTGGCCAATCAGGACACTGTCCGCCGAGCGAACAGGGAAGTCCGTCCGTGGACTGAACACAGATAGCACTAATTTTTTTTTACCTACTTTTTGGTCATTTTAAAAAAAACTACTGGACGGATTTTCACCAAATTTGCAAAAGCACGCTTTCGGGACCAAGCCGCTGCTCCTGATCCAAATTTGGTGAAAATCCGTCCAGCGGTTTGGGCTGTAGACGCGAGCAACATTTTTTTCCCATTCAGTCTATGGGGGAAAAAAAAGTTTTTGGACCCCCCCTATAACTTTGCCCCCCCTGGATGAATCCTCACCTAATTTTGCAAAGAAAAGTATATGGCCCACTCTGAATTTTTGTGCAAAGTTTGGTGAGGTTTGGTCCAGGGGGGGCAAAGTTATAGGGGGGGTTCCAAAACTTTTTTTTTCCCATAGACATAATGGGAAAAACTTTGCTCAAGCCTACAGCCCAAACCGCTGGATGGATTTACACCAAATTTGCAGCAGGAGCGGCAGCTTTTTTCAATTTGGTGTAAATACGTCCAGTATTTTTAAAAAAAAAGACAAAAATGTAAGTGAAAAAAAAATAGTGATATCTGTGTCCGCTTAGCGGACAGGACGGGGATTGGGCAAGCGACTTGCATGAAGTCCACGGACATCTGACGTGCTCTCCCATTGGCTGCAGTAAAGGTGCAATGCATCTTATTGTCAGAGACGCCCGCCATCTTAGTTTATTGTTCGTATATTGGCACCTGTGGCAAGCTCTGCGGTGACTTCAGACTTCACAAGTGATTATCACAACATATCAAGCGAAAATTCCAATGCAATAAGATCAGAGGACAGCGGGGCCTCCAATGGGGCTGTGTGAGGTTCATGTGGATTACACTTCCTGAACATCCCAGGCTGCTGCAGGCTTGCAGGAGACATGCCATCAGTACACGGTGGCCTGCGGAGGACCGAGGAGCGGATATCCCGTTCCCCCCACCCCCGCTCATTACCTGTGTCTCCCTCCTGTATCCCCCACCCCCTGCTCATTACCCGTGTCTCCCACCTGTACCTCCCCACCCCCGCTCATGCCCATGTCTCTCTCTTGTTTCCCCCCACCCCCTGCTCATGCCTCATGTCTCCCCTGTTCCCCCAACCCCTGCTCATGCCCCGTGTCTCCCTCGTGTTCCCCCCCAAGCCCCGCTCATGCCCCATGTCTCCCCTGTTCTCCACCACCCCCCGCTCATGCCCCATGTCTCCCTCCTGTTCCCCTCCACCCCCAGCTCATGCCCCGTGTCTCCCTCATGTTGCCCCCCACCCCCTGCTCATGCCCCGTGTCTCTCTCTTGTTATCCGCCACCCCCGCTCATGCCCCGTGTCTCCCTCTTGTTGCCACCCAACCCCCACTCATGCCCAGTGTCTCCCTCGTGTTCCCCCACCCCTCGCTCATGCCCCATGTCTCCCTCTTGTTGCCCCCTACCCTCCGCTCATGCCCCGTGTCTCCCTCGTGTTCCCCCCACCCCCGGCTCATGCCCCGTGTATTCCTGCTGTTGCCACCCACCCCCCTCTCATGCCCCGTGTCTCCCTCGTGTTCCCCCAACCCCGCTCATGCCCCTTGTCTCCCTGCTGTTGCCCCCACACCCTGCTCATGCCCCGTGTCTCCCTCCTGTTGCCCCCCACCCCCGCTCATACCCCATGTCTCTCTCCTGTTACCCCCCACCCCCCGCTCATGCCCCGTGTCTCCCTCGTGAACCCTGCACCCCCGCTCATGCCCCGTGTCTCCCTCCTGTTGCCCCCACCCCCCACTCATGCCCCGTGTCTCTCTCCTGTTACCCCCCACAACCCTCTCATGCCCCGTGTCTCCCTCGTGTTCCCCCCACCCCCGGCTCATGCCCCGTGTCTCCCTGCTGTTGCCCCCCACACCCCTCTCATGCCCTGTGTCTCTCTCCTGTTGCCCCCACCACCCGGTCATGCCACGTGTCTCCCTGCTGTTGCCCCCCAACCCCCGCTCATGTCCCGTGTCTCTCTCCAGTTACCCCCCCAACCCCCGGTCATGCCCCGTGTCTCCCTGCTGTTTCCCCCCACCCCTGCTCATGCTCTGTGTCTCTCTCCTGTTACCCCCCACCTCCCTCTCATGCCCCGTGTCTCTCTCCTGTTGCCCGCCACCCCCGGTCATGCCCCGTGTCTCCCTGCTGTTGCCCCCCACCCCCCGCTCATGCCCCGTGTTTCTTTCCTGTTCCCCCCACCCCCGTTCATGCCTCGTGTCTCCCCTGTTCCCCCCCACCCCTCGCTCATGCCCTGTGTCTCCCTGCTGTTGCCCCCCACCCCCGCTCATGCCCTGTGTCTCTCTCCTGTTACTCCCCACCCCCTCTTATGCCCCGTGTCTCCCTCCTGTTGCCCCCCACCCCCTGGTCATGCCCGTGTCTCTCTTCTGTTACCACCCACCCCCCGGTCATGCCCCGTGTCTCCCTGCTGTTGCCCCCCACCCCCCGCTCATGCCCCGTGTCTCTTTCCTGTTGCCCCCACTCATGCCCCGTGTTTCCCTCGTGTTCCCCCCACCCCCCTCTCATGCCCCGGGTCTCCCTCCTGTTGCCCCGCACCCCACGCTCATGCCCCGAGTCTCTGTCCTGTTTCCCCCACCCCCCAGCTCATGCCCTGTGTCTCCCTCATGTTATCCCCACCCCCCTGCTCATGCCCGTGTCTCCCAGCTGTTGCCCCCCACCCCCCACTCATGCCCCGTGTCTCTATCCTGTTACCCCCACCCCGCTCATGCCCCGTGTCTCTCTCCTGTTACCCCCACCCCCTCTCATGCCCCGTGTCTCTCTTCTGTTGCCCCCCACCCCCGGTCATGCCCCGTGTCACCCTGCTGTTGCCCCCCCACCCCCCGCTCATGCCCCGTGTCTTTCTCCTGTTACCCCCACCCCACGCTCATGCCCCGTGTCTCTCTCCTGTTACCCCTCACCCCCTCTCGTGCCCCATGTCTCTCGCCTGCTGCCCCCCGGTCATGCCATGTGTCTCCCTGCTGTTGCCCCCCACCCCCCGCTCATGCCCCGTGTCTCTCTCCTGTGACCCCCCACCCCCTCTCATGCCCCGTGTCTATCTCCTGTTACCCCCACCCTCGCTCATGCCCGTGTCTCTCTGCTGTTACCCCCCCACCCTCCTCTCATGCCGTGTCTCCCTGCTTGTTGCCCCCAACCCCCGCTCATGCCCTGTGTCTCTCTCCTGTTACCCCCCACCCCCTCTCATGCCCCATGTCTTTCTCCTGTTGCCCCCCACCCACCGCTCATGCCCCGTGTCTCCCTGCTGTTACCCTCTACCCTCTTCTCATGCCCCGTGTCTATTTCCTGTTACCCCCACCCCCCGCTCATGCCCCATGTCTCCCTCATGTTCCCCCACCCCCGCTCATGCCCGTGTCTCCCTGCTGTTGCCCCCCACCCTCCGCTCATGCCCGTGTCTCCCTGCTGTTGCCCCCTAACCCCGACTCATGCCCTGTGTCTCTCTCCTGTTACCCCCAAACCCCCTTCTCATGCCCCATGTCTCTCTCCTGTTAACCCCCACCCCCCTCTCATGCCTGTGTCTCTCTCCTGTTGCCCCCCACCCCCCGGTCATGCCCTGTGTCTCCCTGCTGTTGCCCCCCCACCCCCGCTCATGCCCCGTGTCTCTCTCCTGTTACCCCCCACCCCGCTCATGCCCCGTATCTCGCTGCTGTTGCCCCTCACCCCGCTCTCATGCCCCGTGTCTCCCTGCTGTTGCCCCCCCACCCCACACTCATGCCCCGTGTCTCTCTCCTGTTACCCCCCACACCCCTCTCATGCCCCGTGTCTCCCTCGTGTTCCCCCCACCCCCTGCTCATGCCCCATGTCTCCCTGCTGTTCCCCCTCACCCCTCTCATGCCCCGTGTCTCTCTCCTGTTACCCCCCAACCCCCTCTCATGCCCTGTGTCTCTCTCCTGTTGCCCCCACCTCCCGGTCATGCCACGTGTCTCCCTGCTGTTGCCCCCCAACCCCCGCTCATGTCCTGTGTCTCTCTCCAGTTACCCCCCCAACCCCTCTCATGCCCCGTGTCTCCCTTGTGTTCCCCCCACACCCATCTCATGTCCCGTGTCTCTCTCCTGTTACCCCCCAACCCCCTCTCATGCCCTGTGTCTCTCTCCTGTTGCCCCCACCTCCCGGTCATGCCACGTGTCTCCCTGCTGTTGCCCCCCAACCCCCGCTCATGTCCTGTGTCTCTCTCCAGTTACCCCCCCAACCCCCGGTCATGCCCCGTGTCTCCCTGCTGTTGCCCCCACCCCTGCTCATGCTCCGTGTCTCTCTCCTGTTACCCCCCACCTCCCTCTCATGCCCCGTGTCTCTCTCCTGTTGCCCGCCACCCCCGGTCATGCCCCGTGTCTCCCTGCTGTTGCCCCCCACCCCCCGCTCATGCCCCGTGTTTCTTTCCTGTTCCCCCCACCCCCGTTCATGCCTCGTGTCCCCCCTGTTCCCCCCACACCTCGCTCATGCCCTGTGTCTCCCTGCTGTTGCCCCCCACCCCGCTCATGCCCTGTGTCTCTCTCCTGTTACTCCCCACCCCCTCTTATGCCCCGTGTCTCCCTCCTGTTGCCCCCCACCCCCTGGTCATGCCCGTGTCTCTCTTCTGTTACCACCCACCCCCCGGTCATGCCCCGTGTCTCCCTGCTGTTGCCCCCCACACCCCTCTCATGCCCCGTGTCTCTCTCCTGTTACCCCCCAACCCCCTCTCATGCCCTGTGTCTCTCTCCTGTTGCCCTCACCTCCCGGTCATGCCACATGTCTCCCTGCTGTTGCCCCCCAACCTCCGCTCATGTCCCGTGTCTCTCTCCTGTTACCCCCCACCCCCTCTCATGCCCCATGTCTTTCTCCTGTTGCCCCCCACCCACCGCTCATGCCCCGTGTCTCCCTGCTGTTACCCTCTACCCTCTTCTCATGCCCCGTGTCTATTTCCTGTTACCCCCACCCCCCGCTCATGCCCCATGTCTCCCTCATGTTCCCCCACCCCCGCTCATGCCCGTGTCTCCCTGCTGTTGCCCCCCACCCTCCGCTCATGCCCGTGTCTCCCTGCTGTTGCCCCCTAACCCCGACTCATGCCCTGTGTCTCTCTCCTGTTACCCCCAAACCCCCTTCTCATGCCCCATGTCTCTCTCCTGTTAACCCCCACCCCCCTCTCATGCCTGTGTCTCTCTCCTGTTGCCCCCCACCCCCCGGTCATGCCCTGTGTCTCCCTGCTGTTGCCCCCCCACCCCCGCTCATGCCCCGTGTCTCTCTCCTGTTACCCCCCACCCCGCTCATGCCCCGTATCTCGCTGCTGTTGCCCCTCACCCCGCTCTCATGCCCCGTGTCTCCCTGCTGTTGCCCCCCCACCCCACACTCATGCCCCGTGTCTCTCTCCTGTTACCCCCCACACCCCTCTCATGCCCCGTGTCTCCCTCGTGTTCCCCCCACCCCCTGCTCATGCCCCATGTCTCCCTGCTGTTCCCCCTCACCCCTCTCATGCCCCGTGTCTCTCTCCTGTTACCCCCCAACCCCCTCTCATGCCCTGTGTCTCTCTCCTGTTGCCCCCACCTCCCGGTCATGCCACGTGTCTCCCTGCTGTTGCCCCCCAACCCCCGCTCATGTCCTGTGTCTCTCTCCAGTTACCCCCCCAACCCCTCTCATGCCCCGTGTCTCCCTTGTGTTCCCCCCACACCCATCTCATGTCCCGTGTCTCTCTCCTGTTACCCCCCAACCCCCTCTCATGCCCTGTGTCTCTCTCCTGTTGCCCCCACCTCCCGGTCATGCCACGTGTCTCCCTGCTGTTGCCCCCCAACCCCCGCTCATGTCCTGTGTCTCTCTCCAGTTACCCCCCCAACCCCCGGTCATGCCCCGTGTCTCCCTGCTGTTGCCCCCACCCCTGCTCATGCTCCGTGTCTCTCTCCTGTTACCCCCCACCTCCCTCTCATGCCCCGTGTCTCTCTCCTGTTGCCCGCCACCCCCGGTCATGCCCCGTGTCTCCCTGCTGTTGCCCCCCACCCCCCGCTCATGCCCCGTGTTTCTTTCCTGTTCCCCCCACCCCCGTTCATGCCTCGTGTCCCCCCTGTTCCCCCCACACCTCGCTCATGCCCTGTGTCTCCCTGCTGTTGCCCCCCACCCCGCTCATGCCCTGTGTCTCTCTCCTGTTACTCCCCACCCCCTCTTATGCCCCGTGTCTCCCTCCTGTTGCCCCCCACCCCCTGGTCATGCCCGTGTCTCTCTTCTGTTACCACCCACCCCCCGGTCATGCCCCGTGTCTCCCTGCTGTTGCCCCCCACACCCCTCTCATGCCCCGTGTCTCTCTCCTGTTACCCCCCAACCCCCTCTCATGCCCTGTGTCTCTCTCCTGTTGCCCTCACCTCCCGGTCATGCCACGTGTCTCCCTGCTGTTGCCCCCCAACCTCCGCTCATGTCCCGTGTCTCTCTCCAGTTACCCCCCCAACCCCCGGTCATGCCCCGTGTCTCCCTGCTGTTGCCCCCACCCCTGCTCATGCTCCGTGTCTCTCTCCTGTTACCCCCCACCTCCCTCTCATGCCCCGTGTCTCTCTCCTGTTGCCCGCCACCCCCGGTCATGCCCCGTGTCTCCCTGCTGTTGCCCCCCACCCCCCGCTCATGCCCCGTGTTTCTTTCCTGTTCCCCCCACCCCGTTCATGCCTCGTGTCTCCCCTGTTCCCCCCCACCCCTCACTCATGCCCTGTGTCTCCCTGCTGTTGCCCCCCACCCCCGCTCATGCCCTGTGTCTCTCTCCTGTTACTCCCCACCCCCTCTTATGCCCCGTGTCTCCCTCCTGTTGCCCCCCACCCCCTGGTCATGCCCGTGTCTCTCTTCTGTTACCACCCACCCCCGGTCATGCCCCGTGTCTCCCTGCTGTTGCCCCCCACCCCCCGCTCATGCCCCGTGTCTCTTTCCTGTTGCCCCCACTCATGCCCCGTGTTTCCCTCGTGTTCCCCCAACCCCCGCTCATGCCCTGTGTCTCCCTGCTGTTGCCCCACACCCCCCGCTCCTGCCCCGTGTCTCCCTCGTGTTCCCCCCACCCCCCTCTCATGCCCCGGGTCTCCCTCCTGTTGCCCCGCACCCCACGCTCATGCCCCGAGTCTCTGTCCTGTTTCCCCCACCCCCCAGCTCATGCCCTGTGTCTCCCTCATGTTATCCCCACCCCCCTGCTCATGCCCGTGTCTCCCAGCTGTTGCCCCCCACCCCCCACTCATGCCCCGTGTCTCTATCCTGTTACCCCCACCCCGCTCATGCCCCGTGTCTCTCTCCTGTTACCCCCACCCCCTCTCATGCCCCGTGTCTCTCTTCTGTTGCCCCCCACCCCCGGTCATGCCCCGTGTCACCCTGCTGTTGCCCCCCCACCCCCCGCTCATGCCCCGTGTCTTTCTCCTGTTACCCCCACCCCACGCTCATGCCCCGTGTCTCTCTCCTGTTACCCCTCACCCCCTCTCGTGCCCCATGTCTCTCGCCTGCTGCCCCCCGGTCATGCCATGTGTCTCCCTGCTGTTGCCCCCCACCCCCCGCTCATGCCCCGTGTCTCTCTCCTGTGACCCCCCACCCCCTCTCATGCCCCGTGTCTATCTCCTGTTACCCCCACCCTCGCTCATGCCTGTGTCTCTCTGCTGTTACCCCCCCACCCTCCGCTCATGCCGTGTCTCCCTGCTTGTTGCCCCCAACCCCCGCTCATGCCCTGTGTCTCTCTCCTGTTACCCCCCACCCCCTCTCATGCCCCATGTCTTTCTCCTGTTGCCCCCCACCCACCGCTCATGCCCCGTGTCTCCCTGCTGTTACCCTCTACCCTCTTCTCATGCCCCGTGTCTATTTCCTGTTACCCCCACCCCCCGCTCATGCCCCATGTCTCCCTCATGTTCCCCCACCCCCGCTCATGCCCGTGTCTCCCTGCTGTTGCCCCCCACCCTCCGCTCATGCCCGTGTCTCCCTGCTGTTGCCCCCTAACCCCCACTCATGCCCTGTGTCTCTCTCCTGTTACCCCCAAACCCCCTTCTCATGCCCCATGTCTCTCTCCTGTTAACCCCCACCCCCCTCTCATGCCTGTGTCTCTCTCCTGTTGCCCCCCACCCCCCGGTCATGCCCTGTGTCTCCCTGCTGTTGCCCCCCACCCCCGCTCATGCCCCGTGTCTCTCTCCTGTTACCCCCCACCCCGCTCATGCCCCGTATCTCGCTGCTGTTGCCCCTCACCCCGCTCTCATGCCCCGTGTCTCCCTGCTGTTGCCCCCCCACCCCACACTCATGCCCCGTGTCTCTCTCCTGTTACCCCCCACACCCCTCTCATGCCCCGTGTCTCCCTCGTGTTCCCCCCACCCCCGGCTCATGCCCCATGTCTCCCTGCTGTTCCCCCTCACCCCTCTCATGCCCCGTGTCTCTCTCCTGTTACCCCCCAACCCCCTCTCATGCCCTGTGTCTCTCTCCTGTTGCCCCCACCTCCCGGTCATGCCACGTGTCTCCCTGCTGTTGCCCCCCAACCCCCGCTCATGTCCTGTGTCTCTCTCCAGTTACCCCCCCAACCCCTCTCATGCCCCGTGTCTCCCTTGTGTTCCCCCCACACCCATCTCATGCCCCGTGTCTCTCTCCTGTTACCCCCCAACCCCCTCTCATGCCCTGTGTCTCTCTCCTGTTGCCCCCACCTCCCGGTCATGCCACGTGTCTCCCTGCTGTTGCCCCCCAACCCCCGCTCATGTCCTGTGTCTCTCTCCAGTTACCCCCCCAACCCCCGGTCATGCCCCGTGTCTCCCTGCTGTTGCCCCCACCCCTGCTCATGCTCTGTGTCTCTCTCCTGTTACCCCCCACCTCCCTCTCATGCCCCGTGTCTCTCTCCTGTTGCCCGCCACCCCCGGTCATGCCCCGTGTCTCCCTGCTGTTGCCCCCCACCCCCCGCTCATGCCCCGTGTTTCTTTCCTGTTCCCCCCACCCCCGTTCATGCCTCGTGTCCCCCCTGTTCCCCCCACACCTCGCTCATGCCCTGTGTCTCCCTGCTGTTGCCCCCCACCCCGCTCATGCCCTGTGTCTCTCTCCTGTTACTCCCCACCCCCTCTTATGCCCCGTGTCTCCCTCCTGTTGCCCCCCACCCCCTGGTCATGCCCGTGTCTCTCTTCTGTTACCACCCACCCCCCGGTCATGCCCCGTGTCTCCCTGCTGTTGCCCCCCACACCCCTCTCATGCCCCGTGTCTCTCTCCTGTTACCCCCCAACCCCCTCTCATGCCCTGTGTCTCTCTCCTGTTGCCCTCACCTCCCGGTCATGCCACGTGTCTCCCTGCTGTTGCCCCCCAACCCCCGCTCATGTCCCGTGTCTCTCTCCAGTTACCCCCCCAACCCCCGGTCATGCCCCGTGTCTCCCTGCTGTTGCCCCCACCCCTGCTCATGCTCCGTGTCTCTCTCCTGTTACCCCCCACCTCCCTCTCATGCCCCGTGTCTCTCTCCTGTTGCCCGCCACCCCCGGTCATGCCCCGTGTCTCCCTGCTGTTGCCCCCCACCCCCTGCTCATGCCCCGTGTTTCTTTCCTGTTCCCCCCACCCCCGTTCATGCCTCGTGTCTCCCCTGTTCCCCCCCACCCCTCACTCATGCCCTGTGTCTCCCTGCTGTTGCCCCCCACCCCCGCTCATGCCCTGTGTCTCTCTCCTGTTACTCCCCACCCCCTCTTATGCCCCGTGTCTCCCTCCTGTTGCCCCCCACCCCCTGGTCATGCCCGTGTCTCTCTTCTGTTACCACCCACCCCCGGTCATGCCCCGTGTCTCCCTGCTGTTGCCCCCCACCCCCCGCTCATGCCCCGTGTCTCTTTCCTGTTGCCCCCACTCATGCCCCGTGTTTCCCTCGTGTTCCCCCAACCCCCGCTCATGCCCTGTGTCTCCCTGCTGTTGCCCCACACCCCCCGCTCCTGCCCCGTGTCTCCCTTGTGTTCCCCCCGACCCCACTCATGCCCCGGGTCTCCCTCCTGTTGCCCCCCACCCCACGCTCATGCCCCGAGTCTCTGTCCTGTTTCCCCCACCCCCCAGCTCATGCCCTGTGTCTCCCTCATGTTCCCCCCACCCCACTGCTCATGCCCGTGTCTCCCAGCTGTTGTTCCCCACCCCGCTCATGCCCCGTGTCTCTCTCCTGTTACCCCCACCCCCTCTCATGCCCCGTGTCTCTCTTCTGTTGCCCCCCACCCCCCAGCTCATGCCCTGTGTCTCCCTCATGTTCCCCCCACCCCCCCACTCATGCCCCGTGTCTCTATCCTGTTACCCCCCGCCCCGCTCATGCCCCGTGTCTCTCTCCTGTTACCCCCACCCCCTCTCATGCCCCGTGTCTCTCTTCTGTTGCCCCCCACCCCCCGGTCATGCCCCGTGTCACCCTGCTGTTGCCCCCCACCCCCCGCTCATGCCCCGTGTATTTCTCCTGTTACCCCCACCCCACGCTCATGCCCCGTGTCTCTCTCCTGTTACCCCTCATCCCCTCTCATGCCCCATGTCTCTCGCCTGCTGCCCCCCGGTCATGCCCTGTGTCTCCCTGCTGTTGCCTCCCACCACCCGCTCATGCCCCGTGTCTCTCTCCTGTGACCACCCGCCCCCTCTCATGCCCCGTGTCTATCTCCTGTTACCCCCACCCCCGCTCATGCCCCGTGTCTCCCTCGTGTTCCCCCCACCCCCGCTCATGCCCGTGTCTCTCTGCTGTTACCCCCCCACCCTCCGCTCATGCCGTTTCTCCCTGCTTGTTGCCCCCAACCCCCGCTCATGCCCTGTGTCTCTCTCCTGTTACCCCCACCCCCTCTCATGCCCCATGTCTCTCTCCTGTTGCCCCCCACCCACCGGTCATGCCCCGTGTCTCCCTGCTGTTACCCTCTACCCCCTTCTCATGCCCCGTGTCTATTTCTTGTTACCCCCACCCCTGCTCATGCCCCGTGTCTCCCTCGTGTTCCCCCCACCCCCGCTCATGCCCGTGTCTCCCTGCTGTTGCCCCCCACCCTCCGCTAATGCCCGTGTCTCCCTGCTGTTGCCCCCTAACCCCCGCTCATGCCCTGTGTCTCTCTCCTGTTACCCCCAAACCCCCCTCTCATGCCCCATGTCTCTCTCCTGTTAACCCCCACCCCCCTCTCATGCCCGTGTCTCTCTCCTGTTGCCCCCCACCCCCCAGTCATGCCCCGTGTCTCCCTGCTGTTGCCCCCCCACCCCCGCTCATGCCCCGTGTCTCTCTCCTGTTACCCCCCACCCCGCTCATGCCCCGTATCTCGCTGCTGTTGCCCCTCACCCCGCTCTCATGCCCCGTGTCTCCCTGCGGTTGCCCCCCCACCCCACACTCATGCCCTGTGTATCTCTCCTGTTACCCCCCACACCCCCGGTCATGCCCCGTGTCTCCATGTTGATGCCCCCCACCCCGCTCATGCCCCGTGTCTCTCTCCTGTTCCCCCCAACCCTGCTCATGCCTCGTGTCTCACCTGTTCCCCCTCACCCCCCGCTCATGCCCCGTGTCTCCCTGCTGTTGCCCCCCACCCCCCGATCATGCCCTGTGTCTCTCTCCTGTTACTCCCCACCCCCTCTTATGCCCCGTGTCTCCCTCCTGTTGCCCCCCACCCCAGGCTCATGCCCCGTGTCTCTCTTCTGTTACCCCCAGCCCCCAGTCATGCCCCGTGTCTCCCTGCTGTTGCCCCCCACCCCCAGCTCATGCCCCGTGTCTCCCTCGTGTTCCCCCCACCCTCCGCTCATGCCTCTGTCTCCCTGCTGTTGCCCCCCACCCCCCTCTCATGCCCCAAGTCTCTCTCCTGTTACCCCCCACCCCCCTCTCATGCCTGTGTCTCTCTCCTGTTGCCCCCCACCCCCCGCTCATGCCCCGTGTTTATCTCCTGTTACCCCCACCCCCGCTCATGCCCCGTGTCACTCTCCTGTTACCCCTCACCCCCCGCTCATGCCCTGTGTCTCTCTCCTGTCCGGTTGCCCCTACCCCCGCTCATGCCACGTGTCTCTCTCCTGTTACCCCCCCACCCGACTCTCATGCCCCGTGTCTCCCTGCTGTTGCCCCCCACCCTCCGCTCACGCCCCGTGTCTTCTTACTGTTGCCCCCCACCCCCCACTCATGCCCTGTGTCTCTATCCTGTTACCCCCCACCTCCCCTCTCATGCCCCATGTCTCTCTCCTGTTACCCCCCACCTCCCTCTCATGCCCCGTGTCTCTCTCCTGTTACCCCCACCCCCCTCTCATGCCCCGTGTCTCTCTCCTTTTGCCCCCCACACCCCAGTCATGCCTCGTGTCTCTCTCCTGTTACCCCCACCCCCTCTCATGCCCCGTGTCTCTCTCCTTTTGCCCCCCACACCCCAGTCATGCCCCGTGTCTTTCTCCTGTTACCCCCACCCCACGCTCATGCCCCGTGTCTCTCTCCTGTTACCCCTCACCCCCTCTCATGCCCCATGTCTCTCACCTGCTGCCCCTGGTCATGCCCCGTGTCTCCATGCTGTTGCCCCCCACCCCCCGCTCATGCCCCGTGTCTCTCTCCTGTGACCCCCCACCCCCTCTCATGCCCCGTGTCTATCTCCTGTTACCCCCACCCCCCGCTCATGCCCCGTGTCTCCCTCGTGTTCCCCCCACCCCCCGCTCATGCCCGTGTCTCTCTGCTGTTACCCCCCCACCCTCTGCTCATGCCGTGTCTCCCTGCTTGTTGCCCGCAACCCCCGCTCATGCCCTGTGTCTCTCTCCTGTTACCCCCCACCCCCTCTCATGCCCCATGTCTCTCTCCTGTTGCCCCCCACCCACCGGTCATGCCCCGTGTCTCCCTGCTGTTACCCTCTACCCCCTTCTCATGCCCCGTGTCTATCTCCTGTTACCCCCACCCCCCGCTCATGCCCAGTGTCTCCCTCGTGTTCCCCCACCCCCGCTCATGCCCGTGTCTCCCTGCTGTTGCCCCCCACCCTCCGCTCATGCCCGTGTCTCCCTGCTGTTGCCCCCTAACCCCCGCTCATGCCCTGTGTCTCTCTCCTGTTACCCCCAAAGCCCCCTCTCATGCCCCATGTCTCTCTCCTGTTAACCCCCACCCCCCTCTCATGCCCGTGTCTCTCTCCTGTTGCCCCCCAGCCCCCGGTCATGCCCCATGTCTCCTTGCTGTTGCCCCCCACCCCCGCTCATGCCCCGTGTCTCTCTCATGTTACCCCCCACCCCGCTCATGCCCCGTGTCTCGATGCTGTTGCCCCTCACCCCGCTCTCATGCCCCGTGTCTCCCACCTGTTACCCCACCACCCCACACTCATGCCCTGTGTATCTCTCCTGTTACCCCCCACCCCTTTGGTCATGCCCCGTGTCTCCCTGTTGTTGCCCCCCACCCCCGCTCATGCCCCGTGTCTCTCTCCTGTTCCCCCCACCCCTGCTCATGCCTCGTGTCTCACCTGTTCCCCCTCACCCCCAGCTCATGCCCCGTGTCTCCCTGCTGTTGCCCCCACCCCCGCTCATGCCCTTTGTCTCTCTCCTGTTACTCCCCACCCCCTCTTATGTCCCGTGTCTCCCTCCTGTTGCCCCCCACCCCAGGCTCATGCCCCGTGTCTCTCTTCTGTTACCCCCAGCCCCCGGTCATGCCCCGTGTCTCCCTGCTGTTGCCCCCCACCCCAAGCTCATGCCCCGTGTCTCCCTCGTGTTCCCCCCACCCTCCGCTCATGCCTCTGTCTCCCTGCTGTTGCCCCCCACCCCCTCTCATGCCCCATGTCTCTCTCCTGTTACCCCCCACCCTCCTCTCATGCCCGTGTCTCTCTCCTGTTGCCCCCCACCCCCCGCTCATGCCCCGTGTCTATCTCCTGTTACCCCCACCCCCGCTCATGCCCCATGTCTCTCTCCTGTTACCCCTCACCCCCCGCTCATGCCCTGTGTCTCTCTCCTGTCCGGTTGCCCCCACCCCCGCTCATGCCACGTGTCTCTCTCCTGTTACCCCCCACCCGACTCTCATACCCCGTGTATCCCTGCTGTTGCCCCCCACCCTCCGCTCACGCCCCGTGTCTTCTTACTGTTGCCCCCACCCCCCACTCATGCCCTGTGTCTCTATCCTGTTACCCCCCACCTCCCCTCTCATGCCCCGTGTCTCTCTCCTGTTACCCTACACCTCCCTCTCATGCCCCGTGTCTCTCTCCTGTTACCCCCACCCCCTCTCATGCCCCGTGTCTCTCTCCTGTTGCCCCCCACACCCCAGTCATGCCTCGTGTCTCCCTGCTGTTGCCCTCACCCCCCGCTCATGCCCCGTGTCTCTCTCCTGATACCCCCCACCCCCCGCTCATGCCCCGTGTCTCCCTGCTGTTGCCCCCCACACCCGGTCATTCCCTGTGTCTCCCTGCTGTTGCCCCCACCCCCCGCTTATGCCCCGTGTCTCTCTCCTGTTACCCCCACCCCTGCTCATGCACTGTGTCTCCCTGCTGTTGCCCCCCACCCCCTTGGTCATGGCGTGTGTCTCCCTGTTGTTGCCCCCCAACCCCCACTCATGCCCCATGTCTCTCTCCTGTTGGCCCCCACCCCGCGGTCATGCCCCGTGTCTCCCTGCTGTTGCCCCCCGACCCCAGCTCATGCCCCGTGTCTCTCTCCTGTTACCCCCACCTCCCTCTCATGCCCTGTGTCTCTCTCATGTTGCCCCCACCCCCCCGGTCATGCCCTGTGTCTCCATGCTGTTGCCCCCCACCCCCGCTCATGCCCCATGTCTCTCTCCTGTTGCCCCCCACCCCCTTGTCATGCCCCATGTCTCCCTGTTGTTGACCCTACCCCTACTCATGCCCTGTGTCTCTCTCCTGTTACCCCCCACCCCCCTCTCATGCCCCGTGTCTCTCTCCTGTTGTCCCCCCCCGGTCATGCCCCATGTCGACTTGCTGTTGCCCCCCACCCCTGCTCATGCCCTGTGTCTCTCTCCTGTTGCCCCCTACCCCCAGTCATGCCCCATGTCTTCCTGCTGTTACCCCCCACCTCCCAGTCATGCCACGTGTCTCACTGCTGTTGCCCCCACCCCCCGCTCATGCCCCGTGTCTCTCTCCTGTTACCCCCAACCCCTGCTCATGCCCCGTGGTCTCCCTGCTGTTGCCCCCCACCCCCCGGTCATGCCCTGTGTCTCCCTGCTGTTGCCCCCATCCCTGCTTAAGCCCCGTGTCTCTCTCCTGTTACCCCCACCCCCGCTCATGCACTGTGTCTCCCTGCTGTTGCCCCCATCCCCCGGTCATGCCCCGTGTCTCCCTGCTGTTGCCCCCCCACCCCACACTCATGCCCTGTGTATCGCTCCTGTTACCCCCCACCCCCCTGGTCATGCCCCGTGTCTCCCTGTTGTTGCCCCCCACCCTGCTCATGCCCCGTGTCTCTCTCCTGTTACCTCCACTCCCCGCTCATGCCCTGTGTCTCTCTCCTGTTACCCCCAAACCCCCCTCTCATGCCCCATGTCTCTCTCCTGTTAACCCCCACCCCCCTCTCATGCCTGTGTCTCTCTCCTGTTGCCCCCCCACCCCCTGGTCATGCCCCGTGTCTCCCTGCTGTTGCCCCCCCACCCCCGCTCATGCCCCGTGTCTCTCTCCTGTTACCCCCCACCCCGCTCATGCCCCGTGTCTCGCTGCTGTTGCCCCTCACCCCGCTCTCATGCCCCGTGTCTCCCTGCTGTTGCCCCCCCACCCCACACTCATGCCCTGTGTATCTCTCCTGTTACCCCCCACCCCCCCGGTCATGCCCCGTGGCTACCTGTTGTTGCCCCCCACCCCCGCTCATGCTCTGTGTCTCTCTCCTGGTCCCCCCACCCCTGCTCATGCCTCGTGTCTCACCTGTTCCCCCTCACCCCCCGCTCATGCCCCGTGTCTCTCTCCTGTTACTCCCCACCCCCTCTTATGCCCCGTGTCTCCCTCCTGTTGCCCCACACCCCAGGCTCATGCCTCGTGTCTCTCTTCTGTTACCCCCCAGCCCCCGGTCATACCCCGTGTCTCCCTGCTGTTGCCCCCCACCCCCAGCTTATGCCCCGTGTCTCCCTCGTGTTCCCCCCACCCCCCGCTCATGCCTGTGTATCCCTGCTGTTGCCCCCCCACCCCCGCTCATGCCCCGTGTCTCTCTCCTGTTACCCCCATCCCGCTCATGCCCCGTGTCTCGCTGCTGTTGCCCCTCACCCCGCTCTCATGCCCCGTGTCTCCCTGCTGTTGCCCCCCCACCCCACACTCATGCCCTGTGTCTCTATCCTGTTACCCCCCACCTCCCCTCTCATGCCCTGTGTCTCTCTCCTGTTACCCCCCACCCCCTGCTCATGCCCTGTGTCGCTCTCCTGTTACCCCCAAACCCCCCTCTCATGCCCCATGTCTCTCTCCTCTTAATCCCCACCCCCCTCTCATGCCCGTGTCTCTCTCCTGTTGCCCCCCACCCCCCGGTCATGCCCCGTGTCTCCCTGTTGTTGCCCCCCACCCCCGCTCATGCCCCGTGTCTCTCTCCTGTTACCCCCATCCCGCTCATGCCCCGTGTCTCGCTGCTGTTGCCCCTCACCCCTCTCTCATGCCCCGTGTCTCCCTGCTGTTGCCCCCCCACCCCACACTCATGCCCTGTGTATCTCTCCTGTTACCCCCGACCCCCCCGGTCATGCCCCGTGTCTCTCTCCTGTTCCCCCCACCCCTGCTCATGCCTCGTGTCTCACCTGTTCCCCCTCACCCCCCGCCCATGCCCCGTGTCTCCCTGCTGTTGCCCCCCCGCTCATGCCCTGTGTCTCTCTCCTGTTAATCCCCACCCCCTCTTATGCCCCGTGTCTCCCTCCTGTTACCCCCATCCCGCTCATGCCCCGTGTCTCGCTGCTGTTGCCCCTCACCCCGCTCTCATGCCCCGTGTCTCCCTGCTGTTGCCCCCCCACCCCACACTCATGCCCTGTGTATCTCTCCTGTTACCCCCGACCCCCCGGTCATGCCCCGTGTCTCTCTCCTGTTCCCCCCACCCCTGCTCATGCCTCGTGTCTCACCTGTTCCCCCTCACCCCCCGCCCATGCCCCGTGTCTCCCTGCTGTTGCCCCCCCGCTCATGCCCTGTGTCTCTCTCCTGTTAATCCCCACCCCCTCTTATGCCCCGTGTCTCCCTCCTGTTGCCCCCCACCCCAGGCTCATGCCCCGTGTCTCTCTTCTGTTACCCCCCAGCCCCCGGTCATGCCCCGTGTCTCCCTGCTGTTGCCCCCCACCCCCAGCTCATGCCCCGTGTCTCCCTCGTGTTCCCCCCACCCTCCGCTCATGCCTGTGTCTCCCTGCTGTTGCCCCCCACCCCCCTCTCATGCCCCATGTCTCTCTCCTGTTACTCCCCACCCCCTCTCATGCCCGTGTCTCTCTCCTGTTGCCCCCCACCCCCCACTCATGCCCTGTGTCTATCTCCTGTTACCCCCACCCCCCGCTCATGCCCCGTGTCTCTCTCCTGTTACCCCTCACCCCCCGCTCATGCCCTGTGTCTCTCTCCTGTCCGGTTGCCCCCACCCCCGCTCATGCCACGTGTCTCTCTCCTGTTACCCCCCCACCCGACTCTCATGCCCCGTGTCTCCCTGCTGTTGCCCCCCACCCTCCGCTCATGCCCCGTGTCTTCCTACTGTTGCCCCCTACCCCCCACTCATGCCCTGTGTCTCTATCCTGTTACCCCCCACCTCCCCTCTCATGCCCTGTGTCTCTCTCCTGTTACCCCCCACCCCCCGCTCATGCCCTGTGTCGCTCTCCTGTTACCCCCAAACCCCCCTCTCATGCCCCATGTCTCTCTCCTCTTAATCCCCACCCCCCTCTCATGCCCGTGTCTCTCTCCTGTTGCCCCCCACCCCCGGTCATGCCCCGTGTCTCCCTGTTGTTGCCCCCCACCCCCGCTCATGCCCCGTGTCTCTCTCCTGTTACCCCCATCCCGCTCATGCCCCGTGTCTCGCTGCTGTTGCCCCTCACCCCGCTCTCATGCCCCGTGTCTCCCTGCTGTTGCCCCCCCACCCCACACTCATGCCCTGTGTATCTCTCCTGTTACCCCCGACCCCCCCGGTCATGCCCCGTGTCTCTCTCCTGTTCCCCCCACCCCTGCTCATGCCTCGTGTCTCACCTGTTCCCCCTCACCCCCCGCCCATGCCCCGATTCTCCCTGCTGTTGCCCCCCCGCTCATGCCCTGTGTCTCTCTCCTGTTAATCCCCACCCCCTCTTATGCCCCGTGTCTCCCTCCTGTTGCCCCCCACCCCAGGCTCATGCCCCGTGTCTCTCTTCTGTTACCCCCCAGCCCCCGGTCATGCCCCGTGTCTCCCTGCTGTTGCCCCCCACCCCCAGCTCATGCCCCGTGTCTCCCTCGTGTTCCCCCCACCCTCCGCTCATGCCTGTGTCTCCCTGCTGTTGCCCCCCACCCCCCTCTCATGCCCCATGTCTCTCTCCTGTTACTCCCCACCCCCTCTCATGCCCGTGTCTCTCTCCTGTTGCCCCCCACCCCCCGCTCATGCCCTGTGTCTATCTCCTGTTACCCCCACCCCCCGCTCATGCCCCGTGTCTCTCTCCTGTTACCCCTCACCCCCCGCTCATGCCCTGTGTCTCTCTCCTGTCCGGTTGCCCCCACCCCCACTCATGCCACGTGTCTCTCTCCTGTTACCCGCCCACCCGACTCTCATGCCCCGTGTCTCCCTGCTGTTGCCCCCACCCTCCGCTCATGCCCCGTGTCTTCCTACTGTTGCCCCCCACCCCCCACTCATGCCCTGTGTCTCTATCCTGTTACCCCCCACCTCCCCTCTCATGCCCTGTGTCTCTCTCCTGTTACCCCCCACCCCCCGCTCATGCCCTGTGTCGCTCTCCTGTTACCCCCAAACCCCCCTCTCATGCCCCATGTCTCTCTCCTCTTAATCCCCACCCCCTCTCATGCCCGTGTCTCTCTCCTGTTGCCCCCCACCCCCCGGTCATGCCCCGTGTCTCCCTGTTGTTGCCCCCCACCCCCGCTCATGCCCCGTGTCTCCCTCCTGTTGCCCCCACCCTCCACTCATGCCTGTGTCTCCCTGCTGTTGCCCCCCACCCCCCTCTCATGCCCCATGTCTCTCTCCTGTTACCCCCCACCCCCCTCTCATGCCTGTGTCTCTCTCCTGTTGCCCCCCACCCCCCGCTCATGCCCTGTGTCTATCTCCTGTTACCCCCACCCCCCGCTCATGCCCCATGTCTCTCTCCTGTTACCCCTCACCCCCCGCTCATGCCCTGTGTCTTTCTCCTGTCCGGTTGCCCCCACCCCCGCTCATGCCACGTGTCTCTCTCCTGTTACCCCCCACCTGACTCTCATGCCCCATGTCTCCCTGCTGTTGCCCCCCACCCTCCGCTCATGCCCCGTGTCTTCCTACTGTTGCCCCCCACTCATGCCCTGTGTCTCTATCCTGTTACCCCCCACCTCCCCTCTCATGCCCTGTGTCTCTCTCCTGTTACCCCCCACCCCCCGCTCATGCCCTGTGTCTCTCTCCTGTTACCCCCAAACCCCCTCTCATGCCCCATGTCTCTCTCCTGTTAATCCACACCCCCCTCTCATACCCGTGTCTCTCTTCTGTTGCCCCCCACCCCCCGGTCATGCCCCGTGTCTCCCTGTTGTTGCCCCCTACCCCCGCTCATGCCCCGTGTCTCTCTCCTGTTACCCCCACCCCCCGCTCATGCCCCGTGTCTCTCTCCTGTTACCCCCCACCCCCGCTCATGCCCCGTGTCTCCCTGCTGTTGCCCCCCACCCCCGATCATGCCCTGTGTCTCCCTGCTGTTGCCCCCACCCCGCTTACGCCCCGTGTCTCTCTCCTGTTACCCCCACCCCTGCTCATGCCCCGTGTCTCTCTCCTGTTAGCCCCCACCCCGCGGTCATGCCCCGTGCCTCCCTGCTGTTGCCCCCCACACCCCGGTCATGCCCCGTGTCTATCTCCTTTACCCCCACCCCCCGCTCATGCCCCGTGTCTCTCTCCTGTTACCCCTCACCCCCCGCTCATGCCCTGTGTCTCTCTCCTGTCCGGTTGCCCCCACCCCCGCTCATGCCACTTGTCTCTCTCCTGTTACCCCCCACCCCAACTCTCATGCCCCGTGTCTCCCTGCTGTTGCCCCCCACCCTCCGCTCACGCCCCGTGTCTTCTTACTGTTGCCTCCCACCCCCCTGCTCATGCCCTGTGTCTCTCTCCTGTTACCCCCACCTCCCTCTCATGCCCCGTGTCTCTCTCATGTTGCCCTCACCCCCTGGTCATGCCCTGTGTCTCCCTGCTGTTGCCCCCCAACCCCGCTCATGCCCCGTGTCTCTCTCCTGTTGCTCCCCACCCCCTTGTCATGCCCCGTGTCTCCCTGTTGTTGCCCCTACCCCTGCTCATGCCCCGTGTCTCTCTCCTGTTACCCCCCACCCCCCTCTCATGCCCCGAGTCTCTCTCCTGTTGCCCCCACCCCCTGGTCATGCCCCGTGTCTCCATGCTGTTGCCCCCCACCCCTGCTCATGCCCTGTGTCTCTCTCCTGTTGCCCCCTACCCCCCGGTCATGCCCCATGTCTCCCTGCTGTTTCCCCCCACCTCCCAGTCATGCCACGTGTCTCCCTGCTGTTGCCCCCACCTCCCGCTCATGCCCCGTGTCTCTCTCCTGTGTCCCCCCACCCCCGCTCATGCCCCGTGTCTCCCTGCTGTTACCCCCACCCCCGCTCATGCACTGTGTCTCCCTGCTGTTGCCCCCACCCCCCGGTCATGCCCCGTGTCTCCCTTTTGTTGCCCCGCAACCCCTGCTCATGCCCCGTGTCTCTCTCCTGTTAGCCCCCACCCCGCGGTCATGCCCCGTGTCTCCCTGCTGTTGCACCCCACCCCCCGCTCATGCCCCGTGTCTCTCTCCTGTTATCCACACCTCCCTCTCATGCCCCGTGTCTCTCTCATGTTGCCCCCACCCCCGGTCATGCCCCGTGTCTCCCTGTTGTTGCCCCCCACCCCTGCTCATGCCCCGTGTCTCTCTCCTGTTACCCCCACCCCCCGCTCATGCCCTGTGTCTCTCTCCTGTTACCCCCAAACCCCCCTCTCATGCCCCATGTCTCTCTCCTGTTAACTCCCACCCGCCTCTCATGCCCGTGTCTCTCTCCTGATACCCCCCACCCCCCGCTCATGCCCCGTGTCTCCCTGCTGTTGCCCCCCACACCCGGTCATTCCCTGTGTCTCCCTGCTGTTGCCCCCACCCCCCGCTTATGCCCCGTGTCTCTCTCCTGTTACCCCCACCCCTGCTCATGCACTGTGTCTCCCTGCTGTTGCCCCCCACCCCCTTGGTCATGGCGTGTGTCTCCCTGTTGTTGCCCCCCAACCCCCACTCATGCCCCATGTCTCTCTCCTGTTGGCCCCCACCCCGCGGTCATGCCCCGTGTCTCCCTGCTGTTGCCCCCCACCCCCAGCTCATGCCCCGTGTCTCTCTCCTGTTACCCCCACCTCCCTCTCATGCCCTGTGTCTCTCTCATGTTGCCCCCACCCCCCCGGTCATGCCCTGTGTCTCCATGCTGTTGCCCCCCACCCCCGCTCATGCCCCATGTCTCTCTCCTGTTGCCCCCCACCCCCTTGTCATGCCCCATGTCTCCCTGTTGTTGCCCCTACCCCTACTCATGCCCTGTGTCTCTCTCCTGTTACCCCCCACCCCCCTCTCATGCCCCGTGTCTCTCTCCTGTTGTCCCCCCCCGGTCATGCCCCATGTCGACTTGCTGTTGCCCCCCACCCCTGCTCATGCCCTGTGTCTCTCTCCTGTTGCCCCCTACCCCCAGTCATGCCCCATGTCTCCCTGCTGTTACCCCCACCTCCCAGTCATGCCACGTGTCTCACTGCTGTTGCCCCCACCCCCCGCTCATGCCCCGTGTCTCTCTCCTGTTACCCCCAACCCCTGCTCATGCCCCGTGTCTCCCTGCTGTTGCCCCTCACCCCCCGGTCATGCCCTGTGTCTCCCTGCTGTTGCCCCCATCCCTGCTTAAGCCCCGTGTCTCTCTCCTGTTACCCCCACCCCCGCTCATGCACTGTGTCTCCCTGCTGTTGCCCCCATCCCCCGGTCATGCCCCGTGTCTCCCTGCTGTTGCCCCCCCACCCCACACTCATGCCCTGTGTATCGCTCCTGTTACCCCCCACCCCCCTGGTCATGCCCCGTGTCTCCCTGTTGTTGCCCCCCACCCTGCTCATGCCCCGTGTCTCTCTCCTGTTACCTCCACCCCCCGCTCATGCCCTGTGTCTCTCTCCTGTTACCCCCAAACCCCCCTCTCATGCCCCATGTCTCTCTCCTGTTAACCCCCACCCCCCTCTCATGCCTGTGTCTCTCTCCTGTTGCCCCCCCACCCCCTGGTCATGCCCCGTGTCTCCCTGCTGTTGCCCCCCCACCCCCGCTCATGCCCCGTGTCTCTCTCCTGTTACCCCCCACCCCGCTCATGCCCTGTGTCTCGCTGCTGTTGCCCCTCACCCCGCTCTCATGCCCCGTGTCTCCCTGCTGTTGCCCCCCCACCCCACACTCATGCCCTGTGTATCTCTCCTGTTACCCCCCACCCCCCGGTCATGCCCCGTGGCTACCTGTTGTTGCCCCCCACCCCCGCTCATGCTCTGTGTCTCTCTCCTGTTCCCCCCACCCCTGCTCATGCCTCGTGTCTCACCTGTTCCCCCTCACCCCCCGCTCATGCCCCGTGTCTCTCTCCTGTTACTCCCCACCCCCTCTTATGCCCCGTGTCTCCCTCCTGTTGCCCCCCACCCCAGGCTCATGCCTCGTGTCTCTCTTCTGTTACCCCCCAGCCCCCGGTCATACCCCGTGTCTCCCTGCTGTTGCCCCCCACCCCCAGCTTATGCCCCGTGTCTCCCTCGTGTTCCCCCCACCCCCCGCTCATGCCTGTGTATCCCTGCTGTTGCCCCCCCACCCCCGCTCATGCCCCGTGTCTCTCTCCTGTTACCCCCATCCCGCTCATGCCCCGTGTCTCGCTGCTGTTGCCCCTCACCCCGCTCTCATGCCCCGTGTCTCCCTGCTGTTGCCCCCCCACCCCACACTCATGCCCTGTGTCTCTATCCTGTTACCCCCCACCTCCCCTCTCATGCCCTGTGTCTCTCTCCTGTTACCCCCCACCCCCTGCTCATGCCCTGTGTCGCTCTCCTGTTACCCCCAAACCCCCCTCTCATGCCCCATGTCTCTCTCCTCTTAATCCCCACCCCCCTCTCATGCCCGTGTCTCTCTCCTGTTGCCCCCCACCCCCCGGTCATGCCCCGTGTCTCCCTGTTGTTGCCCCCCACCCCCGCTCATGCCCCGTGTCTCTCTCCTGTTACCCCCATCCCGCTCATGCCCCGTGTCTCGCTGCTGTTGCCCCTCACCCCGCTCTCATGCCCCGTGTCTCCCTGCTGTTGCCCCCCCACCCCACACTCATGCCCTGTGTATCTCTCCTGTTACCCCCGACCCCCCCGGTCATGCCCCGTGTCTCTCTCCTGTTCCCCCCACCCCTGCTCATGCCTCGTGTCTCACCTGTTCCCCCTCACCCCCCGCCCATGCCCCGTGTCTCCCTGCTGTTGCCCCCCCGCTCATGCACTGCTTCTCTCTCCTGTTAATCCCCACCCCCTCTTATGCCCCGTGTCTCCCTCCTGTTGCCCCCCACCCCAGGCTCATGCCCCGTGTCTCTCTTCTGTTACCCCCAGCCCCCGGTCATGCCCCGTGTCTCCCTGCTGTTGCCCCCCACCCCCAGCTCATGCCCCGTGTCTCCCTCGTGTTCCCCCCACCCTCCGCTCATGCCTGTGTCTCCCTGCTGTTGCCCCCCACCCCCCTCTCATGCCCCATGTCTCTCTCCTGTTACTCCCCACCCCCTCTCATGCCCGTGTCTCTCTCCTGTTGCCCCCCACCCCCCGCTCATGCCCTGTGTCTATCTCCTGTTACCCCCACCCCCCGCTCATGCCCCGTGTCTCTCTCCTGTTACCCCTCACCCCCCGCTCATGCCCTGTGTCTCTCTCCTGTCCGGTTGGCCCCACCCCCGCTCATGCCACGTGTCTCTCTCCTGTTACCCCCCCACCCGACTCTCATGCCCCGTGTCTCCCTGCTGTTGCCCCCCACCCTCCGCTCATGCCCCGTGTCTTCCTACTGTTGCCCCCCACCCCCCACTCATGCCCTGTGTCTCTATCCTGTTACCCCCCACCTCCCCTCTCATGCCCTGTGTCTCTCTCCTGTTACCCCCCACCCACCGCTCATGCCCTGTGTCGCTCTCCTGTTACCCCCAAACCCCCCTCTCATGCCCCATGTCTCTCTCCTCTTAATCCCCACCCCCTCTCATGCCCGTGTCTCTCTCCTGTTGCCCCCCACCCCCCGGTCATGCCCCGTGTCTCCCTGTTGTTGCCCCCCACCCCCGCTCATGCCCCGTGTCTCCCTCCTGTTGCCCCCACCCTCCACTCATGCCTGTGTCTCCCTGCTGTTGCCCCCCACCCCCCTCTCATGCCCCATGTCTCTCTCCTGTTACCCCCCACCCCCCTCTCATGCCTGTGTCTCTCTCCTGTTGCCCCCCACCCCCCGCTCATGCCCTGTGTCTATCTCCTGTTACCCCCACCCCCCGCTCATGCCCCATGTCTCTCTCCTGTTACCCCTCACCCCCCGCTCATGCCCTGTGTCTTTCTCCTGTCCGGTTGCCCCCACCCCCGCTCATGCCACGTGTCTCTCTCCTGTTACCCCCCACCTGACTCTCATGCCCCGTGTCTCCCTGCTGTTGCCCCCCACCCTCCGCTCATGCCCCGTGTCTTCCTACTGTTGCCCCCCACCCCCCACTCATGCCCTGTGTCTCTATCCTGTTACCCCCCACCTCCCCTCTCATGCCCCGTGTCTCTCTCCTGTTACCCCCCACCCCCCGCTCATGCCCTGTGTCTCTCTCCTGTTACCCCCAAACCCCCCTCTCATGCCCCATGTCTCTCTCCTGTTAATCCACACCCCCCTCTCATACCCGTGTCTCTCTTCTGTTGCCCCCCACCCCCCGGTCATGCCCCGCGTCTCCCTGTTGTTGCCCCCTACCCCCGCTCATGCCCCGTGTCTCTCTCCTGTTACCCCCACCCCCCGCTCATGCCCCGTGTCTCTCTCCTGTTACCCCCCACCCCCGCTCATGCCCCGTGTCTCCCTGCTGTTGCCCCCCACCCCCGATCATGCCCTGTGTCTCCCTGCTGTTGCCCCCACCCCACTTACGCCCCGTGTCTCTCTCCTGTTACCCCCACCCCTGCTCATGCCCCGTGTCTCTCTCCTGTTAGCCCCCACCCCGCGGTCATGCCCCGTGCCTCCCTGCTGTTGCCCCCCACACCCCGGTCATGCCCCGTGTCTATCTCCTTTACCCCCACCCCCCGCTCATGCCCCGTGTCTCTCTCCTGTTACCCCTCACCCCCCGCTCATGCCCTGTGTCTCTCTCCTGTCCGGTTGCCCCCACCCCCGCTCATGCCACTTGTCTCTCTCCTGTTACCCCCCCACCCGACTCTCATGCCCCGTGTCTCCCTGCTGTTGCCCCCCACCCCCTGCTCATGCCCTGTGTCTCTCTCATGTTACCCCCACCTCCCTCTCATGCCCCGTGTCTCTCTCATGTTGCCCTCACCCCCTGGTCATGCCCTGTGTCTCCCTGCTGTTGCCCCCCAACCCCGCTCATGCCCCGTGTCTCTCTCCTGTTGCTCCCCACCCCCTTGTCATGCCCCGTGTCTCCCTGTTGTTGCCCCTACCCCTGCTCATGCCCCGTGTCTCTCTCCTGTTACCCCCCCCCCCCCTCTCATGCCCCGTGTCTCTCTCCTGTTGCCCCCACCCCCTGGTCATGCCCCGTGTCTCCCTGCTGTTGCCCCCCACCCCTGCTCATGCCCTGTGTCTCTCTCCTGTTGCCCCCTACCCCCCGGTCATGCCCCATGTCTCCCTGCTGTTGCCCCCCACCTCCCAGTCATGCCACGTGTCTCCCTGCTGTTGCCCCCACCTCCCGCTCATGCCCCATGTCTCTCTCCTGTGTCCCCCCACCCCCGCTCATGCCCCGTGTCTCCCTGCTGTTACCCCCACCCCCGCTCATGCACTGTGTCTCCCTGCTGTTGCCCCCACCCCCCGGTCATGCCCCGTGTCTCCCTTTTGTTGCCCCGCAACCCCTGCTCATGCCCCGTGTCTCTCTCCTGTTAGCCCCCACCCCGCGGTCATGCCCCGTGTCTCCCTGCTGTTGCCCCCCACCCCCCGCTCATGCCCCGTGTCTCCCTGTTGTTGCCCCCCACCCCTGCTCATGCCCCGTGTCTCTCTCCTGTTACCCCCACCCCCCGCTCATGCCCTGTGTCTCTCTCCTGTTACCCCCAAACCCCCCTCTCATGCCCCATGTCTCTCTCCTGTTAACTCCCACCCGCCTCTCATGCCCGTGTCTCTCTCCTGTTGCCCCCCACCCCCCGGTCATGCCCGTGTCTCCCTGCTGTTGCCCCCCCACCCCCGCTCATGCCCCGTGTCTCTCTCCTGTTAAACCCCACCCCGCTCATGCCCCGTGTCTCGCTGCTGTTGCCCCTCACCCCGCTCTCATGCCCTGTGTCTACCTGCTGTTGCCCCCCACCCCCGGTCATGCCCTGTGTCTCCCTGCTGTTGCCCCCACCCCCCGTTTATGCCCCTTGTCTCTCTCCTGTTACCCCCACCCCTGCTCATGCACTGTGTCTCCCTGCTGTTGCCACCCACCCCCCTGGTCATGCCGCGTGTCTCCCTGTTGTTGCCCCCCAACCCCCACTCATGCCCCGTGTCTCTCTCCTGTTAGCCCCCACCCCGCGGTCATGCCCCATGTCTTCCTGCTGTTGCCCCCCACCCCCTGCTCATGCCCTGTGTCTCTCTCCTGTTACCCCCACCTCCCTCTCATGCCCCGTGTCTCTCTCATGTTGCCCCCACACCCCGGTCATGCCCTGTGTCTCCCTGCTGTTGCCCCCCACCCCCGCTCATGCCCCGTGTCTCTCTCCTGTTGCTCCCCACCCCCTTGTCATGCCCTGTGTCTCCCTGTTGTTGACCCTACCCCTGCTCATGCCCCGTGTCTCTCTCCTGTTACCTCCCACCCCCTCTCATGCCCCGTGTCTCTCTCCTGTTGCCCCCCACCCCCTGGTCATGCCCCGTGTCTCCCTGCTGTTGCCCCCCACCCCTGCTCATGCCCTGTGTCTCTCTCCTGTTGCCCCCTACCCCCGGTCATGCCCCATGTCTCCCTGCTGTTGCCCCCCACCTCCCAGTCATGCCACGTGTCTCCCTGCTGTTGCCCCCACCTCCCGCTCATGCCCCGTGTCTCCCTCCTGTTACCCCCACCCCCGCTCATGCCCCGTGTCTCCCTGCTGTTGCCCCCCACCCCCGATCATGCCCTGTGTCTCCCTGTTGTTGCCCCCACCCCCGCTTACGCCCCGTGTCTCTCTCCTGTTACCCCCACCCCCGCTCATGCACTGTGTCTCCCTGCTATTGCCCCCACCCCCCGGTCATGCCCCGTGTCTCCCTGTTGTTGCCCCCCAACCCCTGCTCATGCCCCGTGTCTCTCTCCTGTTAGCCCCCACCCCGCGGTCATGCCCCGTGTCTCCCTGCTGTTGCCCCCCACCCCCCGCTCATGCCCCGTGTCTCTCTCCTGTTACCCCCACCCCCGCTCATGCCCTGTGTCTCTCTCCTGTTACCCCCAAACCCCCCTCTCATGCCCCATGTCTCTCTCCTGTTAACCCCCACCCCCCTCTCATGCCCGTGTCTCTCTCCTGTTGCCCCCCACCCCCCGGTCATGCCCCGTGTCTCCCTGCTGTTGCCCCCCACCCCCCGCTCATGCCCCGTGTCTCTCTCCTGTTATCCCCACCTCCCTCTCATGCCCCGTGTCTCTCTCATGTTGCCCCCACCCCCCCGGTCATGCCCTGTGTCTCCCTGTTGTTGCCCCACCCCCTGCTCATGCCCCGTGTCTCTCTCCTGTTACCCCCCACCCCCCTCTCATGGCCCGTGTCTCTCTTCTGTTGCCCCCCACACCCTGGTCATGCCCCGTGTCTCCCTGCTGTTGCCCCCCACCCCCCGGTCTTGCCCCATGTCTCCCTGCTGTTTCCCCCCGCCTCCCGCTCATGCCCCGTGTCTCTCTCCTGTTGCCCCCCACCCCCCGCTCATGCCCTGTGTCTATCTCCTGTTACCCCCACCCCCCGCTAATGCCCCGTGTCTCTCTCCTGTTACCCCTCACCCCCCGCTCATGCCCTGTGTCTCTCTCCTGTCCGGTTGCCCCCACCCCCGCTCATGCCACGTGTCTCTCTCCTGTTACCCCCCACCCGACTCTCATGCCCCGTGTCTTCCTACTGTTGCCCCCCACCCCCCACTCATGCCCTGTGTCTCTATCCTGTTACCCCCCACCTCCCCTCTCATGCCCCGTGTCTCTCTCCTGTTACCCCCCACCCCCCGCTCATGCCCTGTGTCTCTCTCCTGTTACCCCCAAACCCCCCTCTCATGCCCCATGTCTCTCTCCTGTTAATCCCCACCCCCCTCTCATACCCGTGTCTCTCTCCTGTTGCCCCCCACCCCCCGGTCATGCCTCGTGTCTCCCTGTTGTTGCCCTCCACCCCCGCTCATGCCCCGTGTCTCTCTCCTGTTACCCCCACCCCCCGCTCATGCCCTGTGTCTCTCTCCTGTTACCCCCAAACCCCCCTCTCATGCCCCATGTCTCTCTCCTGTTAACCCCCACCCCCCTCTCATGCCCGTGTCTCTCTCCTGTCGCCCCCCACCCCCCGGTCATGCCCCGTGTCTCCCTGCTGTTGCCCCCCACCCCCCGCTCATGCCCCGTGTCTCTCTCCTGTTATCCCCACCTCCCTCTCATGCCCCGTGTCTCTCTCATGTTGCCCCCACCCCCCGGTCATGCCCTGTGTCTCCCTGCTGTTGCCCCCCCACCCCCCGCTCATGCCCCGTGTCTCTCTCCTGTTGCCCCCCACCCCCTTGTCATGCCCCGTGTCTCCCTGTTGTTGCCCCACCCCCTGCTCATGCCCCGTGTCTCTCTCCTGTTACCCCCCACCCCCCTCTCATGGCCCGTGTCTCTCTTCTGTTGCCCCCCACACCCTGGTCATGCCCCGTGTACCCCCTGCTGTTGCCCCCCACCCCCCGGTCATGCCCCATGTCTCCCTGCTGTTTCCCCCCACCTCCCGCTCATGCCCCGTGTCTCTCTCTTGTTGCCCCCACCCCCCGCTCATGCCCTGTGTCTCTCTCCTGTTACCCCTCACCCCCCGCTCATGCCCTGTGTCTCTCTCCTGTCCGGTTGCCGCCACCCCCGCTCATGCCACATGTCTCTCTCCTGTTACCCCCCCACCCGACTCTCATGCCCCGTGTCTTCCTACTGTTGCCCCCCACCCCCACTCATGCCATGTGTCTCTATCCTGTTACCCCCCACCTCCCCTCTCATGCCCCGTGTCTCTCTCCTGTTACCCCCCACCCCCCGCTCATGCCCTGTGTCTCTCTCCTGTTACCCCCAAACCCCCCTCTCATGCCCCATGTCTCTCTCCTGTTAATCCCCACCCCCCTCTCATACCCGTGTCTCTCTCCTGTTGCCCCTCACCCCCCGGTCATGCCCCGTGTCTCCCTGTTGTTGCCCTCCACCCCCGCTCATGCCCCGTGTCTCTCTCCTGTTACCCCCACCCCCCGCTCATGCCCTGTGTCTCTCTCCTGTTACCCCCAAACCCCCCTCTCATGCCCCATGTCTCTCTCCTGTTAACCCCCACCCCCCTCTCATGCCCGTGTCTCTCTCCTGTTGCCCCCCACCCCCGGTCATGCCCCGTGTCTCCCTGCTGTTGCCCCCCCACCCCCGCTCATGCCCCGTGTCTCTCTCCTGTTACCCCCACCCCGCTCATGCGCCGTGTCTCGCTGCTGTTGCCCCTCACCCCGCTCTCATGCCCTGTGTCTGCCTGCTGTTGCCCCCCACCCCCGGTCATGCCCTGTGTCTCCCTGCTGTTGCTCCCACCCCCCGTTTATGCCCCGTGTCTCTCTCCTGTTACCCCCACCCCTGCTCATGCACTGTGTCTCCCTGCTGTTGCCCCCCACCCCCCTGGTCATGCCGCGTGTCTCCCTGTTGTTGCCCCCCAACCCCCACTCATGCCCCGTGTCTCTGTCCTGTTAGCCCCCACCCCGCGGTCATGCCCCGTGTCTTCCTGCTGTTGCCCCCCACCCCCTGCTCATGCCCTGTGTCTCTCTCCTGTTACCCCCATCTCCCTCTCATGCCCCGTGTCTCTCTCATGTTGCCCCCACCCCCCGGTCATGCCCTGTGTCTCCCTGCTGTTGCCCCCCAACCCCGCTCATGCCCTGTGTCTCTCTCCTGTTGCTCCCCACCCCCTTGTCATGCCCCGTGTCTGCCTGTTGTTGCCCCTACCCCTGCTCATGCCCCGTGTCTCTCTCCTGTTACCTCCCACCCCCCTCTCATGCCCCGTGTCTCTCTCCTGTTGCCCCCCACCCCCTGGTCATGCCCCATGTCTCCCTGCTGTTGCCCCCCACCCCTGCTCATGCCCTGTGTCTCTCTCCTGTTGCCCCCTACCCCCCGGTCATGCCCCATGTCTCCCTGCTGTTGCCCCCCACCTCCCAGTCATGCCACGTGTCTCCCTGCTGTTGCCCCCCACCCCCCGATCATGCCCTGTATCTCCCTGCTGTTGCCCCCACCCCCGCTTATGCCCCGTGTCTCTCTCCTGTTACCCCCACCCGCGCTCATGCACTGTGTCTCCCTGCTGTTGCCCCCACCCCCCGGTCAAGCGCCGTGTCTCCCTGTTGTTGCCCCCCAGCCCCTGCTCATGCCCCGTGTCTCTCTCCTGTTAGCCCCCACCCTGCAGTCATGCCCCGTGTCTCCCTGCTGTTGCCCCCCACCCCCTGCTCATGCCCCGTGTCTCTCTCCTGTTATCCCCACCTCCCGCTCATGCCCCGTTTCTCTCTCATGTTGCCCCCACACCCTGGTCATGCCCCGTGTCTGCCTGTTGTTGCCCCTACCCCTGCTCATGCCCCGTGTCTCTCTCCTGTTACCTCCCACCCCCCTCTCATGCCCCGTGTCTCTCTCCTGTTGCCCCCCACCCCCTGGTCATGCCCCGTGTCTCCCTGCTGTTGCCCCCCACCCCTGCTCATGCCCTGTGTCTCTCTCCTGTTGCCCCCTACCCCCCGGTCATGCCCCATGTCTCCCTGCTGTTGCCCCCCACCTCCCAGTCATGCCACGTGTCTCCCTGCTGTTGCCCCCCACCCCCCGATCATGCCCTGTATCTCCCTGCTGTTGCCCCCACCCCCGCTTATGCCCCGTGTCTCTCTCCTGTTACCCCCACCCCCGCTCATGCACTGTATCTCCCTGCTGTTGCCCCCACCCCCCGGTCAAGCGCCGTGTCTCCCTGTTGTTGCCCCCCAACCCCTGCTCATGCCCCGTGTCTCTCTCCTGTTAGCCCCCACCCTGCGGTCATGCCCCGTGTCTCCCTGCTGTTGCCCCCCACCCCCTGCTCATGCCCCGTGTCTCTCTCCTGTTATCCCCACCTCCCGCTCATGCCCCGTGTCTCTCTCATGTTGCCCCCACACCCTGGTCATGCCCCGTGTCTCCCTGCTGTTGCCCCCCACCCCGGTCATGCCCCATGTCTCCCTGCTGTTTCCCCCCGCCTCCCGCTCATGCCCCATGTCTCTCTCCTGTGTCCCCCCACCCCCCGCTCATGCCCTGTGTCTATCTCCTGTTACCCCCACCCCCCGCTCATGCCCCGTGTCTCTCTCCTGTTACCCCTCACCCCCCGCTCATGCCCTGTGTCTCTCTCCTGTCCGGTTGCCCCCACCCCCGCTCATGCCACGTGTCTCTCTCCTGTTACCCCCCACCCGACTCTCATGCCCCGTGTCTCCCTGTTGTTGCCCCCCACCCTTCGCTCATGCCCCGTGTCTTCCTACTGTTACTCCCCACCTCCCCTCTCATGCCCCGTGTCTCTCTCCTGTTGCCCCCCACCCCCCGGTCATGCCCCGTGTCTCCCTGTTGTTGCCCTCCACCCCCGCTCATGCCCCGTGTCTCTCTCCTGTTACCCCCATCCCCCGCTCATGCCCTGTGTCTCTCTCCTGTTACCCCCAAACCCCCCTCTCATGCCCCATGTCTCTCTCCTGTTAACCCCCACCCCCCTCTCATGCCCGTGTCTCTCTCCTGTTGCCCCCCACCCCCCGGTCATGCCCCGTGTCTCCCTGCTGTTGCCCCCCCACCCCCGCTCATGCCCCGTGTCTCTCTCCTGTTACCCCCACCCCGCTCATGCCCCGTGTCTCGCTGCTGTTGCCCCTCACCCCGCTCTCATGCCCTGTGTCTGCCTGCTGTTGCCCCCCACCCCCGGTCATGCCCTGTGTCTCCCTGCTGTTGCCCCCACCCCCCGTTTATGCCCCGTTTCTCTCTCCTGTTACCCCCACCCCTGCTCATGCACTGTGTCTCCCTGCTGTTGCCCCCCACCCCCCTGGTCATGCCGCATGTCTCCCTGTTGTTGCCCCCCAACCCCCACTCATGCCCCGTGTCTCTGTCCTGTTAGCCCCCACCCAGCGGTCATGCCCCGTGTCTTCCTGCTGTTGCCCCCCACCCCCTGCTCATGCCCTGTGTCTCTCTCCTGTTACCCCCATCTCCCTCTCATGCCCCGTGTCTCTCTCATGTTGCCCCCACCCCCCGGTCATGCCCTGTGTCTCCCTGCTGTTGCCCCCCAACCCCGCTCATGCCCTGTGTCTCTCTCCTGTTGCTCCCCACCCCCTTGTCATGCCCCGTGTCTGCCTGTTGTTGCCCCTACCCCTGCTCATGCCCCGTGTCTCTCTCCTGTTACCTCCCACCCCCCTCTCATGCCCCGTGTCTCTCTCCTGTTGCCCCCCACCCCCCGATCATGCCCTGTATCTCCCTGCTGTTGCCCCCACCCCCGCTTATGCCCCGTGTCTCTCTCCTGTTACCCCCACCCCCGCTCATGCACTGTATCTCCCTGCTGTTGCCCCCACCCCCCGGTCAAGCGCCGTGTCTCCCTGTTGTTGCCCCCCAACCCCTGCTCATGCCCCGTGTCTCTCTCCTATTAGCCCCCACCCTGCGGTCATGCCCCGTGTCTCCCTGCTGTTGCCCCCCACCCCCTGCTCATGCCCCGTGTCTCTCTCCTGTTATCCCCACCTCCCGCTCATGCCCCGTGTCTCTCTCATGTTGCCCCCACCCCCCGGTCATGCCCCATGTCTCCCTGCTGTTTCCCCCCGCCTCCTGCTCATGCCCCATGTCTCTCTCCTGTTGCCCCCCACCCCCCGCTCATGCCCTGTGTCTATCTCCTGTTACCCCCACCCCCCGCTCATGCCCCGTGTCTCTCTCCTGTTACCCCTCACCCCCCGCTCATGCCCTGTGTCTCTCTCCTGTCCGGTTGCCCCCACCCCCGCTCATGCCACGTGTCTCTCTCCTGTTACCCCCCACCCGACTCTCATGCCCCGTGTCTCCCTGTTGTTGCCCCCCACCCTTCGCTCATGCCCCGTGTCTTCCTACTGTTACTCCCCACCTCCCCTCTCATGCCCCGTGTCTCTCTCCTGTTGCCCCCCACCCCCCGGTCATGCCCCGTGTCTCCCTGTTGTTGCCCTCCACCCCCGCTCATGCCCCGTGTCTCTCTCCTGTTACCCCCACCCCCCGCTCATGCCCTGTGTCTCTCTCCTGTTACCCCAAAACCCCCCTCTCATGCCCCATGTCTCTCTCCTGTTAACCCCCACCCCCCTCTCATGCCCGTGTCTCTCTCCTGTTGCCCCCCACCCCCCGGTCATGCCCCGTGTCTCCCTGCTGTTGCCCCCCCACCCCCGCTCATGCCCCGTGTCTCTCTCCTGTTACCCCCACCCCGCTCATGCCCCGTGTCTCGCTGCTGTTGCCCCTCACCCCGCTCTCATGCCCTGTGTCTGCCTGCTGTTGCCCCCCACCCCCGGTCATGCCCTGTGTCTCCCTGCTGTTGCCCCCACCCCCCGTTTATGCCCCGTTTCTCTCTCCTGTTACCCCCACCCCTGCTCATGCACTGTGTCTCCCTGCTGTTGCCCCCCACCCCCCTGGTCATGCCGCGTGTCTCCCTGTTGTTGCCCCCCAACCCCCACTCATGCCCCGTGTCTCTGTCCTGTTAGCCCCCACCCAGCGGTCATGCCCCGTGTCTTCCTGCTGTTGCCCCCCACCCCCAGCTCATGCCCTGTGTCTCTCTCCTGTTACCCCCATCTCCCTCTCATGCCCCGTGTCTCTCTCATGTTGCCCCCACCCCCCGGTCATGCCCTGTGTCTCCCTGCTGTTGCCCCCCAACCCCGCTCATGCCCTGTGTCTCTCTCCTGTTGCTCCCCACCCCCTTGTCATGCCCCGTGTCTGCCTGTTGTTGCCCCTACCCCTGCTCATGCCCCGTGTCTCTCTCCTGTTACCTCCCACTCCCCTCTCATGCCCCGTGTCTCTCTCCTGTTGCCCCCCACCCCCTGGTCATGCCCGTGTCTCCCTGCTGTTGCCCCCCACCCCTGCTCATGCCCGTTGTCTCTCTCCTGTTGCCCCCTACCCCCCGGTCATGCCCCATGTCTCCCTGCTGTTGCCCCCCACCTCCCAGTCATGCCATGTGTCTCCCTGCAGTTGCCCCCACCTCCCGCTCATGCCCCGTGTCTCTCTCCTGTTACCCCCCACCTCTGCTCATGCCCTGTGTCTCCCTGTTGTTGCCCCCCACCCCCCGATCATGCCCTGTATCTCCCTGCTGTTGCCCCCACCCCCGCTTATGCCCCGTGTCTCTCTCCTGTTACCCCCACCCCCGCTCATGCACTGTCTCTCCCTGCTGTTGCCCCCACCCCCCGGTCAAGCGCCGTGTCTCCCTGTTGTTGCCCCCCAACCCCTGCTCATGCCCCGTGTCTCTCTCCTGTTAGCCCCCACCCTGCGGTCATGCCCCGTGTCTCCCTGCTGTTGCCCCCCACCCCCTGCTCATGCCCCGTGTCTCTCTCCTGTTATCCCCACCTCCCGCTCATGCCCCGTGTCTCTCTCATATTGCTCCCACACCCTGGTCATGCCCCGTGTCTCCCTGCTGTTGCCCCCCACCCCCCGGTCATGCCCCATGTCTCCCTGCTGTTTCCTCCCGTCTCCCGCTCATGCCCCATGTCTCTCTCCTGTTGCCCCCCACCCCCCGCTCATGCCCTGTGTCTATCTCCTGTTACCCCCACCCCCCGCTCATGCCCCGTGTCTCTCTCCTGTTACCCCTCACCCCCCGCTCATGCCCTGTGTCTCTCTCCTGTCCGGTTGCCCCCACCCCCGCTCATGCCACGTGTCTCTCTCCTGTTACCCCCCCACCCGACTCTCATGCCCCGTGTCTCCCTGTTGTTGCCCCCCACCCTTCGCTCATGCCCCGTGTCTTCCTACTGTTACTCCCCACCTCCCCTCTCATGCCCCGTGTCTCTCTCCTGTTAGCCCCCCACCCACCTCTCATGCCCTGTGTCTCTCTCCTGTTACCCCCACCCCCCTTCCATGCCCCGTGTCTCTCTCATGTTGCCCCCCGACCCCCAGTCATGCCCCGTGTCTCCGTGCTGTTGCCCTCACACCCAGCTCATGCCCCGTGTCTCTCTCCTGTTACCCCCCACCCCCTGCTCATGCCCCGTGTCTCCCTGCTGTTGCCCCCCACCCCCGGTCATGCCCTGTGTCTCCCTGCTGTTGCCCCCACCCCCGCTTATGCCCCGTGTCTCTCTCCTGTTACCCCCCACCCCTGCTCATGCACTGTGTCTCCCTGCTGTTGCCCCCATCCCCTTGGTCATGCCGCGTGTCTCCCTGTTGTTGCCCCCCAACCCCCACTCATGCCCCATGTCTCTCTCCTGTTAGCCCCCACCCCGCGGTCATGCCCCGTGTCTCCCTGCTGTTGTCCCCACCCCCTGCTCATGCCCCATGTCTCTCTCCTGTTACCCCCACCTCCCTCTCATGCCCCGTGTCTCTCTCATGTTGCAACCACCCCCCGGTCATGCCCTGTGTCTCCCTGCTGTTGCCCCCCATCCCCGCTCATGCCCCATGTCTCTCTCCTGTTGCCCCCCACCCCCTTGTCATGCCCGTGTCTCCCTGTTGTTGCCCCTACCCCTGCTCATGCCCCGTGTCTCTCTCCTGTTACCCCCCACCCCCCTCTCATGCCCTGTGTCTCTCTCCTGTTGCCCCCCACCCCCCGGTCATGCCCCGTGCCTCCCTGCTGTTGCCCCCCACCCCTGCTCATGCCCTGTGTCTCTCTCCTGTTGCCCCCTAACCCCCGGTCATGCCCCATGTCTCCCTGCTGTTGCCCCCCACCTCCCAGTCATGCCACGTGTCTCCCTGCTGTTGCCCCCACCCCCTGCTCATGCCTCGTGTCTCTCTCCTGTTACCCCCCACCCCCGCTCATGCCCCGTGTCTCCCTGCTGTTGCCCCCCACCCCCAGCTCTTGCCCCGTGTCTCCCTCGTGTTCCCCCCACCCTCCGCTCATGCCTGTGTCTCCCTGCTGTTGCCCCCCACGCCCCTCTCATGCCCCATGTCTCTCTCCTGTTACCCCCCACCCCCCTCTCATGCCCGTGTCTCTCTCCTGTTGCCCCCCACCCCCCGCTCATGCCCTGTGTCTATCTCCTGTTACCCCCACCCCCCGCTCATGCCCCGTGTCTCTCTCCTGTTACCCCTCACCCCCCGCTCATGCCCTGTGTCTCTCTCCTGTCCGGTTGCCCCCACTCCCGCTCATGCCATGTGTCTCTCTCCTGTTACCCCCACCCGACTCTCATGCCCCGTGTCTCCCTGCTGTTGCCCCCCACCCTCCGCTCATTCCCCGTGTCTTCCTACTGTTGCCCCCCACCCCCCACTCATGCCCTGTGTCTCTATCCTGTTACCCCCCACCTCCCCTCTCATGCCCCGTTTCTCTCTCCTGTTACCCCCCACCCCCCGCTCATGCCCTGTGTCTCTCTCCTGTTACCCCCAAACCCCCCTCTCATGCCCCATGTCTCTCTCCTGTTAACCCCCACCCCCCTCTCATGCCTGTGTCTCTCTCCTGTTGCCCCCCACCCCCCGGTCATGCCCCGTGTCTCCCTGCTGTTACCCCCCACCCCCCGCTCATGCCCCGTGTCTCTCTCCTGTTATCCCCACCTCCCTCTCATGCCCCGTGTCTCTCTCATGTTGCCCCCACCCCCCCGGTCATGCCCTGTGTCTCCCTGCTGTTGCCCCCCCACCCCCCGCTCATCCCCCGTGTCTCTCTCCTGTTGCCCCCCACCCCCTTGTCATGCCTCGTGTCTCCCTGTTGTTGCCCCACCCCCTGCTCATGCCCCGTGTCTCTCTCCTGTTACCCCCCACCCCCCTCTCATGGCCCGTGTCTCTCTTCTGTTGCCCCCCACACCCTGGTCATGCCCCGTGTCTCCCTGCTGTTGCCCCCCACCACCAGGTCGTGCCCCATGTCTCCCTGCTGTTTCCCCCCGCCTCCCACTCATGCCCCGTGTCTCTCTCCTGTTGCCCCCACCCCCCGCTCATGCCCTGTGTCTATCTCCTGTTACCCCCACCCCCCGCTCATGCCCCGTGTCTCTCTCCTGTTACCCTTCACCCCCCGCTCATGCCCTGTGTCTCTCTCATGTCCGGTTGCCCCCACCCCCGCTCATGCCACGTGTCTCTCTCCTGTTACCCCCCCTCCCGACTCTCATGCCCGTGTCTTCCTACTGTTGCCCCCCACCCCCCCACTCATGCCCTGTGTCTCTATCCTGTTACCCCCCACCTCCCCTCTCATGCCCCGTGTCTCTCTCCTGTTACCCCCCACCCCCCACTCATGCCCTGTGTCTCTATCCTGTTACCCCCCACCTCCCCTCTCATGCCCCGTGTCTCTCTCCTGTTACCCCCAAACCCCCCTCTCATGCCCCATGTCTCTCTCCTGTTAATCCCCACCCCCCTCTCATACCCGTGTCTCTCTCCTGTTGCCCCCCACCCCCCGGTCATGCCCCGTGTCTCCCTGTTGTTGCCCTCAACCCCCGCTCATGCCCCGTGTCTCTCTCCTGTTACCCCCACCCCCCGCTCATGCCCTGTGTCTCTCTCCTGTTACCCCCAAACCCCCCTCTCATGCCCCATGTCTCTCTCCTGTTAACCCCCACCCCCCTCTCATGCCCGTGTCTCTCTCCTGTTGCCTCTCACCCCCCGGTCATGCCCCGTGTCTCCCTGCTGTTGCCCCCCACCCCCCGCTCATGCCCCGTGTCTCTCTCCTGTTATCCCCACCTCCCTCTCATGCCCCGTGTCTCTCTCATGTTGCCCCCACCCCCCCGGTCATGCCCTGTGTCTCCCTGCTGTTGCCCCCCCACCCCCCGCTCATGCCCCGTGTCTCTCTCCTGTTGCCCCCCACCCCCTTGTCATGCCCCGTGTCTCCCTGTTGTTGCCCCACCCCCTGCTCATGCCCCGTGCCTCTCTCCTGTTACCCCCCACCCCCCTCTCATGGCCCGTGTCTCTCTTCTGTTGCCCCCCACACCCTGGTCATGCCCCGTGTCTCCCTGCTGTTGCCCCCCACCCCCCGGTCATGCCCCATGTCTCCCTGCTGTTTCCCCCCGCCTCCCGCTCATGCCCCGTGTCTCTCTCCTATTGCCCCCCACCCCCCGCTCATGCCCTGTGTCTATCTCCTGTTACCCCTCACCCCCCGCTCATGCCCTGTGTCTCTCTCCTGTCCGGTTGCCCCCACCCCCGCTCATGCCACGTGTCTCTCTCCTGTTACCCCCCCACCCGACTCTCATGCCCCGTGTCTTCCTACTGTTGCCCCCCACCCCCCACTCATGCCCTGTGTCTCTATCCTGTTACCCCCCACCTCCCCTCTCATGCCCCGTGTCTCTCTCCTGTTACCCCCCACCCCCCGCTCATGCCCTGTGTCTCTCTCCTGTTACCCCCAAACCCCCCTCTCATGCCCCATGTCTCTCTCCTGTTAATCCCCACCCCCTTCTCATACCCGTGTCTCTCTCCTGTTGCCCTCCACCCCCCGGTCATGCCCTGTGTTTCCCTGTTGTTGCCCTCCACCCCCCCTCATGCCCCGTGTCTCTCTCCTGTTACCCCCACCCCCCGCTCATGCCCTGTGTCTCTCTCCTGTTACCCCCAAACCCCCCTCTCATGCCCCATGTCTCTCTCCTGTTAACCCCCACCCCCCTCTCATGCCCGTGTCTCTCTCCTGTTGCCCCCCACCCCCGGTCATGCCCCGTGTCTCCCTGCTGTTGCCCCCCCACCCCCGCTCATGCCCCGTGTCTCTCTCCTGTTACCCCCCACCCCGCTCATGCCCCGTGTCTCGCTGCTGTTGCCCCTCACCCCACTCTCATGCCCTGTGTCTGCCTGCTGTTGCCCCCCACCCCCGGTCATGCCCTGTGTCTCCCTGCTGTTGCCCCCACCCCCCGTTTATGCCCCGTGTCTCTCTCCTGTTACCCCCACCCCTGCTCATGCACTGTGTCTCCCTGCTGTTTCCCCCCACCCCCCTGGTCATGCCGCGTGTCTCCCTGTTGTTGCCCCCCAACCCCCACTCATGCCCCGTGTCTCTGTCCTGTTAGCCCCCACCCCGCGGTCATGCCCCGTGTCTTCCTGCTGTTGCCCCCCACCCCCTGCTCATGCCCTGTGTCTCTCTCCTGTTACCCCCATCTCCCTCTCATGCCCCGTGTCTCTCTCATGTTGCCCCCACCCCCCGGTCATGCCCTGTGTCTCCCTGCTGTTGCCCCCCCACCCCCCGCTCATCCCCCGTGTCTCTCTCCTGTTGCCCCCCACCCCCTTGTCATGCCTCGTGTCTCCCTGTTGTTGCCCCACCCCCTGCTCATGCCCCGTGTCTCTCTCCTGTTACCCCCCACCCCCCTCTCATGGCCCGTGTCTCTCTTCTGTTGCCCCCCACACCCTGGTCATGCCCCGTGTCTCCCTGCTGTTGCCCCCCACCACCAGGTCGTGCCCCATGTCTCCCTGCTGTTTCCCCCCGCCTCCCACTCATGCCCCGTGTCTCTCTCCTGTTGCCCCCACCCCCCGCTCATGCCCTGTGTCTATCTCCTGTTACCCCCACCCCCCGCTCATGCCCCGTGTCTCTCTCCTGTTACCCTTCACCCCCCGCTCATGCCCTGTGTCTCTCTCATGTCCGGTTGCCCCCACCCCCGCTCATGCCACGTGTCTCTCTCCTGTTACCCCCCCTCCCGACTCTCATGCCCGTGTCTTCCTACTGTTGCCCCCCACCCCCCCACTCATGCCCTGTGTCTCTATCCTGTTACCCCCCACCTCCCCTCTCATGCCCCGTGTCTCTCTCCTGTTACCCCCCACCCCCCACTCATGCCCTGTGTCTCTATCCTGTTACCCCCCACCTCCCCTCTCATGCCCCGTGTCTCTCTCCTGTTACCCCCAAACCCCCCTCTCATGCCCCATGTCTCTCTCCTGTTAATCCCCACCCCCCTCTCATACCCGTGTCTCTCTCCTGTTGCCCCCCACCCCCCGGTCATGCCCCGTGTCTCCCTGTTGTTGCCCTCAACCCCCGCTCATGCCCCGTGTCTATCTCCTGTTACCCCCACCCCCCGCTCATGCCCTGTGTCTCTCTCCTGTTACCCCCAAACCCCCCTCTCATGCCCCATGTCTCTCTCCTGTTAACCCCCACCCCCTCTCATGCCCGTGTCTCTCTCCTGTTGCCTCTCACCCCCCGGTCATGCCCCGTGTCTCCCTGCTGTTGCCCCCCACCCCCCGCTCATGCCCCGTGTCTCTCTCCTGTTATCCCCACCTCCCTCTCATGCCCCGTGTCTCTCTCATGTTGCCCCCACCCCCCCGGTCATGCCCTGTGTCTCCCTGCTGTTGCCCCCCCACCCCCCGCTCATGCCCCGTGTCTCTCTCCTGTTGCCCCCCACCCCCTTGTCATGCCCCGTGTCTCCCTGTTGTTGCCCCACCCCCTGCTCATGCCCCGTGCCTCTCTCCTGTTACCCCCCACCCCCCTCTCATGGCCCGTGTCTCTCTTCTGTTGCCCCCCACACCCTGGTCATGCCCCGTGTCTCCCTGCTGTTGCCCCCCACCCCCCGGTCATGCCCCATGTCTCCCTGCTGTTTCCCCCCGCCTCCCGCTCATGCCCCGTGTCTCTCTCCTATTGCCCCCCACCCCCCGCTCATGCCCTGTGTCTATCTCCTGTTACCCCTCACCCCCCGCTCATGCCCTGTGTCTCTCTCCTGTCCGGTTGCCCCCACCCCCGCTCATGCCACGTGTCTCTCTCCTGTTACCCCCCCACCCGACTCTCATGCCCCGTGTCTTCCTACTGTTGCCCCCCACCCCCCACTCATGCCCTGTGTCTCTATCCTGTTACCCCCCACCTCCCCTCTCATGCCCCGTGTCTCTCTCCTGTTACCCCCCACCCCCCGCTCATGCCCTGTGTCTCTCTCCTGTTACCCCCAAACCCCCCTCTCATGCCCCATGTCTCTCTCCTGTTAATCCCCACCCCCTTCTCATACCCGTGTCTCTCTCCTGTTGCCCTCCACCCCCCGGTCATGCCCTGTGTTTCCCTGTTGTTGCCCTCCACCCCCCCTCATGCCCCGTGTCTCTCTCCTGTTACCCCCACCCCCCGCTCATGCCCTGTGTCTCTCTCCTGTTACCCCCAAACCCCCCTCTCATGCCCCATGTCTCTCTCCTGTTAACCCCCACCCCCCTCTCATGCCCGTGTCTCTCTCCTGTTGCCCCCCACCCCCGGTCATGCCCCGTGTCTCCCTGCTGTTGCCCCCCCACCCCCGCTCATGCCCCGTGTCTCTCTCCTGTTACCCCCCACCCCGCTCATGCCCCGTGTCTCGCTGCTGTTGCCCCTCACCCCACTCTCATGCCCTGTGTCTGCCTGCTGTTGCCCCCCACCCCCGGTCATGCCCTGTGTCTCCCTGCTGTTGCCCCCACCCCCCGTTTATGCCCCGTGTCTCTCTCCTGTTACCCCCACCCCTGCTCATGCACTGTGTCTCCCTGCTGTTTCCCCCCACCCCCCTGGTCATGCCGCGTGTCTCCCTGTTGTTGCCCCCCAACCCCCACTCATGCCCCGTGTCTCTGTCCTGTTAGCCCCCACCCCGCGGTCATGCCCCGTGTCTTCCTGCTGTTGCCCCCCACCCCCTGCTCATGCCCTGTGTCTCTCTCCTGTTACCCCCATCTCCCTCTCATGCCCCGTGTCTCTCTCATGTTGCCCCCACCCCCCGGTCATGCCCTGTGTCTCCCTGCTGTTGCCCCCAACCCCGCTCATGCCCTGTGTCTCTCTCTTGTTGCTCCCCACCCCCTTGTCATGCCCCGTGTCTCCCTGTTGTTGCCCCTACCCCTGCTCATGCCCCGTGTCTCTCTCCTGTTACCTCCCACCCCCCTCTCATGCCCCGTGTCTCTCTCCTGTTGCCCCCCACCCCCTGGTCATGCCCCGTGTCTCCCTGCTGTTGCCCCCCACCCCTGCTCATGCCCTGTGTCTCTCTCCTGTTGCCCCCTACCCCCCGGTCATGCCCCATGTCTCCCTGCTGTTGCCCCCCACCTCCCAGTCATGCCACGTGTCTCCCTGCTGTTGCCCCCACCTCCCGCTCATGCCCCGTGTCTCTCTCCTGTTACCCCCCACCTCCGCTCATGCCCTGTGTCTCCCTGCTGTTGCCCCCCACCCCCCGATCATGCCCTGTATCTCCCTGCTGTTGCCCCCACCCCCGCTTATGCCCCGTGTCTCTCTCCTGTTACCCCCACCCCCGCTCATGCACTGTGTCTCCCTGCTGTTGCCCCCACCCCCCGGTCAAGCGCCGTGTCTCCCTGTTGTTGCCCCCCAACCCCTGCTCATGCCCCGTGTCTCTCTCCTGTTAGCCCCCACCCTGCGGTCATGCCCCGTGTCTCCCTGCTGTTGCCCCCCACCCCCTGCTCATGCCCCGTGTCTCTCTCCTGTTATCCCCACCTCCCGCTCATGCCCCGTGTCTCTCTCATGTTGCCCCCACACCCTGGTCATGCCCCGTGTCTCCCTGCTGTTGCCCCCCACCCCCCGTTCATGCCCCATGTCTCCCTGCTGTTTCCCCCCGCCTCCCGCTCATGCCCCATGTCTCTCTCCTGTTGCCCCCCACCCCCCGCTCATGCCCTGTGTCTATCTCCTGTTACCCCCACCCCCCGCTCATGCCCCGTGTCTCTCTCCTGTTACCCCTCACCCCCCGCTCATGCCCTGTGTCTCTCTCCTGTCCGGTTGCCCCCACCCACGCTCATGCCACGTGTCTCTCTCCTGTTACCCCCCCACCCGACTCTCATGCCCCGTGTCTCCCTGTTGTTGCCCCCCACCCTTCGCTCATGCCCCGTGTCTTCCTACTGTTACTCCCCACCTCCCCTCTCATGCCCCGTGTCTCTCTCCCTTTAGCCCCCCACCCACCTCTCATGCCCCGTGTCTCTCTCCTGTTACCCCCACCCCCCTCTCATGCCCCGTGTCTCTCTCATGTTGCCCCCCAACCCCCAGTCATGCCCCGTGTCTCCGTGCTGTTGCCCTCACACCCCGCTCATGCCCCGTGTCTCTCTCCTGTTACCCCCCACCCCCTGCTCATGCCCCGTGTCTCCCTGCTGTTGCCCCCCACACCCGGTCATGCCCTGTGTCTCCCTGCTGTTGCCCCCACCCCCCGCTTATGCCCCGTGTCTCTCTCCTGTTACCCCCACCCCTGCTCATGCACTGTGTCTCCCTGCTGTTGCCCCCATCCCCTTGGTCATGCCGCGTGTCTCCCTGTTGTTGCCCCCCAACCCCCACTCATGCCCCATGTCTCTCTCCTGTTAGCCCCCACCCCGCGGTCATGCCCCGTGTCTCCCTGCTGTTGTCCCCACCCCCTGCTCATGCCCCATGTCTCTCTCCTGTTACCCCCACCTCCCTCTCATGCCCCGTGTCTCTCTCATGTTGCAAACACCCCCCGGTCATGCCCTGTGTCTCCCTGCTGTTGCCCCCCATCCCCGCTCATGCCCCATGTCTCTCTCCTGTTTCCCCCCACCCCCTTGTCATGCCCGTGTCTCCCTGTTGTTGCCCCTACCCCTGCTCATGCCCCGTGTCTCTCTCCTGTTACCCCCCACCCCCCTCTCATGCCCCGTGTCTCTCTCCTGTTGCCCCCCACCCCCCGGTCATGCCCCGTGCCTCCCTGCTGTTGCCCCCCACACCTGCTCATGCCCTGTGTCTCTCTCCTGTTGCCCCCTACCCCCGGTCATGCCCCATGTCTCCCTGCTGTTGCCCCCCACCTCCCAGTCATGCCACGTGTCTCCCTGCTGTTGCCCCCACCCCCCGCTCATGCCTCGTGTCTCTCTCCTGTTACCCCCCACCCCCGCTCATGCCCCGTGTCTCCCTGCTGTTGCCCCCCACCCCCAGCTCTTGCCCCGTGTCTCCCTCGTGTTCCCCCCACCCTCCGCTCATGCCTGTGTCTCCCTGCTGTTGCCCCCCACGCCCCTCTCATGCCCCATGTCTCTCTCCTGTTACCCCCCACCCCCCTCTCATGCCCGTGTCTCTCTCCTGTTGCCCCCCACCCCCGCTCATGCCCTGTGTCTATCTCCTGTTACCCCCACCCCCCGCTCATGCCCCGTGTCTCTCTCCTGTTACCCCTCACCCCCCGCTCATGCCCTGTGTCTCTCTCCTGTCCGGTTGCCCCCACTCCCGCTCATGCCATGTGTCTCTCTCCTGTTACCCCCCACCGACTCTCATGCCCCGTGTCTCCCTGCTGTTGCCCCCCACCCTCCGCTCATTCCCCGTGTCTTCCTACTGTTGCCCCCCACCCCCCACTCATGCCCTGTGTCTCTATCCTGTTACCCCCCACCTCCCCTCTCATGCCCCGTGTCTCTCTCCTGTTACCCCCCACCCCCCGCTCATGCCCTGTGTCTCTCTCCTGTTACCCCCAAACCCCCCTCTCATGCCCCATGTCTCTCTCCTGTTAACCCCCACCCCCCTCTCATGCCCGTGTCTCTCTCCTGTTGCCCCCCACCCCCCAGTCATGCCCCGTGTCTCCCTGTTGTTGCCCCCCACGCCCGCTCATGCCCCGTGTCTCTCTCCTGTTACCCCCACCCCCCGGTCATGCCCCATGTCTCCCTGCTGTTGCCCCCCCACCCCCGCTCATGCCCCGTGTCTCTCTCCTGTTACCCCCCACCCCGCTCATGCCCCGTGTCTCGCTGCTGTTGCCCCTCACCCCGCTCTCATGCCCTGTGTCTCCCTGCTGTTGCCCCCCCACCCCACACTCATGCCCTCTGTATCTCTCCTGTTACCCCCCACCCCCCCGGTCATGCCCTGTGTCTCTCTCCTGTTCCCCCCACCCCTGCTCAAGCCTCGTGTCTCACCTGTTCCCCCTCACCCCCCGCCCATGCCCCGTGTCTCCCTGCTGTTGCCCCCCCGCTCATGCCCTGTGTCTCTCTCCTGTTACTCCCCACCCCCTCTTATGCCCCGTGTCTCCCTCCTGTTGCCCCCCACCCCAGGCTCATGCCCCGTGTCTCTCTTCTGTTACCCCCCAGCCCCCGGTCATGCCCCGTGTCTCCCTGCTGTTGCCCCCCACCCCCAGCTCATGCCCCGTGTCTCCCTCATGTTCCCCCCACCCTCCGCTCATGCCTGTGTCTCCCTGCTGTTGCCCCCCACCCCCCTCTCATTGCCCATGTCTCTCTCCTGTTACCCCCCACCCCCCTCTCATGCCCGTGTCTCTCTCCTGTTGCCCCCCAGCCCCCGCTCATGCCCTGTGACTATCTCCTGTTACCCCCACCCCCCGCTCATGCCCCGTGTCTCTCTCCTGTTACCCCTCACCCCCCACTCATGCCCTGTGTCTCTCTCCTGTCCGGTTGCCCCCACCCCCGCTCATGCCACGTGTCTCTCTCCTGTTACCCCCCCCACCCGACTCTCATGCCCCATGTCTCCCTGCTGTTGCCCCCCACCCTCCGCTCATGCCCCGTGTCTTCCTACTGTTGCCCCCCACACCCCACTCATGCCCTGTGTCTCTATCCTGTTACCCCCCACCTCCCCTCTCATGCCCCGTGTCTCTCTCCTGTTACCCCCCACCCCCTCTCATGCCCCGTGTCTCTCTCCAGTTACCCCCACCCCCCTCTCATTCCCTGTGTCTCTCTCCTGTTGCCCCCCACCCCCCAGTCATGCCCCGTGTCTCCCTGCTGTTGCCCTCACCCCCCGCTCATGCCCCGTGTCTCTCTCCTGTTACCCCCCACCCCCCCGCTCATGCCCCGTGTCTCACTGCTGTTGCCCCCCACCCCCGGTCATGCCCTGTGTCTCCCTGCTGTTGCCCCCACCCCCGCTTATGCCCCGTGTCTCTCTCCTGTTACCCCCACCCCTGCTCATGCACTGTGTCTCCCTGCTGTTGCCCCCCACCCCATTGGTCATGCCGCGTGCCTCCCTGTTGTTGCCCCCCAACCCCCTGCTCATGCCCCGTGTCTCTCTCCTGTTACCCCCACCTACCTCTCATGCCCCGTGTCTCTCTCATGTTGCCCCCACCCCCCTGGTCATGCCCTGTGTCTCCCTGCTGTTGCCCCCCACCCCCCTCTTGCCCCATGTCTCTCTCCTGTTGCCCCCCACCCCCTTGTCATGCCCCGTGTCTCCCTGTTGTTGCCCCTACCCCTGCTCATGCCCCGTGTCTCTCTCCTGTTACCCCCCACCCCCCTCTCATGCCCCGTGTCTCTCTCCTGTTGCCCCCCACCCCCCGGTCATGCCCTGTGTCTCCCTGCTGTTGCCCCCCACCCCTGCTCATGCCCTGTGTCTCTCTCCTGTTGCCCCCTACCCCCCGGTCATGCCCCATGTCTCCCTGCTGTTGCCGCCCCACCTCCCAGTCATGCCACGTGTCTCCCTGCTGTTGCCCCCACCCCCGCTCATGCCCCGTGTCTCCCTGCTGTTGCCCCCCACCCCCCGGTCATGCCCTGTGTCTCCCTGCTGTTGCCCCATTCCCCGCTTATGCCCTGTGTCTCTCTCCTGTTACCCCCACCCACGCTCATGCACTGTGTCTCCCTGCTGTTGCCCCCACCCCCCGGTCATGCCTCGTGTCTCCCTGTTGTTGCCCCCAACCCCTGCTCATGCCCCGTGTCTCCCTCCTGTTATCCCCCACCCCGCGGTCATGCCCCATGTCTCCCTGCTGTTGCCCCTCCACCCCACACTCATGCCCTGTGTATCTCTCATGTTACCCCCACCCCCCCCGATCATGCCCCGTGTCTCCCTGTTGTTGCCCCCCACCCCCGCTCATGCCCCGTGTCTCTCTCCTGTTCCCCCCACCCCTGCTCATGCCTCTTGTCTCACCTGTTCCCCCCACCCCCCGCTCATGCCCTGTGTCTCTCTCCTGTTACTCCCCACCCCCTCTTATGCCCCGTGTCTCCCTCCTGTTGCCCCCCACCCCAGGCTCATGCCCCGTGTCTCTCTTCTGTTACCCCCCAGCCCCCGGTCATGTCCCGTGTCTCCCTGCTTTTGCCCCCCACCCCCAGCTCATGCCCGTGTCTCCCTCGTGTTCCCCCCACCCCCCGCTCATGCCTGTGGCTCCCTGCTGTTGCCCCCCACCCTCCGCTCATGCCTGTGTCTCCCTGCTGTTGCCCCCAACCCCCGCTCATGCCCTGTGTCTCTCTCCTGTTACCCCCCACCCCCCTCTCATGCCCCATGTCTCTCTCCTGTTACCCCCACCCCCCTCTCATGCCCGTGTCTCTCTCCTGTTGCCCCCCACCCCCCGCTCATGCCCCGTGTCTCTCTCCTGTTACCCCCACCCCCGCTCATGCCCCGTGTCTCTCTCCTGTTACCCCCACCCCCCACTCATGCCCTGTGTCTCTCTCCTGTCCTGTTGCCCCCACCCCCGCTCATGCCACGTGTCTCTCTCCTGTTACCCTCCCACCCGACTCTCATGCCCCGTGTCTCCCTGCTGTTGCCCCCCACCCTCCGCGCATGCCCCGTGTCTCCCTACTGTTGCCCCCCACTCATGCCCTGTGTCTCTATCCTGATACCCCTCACCTCCCCTCTCATGCCCCGTGTCTCTCTCCTGTTACCCCCCACGCCCTCTCATGCCCGGTGTCTCTCTCCTGTTACCCCCACCCCCCTCTCATGCCCCGTGTCTCTCTCCTGTTGCCCCTCACCCCCCAGTCATGCCCCGTGTCTCCCTGCTGTTGCCCTCACCCACCGCTCATGCCCCGTGTCTCTCTCCTGTTACCCCCCGCTCATGCACCGTGTCTCCCTGCTGTTGCCCCCCACCCCCGGTCATGCCCTGTGTCTCCCTGATGTTGCCCCACCCCCCGCTCATGCCCCGTGTCTCTCTCCTGTTACCCCCCACCCCTGCTCATGCACTGTGTCTCCCTGCTGTTGCCCCCCACCCCCCTGGTCATGCCGCGTGTCTCCCTGTTGTTGCCCCCCAACCCCCACTCATGCCCCGTGTCTCTCTCCTGTTAGCCCCCACCCCGCGGTCATGCCCCGTGTCTTCCTGCTGTTGCCCCCCACCCCCTGCTCATGCCCTGTGTCTCTCTCCTGTTACCCCCACCTCCCTCTCATGCCCCGTGTCTCTCTCATGTTGCCCCCACCCCCCGGTCATGCACTGTGTCTCCTTGTTGTTGCCCCCCACCCCCGCTCATGCCCCGTGTCTCTCTCCTGTTACTCCCCACCCCCTTGTCATGCCCAGTGTCTCCCTGTTGTTGCCCCTACCCCTGCTAATGCCCCGTGTCTCTCTCCTGTTACCCCCCACCCCCCTCTCATGCCCCGTGTCTCTCTCCTGTTGCCCCCCACCCCCTGGTCATGCCCCGTGTCCCCCTGCTGTTGCCCCCCACCCCTGCTCATGCCCTGTGTCTCTCTCCTGTTGCCCCCTACCCCCCGGTCATGCCCCATGTCTCCCTGCTGTTGCCCCCACCTCCCGCTCATGCCCCGTGTCTCTCTCCTGTTACCCCCCACCCCCGCTCATGCCCCGTGTCTCCCTGCTGTTAGCCCCCACCCCGCGGTCATGCCCCGTGTCTCCCTGCTGTTGCCCCCCACCCCCTGCTAATGCCCCGTGTCTCTCTCCTGTTACCCCCCACCACCCTCTCATGCCCCGTGTCTCTCTCCTGTTGCCCCCCACCCCCTGGTCATGCCCCGTGTCCCCCTGCTGTTGCCCCCCACCCCTGCTCATGCCCTGTGTCTCTCTCCTGTTGCCCCCTACCCCCCGGTCATGCCCCATGTCTCCCTGCTGTTGCCCCCCACCTCCCAGTCATGCCACGTGTCTCCCTGCTGTTGCCCCCACCTCCCGCTCATGCCCCGTGTCTCTCTCCTGTTACCCCCCACCCCCGCTCATGCCCCGTGTCTCCCTGCTGTTAGCCCCCACCCCGCGGTCATGCCCCGTGTCTCCCTGCTGTTGCCCCCCACCCCCCGCTCATGCCCCGTGTCTCTCTCCTGTTAGCCCCACCTCCCTCTCATGCCCCGTGTCTCTCTCATGTTGCCCCCACCCCCCGGTCATGCCCTGTGTCTCCCTGCTGTTGCCCCCACCCCCTGCTCATGCCCCGTGTCTCTCTCCTGTTGCCCCCATCCCCTGGTCATGCCCCGTGTCTCCCAGCTGTTGCCCCCCACCCCCCGGTCATGCCCCATGTCTCCCTGCTGTTTCCCCCCGCCTCCCGCTCATGCCCCGTGTCTCTCTCCTGTTGCCCCCCACCCCCCGCTCATGCCCTGTGTCTATCTCATGTTACCCCCACCCCCCGCTCATGCCCCGTGTCTCTCTCCTGTTACCCCTCACCCCCCGCTCATGCCCTGTGTCTCTCTCCTGTCCGGTTGCCCCCACCCCCGCTCATACCACGTGTCTCTCTCCTGTTACCCCCCACCCGACTCTCATGCCCCGTGTCTCCCTGTTGTTGCCCCCCACCCTCCGCTCATGCCCCGTGTCTTCCTACTGTTACCCCCCACCTCCCCTCTCATGCCCCATGTCTCTCTCCTGTTACCCCCACCCCCCTCTCATGCCCCGTGTCTCTCTCCTGTTGCCCCCCACCCCCCAGTCATGCCCCGTGTCTCCCTGCTGTTGCCCTCACACCCCGCTCATGCCCCGTGTCTCTCTCCTGTTACCCCCCACCCCCCGCTCATGCCCCGTGTCTCCCTGCTGTTGCCCCCCACCCCCGGTCATGCCCTGTGTCTCTCTCCTGTTGCTCCCCACCCCCCGCTTATGCCCTGTGTCTCTATCCTGATACCCCCCACCTCCCCTCTCATGCCCCGTGTCTCTCTCCTGTTACCCCCCACGCCCTCTCATGCCCGGTGTCTCTCTCCTGTTACCCCCACCCCCCTCTCATGCCCCGTGTCTCTCTCCTGTTGCCCCTCACCCCCCAGTCATGCCCCGTGTCTCCCTGCTGTTGCCCTCACCCACCGCTCATGCCCCGTGTCTCTCTCCTGTTACCCCCCGCTCATGCACCGTGTCTCCCTGCTGTTGCCCCCCACCCCCGGTCATGCCCTGTGTCTCCCTGATGTTGCCCCACCCCCCGCTCATGCCCCGTGTCTCTCTCCTGTTACCCCCCACCCCTGCTCATGCACTGTGTCTCCCTGCTGTTGCCCCCCACCCCCCTGGTCATGCCGCGTGTCTCCCTGTTGTTGCCCCCCAACCCCCACTCATGCCCCGTGTCTCCCTCCTGTTAGCCCCCACCCCGCGGTCATGCCCCGTGTCTTCCTGCTGTTGCCCCCCACCCCCTGCTCATGCCCTGTGTCTCTCTCCTGTTACCCCCACCTCCCTCTCATGCCCCGTGTCTCTCTCATGTTGCCCCCACCCCCCGGTCATGCACTGTGTCTCCTTGTTGTTGCCCCCCACCCCCGCTCATGCCCCGTGTCTCTCTCCTGTTACTCCCCACCCCCTTGTCATGCCCAGTGTCTCCCTGTTGTTGCCCCTACCCCTGCTAATGCCCCGTGTCTCTCTCCTGTTACCCCCCACCCCCCTCTCATGCCCCGTGTCTCTCTCCTGTTGCCCCCCACCCCCTGGTCATGCCCCGTGTCCCCCTGCTGTTGCCCCCCACCCCTGCTCATGCCCTGTGTCTCTCTCCTGTTGCCCCCTACCCCCCGGTCATGCCCCATGTCTCCCTGCTGTTGCCCCCACCTCCCGCTCATGCCCCGTGTCTCTCTCCTGTTACCCCCCACCCCCGCTCATGCCCCGTGTCTCCCTGCTGTTAGCCCCCACCCCGCGGTCATGCCCCGTGTCTCCCTGCTGTTGCCCCCCACCCCCTGCTAATGCCCCGTGTCTCTCTCCTGTTACCCCCCACCACCCTCTCATGCCCCGTGTCTCTCTCCTGTTGCCCCCCACCCCCTGGTCATGCCCCGTGTCCCCCTGCTGTTGCCCCCCACCCCTGCTCATGCCCTGTGTCTCTCTTCTGTTGCCCCCTACCCCCCGGTCATGCCCCATGTCTCCCTGCTGTTGCCCCCCACCTCCCAGTCATGCCACGTGTCTCCCTGCTGTTGCCCCCACCTCCCGCTCATGCCCCGTGTCTCTCTCCTGTTACCCCCGAACCCCTGCTCATGCCCCGTGTCTCCCTGCTGTTAGCCCCCACCCCGCGGTCATGCCCCGTGTCTCCCTGCTGTTGCCCCCCACCCCCCGCTCATGCCCCGTGTCTCTCTCCTGTTAGCCCCACCTCCCTCTCATGCCCCGTGTCTCTCTCATGTTGCCCCCACCCCCCGGTCATGCCCTGTGTCTCCCTGCTGTTGCCCCCACCCCCTGCTCATGCCCCATGTCTCTCTCCTGTTGCCCCCATCCCCTGGTCATGCCCCGTGTCTCCCAGCTGTTGCCCCCCACCCCCCGGTCATGCCCCATGTCTCCCTGCTGTTTCCCCCCGCCTCCCGCTCATGCCCCGTGTCTCTCTCCTGTTGCCCCCCACCCCCCGCTCATGCCCTGTGTCTATCTCATGTTACCCCCACCCCCCGCTCATGCCCCGTGTCTCTCTCCTGTTACCCCTCACCCCCCGCTCATGCCCTGTGTCTCTCTCCTGTCCGGTTGCCCCCACCCCCGCTCATACCACGTGTCTCTCTCCTGTTACCCCCCACCCGACTCTCATGCCCCGTGTCTCCCTGTTGTTGCCCCCCACCCTCCGCTCATGCCCCGTGTCTTCCTACTGTTACCCCCCACCTCCCCTCTCATGCCCCATGTCTCTCTCCTGTTACCCCCACCCCCCTCTCATGCCCCGTGTCTCTCTCCTGTTGCCCCCCACCCCCCAGTCATGCCCCGTGTCTCCCTGCTGTTGCCCTCACACCCCGCTCATGCCCCGTGTCTCTCTCCTGTTACCCCCCACCCCCCGCTCATGCCCCGTGTCTCCCTGCTGTTGCCCCCCACCCCCGGTCATGCCCTGTGTCTCCCTGCTGTTGCCCCCACCCCCCGCTTATGCCCCGTGTCTCTCTCCTGTTACCCCCACCCCTGCTCATGCACTGTGTCTCCCTGCTGTTGCACCCCACCCCCCTGGTCATGCCGCGTGTCTCCCTGTTGTTGGCCCCCAACCCCCACTCATGCCCCATGTCTGTCTCCTGTTAGCCCCACCCCGCGGTCATGCCCCGTGTCTCCCTGCTGTTGCCCCCCACCCCCTGCTCATGCCCTGTGTCTCTCTCCTGTTACCCCCACCTCCCTCTCATGCCCCGTGTCTCTCTCATGTTGCCCCCACCCCCCCGGTCATGCCCTGTGTCTCCCTGCTGTTGCCCCCCACCCCTGCTCATGCCCCGTGTCTCTCTCCTGTTGCCCCCACCCCCTTGTCATGCCCCGTGTCTCCCTGTTGTTGCCCCTACCCCTGCTCATGCCCCGTGTCTCTCTCCTGTTAACCCCCACCCCCCTCTCATGCCCCGTGTCTCTCTCCTGTTGCCCCCCACCCCCTGGTCATGCCCCGTGTCTCCCTGCTGTTGCCCCCACCCCTGCTCATGCCCTGTGTCTCTCTCCTGTTGCCCCCTACCCCCCGGTCATGCCCCATGTCTCCCTGCTGTTGCCCCCCACCTCCCAGTCATGCCACGTGTCTCCCTGCTGCTGCCCCCACCTCCCGCTCATGCCCCGTGTCTCTCTCCTTTTACCCCCAACCCCCACTCATGCCCTGTGTCACCCTGCTGTTGCCCCCACCCCCGCTTACGCCCCGTGTCTCTCTCCTGTTACCCCCACCCCCGCTCATGCACTGTGTCTCCCTGCTGTTGCCCCCACCCCCGGTCATGCCCCGTGTCTCCCTGTTGTTGCCCCCAACCCCTGCTCATGCCCCCTGTCTTTCTCCTGTTAGCCCCCACCCTGCGGTCATGCCCCGTGTCTCCCTGCTGTTGCCCCCCACCCCCCGCTCATGCCCTGTGTCTCTCTCCTGTTATCCCCACCTCCCTCTCATGCCCCGTGTCTCTCTCATGTTGCCCCCACCCCCGGTCATGCCCTGTGTCTCTCTCCTGTTGCTCCCCACCCCCTTGTCATGCCCTGTGTCTCCCTGTTGTTGCCCCACCCCCTGCTCATGCCCCGTGTCTCTCTCCTGTTACCCCCCACCCCCCTCTCATGGCCCGTGTCTCTCTCCTGTTGCCCCCCGCACCCTGGTCATACCCCGTGTCTCCCTGCTGTTGCCCCCCACCCCCGCTCATGCCCTGTGACTCTCTCCTGTTGCCCCCCACCCCCTTTCATGCCCCATCTCTCCCTGCTGTTTCCCCCCACCTCCCGCTCATGCCCCGTGTCTCTCTCATGTTCCCCCCACCCCCTGGTTATGCCCGTGTCTCCCGGCTGTTGCCCCCACACCCGCTCATGCCCCGTGTCTCTCTCCTGTTACCCCTCACCCCCCGCTCATGCCCGTGTCTCTCTCCTGTTGCTCCCCACCCTCCGCTCATGCCCTGTGTCTCTCTCCTGTTACCCCCCACCCCCGCTCATGCCCCGTGTCTCTCTCCTGTTTCCCCCCCCACGCTCATGCCCCGTGTCTCTCTCCTGTTGCCACCCACCCCCCTCTCATGCTCTGTGTCTCCCTGCTGTTGCCCCCACCCTCTCTCATGCCCCGTGTCTCTCTCCTGTTACCCTCCACCCCCTCTCATGCCCTGTGTCTCTCTCCTGTCACCCCCCACTCCCCTCTCATGCCCCGTGTCTCTCTCCTGTTACCCCCCACCCCCCTCTCATGCCCCCTGTCTCTCTCCTGTTGCACCCCACCCCAGTCATGCCCCGTGTCTCCCTGCTATTGCCCCCCACCCTCCGCTCATGCCCTGTGTCTCCCTGCTGTTCCCACCACCCCCGGTCATGCCCCGTGTCTCCCTGCCGTTGCCCCCCACCCCCCGCTCATGCCCCATGTCTCCCTGCTGTTGCCCCCACCCCCCGCTCATGCCCCATGTCTCTCTCCTGTTACCCCCACCCCCCTCTCATGCCCCGTGTCTTTCTTGTGTTCCCCCCACCCCCCGCACATGCCCCGTTTCTCCTTGCTGTTGCCCCCACCCCCCTCTCATGCCCCGTGTCTCTCTCCTGTTACCCCTCACCCCCTCTCATGCCCCGTGTCTCTCTCCTGTTGCCCCCCACCCCCCAGTCATGCCCCGTGTCTCCCTGCTGTTGCCCTCACCCCCCGCTCATGCCCCGTGTCTCTCTCCTGTTACCCCCACCCCTGCTCATGCCCCGTGTCTCCCTGCTGTTGCCCCCCCGTCATGCCCTGTGTCTCCCTGCTGTTGCCCCCACCCCCCGCTTATGCCCCGTGTCTCTCTCCTGTTACCCCCACCCCTGCTCATGCATTGTGTCTCCCTGCTGTTGCCCCCCACCCCCTGGTCATGCCGCGTGTCTCCCTGTTGTTGCCCCCCAAACCCCACTCATGCCCCGTGTCTCTCTCCTGTTAGCCCCCACCCCGCGGTCATGCCCCGTATCTCCCTGCTGTTGCCCCCCACCCCCTGCTCATGCCCTGTGTCTCTCTCCTGTTACCCCCACCCCCGCTCATGCACTGTGTCTCCTGCTGTTGCCCCCACCCCCGGTCATGCCCCGTGTCTCCCTGCTGTTGCCCCCCAACCCCTGCTCATGCCCCGTGTCTTTCTCCTGTTAGCCCCCACCCCGCGGTCATGCCCCGTGTCTCCCTGCTGTTGCCCCCCACCCCCCGCTCATGCCCCGTGTCTCTCTCCTGTTATCCCCACCTCCCTCTCATGCCCCTTGTCTCTCTCATGTTGCCCCCACCCCCCGGTCATGCCCTGTGTCTCCCTGCTGTTGCACCCACCCCCGCTCATGCCCCGTGTCTCTCTCCTGTTGCCCCCCACCCCCTAGTCATGCCCTGTGTCTCCCTGTTGTTGCCCCACCCCCTGCTCATGCCCCGTGTCTCTCTCCTGTTACCCCCCACCCCCCTCTCATGGCCCGAGTCTCTCTCCTGTTGCCCCCCACACCCTGGTCATGCCCTGTGTCTCCCTGCTGTTGCCCCCCACACCCACTCATGCCCTGTGTCTCTCTCCTGTTGCCCCCACCCCCCGTTCATGCCCCATGTCTCCCTGCTGTTTCCCCCCACCTCCCGCTCATGCGCCGTGTCTCTCTCATGTTCCCCCGACCCCCTGGTTATGCCCGTGTCTCCCGGCTGTTGCCCCCACACCCGCTCATGCCCCATGTCTCTCTCCTGTTACCCCTCACCCCCCGCTCATGCCCGTGTCTCTCTCATGTTGCTCCCCACCCCCCGCTCATGCCCTGTGTCTCTCTCCTGTTACCCCCCACCCCCGCTCATGCCCCGTGTCTCTCTCCTGGTTCCCCCACCCCCGCTCATGCCCCGTGTCTCTCTCCTGTTGCCCCCCACCACCCTCTCATGCTCTGTGTCTCCCTGCTGTTGCCCCCACCCTCTCTCATGCCCCGTGTCTCTCTCCTGTTACCCTCCACCCCCCTCTCATGCCCTGTGTCTCTCCCCTGTCACCCCCCACCCCCCTCTCATGCCCCGTGTCTCTCTCCTGTTGCACCCCACCCCGGTCATGCCCCGTGTCTCCCTGCTTATTGCCCCCCACCCCCTGCTCATGCCCCATGTCTCTCCCCTGTTCCCCCCACCCCCCGGTCATGCCCCGTGTCTCCCTGCCGTTGCCCCCCACCCCCCGCTCATGCCCCATGTCTCCCTGCTGTTCCCCCCACCCCCCGCTCATGCCCCGTGTCTCTCTCCTGTTACCCCCACCCCCCTCTCATGCCCCGTGTCTTTCTTGCATTCCCCCCACCCCCCGCTCATGCCCCGTGTCTCCCTGCTGTTGCCCCCACCCCCCTCTCATGCCCCGTGTCTCTCTCCTGTTACCCCCCACACCCTCTCATGCCCCATGTCTCTCTCCTGTTGTCCCCCACCATCCAGTCATGCCCCATGTCTCCCTGCTGTTGCCCTCACCCCCCGCTCATGCCCCGTGTCTCTCTCCTGTTACCCCCCACACCTGCTCATGCCCCGTGTCTCCCTGCTGTTGCCCCCCACCCCCGGTCATGCCCTGTGTCTCCCTGCTGTTGCCCCCACGCCCCGCTTATGCCCTGTGTCTCTCTTCTGTTACCCCCACCCCTGCTCATGCACTGTGTTTCCCTGCTGTTGCCCCCTGCCCCCCTGGTCATGCCGCGTGTCTCCCTGTTGTTGCCCCACAACCCTCACTCATGCCCCCATGTCTCTCTCCTGTTAGCCCCCACCCCGCGGTCATGCCCGTATCTCCCTGCTGTTGCCCCCCACCCCCTGCTCATGCCCTGTGTCTCTCTCCTGTTACCCCCACCTCCCTCTCATGCCCCGTGTCTCTCTCATGTTGCCCCCCCCCCCGGTCATGCCCTGTGTCTCCCTGCTGTTGCCCCCCACCCCCGCTCATGCCCTGTGTCTCTCTCCTGTTTGCCCCCACCCCCTTGTCATGCCCCGTGTCTCCCTGTTGTTGCCCCTACCCCTGCTCATGCCCCGTGTCTCTCTCCTGTTACCCCCCACCCCCCTCTCATGCCCAGTGTCTCTCTCCTGTTGCCCCCCACCCCCCGGTCATGCCCCGTGTCTCCCTGCTGTTGCCCCCCACCCATGCTCATGCCCTGTGTCTCTCTCCTGTTGCCCCCTACCCCCCGGTCATGCCCCATGTCTCCCTGCTGTTGCCCCCCACCTCCCAGTCATGCCACGTGTCTCCCTGCTGTTGCCCCCACCTCCCGCTCATGCCCCGTGTCTCTCTCCTGTTACCCCCCACCCCCGCTCATGCCCCGTGTCTCCCTGCTGTTGCCCCCACCCCCCTCTCATGCCCCGTGTCTCTCTCCTGTTACCCCCCACACCCTCTCATGCCCCATGTCTCTCTCCTGTTGTCCCCCACCATCCAGTCATGCCCCATGTCTCCCTGCTGTTGCCCTCACCCCCCGCTCATGCCCCGTGTCTCTCTCCTGTTACCCCCCACACCTGCTCATGCCCCGTGTCTCCCTGCTGTTGCCCCCCACCCCCGGTCATGCCCTGTGTCTCCCTGCTGTTGCCCCCACGCCCCGCTTATGCCCTGTGTCTCTCTTCTGTTACCCCCACCCCTGCTCATGCACTGTGTTTCCCTGCTGTTGCCCCCTGCCCCCCTGGTCATGCCGCGTGTCTCCCTGTTGTTGCCCCACAACCCCCACTCATGCCCCGTGTCTCTCTCCTGTTAGCCCCCACCCCGCGGTCATGCCCTGTATCTCCCTGCTGTTGCCCCCACCCCCTGCTCATGCCCTGTGTCTCTCTCCTGTTACCCCCACCTCCCTCTCATGCCCCGTGTCTCTCTCATGTTGCCCCCCCCCCGGTCATGCCCTGTGTCTCCCTGCTGTTGCCCCCCACCCCCGCTCATGCCCTGTGTCTCTCTCCTGTTGCCCCCACCCCCTTGTCATGCCCCGTGTCTCCCTGTTGTTGCCCCTACCCCTGCTCATGCCCCGTGTCTCTCTCCTGTTACCCCCCACCCCCCTCTCATGCCCAGTGTCTCTCTCCTGTTGCCCCCCACCCCCCGGTCATGCCCCGTGTCTCCCTGCTGTTGCCCCCCACCCATGCTCATGCCCTGTGTCTCTCTCCTGTTGCCCCCTACCCCCCGGTCATGCCCCATGTCTCCCTGCTGTTGCCCCCCACCTCCCAGTCATGCCACGTGTCTCCCTGCTGTTGCCCCCACCTCCCGCTCATGCCCCGTGTCTCTCTCCTGTTACCCCCACCCATGCTCATGCCCCGTGACTCCCTGCTGTTGCCCCCCACCCCCCGATCATGCCCTGTGTCTCCCTGCTGTTGCCCCCACCCCCGCTTACGCCCCGTGTCTCTCTCCTGTTACCCCCACCCCCGCTCATGCACTGTGTCTCACTGATGTTGCTCCCACCCCCCGGTCATGCCCCGTGTCTCCCTGTTGTTGCCCCCCAACCCCTGCTCATGCCCCGTGTCTCTCTCCTGTTAGCCCCCACCCCGCGGTCATGCCCCGTGTCTCCCTGCTGTTGCCCCCACCCCGCTCATGCCCAGTGTCTCTCTCCTGTTATCCCACCTCCCTCTCATGCCCCGTGACTCTCTCATGTTGCCCCCACCCCCCGGTCATGCCCGTGTCTCCCTGCTGTTGCCCCCACCCCCTGCTCATGCCCTGTGTCTCTCTCCTGTTGCCCCCCACCCCCTTGTCATGCCCAGTTTCTCCCTGTTGTTGCCCCACCCCCTGCTCATGCCCCGTGTCTCTCTCCTGTTAGCCCCCACCCCCGCGGTCATGCCCTGTGTCTCCCTGCTGTTGCCCCCACCCCCCGCTCATGCCCAGTGTCTCTCTCCTGTTATCCCCACCTCCCTCTCATGCCCGTGTCTCTCTCATGTTGCCTCCATCCCCGGTCATGCCCTGTGTCTCCCTGCTGTTGCCCCCCACCCCCTGCTCATGCCCTG